>NC_069695.1:32752552-33376416 GCF_023699985.2 Odocoileus virginianus
CAGAGTATCTTCACATATACTGTTGGACATTTATATCTGTTCTTTGGAGAAATGCCTATTCAAGTCTTTAGACCATTTAAAAATCAGTTTGTTTTTTTTTTTTTGCTGTGGAGTCACAGGAATTCCTTGTCCTTCATATATTTTGGAAATTACCTATTTTTGCCTTTGCCGAATGTCCATTTTATGTCATTATCAAGGAAGTCATTGCCAAGACCAATGTCCAGAAGCACTTCCTCTATGTTTTTTCTAGGAATTTTACAGTTTTGGTTCTTACGTTTAAGTCTTTAATCCATTTTGAGTTGAATTTAGTGTATAGTGTCATATAAGGGTCCAATTCCATTTATTTGCATGTGGATATCTAGTTTTCCCAGCACCATTTATTGAAGAAATGATCCTTTCCTATTGTGCACTGTTAGCACTCTTGTAAAAGGTCAATTGATTGTATATGCATGGGTTTATTTCCAGGCTCTCTATTGTGTACCACTGGATTATATGTCTGTCTTTATGCAAATACCATACTGTTTTAATTACCGTAGCCTCATAACATATTTTGAAATCAGGAACTGTGATGCTTCCGGCTTTGTTCTTCCTTTTCAGGCTGATTTGGCTTTGCACGGTCCTTTGCGGTTCCATGTGAATTTTAGAATTGTTCACAAGAGCACTTTAAGACAAGCTGATTAAAATGAAACCAAACCTGTACTTCATATAATTAATCTTGCATCTTCCAGATTATTACATATTTTAGTGTAACATATTACCATTTGCCTAACAAGTATTTTGGGCTCCCTTGGTGGCTCAGCAGTAAAGAATCTACCTGCAATGTGGGGGATTGCAGGTTTGACCCCTGGGTTGGGAAGATCCCCCTGAGAAGGAAATGACAACCCATTCCAGTATTCTTGCCTGGGAAATGCCATGAACAGAGGAGCCTGGTGGGCTAGTCCATGGAGTCACAAAACAGTCGGACATGACTGGTTGACTTAACAACAAGTACTTACTCTTCATAGGAAATAGTGGTTGCCATCTTTAGCACTGTCTAGAGCCATTTGAGAGAAAGCACATGGACGTGTCAGCAGGCCACCCACTCCCCGGCCGCCTGCTGAGGGCAGCAGCCCAGGATCTCCATAGGCACCTCCCACTCCTAGCTCTTCTGCCCCATGCCCAAATACACAGGACCAGTGCCTGATTCCCTTCCATCTCAAGCACTGGGGTGGGGCTGGGCAGGGCTGGGGGTGGCACAGTGTGACCCCCTCCTGGTCACACTGGCATTCTTTGTATCACATTCTGTTTCTGCCAAGGCTCAGATCTCCAGGGGCCTTTGTGCATCCTACTCAGGTCTTCTCACATCCTACTCAGGAGGAAGTCTTGGAAATGCCCAGCTTGGTAAGTGGTATTAATACCACCTCTGCATTATATCCAAACAACTGTGCTGCCTCCCTGCTCCACCTCCATACCCCAACTGTCAGCCTGTTTCTTTGGGACAGGACCTCTTTTTGTACCCAGATGTCAAAATGAACTTTGACTGAAAAGGCTACATTCTTATTGAAACCTAGTCTTGTACTGATAGTTTTCTCATAGAAATTATCAATAATTACACTAAGTGGGGAAAAAAGTAAATACTATGCTGAATAAACAGCAATTTACTATATCGAGAAATGCCTAATTACTTGAATAATTTTTGGGAAATTAAACTATGTGGGTAAAAAATGCAACAAGGATTTCTGATACAAAAATACTTTTAAAATAAAACATTACTAGATGATAAAACACATAAATATGCTTGTCCATAAATCTGTAATAATGAAGTAACAGATTAGAGAGCTAGTAAATAGCCTACAATAAAATAGTCTACAGGCAAACTAGATAAGTAAAATGTATGAGCAAATCAAACACAGTCAACCCTTGATTATCCAGGACAGACTAATTACAAAGCCATGGGATCTGGACAAGGTTAAAATGAGAATGATTAAATGAAATGACTACGTACTAAGAGAGCACTGTTAGGAATCCAGTATTACTAACACAGCATGGGAATCCTCTCCAGCAATCATACTTAATCTCACTTAATTGTTGAAATCTAAATCAATATGAAATTTGGCAAAATTTTCAATTGCTAATTAGAAATGTCATTCAATGATAAATCAGTAGAATAAAAAATTATGATATAAAAAAGATAACTTGTGTATTCATTGCTCAGTCATGTCTGACTCTTTGCAACCCCATGGACTGTAGCCCATCAGGCTCCTCTGTCCATGGGATTCTCCAGGCAAGAATATTGGAGCGGGGAGCTATCCCCTTCTCTAGGGGATCTTCCCAAACCAGGGATCAAACCCAGGTCTCCTGCATTGCAGGCAGATTCTTTACTGCCTGAGCCAAAAAGATAAAGGACAAAATAATTCTATTTCAATCAATACTGAGTTCTTCCAGTAGAATAAGGAAAAAAAAAAAAAAAAGGGAAAACCTTTCAGAAGTCTTCTCATTACAACCTTGATAAGGTAATGCTCATTTGGTGAAAATGGCAATGAGCACAGGAAATGGAATCCAATCCCATCACTTCATGGCAAATAGAAGGGGAAAAAGTGGAAGCAGTGACAGATTTTATATTCTTGGGCTCCAAGATCACTGTGGATGGTGCATGCAGCCATGAAATTAAAAGACTCCTGCAACTTGGATGGAAAGCTATGACAAACCTAGTTCAGTTTCCAGTTGCCCAGTCGAGTCCCACTCTTTACGACCCCCTGGACTGCAGCACGTCAGGCCTCTCTGTCCATCACCAACTCCTGGAGCTTGCTCAAACTAATGTCCATTGAGTCGGTGATGCCATCCAACCATCTCATCCTCTGTTGTCTCCTTCTCTTCCTGCCGTCAATCTTTTCAAGCATCAGGATCTTTCCCATTGAGTTAGTTCATAGCATCAGGTGGCCAAAATACTGTAGTTTCAGCTTCAGCATCAGTTCTTCCAATGAATATTCAGGACTGGTTTCCTTTAGGATGGACTGGTTGGATCTCCGTGCAGTCCAAGGGACTCTCAAGAGTCTTCTCCAACACCACAGTTCAAAAGCGTCAATTCTTCAGCTTTCTTTGTAGCCCAACTCTCACATTCATACATGACTACTGGCAAAACCATAGCTCTGACTAGAGAGACCTTTGTTGGCAAAGTAATGTCTCTGCTTCTTAATATGCTGTCTAGGTTGATCATAGCTTTTCTTCCAAAGAGCAAGCGTCTTTTAATTTCATGGCTGCAGTCACCATCTGCAGTGATTTTGGAGACCCCCAAAAGATAAAGTCTCTCATTGTTTCCAATGACAAACCTAGACAGCATATTAAAAAGCAGAGACATCACTTTGCCAACAAAGGTCCTTATATAGTCAAAGCTATGGTTTTTCTAGTAGTCATGTACAGATGTGAGAGTTGGACCATAAAGAAGCCTGAGTGCCAAAGAATTGATACTTTGGAATCACAGTGCTCAGAGCACGAGCACTAGCATAGGAAGCAGCTAAGTTGAGCGAGAACAGAATTTTAAACATAATGATAAATCGGGGTCCCCTAATGGAAAATAAAATCTTTTACCTTAATTGGCTTAAATCTACCAAAGCACTCCCAATACCATTGGACCATCCTTTTATGAGAATTCTCTTAAGTATTCTGCATACGTTTCATTCTTTTAAGTCTTCTGCATATGTTTCATCAATATAGAGCAAATCCTCTTACAAAAATAAAATCCAACACACCCAGAGGGTTTGGGCTGTTCTTTGGGGTCAAGAGAACAAATGGTTTATGGTGCTGCTTATATTACGTGCATTAATGTTATGGGAATCAGAGAACTGATAGACTTATTACTCCCTGGTTGTGTTTCACACGTTGAAAAGTAAAGACACGTGGAGTCACTGGATTTTGGAGAACTTCACAGCATCTGATTCAAGAACTTCCACCAAGGTTCCCCGAACACTACCTTAACATTAGAAGAATGTTTATAAAGCAGAGTTGAACTGCAGGAAAGAACAAGCCTTGCAGAAGGTGGCAGGTCTGAAAAGAACTTCCCACAAAAGGGAAAGAGGTTGTCACCAGGGTTAAAGAGAAGGCAGGAGACACAGCATCAGCACCATCTCAGTTCAGTTCAATCTGGTCAGCTTTGTTCACACGACATTTCTGTTTGGAAGGAGAATCTGGATATAAAATCTGATATAAACCCTCGCTAGGAGAGCCAGGTTTAAGGCCTTTCAGGGATATAACTATGCATACATTGTGTCCTCAGATTGTTAGTAGTATGCATACAATTAAAAAAAAAAAGAAAAAGAAATGACCGTTAGACCATTAAAGATGAAAAGAAATCACTGAGAGAATGAGAGATTAAAGTGTAGTAGCAAGGACATTAAAAACAACCAGCCGAACACAGCGCCATTCTGGCCTGTGGAAAGCAGCCAAGGAACTAGCGTCCTGTCCTTGTGGAGCCAGACCCCCTCAGGACTCCAGGTGGCTGCCTGTGAACAAGAGAGACCGAAGAGAGCTCATATTAGAAACAAGGAGACAAGAAAGGTATGGAGACAAGTGGGGAAAAGCAATCTTTCAAAGGTGAATGGAGGCAACTGTGCTCTCACTCAGTCGTGTGGCCCCACAGACTGCAGCCCGCCGGCTCCTCTCTGCAACCCCATGGACTGCAGCCCACCAGGCTCCTCTGTCCAAGGGATTCTCCAGGCAAGAATACTGGAGTGGTAGCCATTCCCTTCTCCAGGGGATCTTCCCGACCCAGGGCTCAAACCTACATCTCCTAGGTTCTCTACCGCTACCGCCACCTGGGAAGCCCCCGGAGGCAATTTGTACTCAACTGGGTAACAGAGGATGAGCCTGGGTCCATTTGAAGAGATTTTTGGAAGAAAAGGACTTTTCTTTAGGAAATGCCATAGGATGCAGAAAACAAACAACTACTTTAATTAAAATCATAGGAAAGGACCAAATTGATGCCAATTAAAAAACATTTATGTATTTTTTTTTTGTATGTATTTGTATTTTGTGCAATGGATAAAAGTGGGACTAAGGACTATAACAGGGTTTATGAGACAGTTTCTGTCCCTAGAGAGACAATGGTGATCTTAAAAACAGCACAACAAAATCTGGGGCCAGCAGATACTAGTCCTGGTACTCTTTTCAGGCCAGGTTACTATCTCCTTAATTTGAAGACCTCGATGATGTTCCATCATATAAACATGCATTAAGCAATTCACTAATCTGTGATTAATTGTGATCTGTCACTGTCATGAATTACTTTCTGGGAAGGTAGGACCTGGAAGTCTGACCCGGTTGGACTTCCTTTCTAAGCTCTGTAAATTTACTCTTGACATTCCAGAGAACATGATGAGGAGTCCTAAGACAGGAAGGAAACACTGGTTGAGGCCTCCCTGCTAATTTGAAAACTACTTTTGGAATCTGCAATTATTTCTTAAAATAGAGATTTAAAAATCTCTGAATTCAAACTAGATTTTAATTTGCCTAGTTTAAACTTTTGTAGAAAGCCACAAGGAACTACTCTAGAAATTATCAAAAGGATACATTATGCCACTCAATGAGAAAGGCAGAGGGCCAGGGTTCTGCCTGTGATTAACAATACTTGTCTCCGATTTGGTGAAGGGGTCTGTCTCAAAAAGTTTCATTAATTTGGATGAATCAAAACTGGGTGAGTACAAGAAAACTCTATGTTTCACATCATCATAAGAGAAGTGAAAAGCAAGCAATATGCAACCTCGGCCTAGAAAGTCAACCAGAGCTCAATACGAACATGAATATTAAAGGAAAATCTCCCTTTCCACTTAGTAAATATGTAATTTACCAACTCAAATAAGAGGATATAAAAAGGATCAAATACTATAAATATTAACTGGTATTTTATTTTTTAGGCTAATTAGGTCATTAATGAACACTAACTAAGAAATCCATGTAAACATTATCTGTTTGGTGTTTACAGAGATTTCTGAGGATAAATATATTTTACAGATTTTATCAAGTTTAGTCCATTTCCTAACATGTAAACTGTTTGGAATGCAGTAGACATAAAATAGAACAGACTTTATTTTAACTGTGTGTTCTCTGAGAGTTCATAAAACTAAATGTACACACATTTTAATTACAGGAAGAACTAAACTTTTCAGTCCTCATAACTTCTCCATAGAGTTTAACAGGACAGATATATAAAAAGTTAAACTACTCACTTCAAATGCAGTTATTTCTCTAAATAATCTTCAAATATTGTCAGGTTTTTCTAATGTTTATGGCTTACTGGCCAAACTCACTTATTACAAAACTAGAAATAACCATCTATAGCATAGTGATTTCCAATCAGTTAGCCAAGAACTAAGAAGTACTGTAAGATATTTAGTAATTTTCTACACTGAGTAATATCTACTATGGATGTGCTCAGTTGCATCCGACTCTCTGCAACCCCCATGAGCTGGTGCCCGCCAGAATCCTCTGTCCATGGGAGTCTCTAGCAAGAATACTGCAGTGGGTTGCCACGCCCTCCTCCAGGGGATCTTCCCAACCCAGGAATCGAACCCTCCTCTCTTATGTCTTCTGCATTGGCAAGTGGGTTCTTCACTACTCGAGCCACCTGGGAAGCCCAGGTAATGTCTACATACGCCTTTCCAAATATAGGAGAGGCCACTGCTATTTATCAAAGTTTGAAAAATCGATAAATATATTAAAATACATATAATGAATTATGAGATAAACAGCTGCCAAATGAGGGAATACTAAATTAATACAATTTCAACTGACTAGACAGGCAAGTCTTACTGGTTTTACCCCCTGATACACGTCTGGTCATTCTGTATTTTCTTAACCAACAAATACAGAATGGATCAAGGGCTTGTAAACTGTCATGCTGTTAAAAACAGATCCTTGATTTTGAAAAGGTAGCATAAAGTACTGAAAACAAGGCATGCTTTTTTAATCCAACCCTAAAACTTGAATGAGCTCTAAAAGGACATTTGCTCGAGTCCAGGGAATGTGGAACCCAGCATGAGAAATGTGAACATTCCTGGTAAACTGACATCATCATGACAACTTTGGCAGGGCTCCAAGTGTTTGAAGCAAAACTGAGTCTTGTTTATGAAGCAGACAGAGAAAATGTGGGCTTTCTGATTTACACCTTGGCAACCAGTAGAGATAGTTAAAAGAAAGGGAACGCTTTTTATGTACAGTAACTGACAAGCTTCAGTGAAGAAATGGGAAAAGGAGAAAAGAAAGCTATTTGAAAAGTTTAAAACTACCCCCCCCATACCCCCCGCCTTTCGGAATGAGTCATTCAGAGTCTCTTTCCTCTCTAAATATACATACACACAGAGACTTAAAAAAAGCCTATTTATGAAAGTAATATAACCACTTCACAATTTGGAAAGTAAGAATAAAATAACCCATAACGGTCCAAACTCAACAGAACTACCCTGATTAGGATTTTTGGCTAATATTAGCACATTTTTGCCCCAAATGTTTTAAAAAACAGTCAGGGTCTTTATGATATTAAATATGAACCCAAAGACATTTAAATTTGGTATAAGGAAAAAAAAAACATTTCTACTCAAACTTGTGGATGTCAATATTTCTGGTGATACATGAGGTCGAGCTGCTACTGCTTCAAACTAAAGATAAGACTCTTTTTAAGCAACATAAAAAGAGTTTTTAAATGCAGTTTTAAAAATAGCTTTTACATGTCAAGTCAACTCATAACGTTGCAAATTATTTCTTAAGATTCTTATTCAGATATTTGTTCTCTATTTTAGCAAACCATAAATTGAAGAATTTTCATTTCTACTTCATACGATAAAAAGATAATGTGAGTTTAAAAAAAAAAATCAAAGTTCATACTGTGGAAATAAACCAAGTGATGGCCTTCTTGTTTCAAAACACATGAACTCCACTGGTCAAGGTTTTACATTTCTGTTCCACATTAAGTTTTATGGCCTATCAGGGATATAGAGCATGATGTTTCAAAAAAATTGCAATTTAGTAGCTAAGTTCCTACTTTTTGATAAATGTACTTTGTTTTTCAATGGTATATACCATTTTTCAACTGAAAAAGAGAGCAAACATTAGCAAAACAGTTTGCAAGAGAAAGTTGATATGAACATTTTTCTAGGAACTTGTATCTTAATTTCTTAGTCCTTTAGTTGAACTTCAGGTTCAACTTTAAATTTTATAGTGCACTGTTATATTTCCTTACATCACTAAAAAAAAAGACTTGAAGGTTATCAATGATGCTATTTTAATATAACTAGGAAGTAATTTTCATTCAATTGTGTTACTTTGGCACCATATGAAATGTGTTTGGGTGTCTTTTAATCACAATTCTTTTTTTTTTTTCATTTATTTTTATTAGTTGGAGGCTAATTACTTTACAATATTGTAGTGGTTTTTGTCATATATTGACATGAATTAGCCATGGATTTACATGTATTCACCATCCCAATCCCCCCTCCCATAATCACAATTCTGTATTACTTTTTGGCTCTCCAATGGTTTTAAAAGGTTATCTTTAGATTTATTACTCACTAATCTGACTCAAACTTATCAGTAGAGAGAACTTATGTAAAAGTATTGATGCAAGCAGGAAAACAATTACAGTTTTTGGCCCTAATTTAACTCAGACATAAATAATACATTAATAAAAGTTCAGACATTCTCCATGAAAAGCTTTACAGTGGGGATCAAGGAGCCTGCAGGACACAAGTTTCACACAGTTCAATCAAGTTCATGAATATATGCTTTATGTGGCTCAGTGGGTAAAGAATCTGCCTGCAATGTGGGAGACCTGGGTTTGATCCCTGGGTTGGGAAGATCCTCTGGGGAAGGGAAAGGCTTACCCACTCCAGTGTTCTGGCCCCGGGGAATTCCATGGACAGAGGAGCTTGGCAGGCTACAGTCCATGGGGTCGCAAAGAGTTGGACAGACTAAGCGACTTTCACTTTCAACCAAGAGAAGTGTGGAGGTAATTAGTTCAAAACAATGACCTTAAAATTTGATGTCCTGAAAACCTGATTAATGCACATTCTGAGTAATATCCTGAAAAATGAAAATGTAAGTATTTCTAAAGCCATACCTTCTTTTTTTGTTCTGGCCTCTTACTTGAACAGAAAACATTACTAACCTAAAAAAAAGAACCAAATTTTGCTCGGTGTGACTCAATACCACAGTTCAATTCTGACTGGCTACCCTACATTAAAATTCTCAGTACATTCTTTGAAAAGATGGATTAAAATATTAGTTTTCATGCCATAAAGAAATGCCTGTGAAAGGGAATCTTTTCTTCAGTGTAGGTACACAGCTGTTGGCATGTAGATTTATGGAATTCTGTATCTGAAATACATGTTTTTTCTATACAAATGTATTGTCTAAAATGCCCAAATTTAAAGGGAAAAATACTGTAAATTAAAATGATTAAAAAGTGCTTTTAGAGCTAAAAATTCTCAGTGTTTAAAGAAAAATGAACAACCCTTTCTTCTCTTTCAACCCCCACCCCAAACAAAGCCCTTTTGAGCAGCTGCAGGATAGACCCTTATCAGAAACAGGCTGGCACCAATTTCCAAATGTATGGGTATTCCAGAAGTTCATTTATTAGCCAGTTCTTCAAAACTTTTAACATCTTCCCAGAGAAACAAGATTAAAATTGGCCACACAAGACTTGATTTAAAATATAACAACACTAATACAGGACCAAGAGTTCTACAGAACACTGGGGCAACGCACCCAAGGCCAACCCCAGGGTGGGCGGCAGGAACCCACCTTCCTGTGCTGCGACGCTGGCCTGAGAGTGGGGAACCCTGTCTTGCCACTGTGAGCCCAGAACCCCGCCACTGCCAGTCACGACTAGAGCATTTTGGGGTGTTTGCTGGGGAGGGCTGGGGAGTAGCCTTTAAGAGGCCACAGTTTCAGGAGATGAGGGACAGAAGCAGACATCCGGGGAGGACAAGCTTGGATAGGACCGTGGGAGGTGGCAGCGAGGGACAGGAAAGGGAGATGGAGCAGAGAATGGAATAGAAAGAGGAGGGGGCAGGGTCTAGGAGTAGCAGTGAGCACAGCTAGGAGCCAGAGGTTACCTTCCTCCTTCCTGTGGATCAACCTTCTCCTTTCCCAGGAGTAAAAAGACTAGACCTGTGAGTACCTCTGATTATGAGGGAAGGCAACGATCTTCGTGGAAAATGGGTTTAGAAGGACAAGACGGGAGGATGGACAGGTTAATTTTGGGCCTGAGGAAGAAGAAACTCTCCAGCTGTAGCCACGGCACAGAGGAGCTCGAGATATAAATTAATACTAATTAATTATTAATACTTCCCTTTGGGAACTGTTGGAACACATACATGGTACAGACTGAGAACACAAGGGTGCTATGAATGCAAATAACAAAGCAAATGAGTTCAATTATTTTTTTATTAATGAGAAACCAACTCGCACTAAATCTTTCAATTATAAATTTCCACACGCCAACCAGACCATCTGTTGCTTCTGATAGAGCACTCAGGTTTCAGAAGAGTCAGATGTTAATATGGAAATAAAAGTTATATTGATATTTTATTTAGAATGAGAGTGTACATGCACATGATTTTCCACTCTTATTCCACTTATGTTAAATTAATATTAAAATGTCCTGACGTAAAGAAATGTACAAACAAGTTCTGCTTAGAAGCTAATTGGGAACACTTTTTTCAATAAATACCTATTAAGTGTGAAGTATTTTCTCAGTGTAGGCAATACAGCAGTGGAGGGTCAGAGAAATCCTAAAATGCTACTTTTATTTCTTAGTGACAATTCTGCCACATGAAGAAGTATATCCTCTTACTTTCTAGTTGACCTTTGAGCACAACTATCTATTTACATAATAGCTATTTCATTGGAGTATGGCCAACTTTTTGACCTTGGCCCACCTAAAGGGACTAAGAATTTGTTACACGTCAATAAGTTCTCAAGTAACTGGCTTAATTTACTGAATTTCTTCTTTGATTATGTAAGTATCTTTTTTACCTATAGACTTTAACTTCTGAGTTGCATTAAGCAGAAGTACATTGAAAATAATGAAGTTTGACAGTAGATTAAGGATAAAAAGGCAAAGATGGATCATGGAAGGAGAAATGACTTTTTTTTCTTCTTTTTTTGATTAATGTACAGTTCATGTACAATGTTGTGTTAGTTTCAGGTAGACAGCAAAGTGATTCAGTTATACATATATATTCTTTTTCAGATTCTTTTCCATTATAGGTTACTAAAAAAAACTGAATATAGTTCCCTGTGCTATACAGTAGGTCCTTGTTGGTTATCTATATCTAATAGTGTGTATCTGTTAGTTCCCAAATCCTAATCCCTTCCCCTTTGGTAACCATACATTTGTTTGCTATGTCTGTGAGTCTGTTTTCTAAGTAAGTTCATTTGTATCATTTTTCTAGATCCAACATGTAAGTCTGTAGGATGTCTTTTGTTTTGCTTATGGTTTCCTTTTCTTCCCTGGTAGCTCAGATGGTAAAGAATTTGCCTATAATGCAGAAGACTTGGGTTCCATCCCTGGGTTGGGAAGATCCTCTGAAGAAGGGAAAGGCAACCCACTCCAGTATTCTGGCCTGGAGAATTCCATGGACAGAGGAGCCTGGCATCTTGCAGAGTCTGACATGACTGAGCAACTTCCACTTACCTTTTCTTTCAAAAAACTTTTGATTAGGTCCCATTTGTTTATTTTTGCTTTTACTTCTTTTGCCTTGGGAGACTGATCTAAGAAAATATTGGTACAGTTTATGTCAGAGAATGTTTTGCCTATGTTCTCTTCTAGTTCTATGATGTTTTGTCTTATACTCAAATCTTTAAGCCATTTGAGTTTATTTTTGTATATGGTGTGAGAGTGTGTTCTAACTTTGTTGATTTACATGTAACTGTTCAACTTTCCCAACACCACCTGCTGAAGAAACTATCTTTTATCAATTGTATATTCTTGCATCCTATGTAGAAGATTAACTGGCCATAGGTGTGTGGGTTTAATTCTGGGCTCTATACTGTTCCACTGATCCATATGTCTTGTCTTTGTGCCAAAACCATGCTGTTTTGATTACCGTAGCTTTGTAGTATTGCCTGAAGTCTGGGAGGGTTATGCCTTCAGCTCTGTTCTTTGTCTTCATGATTGACTTGGTAATTCTGGGTCTTTTCTGGTTCCACATAAATTTTATTTATTCTAGTTCTATGAAAAACTTCCTGGATAATTTGATAGGGATCACATTAAATCTATAGATTGCTTTGGGTAGGATGGGCATTTTAACAATGTTAATTCTTGCAACCCAGGAGCATGGGAATATCTTTCTGTTTCTTTGAATCATCTTAAATTTCCTGTATTAATGTTTTACAGTTATCAACATATAAGTCTTTTACTTTCTTGATAAGGTTTATTCCTGGGTATTTTCTTTTCTTTTTTTTAGTGATATTTTAAAAGGACTCTAAAAATAACTTTTTCCTTTCTGATATTTTACTATTAGTGTAAAGAAATGCAACAGATTTCTATGTTATTCTTCTATCCTTTTATCTTACTGAATTTATCCGTTCTCTTAGTTTCTGTGGGGAGTCTTTAGGGTTTTCTGTATAGAGTATCATGTCATCTGCATATAATGACAGATTTTACCTTTTCCCTTCCAACCTGGATATCTTTTCTTTTTCTTGTCTGACTGCTATGGCTAGGACTTCTAATACTATGGTTGAATAGAAGTAGTGAAAGCATGAATCCTTGTCTTGTTCCAGAATTTGGTGGGAAAGTTTTCAGCTTTTCACCACTGAGTATTACATTGGCTGTGGGTTTATCAAAGATAGCTTTTATTATGTTGAGATATGTTCCCGCCACCATTTTGGTGAGAGTTTTTATCATTAATGTACACTGAATTTTATCAAATGCATTTTCTGCATCTACTGAGATGATCATGTGGTTTTCGTCTTTCCTTTTGTTGGTGTGGTGTATCACATTATTAATTTGCATATGTTGAACTATCCTTGTGACCTAGGATGAATCCAACTTGATCATGGTGTATGATCTTTTTTATGTGTTGTTGAATCTGACCTGCTAATATTTTGTTGAGAAGTTTTACACCTCTATTTATCAAAGATAATGGCGTGTGATTTTCCTTTTTGGTACGGTATTTTTCTGATTTGGGTATCAGGGTGATGGTGACTTCATAGGATGAATTTGGGAGCATTCCTTCTTTAATCTTCTGGAAGTGCTTGAAAAGAATCAGCATAATTTCTTCTTCACATGTTTGGCAGAATTCCCCAGTGAAACCATCTATTCCTAGACTTTTGTTTGCAGGGACTTAGTTAAATTATAGACTCTATTTCAGTTCTAGTGATCAGTCTATTCAAATTATCTATTTCTTCTGAATTTAGTTTTGGAGGGCTGTATGCTTTAGAAACTGTCCAAGACATGACTATTTAATCAGTGTGACTGTACTGAAATCACAGCATCTTTACAGTGGATTCTACGATGCCTTCTGAATGAGAAACGATTCCATGCTGTCTTATGTGTAAATGGAAATACCTGTCAATGGAACCTGGACCTTTCTGATTTAGAACTTAGAGAGCTGGCACTCCTGATAAAGAACCTGCCTAAACAATGCAGGAAACACAAAAGACACAGGTTTGATCCCTGGGTCGGGAGGATCCCCCGGAGAAGGAAATGGCAACCCACTCTAGTATTCTTGCCTGGTAAATTCCATGGATGGAGGAGCCTAACAGTCTACAGTCCACGGGGCCACACAGAGTCAGACACGACAGTGAGCTCAACAAGGCAGAGAGCTGGGGGGAGTTGATATGGGGAAAGGGCGGGGCAGGGGCACAGTGGAACTTGTCAAGAAAAAGAGGAGGGGGAAGTGAAGCGGATGGGGATAATGGAGAACTAAAACTCTTAAGTCAAGAAAACAAATTTTGTCATTAGAAAGTTTATAAAGTCTTCTATTAATAAGCTGACTAGTTAGAAATGAATCATTACAAATAATACAATGATTCACACGTGATGTCTTAGATGGGTCTGTGTTAAGAAATTGATGACTATTAGGGAAGCCAAAGGAACCACAGATAATATACGTGAAGTATAAATCATCTTGATAATCTAAACCAACAAATTCATTAGAACTATCAGGTTGCAGTAAAAATAAAAATAAAAAAAAAATTCAGTACCACAGATTTGCTTTTTCTGCTCCATGTTTATGTTGTGGGAATCTTACACTGAAATTCCTATTACTGGTAAAAATATTATTTAACAATATAAGCAAAATAGCATTAGGAAAGGATTATGTGAAAAAGTTTCACAGATTTTGTGGCACTTCTAAATGCTAATAGATTTGTCTGAAACTATGAAAGAAATACATTAAAATACATAGATGTGTCAAGTTTGAGACAACTGTATTATACAATACATTCTATTTCAGTGCCTGGTACCCAGCACATTAGGTCAACAAATATTTGTTACATTACTGAAAGAACATTAAGGCAAAGGAGAGACAGCTATGGCTGGAAGAATTTAGTTTTCATCTGGGAGAACCCAAAATTAACTGTAAAACCACCAGGACTACCTCCACATGAAAACCTGTTTCATTTCTACCTACAGTGCAAATCTGAAATTTTAATAACACACTGTAGCTAAGGGAGAAACAAGCTATAATTCTCTCTAAACCTCTATGAAAGTAGGATTGACATTTTGACCACCCCAAAATGGGTTAGAAGAGAACACGAAGATAGCAAAGGCCAACTCCCTTGCTTCACTGGTTAAACTTGGCCCAGAGAGGCCAAATGATTTGCGTGAGGTCACACAGCAGACCAACAATTAGAATTCTAGTCCTATGATTTTCCTCCAGTGTTCTACTCTTTACGGGTGTTTAAAGAAATACTTTGTAAGAAAGCAAATGTTATGGGTAAGATAAATGAAGAGGGAGTGACAGAAGAAGTTACTGTGTTTGCCTGATGAGAAATTTACCACAGAGATTGCTATGTCACTGGACTCTGTTCCAGAAAACTCCACAAATTGTCTTTACAGGCCATTAAAAGAATGAAAACTTGCCATGGCTGATTCATGTCAACGTATGACAAAACCCACTGAAATGTTGTGAAGTAATTAGCCTCCAACTAATAAAAATAAATGAAAAAAAAAAAAGATCTGAATGTAATTAAAAAAAAAAAGAATGAAAACTTGGAGCAGAGATAGAAGAAAGAAATGTTTAAGTGAAAACAATCCTAAGATCATTATCCACATTGAAGAGTTCATGTCTGAATCTGATGGCATTCTAAGTTTTTTCCAAAACTACCTAGCAGTTATACAATTCTACACATTTATATCGAATTCCTTAAAAAAAAAAAAAAAAACTCTCGAAACAAGAAGCGTATGATGAAGAACAAAATGACACCACGGAGAATTGTACATTTAGGTAAGTGAATAAAATTTTCTTATTTTGTACCTTTGGCATAGAAACATTTTAGATACGGCTGCTTTCCTTGGATTTCTGTTTATGATAATTATTCACATATTTTACTTTAAGAAATCAAGAACAGAGAGGAAAGTGGAAAATTACTAGCTTTCCACTCTTGTTTTAGAGCTTTAAAGCTCAATGTTTCAGCTACTAACAAGAGTTGGGAGGAAAAATTCAACAAACATACAGACACATTAGACATTATTTCATTTTTATCTTCTTCAATAATGACAACTAAAAATTACTGGTTTCATCCTGATATTTATAAATCCGGAGGAATGAAGGGTTTTTTCCCCCTAATACCTTGACAAAGTTTGATTTACATCCACAGACAGAACAAAGAAGAGTGTGTTAGCAGGTAAAGAAATAGTCTATAAAAGAAACGGAGGCTTTTTAAGCAAACAGAAGTAATCAAAAAATTATAAGCCTACCAAACCGAATATGTCTTAGGTCCACACAATTGTTGAAAAAAAGAACATTCAATAGAGTTCAGGAAAATTCCAAACACACTTAATATTAGAGAAGGCTTATTTTAGAAAATGAATATATCTTCAAGTGCTCTTCGTTGCTAAGAGCAACACTCTTACAACCACATTCTACTGCCTGAATCAGGTCATGATTACCTCCAAACAGACCTTGCCTTTCTAGAGAAGCACTTTCCTTTCATTCAGGATTTCTAAGGAAACGGCTTTCATCTCAGGCAACCAAACATCTGGCCTCTTGGTTTGTTTTAAGGCACAAAATGGGAAAAGAATGAATCACCATGAAGCAGGTCTGGTTAGCAATTTTTTCCTATTAAAAAAAAAAGTTAACAGTCTCCAAAAACTTTTCCTTGAGAAAAATGATTAATTCCAAATGTACTGATAATGATAGATCAGGGATTTTTGATTTTGTCTCATGAACATGCACATTCATCTTCCATGTTTGCTTTCTAAACTCTTACAAGCTGTTTAAGGTTATAATTCTACAAAGTAAAAATGCCCAGGAGGAAAAACAGTGAAATTATTCAAGTTCTACTGCTGGGCTTTTTGAGTTTTCCCATCATAAAGACAATTACATAAATGTAATTTTGAACACTCCTTCCTTTGATTCTTAGAACATGCTCTTCTATTTATCTTTCCTATTTAATGGCTGAATAGTTTGGTTATTTATCACTCTGCTCCTCTGCCCACTTATTCTTGTTTAAATTCCTCAAAAACATAACAACAGCAACAAAGATGACGACTGCTATTTCCACCACCACCATCTGTTAAGAACTACTAGGTGTCAGATGGTGTACAAATGCCTCACATAGGTCTTTCAATCTCTACTATGGTATATGGTATCATGCCAACTGAGGATCACCAAATTAAGCCACTAGGCCACGTGGCTCACGAAGAGCAATCTGAACCCAGGTTTATCTAAGCCAAAAATCTCCAGTAAGGTGTGAGAGCTACCTCCCAAGAGGACCATCATCATGATGATATCTGAAGACCCAAGACTTACAGTTTTGATGTTAAAGCCTTTCCTCGTGTATCAATGGCTTCTGCTGCATGTGTGAGTTTAAAGCAAAAACCTCACTGGAGTTTGGGTCCTGACTGTGTGGTCCCCTACTGCCTTGGCGATGTGCTACCTCTCCTCTCCTGAGCTCAGGGACACTGACCTGTGGACTCCTTTCACACAAACAGTATGTTCCTGACTCAGAGTCTTTACACACTCTGTTCCCTGTGCTGGCCACACACTTCCTTTCCTAGTGCACTGTTCAGGTTTCAGCTCACAGATCAGCTTCTTAAAAAGGTTTTCCCTAAACTGAACCTAATTTAGCTCTTTCTTTTCGGCTCTAAGGACACCTTGACCTTTTCATTTATTGCCTCTGCCTCACTGTGGCGCTGATCAGTGCCTCTCCTCCCTGGACCAGGAGCTGCCGGATGGCAGTGCCTTATTTGACCTGTGTATCCAGTGTCCAGCACAGTGTGAGGCATGTGACCTGAATGGACATGAAGAAGAGCCGCTGAAGAACAGGAAAGAGGCCGGTTTCCGATTGTTTCGTCAGCTCTAGCTAGTACCCTAGGGCACACCATAGGAGAGTTATGTTATCTGCATCAGAGCTTTTCACCCTTTACAAAACTATTTATACCTAAAATGGAAAGAAAGATGCAGCAGCATGGATGGACCTAGAGACTGTCATGCTGAGAAAGTGTCAGAGAAAGAGAAACACTGTATGACATCCCTCATATGCAGAATCTGAAAAGAAATGATATAAAGGAACTCATTTATAATACAAAACAGAAAAAGACTCACTGACTCAGAGAACGAACTTATGGTTGCCAAGGGGAATGATGGAGGGAAGGGACAGTTAGGGAGTTTGGAATCAAGATGTACATACTGGTCTATCTAAAATGGACAGCCATCAGGGAGCTCCTATGTAACACATGGAACTCTGCTCAATGTTATGTGGCAGCCTGTATAGGATGGGAGTTTGGGGGAGAATGGATGCACGTATATGTATGGCTAAGTCCCTTCGCTGTCACCTGAAACTATCACAACATTGTTACTCAGCTATATTCCAGTATAAAAAATTATTCCAATATATACACACCAATAAAATTCCATGGACTGTACAGTCCATGGGGTTGCAGAGAGTTGAACATGACTAAGCGACTTTCACTTTTTCACTTCCAATATAAAAAAGTTTCAAAAAACCCAGTAAGAGGTTTTTAAAAAGTAAAAAAAAAAAAATAATAATACAAAGCAAGAAGAGGAAAAGTTTCATCTAAGTCACATCTATTCCTTCATACTAAACAGTAACTGTTATAACTTTAAATAATTTTAATGGATCAATGAGATATAACAAAAAAATAACAACTTTTAATAAAAAAAAGTTTGGACTGCAAGGAGATCAAACCAGTCAATCCTAAAGGAAATCAGTCCTGAATACTCACTGGAAGGACTGATGCTGAAGCTCCAATACTTTGGCCACCTGATTCGAAGAACTGACTCATAGGAAAAGACCCTAATGCTGGGAAAGACTGAAGGCAGGAGGAGAAAGGGAGGACAGAGGATGAGATGGTTGGACCATCTCAAATAGGTGGCATCACCTATTTGATGGACTTGAGTTTGAGTAAGCTCTTTAAGAGTTGGTGATGGACAGGGAAGCCCGGTGTGCTGCAGTGCATGGGGTCACAAAAAGTCAGACATGACTGAGTGACTGAACTGAATTGAATAAATACAGCAGAAGGCATATATACAAATTAGCAATGCATTTCAGATACATCACTCCGGGGGCTGCACAAAGACTACTGTGGCTGTTACTGCTTTAGACATTTCTAAGACTCCTCTTTGGAAACTGCTTTTAAAATGAATTTACTGAAACCAAAGAGGAAAACGTGCCTCCTCACTTTATGGCAACAGGTCACTATTTCTCAGCTGGCACTGCCTGCTCCTCTGTAACACACGACAGACTCTGCTTAGCCTCCACTTCTGAGCTCAAGCGACATGCATGGGTCAGATCAGCAGCAGACCAGACAGATTCAGTCAGCCCATGTGTCACAGAGGAGACCCTTTAAGTGAGCGCATCAGATGTACACACATCCCCAGACTGGTCTTGAAAGGAACACACAGGTGGGATGTGCCAACAGCCACGGGCGGTGACCAGCCAGGATATGAGAACTGCCTACAGAGGGCGCTGCTCACTACAAGACGTCAAGTGAGACCAAAAGGGGCCTGATTTCAGTCCTCTGTGTGTCCTCCTTGGTTGAAGGGGAGTCCTTTCATACCTCAGGGTCACCATCAAGTTGGAAGGTCACCAACTTCTTCCTCCTAAAATGATGCTACAGTTTAGCTTTCCACTTCTCTGTTGGGCAGTCCGGATATCCTTTCCTAAGAAAACCATTTAACTCAGTATATAGTTCAGAATTAAAAATAACTAGGGCCTGGGGACAGGCAGGGATGAACAAGCAGAGCACAGAGGATTCTCAGGGCAGTGAAACAACTCTGCATGGTATTAAAACGATGGAGACACATCATTATAAAGTTGTCAAACCCACAGACTATGCAAGGGCTGCTACAGATTGAGTATGTGGCCCCATTCCCACTTAGTATGTTGAAATCCAATCCTCAATGTGATGGCATTAGGAGATGGGCCTTTGGGAGGTGGTCAGGTCACAAAGGGTGGAGCCCTAACAAGTGGAATTAGTGCCCATATAAAGGAGAATCTGGGGCTTCCCAGGTGGCACTAATGGTAAAGAACCCATCTGCCAATGCAGGAGACGTAAGAGATGTGGGGTTCAATCCCTGGGCTGGGAAGATCCCCTGGAGGAGGGCATGGGAACCCATTACAGCATTCTTACCTGAAGAATCTCATGGACAGAGGAGCCTGGCAGGTTACAGTCCATAGATTTGCAAAGAGTCAGGCACAGCTGAAGTGACTTAGCACTCACGCAGAGAACATAGAGAGCCTCTGCCCCTTTTACAAATGTGAGGGCACAGGCCTGGGCCTTGATCTAGCACTTCCCAGCTTCCCAAACTGTGAGAAATAAATTTCTATGGTTCGTAGGTCACCCACTCTACCGTACTGTTACAGTTACCGGAATGGACTAAAACACATCAAGAGTGAACCCTGATGTAAACTAGGGCCTCCAGGTGATAAAGATGGATCACTGTAGGTTCATCAATTGTAACATGCTCCATTCTGGTGGGGGATGTTGATAATGCGAGAAGCCATGCATGTCTGGGCAGGAATATATGGGAAAGCTTGGCACCTTTCCCTCAATTTTGCTGTGAACCTAAACTGCTATTAAAAAAAAAAAAAAGTCTATTAAATGACACCAAGGGCTTCCCTGGTGGTTCAATCTGTCTGCCAGTGCGGGAGATGCGGGTTCGATCTCTTGGTCGGGAAGATTCCCTGGAGAGGGAAATGACAACCCACTCCAGTATTCTTGCCTGAAAAATCCCATGGACAGAGTAGAAGCCTGGCAGGCTACAGTCCATGGGGCTGCAAAGGAGACAGACATGACTTAAGTAGCTGAACAACGACCACCACGAACCACAACGTCTTTCTGTGTCAGGTAGCTTCTTTAAAAAGGGCAGTAACTAACAAAAGATTAGTTAACTGACTGACCAGGACAGTTTTCTGGAGGGGGCTCCCGTAATCCATGACTCCTAAACTTTCCTGGGATGAAGGTAAGTTCACTGCAACCCTTGCGGCCACAGCAATGCCTGGGTGAAAACAGGCCACTGGAAGGACAGGGTCAAAGGAAGGAGCAGCAACCTCAATCAGGCCAGGATTCGAACAATGTATCTATTAGAAGCGGCTCTGGCTACGTAATTTGCAGAGCCCAGGGCAAAATGAAAATGTGGGGCCTCTTGTCCCTAAATTATCAAGAATTCTGAAACAGGGATGGCACAGCATTCTGCCAAGCATGGGGCGCCTGGGACAGGAAGGGCGAACAGTGTGCAAACCACGGGCGCCAGTCCCAAGGGGACCACAGAGTCTTCCTCAGGCTGCTCGGATGTCCACTCAGTTCACATCGCGCCTGCTGTGACATCCATATGCTGTTTTAAAACCGTATATGGGAGGCTTTGTTGCAAAACCTGTCTCCTCCTTTTATTTTCAAAGTAAAACATGCCCATAGTTTTAATAGTCAGATGGCACCAAGTGTCTTATAATAAAGAAATAGCAGCTCCCACCTCGCACCTTCCAACCTGATTCCTGGTCCCCACAGCTGTTCATTTTAAACTCTTCGAGCATTTCTCCTGATATCCATCTTCGTGTTTCTAAACACGTATCACTTGTATATACCACCTATTGATTTCCTGTCATATAGGAGGCTAAATTTACACCACATACACTCATTCTATGCTCTCCTGCCCTAAGCCACCCGACTAGTTCCATGACAATTTAATGTGGGCATTAGAATCAAAATTCAGTGCTTATATTATACAGGTCACAGTGGAACCAAATGGATTACATATTCTTTCCTGTGTGATATTTAATCCCCCTCCCACCCCATGGCTGGGTAAGTGACTGCCATACAGATGCTTTGTGTTTTAAGTAACTAATTCTTGTTAATTCAAAGCATAAAAGCTCTCCCAAACTCCCATATCAGGTATTGGCTCTCTCTTTAAAAAAAAAGAAATGATACTGATAATCACCTACATTCATTCCCTTTCTAGAACACCTATTACTCAAACATTGAGGCTTACATTGCCTACTCTCTCTTCCTTCCTAGTCATACTCTTCTCCTTTACAAAATTTTACTCCCTAGAAAAGTTTTTCAACTTTAGTCATACAATCATTCCATTGAATTTCTTTATTTCTGCAATAAGAGCTTATTTTCTTCTTTTAAAACCTTGTGTTTGTTTAATAAACATCTTCTCTCCTTTTATCTCTTTTAGACAATCAAGGAACTTTTTTTCTGATTCCTGGATGGAATCTGTGCCAAGATTCTTTCTTTTGGTGTGCGGTTTGAACAGTCCTGTTGCAGACACTCCCCCACAAATCTGATGCTCTGTGGTTACTGACCATCTTCATTTGAGACAGACATTAAAATTCAGATATGGGAAATTCTGTGCAGGTGAATGGGTTTGCTGACTGGTTAATTTCACTTCAGGTTGATCACCTGGGGAGCATCCTATAAGGGAACCCCCAAATGTTAGTATCTAGGGACTCTTTTCTGGGGGGTCACGTTTTCAAAAAGTCATCCTTCTACATGCAAGAGTTACACTGACCAGCAAACATCGCAAAGCCAAGTTGAGGGCGGGTTCTGGGGATTAAACGGGGTGTTTTGACTTTCATAAAACTCTTGTTTTTAATACTGGCATCTCTACGTCACTACGGTTTCTTTCTACTGAAAATGTGAAGATTCTGGGTGATATTTCCATGATTTATTCTGGAGACCTGTTAGTATCTCTCACGTTCTGCCATCTCTTCTCTTCTGTTTACCCTTAAGGGTCTAGACTGTCCACTACAAACTGGCGCTTCCCAAGAGCACTGCCAACACCTGGCCTCTACGGAGACTGAGCCCCACGCTGCTGTGGCTGTTGACCTGCAACAACCCCTGAGGAGATTCAGGGTGGAGGGAGGCGCTCTGTGCTCCAGGGAATCTGGTGGAACAGGTCTTTAGACAGTTGGATGTTTTTAGGAAGAGAGTTTATGATCGCAGTCCTTTCATCTCCTCACATCTAGAGAAGCACCCTTCATGGTGACATCAGATCCTCATGACTAACAAAAAACCTTTTATAAAATGAGTGCTGCATGGTATTGAACGCCTCCTTCACCAAAACCAATATATAAATTGACTTCCCCCCCTGACACTTTTGGAGCAGTCTCTCAGAGCTATCTGAGATGCTGCCCTCCCAGGCTGCAGTCCTCATTTTGTCTCAAATAAAACTTAACTCACAACTCTCAAGTTGTATATCTTTTTTAATCAACAATACCCTACTTGCTTCTGCACTTCATTTTTTCTTGATTTTGGGAAAGAGCAAATATTAAACATTTGTGCTGAATCAGCACATTTAATCAGGGTTCTCCCTTTGAAGCTCAGTTGGTAAAGAATCTGCCTACAATGCAGGAGACCTGGGTTTGAGCCCTGGGTCAGGAAGATACCCTGAGAAGGAAATGGCAACCCACTCCAGGATTCTTGCCTGGAGAATCTCATGGACAGAGGAGCCTGGCAGGCTACAGTCCATGGGGTCGCAAAGAGTTGGACAGGACTTAGCGACTAAAACACCACCACCACCACCTCTTTGTTTCAGACCTCAGACAGAAATATTCTCATTATGGTAGCATTTCCAGTTAGGTGGAAACACAGTTCTACTTAATACTCTTTTTAAAATACTGAAATTCTCAGAGATGACAGATTTCTGATTTTTATCTAATCCTTAGATCCTGCCATGCAACCTTAAGAAAACAAGGCACACTTCTGTCTGGTCCTAGATGGATGAGTTTTCTTTCCTCCTAGTCATCACTACCACCGCCTTTATCACCCCACACACTAGCACATTCATATGCAGATAATCTACTGCAGGGATCACCTAGAGATAATCCTGAAATCTGAGACCAGCTCCACCCCATAACCACACACACCTGTCTCACTTCCTCATACACTTCTTGTTGGCAAGAGCCTAAGAACTCTGGCTATTTTTAATGTTAGGGCCAGTTAAGCATGATGAGGAAGGCAAATCTTTGATCAACTGCAAATATCAATCAAAAATATAATGACATTCCCAAATTAAAACAAAATATTTTTGGATATTTGTATCCCTTCAATGAAATTCAGGAGGAAGAATCCACTCGAATATTACTTATTGACTTCAACAGTATCATTAACTATAAATTCATCTGGGTGCACAAGTTATCCCTCTAAGTTTTTATTTTAGATAGAAAATTATTTTCAAAGTATTTGGAAATCTGGCATTCCATTCTCCCACTTCCAATGGATAGGAAATAGAATTAAGATATTCTATGAAAAACTTTACATCAGTGTTTTAGAATTTCCCAGTATCTTATTTAAGTCAATTATTTTACAAACCAATTATGTCAACCAATTATGTTTCCTAGTAAGAATTTATAAAATGTATCATGATTACCTCACATAAAATCAGCATTAGTAAGTTCAATCAATAGGTAGAAACTGGAATGGAAACCAGTCATTCAAACATCTTTTGAAGATCTAGGTGCCAGGTTAATAATTTAATAGTTGAGTACAGTGTATGTCTTTACATTAGTGTGTGTCGCCAATTTAAGTGGAATCATCTACCTGTGTTGCTTAACAACGACTACTGTCAAGCAATCATACAAAAATAAAAGTTTATAGACCATTTCTGTCACCTTCAACAGCTACAAGCAACTACCACAGCTGGTCTGGCAAGGAGGAAGGCATAATACAGAGGCACCATGATGGAACATGCAGAGTCTCAGTATTTAGACTAAGCAGCTACGGTCTGCAGTACTTTCCGTACCAGGCATCCTACTCCCAGAATCCCCATTCCAGGATACGGTTTCCTCGCCCTCACATCACCTTCACTGTCCACACCTTCTGTCCATACTGGCACGTTTACCCTCAGGGACCCAATGGCCTCTCTGGAGCTTGTCATTTTTCGATGGTAAGGCCTTTTCACGTCCTTTTTAGTGGGTTTATAAGGATTTAACTCCTCCTGCATTCCTAAATTAAATGTGCTTTAAATTATGAAAAGGTCGGTTTTCATTCCAATCCCAAAGAAAGGCAATGCCAAAGAATGTTCAAACTATTGCACAATTGCATTCATCTCACACACTAGCAAAGTAATGCTCAAAATTCTCCAAGCAAGGCTTCAACAGTGAACCAAGAACTTCCAGATGTTCAGAAAAGGCAGAAGAACCAGAGAACAAATTGCCAACATCCGTTGGATCATTGAAAAAGCAAGAGGGTTCCAGGACATGGAACAACAGACTGATTCCAAATTGGGAAAGGAGTATATCAAGGATGTATATTGTCACCCTGCTTATTTAACTTACATGCAGAGTACATCTTGCAAAATGCCAGACTGGATGAAGCACAAGCTGGGATCAAGACTGCTGGGAGAAATATCAATAACCTCAGACACACAGATGACACCACCCTTATGGCAGAAAGCAAAGAATTAAAGAGCCTCTTGATGAAAGTGAAAGAGGAGAGTGAAAAAGTTGCCTTAAAACTCAACATTCAGAAAACTAAGATCATGGCATCCGGTCCCATCACTTCATGGCAAATAGATAGGGAAACAACGGGAACAGTGACAGACTTTATTTTCTTAGGCTCCAAAATCACTGCAGATGGTGAATGCAGTCATGAAATTAAAAGACACTTACTCCTTGGAAGAAAAGCTATGACCAATCTAGACAGCATATTACCTTACTTTGCGGACAAAGGTTTATCTAATCAAAGCTATGGGTTTTTCCAGTAGTCACGTATGGGTGGTGTGAGAGTTGGACTATAAAGAAAGCTGAGAAGAATTGATGCTTTTGAACTGTGGTGTTGGAGAACTCTTGGGAGTCCCTTGGACTGCAAGGAGATCCAACCAGTCAATCTTAAAGGAAATCAGTCCTGAGTATTCATCGGAAGGGCTGAAGCTGAAGCTGAAACTCTAATACTTTGGCTACCTGATGCAAAGAACTAATTCACTGGAAAAGACCCTGATGCTGGGAAAGATTGAAGGCAGGAGAAGGGAAGGACAGAGGATGAGATGGTTGGATGGCATCACCGACTCAAGGGACATGAGTTTGAGGAAGCTCGGGGAGTTGGTGATGGACAGGGAAGCCTGGTGTGCTACAGTCCATGGGGTCTCAAAAGAGTTGGACACAACTGAGTGACTGAAGTTACAAATAATATTTGAAATTATAATGTTCCTCCAGTTGCTAAATATATATAGCTGATCAGCAATGGACAAAAGGAATATGTGATTTTCTCAGTTTTTCATACTACAGTTGTAAAGGTAAATTACAGGAAAGAGGAAGAAATGACTGAAAAGCTCAACTGAAAAGCAAGTGAGACAAACATATATGGTTTAACCAAGTGATAACTAAACTAGCACTCACTGGGATCAAGCATTTAACACTGTGCAAGATATTAAAGAAAAAACTTCATCTATTGACACTACAATCTGCACTTCCAGTTTGTCTCAAAAGAGAAAAATTCTAGGTATTTTAAACATCAAAACAAAATAATGTACATTTCTGAAGAAAGAGGAGCTGCTTATTAGCTGAGTTTGCATTTTGAAACCAGTAATATTCACTGATTATACAGTTATCCATGTGTGTACCTCTCTGAAAAACTACATTTTCATCTACAGTGAGTGATTTTATACATATTCGGTTAGATTGTTCTTCCAAGGAGTCCTATGGCAAATATATAATCATTTAATCTATACATCTTCATATCTGAATTTACATATTAAACTTGCTTAAATTAGAATAAATAGGAGTTGTAGCTTGGAAGTATTCAGCTCCATCAATAAAGAACATCGAGGGGCTGGTTTTCAGCCCAACCTGATGAGCCTCACTTAACAAAAACAGTGCATGCTCAGCTGCTCCCTCATATCCGACTCTTTGTGACCCCATGGACTATAGCTCGCCAGACTCTTCTGTCCATGGAACGTTCCAGATAAGAATGCTGGAATGGGTTGCCATTTCCTACTCCAAGGAATCTTCCTGACCCAGGGACCAAAACCCGTGTCTCCTGCATTGGCAGGAGGATTCTTTACCACTGCGCCACCTGGGAAACACAACAAAAATAGTAATATTCCTGAGAAACTGGGTATACAACAATCTTCCCTGTCACGATTACAAAAGCATACTTATGTTTCGTAAGGGAAAAAATATTTTTCTGTGTCAAGGCAAAAAAAAAAAATCTTGTTTAAGAATACACTAAATCTTTAGAACACCAATTATTTTCAGGAAATCAAAAACAATTGCTGGGGCTTCCCTGGTGGTCCAGTGGCTAAGACTCCCTGTTCTCAATGCAGGGGACCTGGGTTCGATCCCTGGCCAGGGAACTAGACCCCATGTGCTGCAACAGGGAGCCTACATGCCACAACTAAGACCCTGTACTGCCAAATAAATAAACAAATATTTAAAAAAACAATTGCTTGCCATTAACTCTATCATGGCTTCATTCCTCTGGAAAAGTAAATTTACTTTTTGGCTATTACCTCACCACTGTTTCTTTATAAAATGAATATAATATAGTTGTACAGTTAACCACCCTGATTAGAATTATCAGAGATTAATTTTTGATTGAGGTAGAGCTGATTTACAATGTTGTATTGATTTCAGATGTAGAAGGAAGGGATTCAGTTATATATATACTTTTTTCAGATTATTTTTCATTGTGGGTTATTACAGGATGTTGAGTGTAGTTCCCTGTACTATACGGTAAATATCTGCTGTTTATCTGTTTTACAGGCAGTGGTTTGTATCTGTTAATCTCATGCTCCTGATTTACCCCTCCCCTGTTTCTTTTCCCCTTTGGTAACCATGTTAGTTTTCTATGTAAGATTGCTTCTATTTTGTAAATAGATTCATTTGTATTGTTTTTTAGATTCTACATATAAGTGATATCATATAATTTAAAACATTATTAGTGATCATCTTACATGCTATTTATAGCTGGTAAAGCTGATATATAAAATTTCTTCAGAAAACAACAAAAAATTCTGTAAAGCAAGTATCCTTCAATTAAAAAATAAATTTTTTTAAAGTGTAAAAAAAATTTCTTTAGAATTTCTCTTGATTCAGTTAAGATTTCAACTCTTGGTGGGAGATCCTTTTTGATCTGGGCATTGAAAGCCTAGGTCTCAGGCTTTATTCCTAACAAATCAAGCTTCAATAAAGGATTTGAAAATTTATGCAAATATTAGAAAAGGTTTAATGAGCTGACTCAATTCCCTTGTCCCCAACTCCAGGAACATTGTAACATTCTGAACTTTCATCAGCTACAATACCTTTGTAGATTTTCAGTCATCAACACATAGAAGGGAGGGTTGTTCTGAAGAGGCTCGGGTAACTTCTAGAACTTTCTGAAGTATCACAGAAGCCCTTGATCAATCTGACTAAGACACACTCAGGTCAAGGTCATTTTTCTGATTCCATAAAAAGGATCATTTCAATATCTCAGGGCCATAAGTGTACACCCCTGTCCTCCCCTCCCGCCCCACCCCCCCATAGCATGCAACACAGGATGTGTGGGAGAAAAGCAAAATCCAAAAGCAAGAACTACATTCACTGAGTTTATAAAAGCCTGGTGTGCCAGTGCTAACAAAAACACTGCAAACTGTGAATACATTAATGCTAGTAAAATACACTTCTACAATTCTCTAATCTAACTCATACAGAAAATTATAAACATAGGCAAATGTTATAACAGTAGAAAATGTGGGAAAATGTAAGAAAAGGACACATGAGATGAAGATAATCAGATTAAAGTTGTAAAATATGAGAACATACCCTGTACTAGGCACATGTAAGATCACAAGAAATAAAGTGAGGAGGAAGTCAGTCTCCAGAGTGTTAACTTCATGAAATCACAGAGTAATGCAAAAGCTCAAACCCACGACTCTTTAAAACCTGTGCCTTTTGACCATCTACAGGAATTTTTAAAAATGGGCAAAAGACACTAAGATGGAATTTTCATTTCTAGCCTTCACAAGAACACCGGTTCAGAATAATAATTTAAAATACTAACCAGAACCTTCATATATATATACATGGAATTAACTTTATTTTTATGGAGAAACAATAAAAATCATTTTGATTGCCTTTAACGTTGATGTTCTACTCTGGCAATGCTAGATATTTTAGTTTATTCAACAGAAAAAAAATCAGTCATTCACATCATTGTGAAATACCATCATTCCACACCCACGGCTATACTAAAGCACAGAAACCACCCTGATTTCAAATATTCTTTTCATTATACAAACATGTCATGGCGATTTTCTGCAAATCCAGTAAGAGTCTACATATCTCAAAAGAAGTGGTATAAAAATCCTTCCTAAGATCATGGTTTCAATTTTGGGTTCAAAAACTATGGACACAATAGGTGAATGCCCTGTATATGTTATGATGGGGAAATGGGAAGTGGAGAAGAGGAGGGAAGGTTGATCAAAACACTAGTAAAACATAAAATAAGATGGTCCTCCAGACTGGATTCCTATTTACCAACTTAGCTCTACCTCTCCATTTTCCCTTCAACAAATTGTTGGCTTCAGTCATTTCTAATGTATAGTTTTATTTCAGTGTAATGCTCTGCTCTCTCACCCTGCCTATACACCTTCTCTCCTCTCTCCACCCTGTGACCTGGCAGGAACACCATCGTGCAGTTCTACCAACCTTCCCTAAGTTCAGTTTGCAGCCCCTTCTAGACGATGAAGTTGCTCGAGTTTCCCTGTGTGTGTGTGTGTGCACGCACGTGCATCCTGTGTGCTCAGTCGTGTCCGACTCTTTGCGACCCCATGGACTGTAGCCCACCAGGCTCCTCTGTCCATGGGATTTCCCAGGCAAGAATACTGGAGTGGATTGCCATTTCCTCCTTCAGGGGATCTTCCAGATCCAGGGATTGAACCCACACCTCTTGCATCTCCAGCATTGGCAGGTGGGTTTTTTATCCCTGCACCACCTGGGAAGCTTCTCCCCTCCTTAGTGCTACTTTTTCTTTTTTTAAAATTTTTATTGGAGTACAGTTGCTTTGCAGTGTTATGTTAGTTTCATACAGCACAGTCAATTAGCTATAGGAAGATCTTCTGGAGGAGGAAAAGGCAACCCGCTCCAGTATTCCTGCTGGGAAATTCCATGGACAGAGGAGCCTGGTGGGCTACAGTCCATGGGGTTACAGAGTTGGACATGACTGAGCAACTGAACAGTACAGATACATATATCCCCACACTGTTGATACTATGTATAAAATAAATAACCAGTGAGAAAGTACTGTCTAGCACAAGGTGCTCTATGTAATGTTCTTCACGCTACTTTTTAGCCACAGTGCCACACACACACCCGGGCAGGCTCATGGTTCTCTGGTGCTTCAGAGACTGGGACACTGAATGGCACAGGAGATCCTTGCCCAGTATCTGCCGTACAAATGAATTTATAAACAAAGTTATGGCAAAGGCTGCCCCAGGAGAAAGAAAGAGAAAAGTCTTTAAAGTGTATTACGTATATGTATGTTTAGAGGAAGGGACCTGAGTATAACAGAAACATTCTTGTTCACACAGATCCATCCATTCAAAAACTTAGAGCAACAAAGACTAGGAAGCTGAGCCAATGCAGCTTTTAACCCTCTTCCTTATTTCTTTTACAAGAAAGTCTAACTACTACATCATAATACGAGATAAACTTTGATTAAAGCCATTACGGAAAACTAAGGGCTGAAGTCAACAGCAGTTATGCAACAGAGAAGAGTGATTTAAATTATATTTTGCTTCCGGCTAGCCGGGAGGTCTACATACCAAAGCTGGGCTGGCAGCTCTCAGTGGTTGAGAAAGTTCTACAAATATTCTGGAAAAACCAGTGGGTGGAATTTAGGTCCTCAGTAATAGCACAGCTTTTATGGCCAACAGGTGAAATGTAAGGTTGAGAAACCCAATATCATTATATGAGGGTCAAGAGTTTCACAGTGAACACCCTGTATTTTAAAAAAAAACAAAACAAACCTAACTACTCTAAAGGATAATAGTACTTTTTATTTAACTTTTTTTTTTTCTTAAATGGAGAGAAGTTACTGATGCTAGGTGCATGGACAAGGGCAAGTTGATAATCTACCAGAACAACATCTTAATCACCCCTAAGCCCTTCCCTACGCCTTCTAGCAGTGCTACCATTCTTAATTTATAACCTTGCCCTTCAGAGTTTCAAACTGATTCCTGTCAACCAAAAACTAACAGCAATAACAACAAAAAGGCCCACACCAAACAAAAATGGCACACACTTCACTTTCTTTTAAACTATATCTATGTATATTTCTTGGTCTTCTGCAAAGTCCAAGAAAACTGCCTCTAAATAAAACTGCTCAACTACTGTTTTCAAAACAGTAGTAACAGAAATTTAACTGATAGCAATAATGATTAGGGTTTAGGTCAGATACTGATTTTTGACTAGTAGAAGAACACTGCTTAGTAGATACTATTACATGAGGGTCAAGAGTTTCTTACCTGTCAAAGCCTGTTCTTACCCATATCAGCTGATACATGGGTAAGAACAGGGTTTTCCTTACTATAAACTCAGTAGCAATAAACTGGTTGTTTTAGACTAAGATTACATATTGATTCTAAGCCTAGACTAAGCCTTTTTCTTCTAAGATATTTCATTTTAAAACATTTAGTGCATGTATGCATGCCCAGTTGCTTCAGTCATGTCCAACTCTTTGTGACCCTACGGACTGTAGCCCACCAGGCTCCTCTGTCCATGGAATTCTCCACGCAAGAATACTGGAGTGGGTTGCCCTGCCCCCCTCCAGGGAATCTTCTCAACCCAGAGATCAAACCTTCACCTCCTGCATTGGCAGGCAGATTCTACACCACTGAGCAACCACAGAAGCCCTTATAACATCTAGGGAAAACCCCAATTCCAATGATTTACAGAACACATGCTTCTTCTCTGAGACATTTCTTACACTTCATCTAATTTCCAGATAACTTCTCTGATAAAATACAAGAAGAGCAATCCCCCAATAAATGTCCTCGTTGCCAAAGTCCAAATTTCATTTTACTTTGCTTTGCTTTCTTTATTGAGTATTTCCAAGCTGGGCACCCTCTTAAGTTTTAGGGCTACAAAGGTGATGAATGAGATCTAGCCCTACTCCTGAGCAAGTCAGGGAGACACTCACAAAACAAAATAACCATTTAAAGTGAAGGGCTACGTGGAAGGAAGAAGAGCAAGGTCGGTCACATAAGAGATGACTAACTGCCCAGGGAGCTGGGCGAGGGTGTACATGGGAGGCAAGATTAATCTGGGGCTTGAGGGATGGAAGGGAGGTGGGTGTTAAGTCAGTGCCAAGAAGACTATTTTCAGAGTGAACACCTCATATGTGTCATAATCTCCTCCTAACAAATCCATCTCCTTTTTTCTTTTTCCTAGAGCAGTTTTAGGTTCATGGCAAAACTGAGAGGTACCAAGATTTCCCAAATACTTTCTGCCTCCCCACTCAAGGACAGCCTCCCCCATTATCAACATCCCCACCAGAAGGGGACATTCATGACAACTGATGAACCTACACATACACAATGGGAGCGCACAGCTAAGGGCTCACTCTCACTGTGCACTGCAGAGGTCTGGACAAATGTGTAGTGACATGCATCTACCATGCCAGTATCAGCTTGAGTAGTTTTACTACCTACATCTTTGGTCATCCACCAAGGGAAAAAAAATGCTTAGTGAATGTTGCTTGCAAATGAGGACCAATGATCAAAACTGAGCTATTTATTATTTAAACACTTGACAGAACTTCTATGAATCTCTGGATCTTCACATCCCTTCATTAATGTGTCACAGTTGGTGCCAGACAAGTAACTTTCATGGAAAATCAGGCAACAATGCTGTGCCAGAGAACTGAAAGGGATGTCTCAATATTTCCTCATGGGTAAAACCACCATTCTCCTCTTCTCTTCTGCATCACTGTTCTTACTGCCTCAGTGATAACCTTTAGGTTATGGGAACTCTATCTTTTATATATTAAGGTCATCAAGTCTCAGCAAACCCTGGTGCTGAGTCCTGAGGAGGTAAAGTATTAACTTCAGTAAGTGAAAGTGAATCTATAAAGACCACCATGTGTCTAGATCACTCCCTGACCCTCTGACCCATTCATTCACATACTCTTCCTCTCCTCCTCCCCTCTTCCTCCCCTCTCCACTCACCCCAAGCACATGCAACAAGAATATGGCTTTTCAAAAACAGGCTCTGCATTTTGATCAGGAATCTGAGAAATCTAGTTCCCTATCAATAAGGAGTGAAATTAAACAAAAGGCATTCCTGCTGAGCACTTTCATTTAAATATCATCAAGGGACTTCCCTGGTGGTCCAGGGCTTAAGACTTTGCCTTCTAATGCAGAGAGTATGGTTAGATCCCTGGTTGGGGAACTAAGATGCCACAGGGCCAAAAAACCAAAACATAAACCAGAAGAAATCCTGTAAGAAATGCAATAAAGAATTTAAAAACAGTCCACATAAGAAAAAAATCTTAAAAAAATAAGTAAGCCTTGCTAACCAAGAAAAACCTGCTTTGGGAGGTCAACATGAAATGTAGTAATTGTCTGTTTAGAAAGTGAACAACTAGCCTGCGATTGATTTGAATGGTACACCTACACCATTGTTCGCGAAGGTAGATGGGCACTGTTACAGCAGCTGGGAGTGACTTTCACTGGATCCTCTTTTCCACAAGTCAGCTCTAAGGGTGGCTATATTCTGGCACGCCTACATGCTATCAGGCATTCTGAGAATGAGTGAAAGACAAAATGAGTGCCGGATGCAGATTCATATTTCAGGGCCCATATGCTTTGTTTTAAATGATGTAGAAAAACTTCCGCATCGTGAATTTGGACAATGATCCAAATGACTGAAAGTCTGCCTGTGTTAAAAATATTTGCCGGCATGTTTCAGAGAAGAGATGGTTAGACATCGGCCTTGTAGAGAGGTTTTCAAAGCTGACTAATCTGTAACGCTTCCCTTCTATTTTCAGTACCAACAAAGACTTTGTTGATAATGTTATTTGTTGCAGGTTAAATACACACACACACACAGGCATACATACACATCTCAAGCCTACATGGAGGTTTGTTTTCTTTCTTTCAATTGTAGTATAATTGGTCTACAGTGTTGTATTAGTTTCTGCTATACATAAATCATGTATACGTAGACATATATCCCCTCCCTCTCGGACCTGTCCCCCACTGCACCCCTCATCCCACCCCTCTAGGTTATACAGAGCCCCGAGCTGAGTTATCTGTGTTACACAGCAGCTTCCCATGAGCTATCGATTTACACACGGTGGTGTAGATATGTCAGTCCTAATGCGCGGATAATAATTCTATGGTAGCTAATAAACAATCTTTTTAGTTGAAAATATCAAGGTGTTTTTTGTGGGGGGGGGCAATTGAGTCAGGTATGATTTAAAGTAAACACACTGTATTTAATTTCTTCCTGATTAACTAAATCACACTATGGGGCACTTTGTAAATAAAAAAATAAATCAACCATGATATCAATTATTTCTTCCAACATCACTCTGACATAGTCATCACTTTGGTGTCTTCCCTCTGGATATCAATGTGTATGCCTTTCATTCCCATCAGCTGTGAAATTTGGGCGATGAAGAAGATAACCTTTCTATCCCAGCTGTAAGTTGTTATAAGCATCATCAGAAAGTACATAAGATTTAATATCTATTTTCTCTATGCTGTGGATGAAGAAAATCATGAAGGTTTCCACTGCCTGAGCACTTATGCACTACTCTGTGGCAATTTGAAATAAATGTGACCAGTTTTTAATGACACACTTATAGAAGTGTAACAGAGTTCCAAAGAACAACAAGGAGAGATGAGAAAGCCTTCCTCAGTGATCAGTGCAAAGAAATAGAGGAAAACAACAGAATGGGAAAGACTAGAGATCTCTTCAAGAAAATTAGATATCAAGAAAACATTTCATGCAAAGATGGACACAGTAAAGGACAGAAAACAGTATGGACCTGGAAGCAGAAGATATTAAGAAGAGGTGGCAAGAATACACAGAAGAACTATACAGAAAAGATCTTCATGACCCAGGTAACCACGATGGTGTGATCACTCACGTGGAGCTGGACATCCTGGAATGTGAAGTCAAGTGGGCCTTAGGAAGCATCACTACGAACAAAGTTAGTGGAGGTGATGGAATTTCAACTGAGCTATTTCAAATCCTAAAAGCTGATGCTGTGAAACTGCTGCGCTCAATATGCCAGCAAATTTGGAAAACTCAGCAGTGGCCACAGAACTGGAAAAGGCCAGTTTTCATTCCAATCACAAAGAAGGGCAATGCCAAAGAATGTTCAAACTACCACACAACTGCACTCATCTCACATGCTAGCAAAGTAAAGCTCAAAATTCTCCAAGCAAGGCATCAACAGTACATGAACTGTGAACTTCCAGAAGTTCAAGCTGGATTCAGAAAAGGCAGAGGAACCAGAGATCAAATTGCCAACATCTGCTGGATCATAGAAAAAGCAAGAGAGTTCCAGAAAAACATCTACTTTTGCTTTATTGATTATGCCAAAACCTTTGACTATGTAGATTACAACAAACTGGAAAATTCTTCAAGAGATGGGAATACCAGACCATCTTACCTGCCTCCTGAGAAATCTGTATGCAGGTCAAGAAGCAACAGTTAGAATTGGACATGGAACAACAGATCCGGTTCCAAATTGGGAAATGAGTACATCACGGATGTATACTGTTACCCTGCTTATTTAACTTATATGCAGAATACATCATGCGAAATGCCGGGCTGAATGAAGCACAGGCTGGAATCAAGATTGCCAGGAGAAATATCAATAACCTCAGATATGCAGATGACACCACCCTTATGGCAGAAAGTGAAGAGAACTAAAGAGCCTCTTGATGAAAGTGAAATAGGAGAGTGAAAAAACTGGCTTAAAACTCAACATTCAGAAAACTAAGGTCATGGCATCTGGTCCCATCACTTCATGGCAAATAGATGGGAAATGATGGAAAAAGTGACAGACTTTATTTTTTTAGGCTCCAAAATCACTGCAGATGGTGACTGCAGCCATGAAATTAAAAGACGTTTACTCCTTAGAAGAAAAGCTATGGCCAATCTAGACAGCATATTAAAAAGCAGAGACATTACCTAGCCGACAAAGGTCCGTATAGTCAAGGCTATGGTTTTACCAGTGGTCGTGTATGGATGTGAGAGCTGGACTGTAAAGAAAGCCGAGTGCTGAAGAATTGATGCTTTTGAACTGTGGTGTTGGAGAAGACTCTTGAGAGTCCCTTGAACTCCAAGGAGATCCAACCAGTCCATCCTAAAGGAAATCAGTCCTGAATGTTCATTGGAATGACTGATGCTGAAGCTGAAACTCCAATACTTTGGCTACCTGATGCAAAGAACTGACTCATTGGCAAAGACCCTGATACTGGGAAAGATTGAAGGCAGGAGGAGAAGGGAAGGACAGGAGATGAGATGGTTGGATGGCATCACCGACTTAACGGACAGGAGTTTGAGCAAGCTTCAGGAGTTGGTGATAGACAGGGAAGCCTGGTGTGCTGCAGTCCATGGGGTCGTAAAGAGTCAGACACGACTGAGAGACTAAACTGAACTGAACTGAATTTTTACTACAGGCATGACTCCCAAAATTTACAATCATGTTTTGTGAACTTATTTAAGCCAATGTTCCTCAACTGATAAACCACACTCTTTTCAAGATTCTCAAATTTCTGTTTCCCTTGTATTTAAAATTTCAAAATAAATTAAAACTTGTACAGGGCATACAACAAGAGAAGCTTAAATACCGCATGTGCCACTTTAAAACATTCAAGCTCAATTCTCCTCACCTTCACACACAGGCTGGTGATCAATGATAGAAGCCAAGGTAATACTAACACTAAGGTTATGTTTAAATTATCTGCTGTTGAAAATCTCTATATATCCTAATTCTTATCGGCAATTCATAGTACCATAAGCCTATTGTTAGTGCAAAGATTTACTGTCTTATTATATGCCAGATCCTCTGATGGGCACTAGCGATGCAAAGGAAGATCTGTACTTGCTCTCAAAGAACTCAAGATCTACTGGGAAAAGGCCAATTATAAATGTAGACATGCAACATCAGAGACAGAGGGTTACAAGAAGGCCAGAAGCAGCTTCCTGGATGATGGATGACCATTCAAGGCGGAGAAGAGAGCATGACCCAGGGAAAGACACGGCAGGTGTGGGAACTGCACATATGCAGAACTGGACAGGCAGGACTGAAGTCACAGAGTGTCTTAATTGTTCATACTGACCTCTTGTTGGCCTGGGGATCCATGGAAAGACTTAAAGCAAAGGTGTAAGGTGTGTAAATGAAAACTATTATGTGTCTTAAATATCAAGGACCTTTTAGCTACAGTGTGGGCTGCAAATTTTAGGGGAACAAAACTGGAGGCAGTCCAAAGGCTGCTGTAAGTGAAAAACCAAGCAGGTTTGAATGAAGGCTACAGACGTGTTTTTTTTTTAAACAGAGGATACACTTGATATGGAGAGGAGATAGAATCAGGGAACTTTTCATCACAGGATGTGGGGGATGAAGTCGTGGGCAGACTCCCAGATTTCTGGCTGGGGACGTGATGCCACCAAACAGGATACAGGAAGAAGAGCGGGTTTAAGGGCGGGTGTGGCAGCTTTAGAACAAGCTCCGCTGAGCTGAGTGGGCCAAGGATGACACTCCGGGTGACACTGAATGCCAAGGGGTGGATGACACAGAGAGACGGAGCTCGGAACCAGGAGCAAGTGGTGACGCCCCAGCAGTCCACAGCGTCAAGGAGAAAAACAAACAGTAAGCTCACGTATGGCAGAGATGTCTGGTGAGGAAAAGACTGGAAAATGCCCACGAGATGTAGACAGCAGGATGCACGAAGGGCCTCTGTGAAATCTATTAAAATGTCCGCCAAGCTATGAGAACGGAAGTCAGGCCACGTGAGTGAGGAGGTGAAGGAGAGGTGAGACGCAGGGAAGTATAGCTGAGGAGCCGCCAGGCGGAGAAGCAGGGTTCAAGGTGGCGTTTGGGTTGGTGTGTTTTTAAAATCAGTTGAAATCTCACCACCTAGAGACAGACAGACAACACTGACATTTCAGTGGTCATTTTTTCCAGACACACACACACACAGTGGCATATACACACAGGCATGCCTCAGAGATATCAGACCACCGCCATGAAGCAAATATCACAACAAGGTGAGTCACCCACATGTTTTGGTTTCCCAGTGCATATAAAAGTTATGTTTACACTCTACTGCAACCTATTAAGTGTGCATGAGCATTATGTCTAAGAAAACAATGTACATACCTTCATCTAAAACGGATGCTGCTAGAAAAAATGGTGTTGACAGACATACATAAAACATGCATAGAACAGTACAGAAAACATGCATCAGACAGTTGGTGAGAAGCTGCTACATAACACAGGGAGCCCAGCCTGGCGCGCTGTGATAACCTAGACGGGTGGGATGGGGGGAGGAGGGAGGCTCAAGAGACATGGGGTATATGTATAATTATGGCTGATTTGCATTGTTGTACAGCAGAAACCAACACAATGTTGTAAAGCAATTTTCTTCCAACTAAAAAAATAAATTTAAAAAAATGGTGCTGACAAACTCGCTCAACACAGGGTTGCCACAAACTCGCAATTTGTTAAAAAAAAAAAATGCTATCTGTGAAGTACAAGAAAATGACATTCACCTGTACATAAATACACATACATAATAATGCACAGACTTAAGGAACATTAGTTGTCTACAAAATTATACACTAACAAGGCAAGCTGTGTCTTTACACCGAAACTATTCTTGAAGTTATCAGAATCACAAGTGTACTCATAACAGAAGCAGCTAAAACCCAACATCTCTATGACACGCACTACCCTTTGTCAACACTGGTTCTTTACTTCTGAGAAACTTAATGGAGAAAAGTCAGCTGAGGAAACAGACACACCCAATCCATTGATTTCAGAAGGTGGAGAGCAATTACCCACTTGAAATATTCCCAGGGGGTTAAACATGCAGTCTTACGAGCAGAACCCTAGAAGCTCTACCTCTGGAGGTCAGACGGCCTCTTGCAAGGGAGTACTAACAAGGTGCACCCAAAGAGCGGCGCCCAATGAGTCACCAGAGGGGCAAGTTCCACCCTGTGAGGCTCCCACACCTGCGCCCTGTCTCATCACCACGGAAGGAACAACGCACAAAGCTCTCTACTGTGGGGCTGCAATGTCAACAGAGCCGGGAATACAGGTTAAACTGGCCCAGCCAGCTGAATGGCCATTGGGTTTGACTTGGGGTTGACTCTACTAGGAAATGGGACAAGAGGTCGTAATTGTAACACGTAAAAGACAGCACCCAAAGACTTCCAAGGGGGCTTCCCAGGCGGCTCAGTGGTAAAGCATCTGCCTACAGAGCAGGAGACGGGGTGTTCGATCCCTGGGTCGGGAAGATGCCCTGGAGAAGGAAATGGCAACCCCCGCTAGTATTCCTGCCTGGAAAATCCCATGGACAGAGGAGCCTGGTGGGTGTCAGCCTAGATATCCTGCCCACCCCCAACCCCCCTACAAAGGCAGTCAAACCGGAAATCATTTGATGAAAGGCAACAGTTGGAAGTTAGATCTGGTGATTTGCGTCCATGCTGCATGCTCAGTCATGTCTTAACTCTTTGTGACTCCTCAGACTGTCGCCTGCCAGGCTCCTCTGTCCATGGAATTTTTAGGCAAGAATACTGGAGAGGGCTGCCATTTCCCACTCCAGGGGATTTTCCCGACTGAGGGATCAAACCTACATCTCCTGCACTGGCAGACAGATCCTTAACCACTGAGCTATCTGGGAAGTCCCTGGTGATTTGGAATTGATTCTAACAGTGAATATACTTTAAAAGAAAATGATACATACCTGGCCTGGCTCTTAAAACCAATTTATATCTACTTTTAAAAAAAATTTAAGCCTAAAAATATTTTTTTATTAAAATATAAAAAAAAATTTTTTTAATTGAAGGATAATTTCTTTACAGAATTTTCTTGATTTTTGTCAAACATCAACAAGAATCAGCCATAGGTACACCCATGTCCCCTCTCTCCCAAACCTCCCTCCCATCTCCCTCCCTCCCACACTTCTAGATTGTCCCAGAGCCCCTGTTTGAGTTTCCTGAGTCATACAGCAAATTCCCATTGGCTATCTATTTCACATATGGTACTGTAAAACGTCCATGTTACTCCACACATCTCACCCTCTCCCTCCTCCCTTCCTCCCATGTCCATACATCTGTCCTCTATGTCTCTTTCTCCATTGCTGCCCTGAAAATAAATTCATCAGTGCCATCTTTCTAGATTCCATACGTATGCGTCAGTATACGATGTTTATATTTCTCTTTCTGACTGACTTCACTCATCCACTTCATTAGAACTGACTCGAATGTGTTCCTTTTCATGGCTGAGTAGTAGTATTCAATAGTATGTGAACCGTGCAATTCCAGATGTTCAACCTGGATTGAGAAAAGGCAGAGGAACCAGAGATCAAATTGCCAACATCCACTGAATCTTCGAAAAAGCAAGAGAGTTTCAGAAAAACATTTACTTCTGCCTCACTGACTATGCCAAAGACTTTGACTGTGTGGATCACAACAAACTGGAAAATTCTTAAAGAGATGGAAATAACAGACCCCCTGACCTGCCTCTTGAGAAATCTATATGCAGGTCAGGAAGCAACAGTTAGAACCAGACACAGAACAACAGACTGGTTTCAAATCAGGAAAGGAGTACATCAAGGCTGTATATTGTCACCCTGCTTATTTAACTTATACGCAGAGTATATCACGAGAAACGCTGGGCTGGAGGAAGTACAAGATGGAATCAAGATTGCCGGGAGAAATATCAATAACCTCAGATATGCAGATGACACCACCCTTATGGCAGAAAGTGAAGAGAACTAAAGAGCCTCTTGATGAAAGTGAAATAGGAGAGTGAAAAAACTGGCTTAAAACTCAACATTCAGAAAACTAAGATCATGGCATCTGGTCCCATCACTTCATGGCAAATAGATGGGAAATGATGGAAAAAGTGACAGACTTTATTTTTTTAGGCTCCAAAATCACTGCAGATGGTGACTGCAGTCATGAAATTAAAAGACACTTGCTCCTTGGAAGAAAAGTTATGACCAAACTAGACAGCATATTCAAAAGCAAAGATATTACTTTGCCAACAAAGGCCTGTCTAGTCAAAGCCATGGTTTTTCCAGTAGTCATGTATGGGTGTGAGAGTTGGACTGTAATGAAAGCTAAGCGCTGAAGAATTGATGCTTTTGAACTGTGGTGTTGGAGAAGACTCTTGAGAGTCCCCTGGACAGCAAGGAGATCCAACCAGTCCATCCTAAAGGAGATCAGCCCTAAGTGTTCATTGGAAGGACTGATGCTGAAGCTGAAACTCCAATACTTTGACCACCTCATGGGAAGAACTGACTCATTTGAGAAGACCCTGATGCTGGGAAAGACTGAGGGCAGGAGAAGAAGGGGATGACAGAGGATGAGATGGTTGGATGGCATCACCAACTCAATGGACATGAGTTTGAGTAAACTCCGGGAGTTGGTGACGGACAGGGAGGCCTGGCGTGCTACAGTCCATGGGGTCGCAAAGAGTCGGACACGACTGAGTGACTGAACTCAACTGAACTGAGTATTCCATTGTATATATGTACCACAGCTTCTCTATCCATTCACCTGCCGATGGATATCTAAGTTGCTTCCATGTTCCAGCTATTATAAATAGTGCTGCAATGAACATTGGAGTACATGTGTCTTTTTCAATTTTGCAAACCAATTTATATTTACTTTGTCTGTAAAGTGATCCATAGATTTTGTTGAGACTTATGGCCATCCCAGAGCAAGAACTACCACAGTCACCACCGCAGCTACACACAGGTTGCCAGGAAGGTTAATTTCTAACAGAGAGTTTGCATGCACTTAGTTTAAAAAAAAATCTGGACAATAATCCTAAGAAAACTGTCTCAACACATGTCCCTATGTTCAGACAAATGACTGAATTAAAAGTATGGTATGAACTCATTAGGATATCTCAAAATAGATTTTTGGAAGAAATCTGTAAATAAGATCCTCCATGTAAAGGTAGGAGGCACATATTAAATATTAAAACAAATCTATACCTACCATTTAACATGTTTTCTTATGCCAACAAAGAAACACATGTCTCACGGCAATAACAGATGTGTTGACATCTCAAAGCTTCACTATCTTCATTGAGATTAAGAGGAAGGTCCTTACAAGGGAAATGAGAATGTGTTCTGGATGCAATGTAAAAATTACATTTTCCACTTGGTGATTCCTAGTGTATTAGAGAGCAATATTGATTTTATAACCTAACCTTGAATCTGACCACTAAATTCTAATATTCTTTATAATCTTTGGTTCACTTGATTTACTGGGATTTTCTAAGGAGACAATCATATATTTTTCTCTTCCTTTCCAATGTTGGAAATCTCATTTCCTTTCTGTCTTACTATATCAACTACACCGTAACATCTGTACAGAACACTTAGTGCCCAGCATATGCAGGTGCTCTTCTAAGCATCAGGTATAAGCTCATTTCAGCTGAAAAACAAGTATTGTTGTTTAGTCACTAAGGTGTGTCTGACTCTTTGCAACCCCATGGACCACAGCTCACCAGATTCCCTGTCCATGGGATTTCCCAGGCAAGAATACTGGAGTGGGTTGCCATTTCCTTCTCCAGGGGATCTTCCTAACCCAGGGATCGAACCTGCATCTCCTGCATTGCAGGCGGATTCTTTATAACTGACCCACCTGGGAAGTCCCAAAACAAGTATATATAGGTATTATTTCCCCTATTTTATAAGTGATGAAACTGAGGCACAGCAAAGTTAGACAACATATAGAAATGATCACAAAGCCCCTAAGAAGATGCAGCAGATCAAAGAACTTTCTCCCTACGTTGTCACTTTGGTAGACTCCATACTCTAGTTGGGGAGAAAAATTCAAGCAGTCAGGCCACTGCTATGGACTGAATATGTCCTCCCCCCGCCCGTTTATACACTGACATCACATCGCACATGTGATGGTACTAAGGAGGCAGGACTCCTGGGAGGTGTTCAGGTCAGGAGAGCGGGCTGTCGTGAGTGAGATCAGTGGTCTCGTAAGAGAGCCCCCTCCACCAAGAGAGACTACAGCAAGAAGTCAGCCGTCTGCAGTTCAGAAGAGGGCCTTTCCCAGATCCCAACCACGTGGACACAATGTCCTTGGACTTTTCTGCATCCACAGCTGTGAGAAGTAAATTTCTGCTGTTCCTAAGCAACCCGGTATGTGGTTACTTTGTCAGAGGGACCCAAATGGACTGAGACAGCCACAGAAGAGCAGATGTTAAAGTAGGAATTTTCATCGTCTTCCTGATTCCACTCTTGTCGTTGGTTTTTGCTGTAAGACAGGAGGAGGCCATGATCTGGAGTCTGCCAGCAATCGCAGGGCTGACCCAAGGAAGTTCCTGCCACTTCGATGTCATTCAAGGTCTGGAGTGCCTGGCTGGTCAAACATGAAGACAGTAGACGGGGATGACTGGACACCAGCGGGACTAGTGATATCACCTCTTTACAGCAACACGCTCGACAGCTGTCACACAGAAACGCACCACAATCACAACATCAAAGAGAAATCAGCTTCGTAATGGTTCCTGCAACAGGTAAAGAGCACCCACTGACCATCCTTCCACTACTTCACAGAAAAGACACACTCGGGCTCAGGAGCAGAGCGGGGCTGAGATGAAGCTATGTATGCCAGGAATTCTCTAGTTCAGTTTAAGTGCCTTTATACCTGACACTTCCCCAGCTGTCTGCCCTGTTTATCTGGACACGGGGTTCGTGATTTTTTTTCCCCAGCCCTCCTACACCCTGGAAACACACAGGAGGCCTTTCGGATGGCACTCCCATGGGAGGGAGGAGGAATAATACAGCCTCAAAGTTGTGAGCTTTCCCTGCTGGACGAGCAGAAGGACACTACGTGTGTGTCCTGGCTGAAGAGAGGGCGCCAGGTACAGGGAAGATGGAAAAACAGAGAGGATAATTACAGCCCCAATCAGAGCGCTGTCTCACGCCTGAGATAGCATCCGTCTCTTCAAGACTCACCCACCTGCCGGGACAGACTGGGGAGCAGCCCTGGGAACAATGGGCTGTATTACTGGCTGTTCCACCTTACTTACGCAATTTGCTGGTCACCGAGGGCTATCCCCACCTGCTCCCAAAGGGTTATCTCTGGAACACAGATTAAAAAAATATCACGGAGGTGAGTTTATGCTGACAGGGTGTAACCCAAACCCAGAAGGCCCGTCGGAAGTCTGTGACCTGGCCCCCGGGGCAGGTGGGCAGGCTTCATGGCTGGACGGCTCTGGGTTTCAGTCTCCACCTACTGACCGTAGGACCCTGGCCAGGATCCCAGAGCCTTAGTTTTTTCATGTGGAAAGGGGCCGTTTCTACCATGAACTGAGATCACAGGTCTGGGTGATAAAGAACCCCCTTCCACACAGTAGGTGGCCCAGGTGCTCGCCACGGCGGGTCTCACGTGCTATCGCTGCTTCCCCTCCACTTGTCCATCCCCGCTCTGTGCCCACTGCCCAGTGTCCAGGAGGTGCTTCGTCATTCAATCAGCGTCTGGAGAGAGCCCCAGACCTGCAACCGCACTGCTTCACTGCAGCCTCTCCCCCTGCACTTGGATTCCCTATGCAGGTGCCTGAACTTTCTTAAAATGAGAAAGAAGCTGTAACAATAGAGAAATGATGACCAATAGTGAAATGATGCTGTACTTCTAGTTGGAGGAGGCAGGGCTGATCTGGACCCTTCCTCAGGTACAACATGTAAAATTCTTAATGTCAACAACATCTGAAGAACCACATATGATGTACGTATATACTGTAGTCTGAGGTAGAGAGACCAGGTTTTACAATGTCATTTTAGTTCTCTTAAAATTTGTGTACTCCAGGCACTTACATATATACCTTTTTCTTTTTTAATAAAAAGGGAGAAGGAAGGGGCCAGGGTAGTCCCGGAGGATAAACAAAGCTTTGCACTGAAAGGGGTTTGCACCTTCACTGTCCCTGAATTTTTCTGCCAAGACACAGGGGGCTGCTGTCAGGAGCCGGGAGTGTGTGCAGAATGCAGTGTCCATTCAGAAATTTGAGAACAGCAAAAAAAAAATGCTTCACATGCTATTTTTTCAGTCTGGGCAATGACTTCTTATGTTTTACAAATCAACCCTGACACTTTTTTCCTAGGACCTGTCTGCCTGGCAGCTGCTGTGCAAAATCAGAATTTTTGTCAATATGAAATAAAACTTATATAATAATGTTATTATATTATAGTTATATATATTATATGTTATAAAATAATAACATTATATCAGTTTTATTTTATGCTGTATTATTAAAAATTCTCATTTTATGCTGAAAAATTCTATATTTTATGCTGAAAGCTGAGCACTGCAAAATTGATGCCTTTGAACTGTGGTGCTGGAGAAGACTCTTCAGAGTCCCTTGGACAGCAAGGAGATCTAACCAGTCAATCTTAAGGGAAATCAGTCCTGAATATTCATTGGAAGGACTGATGCTGAAGCTGAAGCTCTAATACTTTGGCCACCTAATGTGAAGAACTGACTCACTGGAAAAGACCCTGATGTTGGGAAAGATCAAAGGCAGGAAGGGAAGGGGACAACAGGGGATGAGATGGTTGGACTGCATCACTGACTGGATGGACATGAGTTTGAGTAAATTCTGGGAGTTGGTGATGGACAGGGAAGCCTGGGGTGCTGCAGTCCATGGGGTAGCAAAGAGTCAGACACCACTGAGCAACTGAACTGAACTGAATAACAACATGATTACTGGTATCTGATTTTCTCCATCTCAGCACCACTGGCGTCTCTGCAGTGGAGGCCCTCGGGGGCCTTACAGGATGATCAGCAGCATCCTTGGTTTCTACTCACCAGGTCAGAGTAGGTCCCCCTCCCCTTGTTACAACAGCCAAAAGTGTCTCACAGTATTGCCACATGTCCTGGGGAAGGGGAGGTGGGTAGAAGTTCGCAACTTGGTTGAGCACCTTGTTTGCTCAACTTGGTTGAGCACCATGGGTCTATGTTAAAGTAAAGAAAGAAAACAAACACTCTTTTTCTTAAATAAAGGAAGTAACAGTTTTTAAGAATTATAACAGATTCCAAAACAGACGTTTTGATCTTAACAAATCAACCTATGAAACACATACTCCCTTTCACAGAGGAAGGTCTTTATCATAGCACTGGAAATATACGACCGGACTATTTCATTCAACTCAGTTTCCTAGATTTTGACACACAGAACAAAGAATTCCTATTGCATGGAGGAAATAAGTAATTGCCAGATATAAGCCAAACTATTAAATCTTTGTGGTACCAATCTTTTTGACCTTTAGATTTATGTAATTTTTTTCCCTCCTTTCGTCTGATGCCTTGTATGAAACACGTTTTTCAGTGCAACTCCTATCCCTGATTACTTGGCAGGCTCAAAAACTAACAGGAAAAGCACATTCTTGCCAATCTAGAAGCCTAAGTGCGTATGTGCTATGTCACCTATGTCCAACCCTTTGCGACCCCATGGACTGTAGCCCAATAGGCTCCTCTGTCCACGGGATTCTCCAGGCAAGGATACTGGAATAGGTTGCCATGCCCTCTCTTTCCAACCCAGGGACAGAACCCGTGTCTCTTATGTCTCCTGCACTGGCAGGCGGGTTCTTTACCACTAGCACCACCTGTACCTGAGGTGATGGGAAACTTCTACTAGAAGGCCCTGAGTGTCCCCAAAAGATCACAAAGGCATTTCAAAAGAAATCTGAATCTTTACTCTCTTACTCTATTTTTAGGAAGAACCTGAAATTTATTTTGTTGACAACATTTTAAGAGGCAAGAGTGTTTTAGCGAAAAAGAAAATGGTAGAAACAAATGAAAGCCATTAGGAAAAAGCATGCATGAGAAAGGCCTATGCCTGGGAGGTTGAAAACAAAAGTCTGTTTCCTTAAAAACTGGACCAAAAAAAAAAAAAAAGGAAAAACAAATTCAGAAGAATTAGCTTTCTTTTTCCTTGTCCCCTGCATCTCGATAACAACTTGTACCTCATCAGCATTTCCTCCAGTCTAGGTCAGGTCTTCATTATCTTTTCATCAGGCTATTCAAACAACTTTCTATCCTCTTTCTTTTATTTCTCAGTGTCCATTCTGAATCTGTGTAGGAGGAGGTGGCCTCCAAAAGACAGACTATGAGGGCTATTGCCCCCAAGACACAAAGACTACTGTTTTCATTATTCATCCTAGAACTCAAATCTCTTCAAATCTGTTCCAAGCTGACTTTCTAACCTTACTTTCTAAACACTCCTTCCCCCTCTCACCCACAAAGCACTTGAGTTATCTTTACCCCTGTCCATAACCCACAGCTCTGCTCAAGCTGGCATTCGGTCAAGACTCCTCTTGGAATGATCACCTGAGGGCCTCGCTTCTCTCATCCCCACCAGAACTGTTCGCTCCTTATTCAACAGTTGGCGCCTCCTTCAGAGCATCACCATCATCTCTCTCACTGTCCACGGAGGGGCTCAGAGTCACATCTGCCTGCTTCAAGGGGAAAGGAAATCAGACTGTTCTCTGGGCATCTCAGGCATCTTTGTAAACCGACTGGAAAAAAAAAAAAAGTTCATTCTTTAAAGATGACTCAGGTTCCATGCAGTCAAAAATATTTATTGATCCCTTAAACCATCCAAGCCTGTGCCAGGTTCCATGAGGTACAGGACTGTCCTCAAGGAGCCTTTAGAAGCAGGGAGAATGAGATCATGACATAAATGCTCTTGGACACAAATTACTACAGGATTCCACCACACAGGAAGGACCTTATCTGTATACATGGTGTGGAAAATTGGGAAAAGCTTCTTGAGGGAGGTGGTGTGTGAGGGAGAACCTCACAACTTGGGGGTGACTGAAATGTGAACCACCCAAGAATTAGAATCAGCATGGAGTGCGGCAGGTGGGTGCAGCCAATTTGGGGAACAACAAACAGGCCGTTGTGGCTGGTGCCTGGCAAGGTGTGGATGAGAGACCGGTGCTCTCAGCTGAGTCTATTCTGGCCCTGATTAGTAGAGAGTCTGTAGTTACTCGGTCAGTGGTGAAATAACAGCAATAGTTGAGAAAGAATAATCTGACTGATGGGGGCAGGGAGGAGGCATTAGGGTCTTCAGAGACCCAACGAGAGCAGGCTGGAAAAGGGGAGCAGCTTCAGCAGGGGCTGTGGAGGTGGTGGCCGCAAGACTTGGCCAGGGGACTTCCCTGGTGGTCCAGTGGCTAAGACTCTGAGCTCCCAATGCAGGGGGCCCCGGGTTCGATCCCTGGTCAGGGAACTAGATCCCTCATGCCGCAAGTGGGCCCACACGCCACAACTAAAGAAGTCCAGTGTGCTGTAATGAAGACCCAGCACAGACAAAAAAAAAAAAAAGAAAAATCCAACAGAAGAAGAAAGCAACAACAGCAACAAAAAACCAAACCAATTACTGTGAGGGGCAAAGAGGAAAGGGCACGAGGTGGACAAGGGGCTGAAATCTCCCCCTCTGGGTGACTGGCTTCACCACTGCAAGTAAGAAAGCTGAGGCACTTCCCTGTGGCCCAGTGGTTACAAACCAACCTTTCAATGCGGGGGACACGAGTTTGATCCCTGGTCAGGTAACTAAGACCCCGCACGCTGCAGAGCAACTAAGCCAGAGCCCTGCAACTACTGAGCCTGCACATGGCAACAGAGCGTGCGCACAGACAAAATAAAATTTAAAAAGAAAAAGAAAGAATGCCGAGGTGATGAAAAGAGTGTGAAGGACTGTGCAGAAAGATGCAACACGACTCAGTATTAAGCTTACGGGATGCAAAAGACATGCGGGGAGACATGGAATATTTCAAACATTGATGTGCCCACGGCATCTCATTTACCTACAATTTTTCATGTGTAGAAGACAAAAGCTCTGCGTTTCTTGTTTGTCTCATGCTCACGCATTGGCTTGACTCATTCTTAGGGACAAACCCCATGATGTTCTGTAAACTAGTCCTAACAGGTTGGAGGCCTTGCTGAGGTACACCTTCCGGAAAAAAGGCACATGTGAGTGTCTGAATCATCTCCTTGCCCTCAATGTCAGAAAGGTTCTCACGGTACACGTGGTCTGTCGTTTTTCTGTGGACAGCATGCCTGACAACTCCCCAGCTGGGTAAGAGGTTTAACAGAAGGCCAGCACACGGCGGCCCTGGAGGGTGAGTCATAAAGGTAAGTGACTCCAAATCTAAGAAATGGAGCAAAGTGACTTCATGAAGCTTTACCAGCACTGCATCGGTTTTGGAACATATGAAGCCTGTTTTCCGCAAAGAAGAAGAAAAAAAAAAAAAAAAACACCTCAAAGCAATTCTTAAAAGCTGAAAGGGAACCTTTGAAAAGGTCACACCACCTCTCGGAGGTACAAATCCAACATGGAAATCAAATTATGAAGTGAGACGAACCCATCCCCACCCATGTTATAAACACCCCATTAACAGCATGGTTACAGGCAGCTTGTTCAAACTTTCCACCTGATGTTAATCACATCATCTCATAGGTTAAACCAGACTTGAGCTGGAGTGATCCTCTTTCAAGTACTAACTTTCCATTCGGGACTGACATATAAGCTGGGGGGGAAAAAAAGAGAAAAAAAAATGGCAACCTGGAGTTTTGAACTCTAAACACCATCCCTGTTTGCACACCCTGTTTGTTTTACATTTCAGAACCTAGATTTTCTGTGTGTAGATTCAGTATGTGATTTTCAAGGATTCTGAGAGTAAACATGCTGAAAAGTGAAAACAGCAATCGAGGGATTCTCAAATAGTTTATGAAAGTTTTTTTACCAATGTTTATAGATCAAGAAAAGCCACATACTGTGACACTGATTCACTCTGCCCTGTATTTACTCATATGCCCCCTTTCCATTTCTCCCATAGAGCTGATTTTAAGGAGAAACTAATGAAAAAGAACTTAATGAAAAAGTTCCTTTCTTCTCAAATCACACACACACACCCTCTCCTCTATACTTAAATTACCACCACCAACTGGGTCAACCCCTGGGAGCCGACAGACTGGGAGCAATCAAGCCCCCAAAGGAAGCTGGGGACAGTTCCACCACGTGGCAAAAAGAGAATCATTTCTCTGGTTCACCTCGCACTGGGCTGTTTCCACACTTGACCCTCGAACAGAACAACCCAGGGAAAGGTGGACTGTCACCCCTAAAGAAATTACCTAGGACTGTTAGGGTTCAAGGGCTGAGGGAGGAGTGGTTTTGTTAAGAACACCACTGAAGAGTTAGACTCAAAAATTAACTTTGCTGCTAGTTGCTGTCGGGGAGTCCTTTTCCCCTTGTTATCACAAAAAATTTTGAAACATACAAAAAATGAATACCATCTACCCTTTACCTAGACTGAAGAACTTTAACAGCCTGGCCAATATTCATCTATGCTGATGTTTGATTTTGAAGTATTCTATAAATGAAAATCATATTCCCCTCCCCTAAATAATTCACTGTGTTTCTAACAAATAAGGATGTTTTCCTTCAAAATTATAACACTAGAATCACACCTAACACGAAATCAAGATAATTCCCTAATATCATCTCAGAATGAATACCATTCACATTCTAGTTTACTTGTGTTATTATTCTTAAGTATTTAGAAGTAAAACCAGGAAACTATACCGAAGGCTGAGAACAATCCTGAAGTCATTCTTCTATCAAAGGTTGATGCTTACATTAAGTTCTTTGTCTTTGTTTTGACTTAAAACATCTGGGCGGACACCCAAGTGTGAAAGAAACAATTCATCCGACCTCTGACCACAAACACTATGTTACAGTAGCTACACCAACTACATGGTGAAGAAGTGGAAACAATGGCAGAGACAACTTCCTAGACACTGGGCTATTATATTAATTAGTTTCCCCCTTTATCCTCTCTTGAGTAATCCTCCAACCAAGAAAGATGCCTCCAATGCTGTTAGTGTTTAAAAAAAAAAAAAAAAGAGGAATATTAGAAGCCTTTCACTCCTATGTCCTCTCCCTCAGTTTTTCTTTAACACACTGTGACAAACATAGTTATCCATGCTTGCTGTCTCACCTTCCACTCATTTTTAACCCCCTCATGAAGTCTGATTTTCCTCCCATTTATTCACTAGAAGATCACCAATGTCCTCAGTCACACTTGGAAGACCCTCTCCCCAGGCCTCCAGACTTGGGTAGGAAGCCCCCCAGGTTCCCTCCATCCCCTCCCCGGCTCTCCCTGCAGCTCTTCTGTCTTTGCTGCTTCCTGTAATTTACTTGAGAGATGAGAACGTCACCTGTATGCAGATGACTTATACATCTAGAAAAGGTCAAGATAAACATGTTTTCTTAGTTTTCCCCTAGAGTCAGAATACACGTGGGGAGCTGGGTGAAAGGACAGCAAAGCAGAAGCTTTACTAAATTTACCAGCGAATTCTAACCGATCTCTCTTCTCTGTGATGGTCGGGATGACTTCTGTGTGCAAGTGCCTTCTAGCACATTCAAGAGGAACTGAGGTGGGGGAAATAGGTTGTGGAGCTGCAAGTCCTAGGTTCCAATCACACCCATTAGCTGGGTAATATTACAAGATCCTTAATGTCTTTAAACCCCAGTTCTCACTGGTGCACAAACACAGAAAACAGAACCTGCCTCATGGGTTTGTTGTGAAAGTTACATGAAGACATACAAGCAAAATGCTGAATTAGCAAAAGAATGTACTGTGTGTGTGTGTGTGTGTGTGTGTGTGTGTGTGTGTGTGGTCAGTTGCTTCAGTCGTGTCTCTTTGTGACCTCATCAGCCACAACTCACCAGGCTCCTCTGTCCATGCGACTGTCAGTGTAAGGATACTGGAGCGGGTTGCCATCGCCCTCCTCCAGGGGATCTTCCCAACCCAGGGACTGAACCCGCATCTCCTGCGTCTCCTACACTGTAGGCAGATTCTTTACCGCTGAGTCAGCAGGGAAGCCCGACAAGAGAATATGTGCTAATGTCGCTCAGTTGTGTTCGACTCTCTGAGACCCCAGGGTCTGAAGCCCGACAGGCTCCTCTGTCTGTGGGGATTCTCCAGGCAAGAATACTGCAGTGGGTTGTCATGCCCTCCTCCTCCAGGGGATCTTCCCAACCCAGTGATCAAACCCAGGCCCTTCCCATTGCAGGCAGACGCTTTACCGTCTGAGCCACCAGGGAGCAACAAGAGAATAGCAAACACAAAATAAAATTAAGTTATTGCTCACTGTAACCTAAAGATTCAATTATGAAAAAGCGTTATTTCTTAGCTAATATTTACTACTGGTACAGGCAAAACTGGTTGGGATAATATTGCTTGCCATACTATACATGTACTATCGTTACTTAGTCATTAAGTCATCTTTGACTCTTTTTTTTTTGCAAACCCTTGGAGTATAGCCCACCAGGCTCCTCTGTCCATGGGACTTGCCAAGCAAGATTGCCATTTCCTTCTCCAGGGAATCTGACTCAGGGATCGAACCCAAGTCTCCTGCATTTGCAGGTACCACTGAGGCACCTGGGAAGCCCAATACTTGTACTGAGGACTTTCTAAAAGACAGACTGGTTACTTTCCATTTTATCACATAAGCTTTATACCATATAACAAAGTACACATACTGCTCTACACAAGTAGTTACTTTTATAAGCGGATGATTCACACTAATTAAACTCACACCCCAGGAGAATAAAATTAGCTTGTTTCAACATTTCCTTTTGTTCAGTGATTACAATTCAAGGTTATGTTAGATACATTACTATAATTTTGCCTGAGAGACAGACACCGCGCATCCTACGTTTTTAAAAACAGGTACTGCTGATATAAATGCAGGTGCTTGCTAAGGGCCTTGCAGATTTCATAAGCAATTCTAACTAACCTTGGGTTCCACTGTTACTTATTTCTGTACATACTGTAGCTAAGAGGGAAGCTGTTGTTGATGTTCAGTCACTAAGCTGTGTCTGACTCTTTGCGACCCCCTATCTGAAGCATGCCAGGCTCCCCGGCCTCTTCACTATCTCCTGGAGTTTGCTCAAATTCATGTCCATGGAGTTGGTGATGCCATCTAACCATCTCATCCTCTGTTACCCCCTTCTCCTTCTGCCTTCAATCTTTCCCAGGATCAGGGTCTTTTCCAATGAGTTGGCGCTTTGTATCAGATGGCCAAGTACTGGAGCTTCAGCTTCAGCAAGGTTGGTTTCCTTTAGGAGGAGGGAAGTACTGAGATCATTTTAGCTTGTTAAAGAGTCACTGGACTTGCAGAAGGCTGAGAATGTAAAAATAGAACCAAATGTGGCTGGGGTTTACCTCAGATGCTTCTGTTCGAGTGGCAATCTGTTTGCTGACGACACTGGGCATGCCATCAAATGATGTTAATTTTCACAGACCCGGTCAGAGTCCCACGACTTCCCCAATGGTGGACCGTGGGTACACAAACACCTCGCATTCTGATTCCTCTGACTTCTCGGAGCTCTGTCCCTGGACAGCTCTTTGAGGTTAGTTTTCAGGAAAGAGGTGAGAACAAGGAGGTAACATTATTTAGTAACTCATCTTGAGGTAGGGAAGCTGTTGAGTCAATTGGAGCTCAGAGAATCTTCACGATATTTTCTAAGGAAAATCTCCATTTTATAAGTTGGAAACTTGGAGCTTAAAAGGGCAAATTCCAGAGGCAACAGCATATCCAGCTTTTTGTAGAGTCTGAAGTTTACATTAGTTTTAACGGACAAAATGTCAAATTGTGAATACCAAATCAGGGTTAACGCCCTAGGAAGGTTCAGCCTGAGCCCGAGACACTTGCTTTAGTGTAAGCAATGTGAGTGAGCTTGACTGATCGCTCTGAACTATAGAGACAAAAGGAATTTGACGAAGAGAAATCTGAACTGTTAAATGGAAATCATTCATCTTTACAAACTATTGGCTATAACTTAGTTGCACTAGGTTCCTTTTCCTAATTTTTAAAAAGAGATTTTTTTGTTTTGTTGTTATCGTTTAACAAGTCAAGATAAACTGGGGAGGCAGGAGATGCTCAGGGTGAGTTAGCAGTGGAGTGGGCCAGGCAGGAGTTTAGATGGTCTGAGTATGCAGAAAAATTCCAAATTCCCTGTTGTACACTCCTTAGGAAATCTTTGCCCTTTCAGTAGCAACAAGAAGTTAGAGCTTGGATAAAACTGATCTGTGATGCCTTTTACTAAAACATGTGTGAAAGTTGCAATCACTTTTCTAAACACTATGCCAATTTTTCTTGAGTGGTTTCTCTGCTGTTAGCAAAATATGTGATGCTGACTAAATACATTCTCTCTCTCAGAATCAACTGTTTGTTAAACCAAGAAAATTCCTGCTATTTCAAATAAAAAACTTACTTTGTCAGAATGAGGGACATTATTTTTTTTTCTCAAAGCACATCTAATAATTTCAGAATTCAGAGTAAGGTGATTCTTATCACCGTCACGTGAGAGTGTAATTCTGATAAGAACTTCAAGTCATATTTCTCTTCTCTGAAAATTTCATGAAAGTATTTCTTTTCACATGAAGAATTTCATAAAAATCTCTGATTAAAAATATGGGAAAGGCACTCGGATTGTGATTTTTCTAAGAATGCTGAGTTTTGCTATTTTTTAGAATGTATGTGTACGGCTGCCTAGGCTGTGTACTGCACAACTCCAAGGGGCACCATTTACAGAGATGACAAAGTAAGAGGTGCTGCCTTGGACAGGACAGTGCAGTGGCCCTGACGGAAATGGGACACTGAGAAGGAAAAAACAGCTGCCACCTATACCAGAAAGAAGGACAAAGGGGGCAAGGCACAGAGATGGATGGGCCAGCTTGTACCCAAATGGCAAAATATGGACAAGTCAAGCATCAAAATAAACAAGGACAGGAAGATATTTTGACCCCTTGCATGAAGTAAGAATCCGTAACTCCACGCTGATAATAACAGGTAAACAGAGGCACAGTGGGAAAGAGGAACAGCTCTTCCTAACAATAGAATGACAACACATAGAAGAAGGAATGATGGACTTTAGTTAGAAATGCATTATTTTGCCACCTTCAAAGTAAAAGTTGAATCAGACAGGTATCATCAATAGCTGCTCAATAAAAGGGGGTAGGGAGTTAGAGAAGGAACGTGACACCCACAGAATCTCAAAGACTCTTCCTTCGAACTTCCCAGTAACACAAAGCACGTGCTAATTATACAGCAGAGAAACCAGACATCTTAACCGAGTGATCAGAATCAAGGTCACCAGTAAGGGACAGACGGACACCCGTGTCTCCAGATGTGATTTCACCGAGGAGGACATAACCAGCCCAAAGTGCATAATCTCAGTCTAATCATGAAGAGCCTGTGGAACCCAAAGTGAGGGTTATTCTAAAAAGCAACTTGCTTACATGCTTCTAGACTGTCAAGAAACACAAGAAAGGCTGAGGAACGGTCCCAGATTAAAGGAGACTAAATGGACATGATAGGAAAAAACAGTAAGTGGTCTCAGGCTAGATGCTGTCCTGGAGGGAAAAAAATATTACTGGGACAAGTGACAAAACTGGAACATGCAGTGCAGATTAAATCAAAGTATTAAATGTCCTGAATTTGCTGACAGTACTGTGGTTACATGAGGATATCCGTGTTTTTAGGAACCACATAATGAAGTACAAGGGGGATGTGTGTGGTCTGCTCCAAAGATTTGGGATAAATAAATAAATAAATATGGGTGTGGGTGTGTGTGTGTGTGCGCATGCATGTGGAGAAAGAGATGGAGGAAAAGAATACAACAAACATGGCAAAATGATGTTCAAAAATGGGTAAATAATATAAAGGAATATATCATACTATTGCAGCCTCAAAATAAGAAGTTTAAAACAACAAAAACAACAAAACAGTAGCCAAAACAACTCTGAGGGTATCAGCGTTCAGTCTGCTTTAATGTGCAGAAAAGTAATTCAATTTGTACTTCAAAACAAAGAGTTAAATCTTCAGAATCACTGTGCTGCTATCATTACGATAATCACCACCATTAACACCATGGGGCACTTGGTAAGTATTAATAGTAAGCATTTCCCACGTCGCTCAGCGGTACAGAATCTGCCTGCAATGCAGGAGACTGGGGTTTGATTCCTGAGTTGGGAAGACCCCCTGGAGAAGGAAACGGCAACCCACTCCAGTACTCTTGCCTGGGAGAACCCCTATGGACCGGGGAGCCTGGAGGGCTACAGTCCACAGGGTTGCAGAGTCAGACTCGACTGAGCGACTATACAAACAGGAACTCAGAAAGGTGCTTCCCTTGCATCACCTCTTTTAATCTTCACAACTACCCGAAGAGAAAGGCACTCATTGTCTCCACTTTATAGATGAGGAAATTAAGATCCAGAGAGGTTAAGTAACTTGCCCAAATACACACAGTAAGTGGCAGAACCAGGAATCCAACTAGGCTGATTACAAAACTGGTAGATTTTATTCCTACATCAAATGTATTTAATTATTAATAATTCATTAATTTTTCTCAAAGAATGAGTGATGACTCTCAGTATAAATGAAGTTATAACAAATTAGTGAAATATGCATGAATAAGTGTTTCTTCTACTAACTAAAATTAGAACACTTCTAAACCAGAGACATAAATGGTATTTTTAGCCTCCACTATTTACTTTATGCTCTCTTTCTTCCAAAGTCTAGACTTGGTCATAAATCCTTTGAAATAAAATATACCTGAGGATGTTCTTTGAAATGATTTTATCAAGTCTTATAAAACACTGGTTCCTTGCCATGGACTGAATGTTTACATCCTCCCAAAGTCAGATGCTGAAGGCTAAATCCCGGATGTGATGGAATTTGGAGGTGGGGTCTTTTGAGAGCAATCAGTCCTGAGGGTGGAGCCTTCATGAATGAGATTAGTGCCCTTGTAAGAATAGACTTGAGAAAGCTTATCGTTCTCTCTCACTCTCTTTTTTTCTCTCTCTCTCTCTCTACCATATGAGGACCCACCAAGAAAATAACCATCTGAGAACCAGAAAATGGGCTCTCACCAGACATCAGACCTACTGGCATTTTGATCTTGGACTTCTCAAGAAATGAATTTCTTTTGTTTACAATGCATCCAGTCTATGGATTTTTGTCACAGCAACTTGAACTAAGACAGTTCCATTTCAAATTTTTCTTCCTTTAATATGTTTTCTTTCTTTTCATGTAAAGTGGTACAATCTTAGTGCTTAAATTTCCTTTTAGTCTGGGCACCTCAACTTTCCTTTTAAAAAGGAAAAAGTATCATTTGCAATATACTGCCTGGGGTTCCCAATTAAGTGCACTATCACTTTTCTTGCAGGTAAAGAGTAAGCTGTTAATGTACCATCTTTTATCCCTGTGGAAGATGAATGTTAAATATATATATATATATTGAGAACAAAACATTTGCAAGTATTTGTAGGTGTTTGAGGAGATCTCATCATTTGACACAGTGAATGCCCATTCCAGAACAAAGGATTTCCAACCTTGGCTGAATAACAACAAGAGAAGCTATTAAAACCCCGATGCTCAGCCCATACTCAAAGCCAATTAAATCAGAACCTTGGATGTGGAAACTGGGCATCAGTCATTTTTAAAGCTTCCCAGGTGATTCCCAGATATGTAGCCAAGTTTGAGATCCCTGGATGGAACATCCACAGCCATAAAGAATTGCATCTTTTTGTGTACAGATCCAAAGGACTCACAAAGGCTTTTTGAATTGGTCTCACTTGTTAAGGAGTGTACAGTCCAACTGGCAAGTGGAGATATGGGTGCATGTAATGGCTCAGCAGGTAAAGAATCCACTTGCAAAGCAGGAAACATGGATTTGATTCCTGGGTCAGGAAGATCCCCTGGAAGAGGAAATGGCAACCCACACCATATTCTTGCCTGGAGAATCCCATGGACAGAGAAGCCAAGTGGGCTACAGTCCATGGGGTCACAGAGAGTGGACATGACTGAGTGACTAAGAACAAGTCCAAGGAAAAGGTAACAGAGTGAAACCTGAGGACATGTGCCAAAGGCATGTGATACAAGTACATCAGGAGACAACATGGGGACAAGTTGGGGGAGCCAGCAGCCTCCTGATACAATGACAGGCTCTGATGGAAGCACGGCTGAGGAAGGCAACTCCGGCCGGGGAATGGTTACACGGAAAAGTAGTCAGGATGTCCAGGACACAGGAAGGTGACTAATCTAGCCAGAGTGGAAAGACCACTCTTCGGAGTGGAAAAGGTAAGTTTGGAGAAGTGGACTAGAATCAAAGGATGAGAGCTTTGAGCAATAAGTTAGACTGATGGCATATAGGGTCTCTAAAGAAATCTGCACATCTGATCAAATGACAACATTCATTTGGGACAAGTGATGTCACAGTGCTATTCACAAGGGTTTGGGGGAAAGACTAAAAGTCAATCTACTAAAAGAACACAACAGATTAGGTAAATTTATCTGAATCACAACCTCACATCTTCCTTCTTGGTTTTCCATGAAGTACAGGAACCATAATTTTGGTTCTGCTAGAACTAGCATGGAACTCACCTGTCGTGTGACCACTGGCAGGAGAGACCAGGCAGGTGCGGGCTCTCTCTCACTCTCTGCCCCTTTGCCTGGCTCCCAATCTCACTCTTAACACTTTCTATAGCTATATGTTTCTCCTTTTTCTATGAAGGCTACACCTATAGCCGGGAAAGAGAATTCTAGGACAGGGTTTCAGGCAAGAGAAATCTTTTCTTAAAATTTTTCTGTAATAATGATTTTGAGAAGTTTAGTGACCCTTAGGTCATATCCAGCAATGAAGACTCCTATGAATAAAAGGGGGACCAAACCATTCATTCATCCCATAAATATTTACTGGACACATACCATTTACTGCTGTTCTAGGCAGTGGGAATACAGTGAAGCCCCTTTTCCAAACAGACAACTCTCTGGGCAATACAGAGATTTCACTCAAAAACATGACAGCAGTCTAGGGCGTCCTGCTACAGACTTTTGAAACACTAATGATAGCAGAGAAAAAGAAAAAGATGAACTATAAGGAACAGAAGGAAGTATAGGATATATATATATTTTTTTTTTTTTTAACTGCAGGTATAAACTGCCACTATTGAAAATGGATTCAAGTTACTAGATGGATCCTAAACTCCTAGAACAGTGCTGGTACTTAGAAAGCCCTTAATAAAGATTAGTTAAATGACATGGACAGGAATTAGTTAAATAACAGTAAAATTAGTTAACATGTTAACTAAAATAGTTAAAAATTAGTTAAATAAATGCAACAGTGACATGTTACACTGAACGGAACTCCTCAAGTGAGGCAGGAAAGTAGGTACTATCCTAATTCAACTAAAGCAGGGAGGTCACCTCTGATGCCTGTGTTCTAAACGCTCCTTTGCAGAGGGACGTGTGCAGGCATCTGACTTTTCAATTCAATACTTTTAAAACCAGACCATAATGCTTGTTTGTGCAATGGTATCTCGTAAAACCATGAAATCAATGTCATTCACAAATTGTGCTCAGGTTAATTCAGAGATCCTCGTGCTCAGAGGCTGCCTACACATACGGACTGCCATTCCAGAGATGATATTTGTTAACATTTTCATTTTATGAATCGCTAAGAAGAATTTGTGCTTAACAGGGAACTCTGCTCAATGTCATGCAGCAGCCTGACAGGAGGGGAGTCTGGGGGAGAATGCACACATGTGCACGTATGGTGGAGTCCCTCTGCAGTCTACCTGAAACTCTCACAGCATTGTTAACTGGCTCTACTCCAGTACAAAGTAGAAAGTTAAAAAAATGCACAAGATCATTAAAGAAAAAAAAAAAAAGAATTCGTGCTTAACTACATGCATTAATTAGAAATTCCTATGACAAAATGAATCTGATTACCAAAGCGTTTCGATCTTCTTTGTCCAAGTCATTATATCCTCTTGTTTATCGACAACTCCTACTTTCTCACTGTGGAGGAGAAAATTAGCATATTCAGGTACGCTTCCTTGGCCCTGTCCCTTGAGAGGAGCTTTACCTGCATAATGTACCGGAATCTCTATCTTTGGCCCAATGACATAGTGCCCCTCCTCCAAGCTATGGGCAGTGATGGTGGTCCACTGACGGCACGAGTGAATCAGAAGGTAGTCATTTTCCCGCAGCCCTTCTATGCATTCTCCTGGAAAATAAATTTTATATAAGAAACTTAGAATTAGCATCTGCTCACTCCATTCTCTGCAAGAAAATTTCATTAGTTATAAGTTCACTAATGGAGAAGTTGATAGTTCATCCCAAGATGAGATAAAGTCCACTTTTGAATCAGCAATTAAAAAAAAAAGGCATTTCATGCCAAGTTGACAACTATACACAGGATTCCACAAAAATGTTTCCCATTTATTTGCAAGGAGATTTTCAAATACCTCATTCTATCTTAATGGTATTTCAACAATAATATAATAAACATATACTGAGTGCCAGCAATATACTGAGCACATCTAATTAAATGTCTTATATATATTATTTCAATGTAATAGAATAACATTATGAGGCAGGTATTGTTCCTTCTTTACAGACAAGAAAAATGAAGGTTCAGAATGTTAAGTATAGGGGTTCCCCTGGTGGCTCAGTGGTAAAGAATCCACCTGCCATTGCAGGAGACATGGGTTCAATCCCTGGTCCAGGAAGATCCCACATGCCTCCGAGCAACTAAACCCACAAGCCACAACTGCTGAGCCTGGTGCCTAGAGCCTGGGGAGCCACAGCAACTGGACCTTTGTGCTGCAACTACTGAAATCCATCTGGCCTGGACCCCATGCTCCACAGCAGCAGAAGCCACCGCAATGAGAAGCCTACACACCACAACTAGAGAGCAGCCCCAGCTCTCTGCAACTAGAGGAAAGCCCATGCAGTAATGAAGACCCGGCTCAGACATAATAAATAAATAAATAAACGAAGTTATTTTTAAAAACAGAAATGTAAAGTATCGCCTAAGCTCACAGGTTCAATAAGCAGAAAGGTGCGGATTCAAGCGTAGGTCAGATTCCAAAGCTTATGCTCTTTTTTTTCTTGGCCACACCATGGCTCGTGGGACCCTAGTTCCCTAACCAGGGGTGGAACCCAGGCCTTTACCCATGAAAGCATAAAGTCCCAACCACTGGACTGCCAGGGAATTTGCCCAAAGCTTATGTTCTTAATCACGACAATATAACTACCAAAAATAAAAAATAAATTTCTCTCTCTTTGTTGAAACAGTACTTGAGATTAAACGCTTATATCTCTTTTCAAATTTTACATGTTTTAGTACTGTACTGGTACAAAAACAGACACATAAATCAAAGGAACAGAACAGAAAGCCTAGAAATAAACCCACACACTTATGGTTAATTAATCTACAACAAAGGAGGCAAGGATACACAATAGAGAAAACACAGTCTGCAGCAAGTGTTTCTCTGAAAACTGGCCAGTTATACGTAAAGGAATAAAATTAAAACATTCTTCAACATCATATACAAAAATAAACTCAAAATGGATTAGAGACCTAATTGTAAGACCATGTAACTCTCAAACTCCTGGAGGAAAAGAAAACATTGGCAGAATACTTTTTGACATAAGTTGCCGCAACATTTTTTTGGATCTGCTTCCTAGACTAATGAAAATAAAAGCAAAAATAAACAAATGGAACCTAATCAAACTTAAAAACTTTTACACAGCAAAGGAAGCCAGAAAGAAAATGAAAAGACAACTTACAGAATGAGAGAATATATTCACAATGTGACTGACAAGGGATTAATTTACAAAATATACTAACAGCTCACATAGTTCAATATCAAAAAAACCACCCAATTAAAAAATGGGCAGAAGATCAAAATAGACATTTCTCCAAAGAAGACATACAGATGGCCAACAGGCATGAGGAAGAACACTCAACATCACTAATCATTAGAGAAATACAAATCAAAACGACAACGAAGTATTACTCACTTCACACCAACCAGAATAACCATCATCAAAAAGTCTACAAACAATAAATGCCGGAGAGGGTGTGGAGAAAAGGGAACCCTCCTAAACTGTTGGTAGGAATGCAAATTGTTACAGGCAAGATGGAGAACAGTAAAGAGGTTCCTTAAAGAGCTAAAGACAGAGTTACCATACGATCCGGCAATCCCATCCTTGGGCAAATATCAGGAAAAGACAAAAACTCTAATTTGAAAAGCTACATGCACCCTGATGTTCACTGCAGCACTATTTACAATAGCCAAGATATGGAAGTAGCCTAAATGTCCACTGGCAGATGAAAGGATAAAGAAGATGTGGGATATGTATACAATGGAATATTACTCAGTCATAAAAAAGAATGAAATAATGCCTTTTATAGCCATATGGATGGACCTACTAATAGGTCCATACTAATGGAGTAAGTCAAAGAAAGACAAATATTATAATATCACTTTCATTTGGAATCTAAAACTATTGATATAAATGAACTTATATCTAAAACAGAGACTCATAGGCATAGAAAACAAAATTATGTTTATCAAAGGGGAAAGGGGAGGGAGAGGGGTAAATTAAGAGTCCAGAATTAACAGATATACACTACTCAATATAAAAAAGAAAAACAGCACTGGGAACTATATTCAAAATATCATAATAATCAATAATGGAAACAACCCTGAAAAAGAATATAGATGTAACTGAATATATGTAAATTTTTCTGGAACTCTCTTGCTTTTTCAATGATCCAACAAATGTTGGAAATTTGATCTCTGGTTCCTCTCTGCTTTTTCTAAATCCAGCTTGAACATCTGGAAGTTTACAGTTCACATACTGTTGAAGCCTGGCTTGGAGAATTTTGAACATTACTTTGCTAGCATGTGAGATGAGAGTGAAGAACTGACTCATTGGAAAAGATCCCAATAGTGGGAAGATTGAAGGTGGGAGAAGGGGAGGACAGAGGATGAAATGTTTGGATGGCATCATCAACTCAATGGATATGAGTGTGAGCAAGCTCCTGGAGCTGGTGATGGACAGGGAAGCCCGGTGTGCTGCATGCCAAGGGGTAGCAAAGAGTCGGACACAACTGAGCAACTGGACTGAACTGAGTACAATTGTGCAGTAGTTTTGAGCATTCTTTGGCATTGCCTTTCTGTGGGACTGAAATGAAAACTGACCTTTCCCAGTCCTGGAGCCAGTTCTGAGTTTTCCAAATTTGCTGGCATATTGAATGCAGCACTTTCACAGCATTATCTTTTCTGATTTGAAATAGCTCAACTGGAATTCCATCACCTCTACTAGCTTTGTTTGTAGTGATGCTTCCTAAGGTCCAGTTGACTTCACATTCCAAAATGTCCGTCTCTACATGAGTGATCACACCACTGTGGTTATCTGGGTCATGAAGATCTTTTTTGTATAGCTCTTCTGGGTATTCTTGCTGCTTCTTCTTAATATCTTCTGCTTCTGTTAGGCCCATATCATTTCTGTCCTTTATTGTGCCCATCTTTGCATGAAATGTTTCCTTGGTGTCTCTAACTTTCTTGAAGAGATCTCTAGTCTTTCCCATTCTATTGTTTTCCTCTATTTCTTTGCACTGATCACTGAGTGCAAAGTGATCACGGATCACTTTATCTCTCCTTGCTATTCTTTGGAACTCTGCATTCAAATGGGAATATCTTTCCTTTTCTCCTTTACATTTGGCTTCTCTTCTTCTTTCAGCTATTTGTAAGACCTCCTCAGACAACCATTTTGCCTTCTTGCATTTCTTTTTCCTGGGGATGATCTTGGTCACTGCCTCCTGTACAATGTCATGAAACTCCATCCATAGTTCTTCAGGCATTCTGTCTATCAGATCTAATTCCTTGAACTTATTTGTCTCTTCCACTGTATAACTGTAAGAGATTTGATTTAGATCATACCCGAATGGTCAAGCGGTCTTCTGTACTTTCTTCAATTTAAGTCTGAATTTGGCAATAAAGTGCTCATGATCTGAGCCACAGTCAGCTCCCAGTCTTGTTTTTGCTGACTGTATAGAGCTTCTCCATCTTTGGCTGCAAAGAATATAATCAATCTGATTTTGGTGTTGGTCTTGTGATGTCCATGTGTAGGGTCTTCTCTGTGTTGATGGAAGAGGGTGTTTGCTATGACCAGTGCGTTCTCTTGGCAAAACTCTGTTAGCCTTTGCCCTGCTTCATTCTGTATTCCAAGGCAAAATTTGCCTGTTACTCCAGGTATCTCTTGACTTCCTAGTTTTGCATGCCAGTCCCCTATAATGAAAAGGATATCTTTTTTGAGTGTTAGTTCTAGAAGGTCTTGTAGGTCTTCATAGAACTGTTCAGCTTCTTCAGCATTAGTGGTTGGGGCATAGACTTGGATTACTGTGACACTGAATGGTTTTGCCTTGGAAACAAACAGAGATCATTCTGTTGTTTTTGAGATTGCACCCAAGTACTGAATTTCGGACTCTCTTGTTGACCGTGAGGGCTACTCCATTTCTTCTAAGGGATTCTTGCCCACTGTAGTAGATATAACGGTCATCTGAGTTATATTTGTCCATTCTAGTACATTTGAGTTCATTGATTCCTAAAATGTCAATGTTCACACTTGCCATCTCCTGTTTGACCACTTCTAATTTACCTTGATTCACGGACCAAACATTCCAGGTTCCTATGCAATAATACTGCTCTTTACAGCATTGGACTTTACTTCCATCACCAGTTACTTCCACAACTGGGTATTGTTTCGCTTTGGCTCCATCTCTTCATTCTTTCTGGTGTTATTTCTACATTCAGAAAAACTCAACATTCAGAAAACTAAGATCATGGCATTTGGCCCCATCACTTCATTTCAAATAGATGGGAAAACAATGGAAATAGTGAGAGACTTTTTTCAGGGGGGCTCCAAAATCACTGCAAATGGTGACTGCAGCTGAAAAATTAAAAGGTGCTTGTTCCTTTGAAGAAAAGCAATGACCAACCTAAACAGCATATTAAAAAGCAGAGGTAATACTTTGCCAACAAAGGTCCATGTAGTCAAAGCTATGGTTTTTCCAGCAGTCATGTATGGATGTGAGAGTTGGACCATAAAGAAAGCTGAGCAGTGAAGAATTGATGCTTTTGAACTGTGGTGTTGGATAAGACTCTTGAGAGTCCCTTGGACTGCAAGGAGATCAGACCAGTCAGTCCTAAAGGAAATCAGTCCTGAATTGGAAGGACTGATGCTGAAGCTGAAGCTCCAATACTCTGGCCACCTGATGCAAAGAACTGACTCACTGGAAAAGACCCTGATGCTGGGAAAGATTGAAGGCAGGAGAAGAAGCGGACGGCAGAGGATGAGATGGTTGGATGTCATCACTGACTAGATGGACTTGAGTTTGAGTAAGCTTTGGGAGTTGGTGATGGACAGGGAAGCCTGGCATGCTGCAGTCCATGGGATTGCAGAGCCGCATATGACTTAGCAACTGAACTGAACTATATGTAACTGTAACTACAACTGAAAGCAACACAACACTGTAAATCAACTATACTTCAATAAAACAATAAAATAAAATTCTATGTTTTGCCAATTCTCTCTGGCCTCCTAATAAATTTCCCAATCAACTGGAAATAATGAAACTTTGTAATATACAATGAAATTATTTTTCATTTTAATATTTTCTAAAGTAACTTTTCAGCATTTGACCCAATAACAAACCATTTCAAAAGAGAAATCTATCCTCTGAATCTTAAAAAAATGTTTTTTTCTAGATATTAAAATAATCCATCCCCCACTAACCCTGGTTTACAATTTTTCAATGGTCAAAAAATGAACCAACAAAAACAACAGCAGCCTGAAAAGACAAATTTCTTTATACAGAAAACAATATGCCTTCCTTATTTTTGACATTATATCAAGATGTCAAAATATATTAAATATATTTATATTTATATATCTGAATAAATGAATTATTATTGATTTCACTGTGTGTTCTGAAATAGCATTCATAAACTTTTCAAAAATTCTTAAAAGTGTCAGTATTTTTTCAGAAAATAAAGTAGAGGAAGCTGTAATGATCAACTTGGTTATCAGAGTCATAAATGGTGGGAGGACGAGGTTCATAAAGCCACCACCAGGGGACCACTGGTTCTCATGAGCCCTCTGCATCCCTCAATCGTGAAAGGAAGCAGGAAAGAAAGATCTGGAATGGCTGCACCAAAGGAGAAATTAAGCAGCCTTCGAGGCGTTCCCCGTTGGGAGGCAGGATGGTAGGAAGGGCCTATACACAGGAGGCAGGAGTTACAAGCTTGCATTTTGAGGTCCAGCAGACCTGGTCGCGTCCGAGCCCTGCCCCCACCATGGTCTGGTCCTGGGCAGGAACCTTCTCTTTACTGTGAGATGGGGCGACAATGGTCCTTGCTTCACAGAGCAGCTGTGAAGACGTGCAGTGACAGTGATGGAAAGGTGCAGTACACATCTGACCATGTTAGGAACAATCTGTAAAGGTCAGCTATTAACTTTATTGGAAGCTTTTTCTCCCTAAAACTCAGCCCTCACACAAACACTGTAATTTAGGTCCTAATAATCTTCCCCAGGTGAGGAAACGACCTTTAGAGCAGTCGAGAAGTTTGTCCTTTTCTCATAAGTGGCAGAAAACTCACTCCATGATCCCGCTCTCTACTCTGCTCTTCCAACACCACAGTCCTTTGCCTTTGAAAACCACCAATGAAAACCCAAGAAAGAGGGAGACACTGACCTTCGGCCTCAAGGCTCACTCCTTGACTCAACCTGTCAGAAAGGGGCGCCTCGGAGTGCTTGAGATGCAGAAGCAAAGCAAACGAATGGCCCTGCCCCAGGGATGCTCAGGAATCCAACAGGAAGGCGACAGACAGGACCACTAACACAAATGAATGATTAAATTATGAATTACAAAGTGAAAGAAACCATGGGAAAAGGTAAGAGGTCAGGAACATACAAGAAAGAAGAGTCATTTGCAAGTTTGTCATTTTGAGATATTTCTCATTTATTTATCCAACAAACATGTATTTATTTTGCCTTTTTAAAAAAAAAACAGCTGGAGAGGCAGCCTTGCAAGCATGACTGAGGGGATGAAAAAGCTTGAGGAAAGTGTAAAAAGTACATTATTCTTTAGTCAATAAGAAAAAAAAAAAAACAGAGGCCATTTGAAATTCCAGGGAAGGCAAAAAACCTAGATAAGAAAGCTTTGTCCAAACATGATAAAAATAATAAAGAGGTATGATTTTAAGCAAAAATCAAAAGACAATGACACTAAAAATCAAACAACCCCCTGACCCGATTTACCGAGTTATAACTGATATTCAAAGAACTGTATATATTTAATGTGTAAGTGAGCAAAAATATAAAGAAGACCTTGCCCCTCTTTCTCCTGGGTGAGATACGTTCTCATGTAATTTCACGTAAGGCAGGATGGGATGAACACTATGCAAGAGGAGTAAGATACAGAGAGTAGAGGTGGGGACTTCAGCAGAGATCAACAAAATGCTAACGGGGAATATACAGCACTTGGGTTGATTCTTCTGTGATGGATGAGTTGGGCTTAAATAAGGATGGAATAGGGAGCCACTGAAGAGTTTGGGATAAGAAAATTGTCAAAATTCTGCTTGAGGAAAATTAATGTGGTGGTACTATAAAAAAATGGGCTTCCCTGATGGCTCAGTGGTAAAGAATCCGCCTACCAGTTCAGGAGATGTGGGTTCTATCCCTGGGTTGGGTAAATCCCCGGAGAAGGAAATGGCAACCCACTCCAGTATTCTTGCCTGGGAAATCCCATGGACAGAGGAGCCTGGTGGGGTTACAATCCATGGAGTCGCAAAAGAGCCGGACCCGACCTAGTGACTAAACAACAACTATGTATAAAAGATAGATGAGGGAGGAGAAACCAGAACCACAAGGTGTGTGCAGGAAACTCAGAAGGAAAACACAGTGCCATTCAGGGAAAAGAGAAAATGTCATTTTCTGCAACTAAATTGTTGTATCATAAAAACTGTTTTAATTTTATCCCACAGTGGGCTCTAAAGAGGCAGCCAAGAAACAACTGCAGTCAAGTTAGAAAATTTAACGTGAAATCCTCCCGTGATGCAGTAAACATTCTATCAAGAGGATTCAGAGTGATTGCTGAAGCCATAAAGTAGTAAGAAACTAATGCCTGTTTTTCAGCTTATGTCTTTTTCATTTTTTAAAACAACTGAATCAAGTGCCTGCTTGAGCCAAAATAAGTCTCACAAAAATTGTCTAGGAAAAGAAAGCTTAATATAATCACTTAAAATATCCTAGGGCAGGTCACTAATAGAGACACTATTTAAATGAATTCATGAAGTAAACATTTTTTTGTGCTATAATTATCCTGCTGCTTAAGTACTATGTATAACATGCTAAAACTTACATATTTAGCTCAAAGATGTAGTAAAAAGAACTCTGTGTGTTAAATTCCAAAATATGTTAGTGCCATCCTGAAATTTCCCCACATCTGGGATATACTTACAAATATTTGACTGGTTTGCCCTTAATTCTCAAGTCTCACAACTTGTTAAAATCATTTCTCATGTTAGGGGAACATGAATCCATGAATTCTTTAAAGTCAATCCACTTAAAAAAATCAATCTCAAAATTTAAAATAAATATTTATAATCTGGACTTACACAAACTGTGTTCCTTTATCTGTTTGACCAACATAATCTCCTGATTCACCTTTCTGATGTTTCCGTCTTACCTGCTCCGAGTTTTCTGCTCTTTATATCTATCTACATTAATTGTAATTATAGGAGTTAATCAAGGTTCCCAAATGGCTTCCCAGGTGGTACTACTGGTAAAGAACCTGCCTGCTAATGCAGGAGACACAGGAGACACGGGTTCAATCCCTGGGTTGGGGAGATCCCCTGGAGAAGGGCATGGCAACCCCTCCATTCTTTCCTGGAGAATCCCATGGACAGAGGAGCCTGGCAGGCCATGGTCCCTGGGGCCGCAAAGCATTGGACACGACTGAACGACTGAAACACACACAATCAAAGTTCCACCCTTAGCCTGCTCACCTTTTCTCTCTCCTTTACAATCGTACGCATCTCTCAATGGTCCAATTAGTTATGGACAACTCTCGAATCCATGCTACCGGCTACCGGTCACTAACTTCTCTCCTGAGCTCAGAGTCCAGACTTTACCTTCTGCATACTTCTGCCATGCTATTCATTCAGGCATCACACATTTATTCAATACTTATCCAGGACCAGCTATGTTTTAGGACCTAGAGATAACGGCAGTGAACCAAGTACCTGCTCTCATAGATCTAACCTCTTGACTGGGCTTTCAACCTTCTATTCTTCACTCTTTCAATTTATTGAAATCTTGCTGCAGACGAAACTTTTAAAAGAAAACAGCACTGCTCATCTTCTCTTCGACTCCCATCTGCCTTCAGAGGTTCCCAGCCACAAGGAGGCCTTAATTCCATGGCCCAATACTCAAGGCTCCCATGATCTAGTTCTGAGGAGTCTCTCACCTTATGTTCCCCACATCATATACTGGAGTGCAAAAAAACAGTTCTCTGGTCCACATACACATGGCACTTTCATACATCTGGGCCCTCCTCTCACTTTCTTTCATCTTCTTGCAGTGAAATGCCTTGTATTTGAATTTATCTCCCAATCCCTATTTACTCATGACTCATCTTACTGGCTCTTGAAAGACCAGCTCTCTGAATGTCTTCCTGCTTTGAATACCAGTTTTTTTCACTTAAACTGTACTAATTTTGTAATTTTGCTTATAATCTATCCTAATTTATAAATTTTAGAGCTATGAGCACAAGATATTTAGATTGACTGTTTAGTGTTCATATACATTTAAGTTACATAATAAAAATTAACACTATGAAAATTACAGGCATTTTTTCCCTTCTAAAACTAGTCTTTACATTTATCAAGTTTGAGAATTGTGAAAGTGTTAGTCATTCAGTTGTGTCTGATTCTTTGTGACCCATGGTCTGCAGACCGCCAGGCTCCTCTGTCCATGGGATTCTCCAGGCAAGAATACTGGAATGGGTGGCTGTTCCCTTCTCCGGGGGATCTCCCCGACCCAGGGATCAAACCCAGGTCTCCCACATTGCAGGCAGATTCTTTACCATCTGAGCCACTAGGGAAACCCCTTGAGAACCATGGGGATAAGGAACAGACATTCAAGACCGTTAAGTGCTGTTGGATGAGATCCTCTCTGAACCATCTGGTTCTACCAGCATCCACAGTAATGCAATGGAACAGCCCAGATTCACTGCCCTCACTGTTTTTTAACTGAGGTATAACCAACACAACATGGTGTTAGTTTTAGGCATAAATATTAACAATATGATTCAAATATACCACAAAATAATCACCATAAGAAGTTCAGTTAACATCTACCACTATACACAGTTGCTTTTTTTTTTAAAGAGACTTTCAAGATACACTCTCCTAGCAACTTTCACATGTGCAATACAATTTTATTAGCTATAGTCACCATGCTGTATATCGTATTCTCATGACTTAGTCATTTTATAACAGGAAACTTGTACCTTTGGCTCCTCTCTGCCTCTTCACCCACTTTGCCCACCACCTTCAGTCCCCACCTCAAGCAACTGCCTTTCTTGTTTCGCTTTTTAACTATTCTATAATAACTTTTAACTTAGACTATTCTCCCCAACATTGACCCTTGTGTTTTTTTTATGCTTTCTATTTTAGCTTTGTTTGAACTGTAATGAAATTCATTACAGCTGAATGTGTCTGAGTAAGTGTATAACTTCAGTACCTTTATACAGGAATTACTTAGAATGTGTCTGAATCAGCTCAAGTCCTTGTGTCTGGCACAGCAGAATCCAAATTTCTATGAAATGCTTTTTTATTTTTAAACATGAAATATGACGGTATTCAGATGACAACTGACAATGTTTTGATATTAAACCTGTTAACTTACTGCTGATGAGTTCTGTATTAAGGTTGGGTTGAATGCAGAAAAGCAAGCAAATACTTATGGTGTTATTTATTTATTCATTTTTGCTGTTCTCATGTCACACGGAACAAATGAGGGACTCACTCACTTCTCTAAGTTGTGTTGTGATTTCGGCAGCTAGTAAATTAAAGTGTTTGCTGATTCTCCACATCTGTGTCTTTGCTCTTGGTGCAGCATTTGACACCAGAGTAACAGGCTCTGTCTCCACAGAAGGCACATATTGTTAATCCTTTAAGTCCTGACTCTGCTTTGCTTTAAAAATAATATATCATCTTAATGGGGCTTCCCTGGTGGCTCACTGGCAAGAACCTGCCTGCCAATACAGGAGGCATGGGTTCAGTCCCCGGGTGGGGAAGACCCCCTGGAGGAGGGCATGGCAACCCACTCCAGTACTCTTGCCTGAAGAATCCCATGGCCAGAGAAACCTGGGGGACTCCAGTCCCTGAAGTCACAAAGAGTTGGATATGACTGAGCAACTAACAATGTACCACTTGACTATGGTCTTATATTGCTATTTATTTTTCTCTCGTAAAGTAACATTTTAACTTGATTTCCTCTCAGGACATCAGCAGCACCCTCTCTGTGGTGGGTACTCCCATATCTGCTGACTGACTAATAAAGCCCCTCTAAAATAATCTGATTTGTTGATACAAGTGTACTGAGAATGAGGTTTACTGAATTGGGTATTCTTTAAATCTGTTTTAGACACAGACTGTTAACGTCATAGCTAAGTCTGTCAACAATGGGTAAACTGAAATGTTCTAGTTGTTCTTCCTACTACAAATCTAACTTAACAGCTCTGTCTGACTCTTCACAACCCCATGGACTGCAGCCTTCTCTGTACACCGCTTTATTTTACCAATGTTAAAAGGAAAGCTAGTTGAGTGATAATATTGTACATATACTTCCTCATTATTAACAGTGTTGCCTAATTTTAATTATGTATTTATCTGACCATAAAATCCTTTTCATGCACAAAGGAAACCTACTGAATTAACTATTCAAAGCACTGCATTTCTCTCACTAAACATTTAAAAAAATACCTTTGCTGTCGAGAGCTGATTACCAGGCAGGTTTCTTTTTCCTTCCAGCTCCCCTCGCAGCTAAGTGGTGTCACGTCACTTAGTGATCAGCCAATGCATGGGAGCAGCAATGACATTTCCTACTTCCTGTCCTGACCCATGAAAACTGCCCAAAAGCCATCCTTTATGCTCTTTCCTTGGCCACGGGCTGAATATTGATTCCCAGAAAGATCTTGGAACAAGCTGAAGATAGCCCAGCTGCCAGCAGTCTGGGTTCCTTAATTAATATACAGTGGAACAAACCACCTGCCCCCACCTGGTATCGATAAACCACTGATGATAGTCCTACATGGTCATTTTTCACTATTTAGCTCCCATACATTTAACTAACAGATGAAATTAAAGGTATTTACCTCCTTTTTTGGTCTTATATTTTGCAATAAGAAATAAGGAAAATTCTACTTTCTCAGATTTCTCTTTTTATGTAAAATCTTAAAAAAAAAAACCAAGTTATTATTTCAGGCTCATGGGAAGCTTTATATCTAGCACAATTGTCGACTTAACCATAGTAAATTGTAGCTTTTTTAAAATTAGGATTCACCTTCAACTTGGAAAGTGGCAGAGATTGCTGCTGCTAAGTCGCTTCAGTCGTGTCTGACTCTGTGCGACCCCATAGACGGCAGCCCACCAGGCTCCGCTGTCCCTGGGATTCTCCAGGCAAGAACACTGGAGTGGGTTGCCATTTCCTTCTCCAATGCGTGAAAGTGAAGTCGCTCAGTCGTGTCTGACTCTTCGCAACCCCATGGACTGCAGCCTCCTCTGTCCATGGGGTTTTCCAGGCAAGAGTACTGGAGTGGGTTGCCATTGCCTTCTCTGAGAGATTGCTAGAGACCCAATAATATCTCACTGACTTCCTGTCCTCAGTAACACTCCCCTCGTGGGCACATGCTACCCAGAATACTGTTCCCAGGCCCCACAGCAAGTAGGTGTAACTCTGTAAGTAGGTTATAGCCAATGCAATGCAGTGCAACTAGTGTATGTAACTTCCAAGATATATATATGCATTTAAAATGCTTAATACACCAGAAAATTCACTGACTACAGTTTACAATTCAAAGTATATTGTGTAATCATCACCACCATCTAATTATAGAACATTTCTATCATCCCAAGAGAAATCTCAAACCCATTAACAATTAGTCTCTACTCCCCACCTCAGCCGTAGGCAACCTCTACTTTCTATATCTATAAATTTGCCTATTCTGGAAATTTCGTAGGAATGGAGGTATAAAATGTGTGAACTTTCGTGTTTGACTTCTTTCATTTAGCATGTTTCCAAGGTTCATCTACATTGTAGCATGAATCAGGACTTCATCCCTTTTAATGGCTGAATAGTATCTGATTATATGGATATACTGTTTTATTTATCCAGTCATCAGATGATGGCCATCTAGGCTGTTCACAATTTTGGCAATTACTGAATTCTTCTGATAAGAACATCTGTATACAAGTTTTTGTATGGACGTATGTTTTCATTTCTCTGAGATATATACCTGGGGTAGAACTGCTGGGTCATATGGTAACTCTGTATCTAACTTTTGAGAACTCCCTGACTTTTTTCCAAATCAGCCACACCATTTTACATTCCCTCTAGCAATGAATGAGAGTTCCAATTATTCTACATAGCCCAACACTTGCTATTATCAATCTTTAATTTAAATTATAAGCATCTTAGTGAGTGTGAAGTGGCTTTTGAACTGTGGTGTTGGCGAAGACTCTTGGGAGTCACTTGGACTGCAAGCAGATCAAACCAATCTAAAGGAAATCAAATTTCCCCAATCCTAAAGGAAATCAACCCTGAATATCCATTGGAAGGACTGATGCTGAAGCTCCAACACTTCGGCCACCAGATGCGAAGAGCCAACTCATGGGCAAAGACGCTGATGCTGGGAAAGATTGAAGGTAAAAGGGGAAGGGGGTGACAGAGAATGAGATGGTTGGATGGCATCACCAACTCAATGACCTGAGTCTGAGCAAACTCTGGGAGATGGTGAAGGACAGGGTAGCCTGGCATGCTGCCAGTCCATGGGGTTGCAAAGAGTTGGACATGACTAAGTGACTGAACAACAACTAACCCAGGATAGCTGAGATGCAAATGAAAGGAATGACTTCAGTGAGCCCAGACTCTTGCATCTTCCCATACATAGTGCTAAATTCCTTAACATGGGATATTTGGTTTTCTTTAATTAACAGTTATCTTTTTTTTATTTACTTTTATTAGTTGGAGGCTAATTACTTTACAATATTGTAGTGGTTTTTGTCATACATCGACATGAATCAGCCATGGATTTACAAGTATTCCCCATCCCGATCCCCCCTCCCACCACCCTCTCCACCCGAATCCTCTGGGTCTTCCCAGTGCACCAGGCCCAAGCACTTGTCTCATGCATCCAGCCTGGGCTGGTGATCTGTTTCACCCTAGATAATATACATGTTTCGATGCTGTTCTCTGGAAACATCCCACCCTCGCCTTCTCCCACAGAGTCCAAAAGTCTGTTCTGTACATCTGTGTCTCTTTTTCTGTTTTGCATATGGGGTTATCATTACCATCTTTCTAAGTTCCATATATATGTGTTAGTATACTGTATTGGTCTTTATCTTTCTGGCTTACTTCACTCTGTATAATGGGCTCCAGTTTCATCCATCTCATTAGAACCGATTCAAATGAATTCTTTTTAATGGCTGAGTGTATATGTACCATACATATGGTATGGTGTATATGTACCATAGCTTCAAGAAACAAAGGGAGAAGAACCAAATTAACAAAATTAGAAATAAAAATGGAGAGATCACAACAGACAACACTGAAATACAAACGATCATAAAGAGACTACTACCAGCAGCTCTATGCCAATAAAATGGACAACTAGGAAGAAATGGACAAATTCCTAGAAAAGTATAACTTTCCAAAACTGAACCAGGAAGAAATAGAAGATCTTAACAGACCCATCACAAACAAGGAAATCGCAAGTGTAATCAGAAATCTTCTAGCAAACAAAAGCCCAGGACCAGATGGCTTCACAGCTGAATTCTACCAAAAATTTAGAGAAGAGCTAACACCTATCTTACTCAAACTCTTCCAGAAAATTGCAGAAGAAAGTAAACTTCCAAACTCATTCTATGAGGCCACCATCACCCTAATTCCAAAACCAGACAAAGATGCCACAAAAAAAGAAAACTACAGGCCAATATCACTGATGAACATAGATGCAAAAATCCTCAACAAAACTCTGGCAAACAGAATCCAACAACATATTAAAAAAATCATACACCATGACCAAGTGGGCTTTATCCCAGGAATGCAAGGATTCTTTAATATCTGCAAATCAATCAATGTAATACACCACATTAACAAATTGAAAGATAAAAACCATATGATTATCTCAATAGAAGCAATTAACAGTTATCTTTGAAGATTCAAGACTACCTGCCCTTTGTTGCAAAACGTCTATATAACCTGGTTGCTTCCCTCGCCTCCCAGGAGCAGTTCTCGAAGGGTTACTTGAGATACTGTCTCCAGGGCTTGAAGTCCTAAAAATTCAACTTTTAGGTTGAGACTATTTTTTTACATGGACAGTTAGTTAGCCTAAAAGTGATGTCCGGTTCCTTTACTGACTACAAAGTATCAAACATTTAGAAAGATGAAACAAATGCTTAGAACCATTAAATCTGCATTAATCTTCACTTGAATGCATAGGCATGAAACAACCAGGAACCTTGTCTCTTCAACCAGATTATCACCTCTTCAGACCCAACATCATCTGTTTCTCTTCTGGTTTGCATTCCACAAAACCACTGTGGAACACAATAAGGATATAATGAATGCTTTCTAAATGAATAATCTTGGGTAGAAATGGGTGAGCACTCACATTAAATCTAAGTATAAACGAAGCACTAAGGTCTTATTCAGTATTTCAGCATCTCAAGAAAAGCAGAATATGTATAAAGGCTGTTTTTTGCAAATCTATTGATCTCTTCCCACCCTAAACCAAATCCACAAATCTACACTAAGATCCCCTCCTTAGATGAATACTCTGCTCAAAGGCCCCAAAACTGTAACCTTGGGTTCTAAACAACAGAAAGAGTTTTCACGTTTTATGCTTCACTGTGAAATCCCAAGAAGAACAGAAAGAAACAGAGATGAATTCAGGCAAAGCACTAAGTGGAAAAGGAGTCAAAGAACCTCATGGTGAAATCTAAACCAAAAGGAATGTATGAAACACAAGAGAAGGATGCTGAGAGAGGCAGAGAGATTAAGGATATATTATTACCTCTTTTCAAATGAAACCTGGGACAAAGGACTCCCTTTTCAACAGCAAATTTGCCAGGAATAATACTCCTGCTGTAGGAAACAGAAGTATGCCTACTTAAATCTGAAATTTTATGCTCTGAAATACTGTACTTAATATTTAAAAGATAAGAATTCTATGTCAAGGGATTTTCAGAAAAACAGGTGAGCCATTGTAGTACCAGTATTTCTACAAACATTGACAATATACTAAATCTCTCCCAGTACAGCGTCTGGCACAAACCCTGGAATCACATTTCTGGCAGGTGAGGGAGATGCGAAAATGACACTTTGGCAATCCATTAAAAAAGGCAGAATACAGACACTCCTCTCTAAGTCTGATACTGCCCACGTGTCCTCCCGTGTTAGACAGAGAACCTACGGTGATGCATTTGGTTGGCGTGACGTGCGTCATCTATCCCATGGTGCGAGGCGACATTCACAGCATAAAATGACACGGAGAACAAGCACTCGAGCAGGCAGGTGTCAGCTCAGACTCTTCCAGAGACCAAGCTCTGAGATGGGCGGGCAGGCAAAGGCCAGATCACCAGGCACATCCCTAGGATCCTGCTCCTTGCCCGCAGCTCTTTGCTTCCACTAATTCAAATGAGTATATGACGATTCCAGATGCTAGGGGGAAGGCAGTTTGGGATTTCAATAGCCTAAGATTCAGAACCAGATTTAGGTTTGAATTGAGATTTGAATATTTATTAACTAAATGACTCTGGGCTATTTAATATCTTTGAGCCTCAGAATTCTCAGTTAAAATGATGGTGATAATACTGTTAGGAGGGACTTCTCTAGTGGTCCAGTGGTTAAGAATCCACCTGCCAATCAAGGGACATGGGTTTAATGCCTGGTCTGGGAAGACCCCACAGCCATGGAGCAACTAAGCCCATGAGCCATAGCTACTGAAGCCCGAGAGCCCGTGGTCCACCACAAAAGCAGCCATGGCAAATGAGAAGTCTCTGCTTGCCGCAACTAGAGAAGGCCTGTACACAGCAACTAGAGAAAGCCCATGAACAGCAGCAAAGACCCAGCACAGCCAAAAATAAATAAGTAAATAAGATAATAAAGAACTATAAAGAAAGTGAAAAAGAAAGCTGAGCACTGAAGAGTTGATGCTTTTGAACTGTGGTGTTGGAGAAGACTCTTGAGAGTCCCTTGGACTGCAAGGAGATCCAACCAGTCCATCCTAAAGGAAATCAGTCCTTGATGTTCATTGGAAGGACTGATGCTGAGGCTGAAACTCCAATACTTTGGCCACCTGATGCAAAGAGCTGACTCATTGGAAAAGACCCTGATGCTGGGAAAGATTGAAGGCAGGAGGAGAAGGGGGCGACAGAGGATGAGATGGCTGGATGGCATCACCAACTCAACGGATGTGAGTTTGGGTAAACTCCAGGAGTTGGTGATGGACAGGGAGGCCTGGCGTGCTGTGGTCCATGGGGTTGCAAAGAGTTGTACACGACTGAATGACTGAACTGAACTGAAGATAATAAAATGCTAAAAAAAAAAAAAAAAAAAATACTATAAGGAAGTTGGGATGAGTGGGTGAGGATAAACATAAAGGACTCAGGATAGTACTGTATAGCTAGAAGGTTCGTGAATAATATGCCTTTGACTTATTTCCTTCCTCAGTGAGTTCCCTTTCTCTTACCAACCAGGCTCAGGTACACAGTAGTTTCTTCCTCCAATGAGAAAATGCTCTGATAATTAATGTGTTATAATTTGCACTGTACGCTTCACATCAATTATTAAAATAAAGCCATGATTTTCACCAGGTTTTAAATGTCATGTTAAATCCAACTATTTTATTTCAAGAGGATAAACTGAGCTAGCTGTAAGTCACACAGGACTTTTCACTGTCATTTTTAGTTTCAAATGTGGTTTTGAGTCCCTTGAGCTTTATTATGTGACAAAACAAACATAAGATACTGTAAAATCAAACCAAAAACTATGATTTACTGCTACAGAAGTTGTAAGAGAAGACACATTCTTAGAAAAATAACTGAATTACATATTTGACAGTTTTTAGAGTTTTCTTACATTAAGTCGATTTCCAAAAATCCTGCACAGCCATAAAAAGAAAACCAAACAAGATTTTGAAAAATAGAAACAAAGACTCACACATACACCACTGCTGAAAATCTAATGTTTCCAGTGTCAACACGCAAAACCACTGAATTTTAATATTCCCTGTACACATAAGAGAGGGTAATATACAAAAAGTGCAGTTGCCAAATAACATCTGAATGTCTATTTTTCCAGCCGGGTTGCCTTTAAGGTGGAAGCAAGACAACGCTTTACCTCTACAAATCAGAATACATGTAATAAAAAACTTCAACATGAAAGAATACCATATTAAAATACTGAAAATAAATGGCCAAAAGCTTTAAAAATATCAGATCACCCAATTTTATAGATAAGTCCATACAGATACTGTAGGCCTAAAAGTATAGAGTGCCTCTAATAAGCAGAAAATAGAACTGGAAAACAAACAAAGAAAAAAATAAAACCCTTTCTTGAAAAAAAAAAAAAAAAAGGCAAAAAACCCCAGAAGCCCTCTACCCCCGCCACTAAACCAGGAATTTACAGATATTAATGGGAAGACATCATCAATTAAGTTTGTTAGTTACATCCTCTAACCAACTATACTGTTCCCAGATAAATTACAAATTATCTGAGGCAAAATGAAACAAGAAAAAAAAAATCACTTTGACATTTAATCCTCCGTACACAGGGCCATTTCCTAAATGTGTAATCTGAGACATGGACTATTTAGCTGGCTTGAGGAAAGGCAAGATACAGTTGCATGAGTTGTCAAGTGTTTTATGTACACATATACTTTTTAAAATTAAAAATCTATTTTAATGGATCAAAATTATGTTGGCAATTATTCATAACAGTCATTATTAATAAATGTTAAATTATGTTAAATTTAAATAACACTTGAAAGGTTTTCACATTGACAAATAAGGGAAAGCACAGACTGGCTCAATTAATGAAGGGCTCCCCACAACCAAGATCTATTCATGAGTCACTATGTGAATGTGACCAAATGACTCAGAATGTTCTAAGCTTGCCGAGCTAGACAGGAGATAACTGGAATGTAGTTCATCATATATAAATACACTTATTTTTTTCAGACAAGGGCATACCTAATTAAAGAAATTTACCTGAATGATGTGGAGATAATAGAAATGAATACCAAAAAACTTTCTACCCCATCCCATTTTCTTTTCCAGCTCTAAGAAACAAAGAAGTAACTATAAATTATCCAGGGGACCAGTATCCAGAAATATTATTCCATTAACGTAATAAGAGAATATTTTCTTCCATTACAATATTTTTCTTCCAGATGCAAGAGAAATCTAAGTAGAGGGCCTAAATAAAACCAAGGACACTAAAATAGAACAATCACACACATATAATAAAAATGACAGCCTGTGTTCTCTACTCCCAAGTCACACAGTCAAAATGAGATATTTTCTTCTTGGCATGCTTGCAGATTGCAGTGGTGGGACCCTGATGCCCATGTCCGGCCAACTGCTCCTTGCTACTGCATTCTAAAAAAACACCTGCCAGCCAATCCCACACATTTCTTTCTGTTCTGGGTCCCAGGCCCACCTCTGCTATAGAATAGCCATATACTGCTCTTTTGCTAAGCGTACACATGTGAAACAGGAATAACAGGCCCACTTCAAAGGATAACCGGCTTCCCAGGTGGCTTAGCAGTAAAGAACCCGCCTGCCAATGCATGAGACCCAGAAGACTCGGATTCTATCCCTGGGTTGGGAAAGTCCCCTGGAGGAGGAAATGGCAATCCACTCCAGTATGCTTGCCTGGACAATTCCATGGACAGAGGAGCCTGGCAGGCTACAGTCCACGGGGGTTGCAAAGAGTCAGACACAACTGAGCAACTGAGCTCACCACACCAATGGGTAACATGCAAAACATTTCTACAGCAGAGTATAACATCACCAAGAACTAAATCAATAAAGGGAAGAGGAACAGAAATGATACCCTCAGACCACTTTAAGCAGGAGGATAACACCATGGAGAGGATGAGACTTCCCCATCTCCCTGCAATGGCTGGAACCTATGTGAAGGATCATGTAACACAGAACCAGGGAGGGCTTCCCTGGTGGCTCAGTGGTAAAGAATCCACCTGCAAATGCAGGAGACACTGGTTCGATCCCTGATCTGGGAAGATCCCATATGCCGTGGAACAACAAAGCCTGTGTGCCACAACTACCGAGCCTGTGCTCTGGCTCCCAGAGACAGCAACCAGTGAGTCCACCAGCCCCAGAGCCCGGGCCCCGCAATAGGAGAAGCCACTGCATGACAAGCAATGAGGAGGAGCCCCCACTGACGGCAACTAGAGAAAAGCTCCTGCAGCACAGAAGACCCACCCCCACAAAAATAAATGCATTTATTGGAAAAAAAAAAAAAAAAGAACCAATGAGACTTGGCTCAGGATTTTAAGAGAAAAGGGGAAAAGAAATAGGATTTGCCTTAATTCACTGCTATTAGGGCAACAGATGGAAAACACACTAAGATGAGAAATGGTAACACTGCAGCTCAGAAGAGCTGTGATCAGCATTAGTAGAGAGAAGTGGGGCAGGGACAGTGTATCTGTTTCCTAATCCGCTGACTCCTCTGCTCTTTGGCTATCACAACGCTGACCCTGAACTGCCATCCTGGCAGTTAAATTGACCACCACCTCACTCATCTGTCCCAAGGACCACCAGGAAACCATACACCTTTGGGGGGTCTGTGATGGATACTTTTCATTTAGATTGTAAAGAACAGAATCCAAAGCTGGACACAAGAGAGCTACAGAGTATCTAACTGCATTGACTTCACACACAGGAAGGGTTTTCTGCCTTGGAGCTGTCTTCACTACAGAGAATCCAGCAGCCAGGGGTTCCCCAGACTAGTCCCACTTACTGTTTCACTGGAGTTCCCTCCCCAGTATTTCTGCTGCGTGGACATAGGTAGAGAAGTATTTATAAAATACTTCTGGGGAGATACAGAAAGAGCCTAAAGTTCTACCCAGAGTCAGATAAAGGGCAATTATGAAAGGGTCAAGGGCTTTCCTGGTGGCTCAGACTGTAAAGAATCCGCCTGCAAGGCAGGAGACCCAGGTTTGATCTCTGGGTCAGGAAGATCGCCTAGAGAAAGGGATGGCAACCCATTCCTATTTTCACCTGGAGAATCCCGTGGACAGAGGACCTTGCCGGGCTACAGTCCATGGGGTCACAAGAGTCAGACACGACTTAGCAACTAAACCATGTGAACGGGTCACTCAAACTATATCCAGCTTCGCCAATTTGTTAGTTTGTCCTGATAGCAAGTGCACTCAGAGCTATACACAACTGTCAGGCACAGGCCGAGCCTGAGCTCCAGGCCTATGTATCTAATTGATATCCAGATATCACCAGCTGAAGGCCCCCATGAGAACCTGAAAACTTGATATATCCCGGAATGATGATCCTTCCTCCAAGAGCTCTGGCTCCTCCCATCTCAGTGTAGGGTAGCTCCACCACCACCCCCGACGCCCCAGCCAACCAGGCAGTCATTGCTGGTGGCACCTCCTCCCAGCCCCCCACCAAACCTTCTGGGTGCCTACCGGTCTAGAGGCAACAGAATGTAGTCACTAAGATGTGCCTGTAGAAGTAGCTTGCTTCAGTCCACATCCCCGAACTGCCACGCGCTGTTGTGTGATTCAGCAAATTATCTCAAGGAGATCAAACCGGCCAATCCTAAAGGAAATCGATCCTGAATATTCATTAGAAGGACTAATGTTGGAGCTAAAGCTCCAATATTCTGGCCACCTGATTTGAAGAGTGAACTCATCGGAAAAGACCCTGATGCTGGGAAAGATTGAAGGCAGGAGGAGAAGGGGACGACAGAGGATGAGATGGCTGGATGGCATCACCGACTCAATGGACATGAGTTTGAGCAAGCTCCAGGAGATAGTGAAGGACAGGGAAGCGAGGCGTGCTGCAGTCCACGGGGTTGCAGAGTCAGACACGACTGAGAGACTGAACAACAGCAAAGCTCAGCTAATATTTTGGTGTTATTATCCTGCCTCAGTCTCTCTGGGCTCCAGCCCTTTCTATACATCCCGTCAGCTCTCACTGAAGGCAGGCTCCCGACAGCTCTCAGCGGGACATTGTGAGGGTGTTTCCATCTACATCCTGGCACCCCTCTAACCCAGCTTCCATTTTGCTGCAATTACAGTCTTTCAAATGCAAATCTGCTCTCATTACTACTCAGCTTGGAACTCCTCTATGGTGCTTCACTGCTAAGAGAAAATAGTCCGAAATCCACGGAGTACAGCATGGAGGCCTTCCTGACCTGGCCTCAGTAGTGACACTGGGAAGGTCTGAGGCCTGAAAGGGCCAAAGAGACCCACGGGTGAAGACGAGCTCAACTCCGTGTGCTATCTAACTCAGCTCTCCGTAGGCTTTTCTCAGGCTTATCCTGTTGCCTAGAGTGCCCTTCCCCCACAGCTGTTTAAACTTGAAATTACAGAGCCTAACGCTGCCTCCCCTCTGCCAGTTTTGCAACAGATCAGTTCATCCTTCCGTGAGACATTTCATCAAATATCTCCTTCACACCTAAGATAGCCTCAAGTCCATACTAGACTGGCAGGCTGGATGTAGCTTACCTCCCCAGCAAGTCATCCTCCAGCATGTGATAGAAACAGAACTACCTGGGGTTCTCTGAAGAAGTCTCCTGCTTCTCTGACAGCCTTCCTTCTGCCTCTAGGATGGTCTACTATCCTTTCTTCCCCTGGGAAAATCTCATTCTTGGTGAAGTCCTCATTGGTGCATTTCCTCTATTTTCCATCCCACAGAAGAAACGGTTTCCCTCTCTCCTCTTCCTGGCACTCTGTACTCATTCCTCCCAGGATCCTTCTACTTGTAATGACGTTTCATATTTGTCAGCTTGCTTTCCATGCTCAATGCACATGAATTTGAGCAAACTCCAGGAGATAGTGAAGGACAAGGGAGACTGGCGTGCTGCAGTCCATGGGGTTGCAAAGACTCGGACATGACTGAGCGACTGACTGAACAACAATACTTCCATGCTCAAAGTCTTGGGAGTCCAAGTACTTAATACTAATTCTCAATTTACATTTGGGGAAGAGACTCCTGTATAGTTGGTGGTCTGCAGTCATTTTCACTCTTTAAATTCAGAATGTGTCTTACCATGTGACATTATTTCTTACTCAACAGAATCTGGGATTTTGCTACTATACTATCCAAAACTCAAAGCCTATTGATTCTTTTGCTGCTGTTGTCGTTCAGTCACTGAGCTGTGTCTGACTCTCTGTGACTCTATGGACTGCAGCACAACAGACTCCCCTGCTCTTCACTATCTCCTCAAGTTCGTTTGAATTCATGTTCATTGAGTCAGTGATGCTACCTGACCATCTCATCCTATGCCGCCCCTTTTCCCTTCAATCTTTGGCAGCATCAGGGTCTTTTCTAACAAGTCGACTCTTTCCATCAGATGGCCAAAGTATTGGAGTTTCAGCATCAGTCCTTCCAATGAATATTCAGGGTTGATTTCCTTTACGATTGACTTGTTTGATCTCCTTGCAGTCCAAGAGACTCTCAAGAGTCTTCTCCAACACCACAATTTGAAAGCATCAATTCTGTGGTGATCAGCCTTCTTTATGGTCCAACTCTTACATCTGTATATGACTACTGGAAAACAGCTTTGACTAGATGGACCTTAGCAAAGTGATCGCTCTGCTTTTCAACATGCTGTCTAGGCTTGTCATAGCCTTCCTTCCAAGGAGCAGGTGTCTTTTAATTTCACAGCATCAGTCACTGTCCATAGTATTGTGGATCCCAGGCATCGACAATAAGGAAAAAGTTAATGTAAAAAGGTGGGGTCATCATATGAGGAAATATTTTTTTGTAATTCTAAATGGAGTAGTAATAATGAAATGTGGAATCACAGAATTTCAGAACTAGCAGGAAGCCTGGAGAAACTAAACACCACCTGCCTTCATTCTCTGTTTGAAGAGAAGGACACAAAGTTTCCAATCAGTGAGTGGCAAGCCAAGACTTCCTGGTTCTTGGTCTTAAAACCACGCAATCCCATTACGCCAGATGAAAAGGAAATCTAAACTGCGTGTTCTATAAATGATTTACCTGGATTTCACACGAGCACATATGCAGCTCACCTAAATTATATGTCTCAGTGTAGTTTCAGAGCAAACCCAGCCCAAGTGAATATTGTGATGAACAGACAGATGACAGACAGCTGCTTCTGAAGTCTAAGGGCTGAGTCTGAATCTTGGCCCAACACTAGCTGTGTGATCCCAGGGAAGCCACAATCATCTCCAAGATTAGTTTACACTCTTTAAAGCACTGAAAACTAGTCACTTGTTAATTGTTTTGTATATCCTTATATCTTTCTCTTTCTTTTTAAACTCTTGCATTCGTTTCGCTCATCAGTGTTGCACCAGATCCTAAATAAGGAAAAGAAAGGGAAGGGAGGGTATTGTGTGCTAAGTCACTTCAGTCCTGTCCAACTTTTTGCGATCCCATGGACTGCAGTCCACCAGGCTCCTCTGTCCATGGGATTCTCCAGGCAAGAATACTGGAGTGGGTTGCCATGCCCTTCTCCAGGGGATCTTCCTGACCCAGGGGTTGAACCTGTGTCTCCTGAGGCTTCTGCATTGCAGGCAGATTCTGTACTGCTGAGTTACCTACTTGATCACAAAGAAATTCAGGCTTTCTTTAGGCTCTATTCTGGTGACAAAATACAAATCTCTCTCTTTAAAATAAGGTTGAAAAAAGTGAAAGTTTAGTCGCTCAGTCGTGTCCAACTCTTTGCGACCCCGTGGACTGTAGCCTACCAGGCTCCTCCATCCATGGGATTTTCCAGGCAAGAGTACTGGAGCGGGTTGCCATTTCCTTCTCCAGAGGATCTTCCTGACCCAGGGATCGAACCCAGATCTCCCACATCGTAGGCAGACCCTTTACAGTCTGAGCTACCGGGCAAGTCCACAGTGTATCATCAACCTACAACTATGTAACCCAGATGGCTACTTACGCAAGCATTCAGACAGTTTACAGGCCTCACACAAGCTCAACATCAGGGAAGCACACAGTCTTCACACTGCAAGGGGCACTGGGAATATCTAAACCCTATCTTATTTTTAAAGCATATTTAAGAAAGAAACCTAACTAGAAAAGGCACAAAATCACTATGCTATTTTATACCTCAACACATGATTATTTCAGAGGTTATTCCTGACTATAGAGATGTTTATTAATAAATAGAACTACATTTGAATGTCTCACAAAAGTACTTTCATGAGCTACAGTCTATGATACATTAAACTTGAGACAGTTATGACACATGCCACTGAAGTATACGTAGAAATATTATTGAGTGCTTTCTCCCTTTAGTTATGATTATATACGAAGACACTAGGATGAGATCAAAGTCAAGGTCAAGAGACAGGAAGCAATCAGGGAAACATCCCAGGTTACAAATCAGTATTGCATGAACTTGGTTAAGATAAATCAATTTACCAGGGCCTGATACAGTTCGAACCAACAAGAAAAAAAAAACTGGCATTAACTATATAGAGATATGAAGTATATATAATTGGATAAAACAATTTTCTCTCAGCATATACATTCAGATGGATGATCAAAATTTTAAAAATAAAGCTTTAAGCATGGCTTTACCCTGTTAATGTACATATAAATAGAACTTGTAAACATCAGATGTTTTACCCACTTTCCTGCATGAAACATCCTTATAACATTCTCTTAATTCAGCATGTTGTCAAATAGTACTTATTAAGCAGTATTCTCAGTAAATGAAACAGAACAGCCCCTTGTTCTGTGTTGTAATTTGGCACAGACAACGTCCTCACAGGCCAGCCTTCTGAAGGGTGTATCAGGGCAGTTCTAAAGAAAGATCACAACAGTAAGGCCCAAAAAAAGGCACTTAAAATTCTGTGCCAGTCCCAATTTAGTGGCTGTGTTTGAGTAAAGTGTCAACCAAATCATCACCCGGCTCCTCCCTTCCACTACTTTCACCCCAGTGGGATGGCATACATCAATTAGTTACCACTGACTCATACAGTCCACTTTCAATGTGTTTAGAATTTTCTATACATTCTGCTTTTAAACTATTAACTCAGTGGCTCCCATTCAAGAACCTTTTCCATATTTAGTGATAGGAAACACAGTGACTTAACCAATTGGTTAAACTGTCATCGCGGGACAAAAATCTTCTTTGGAGACTCTTCCCATTAACGACTGTGAAGATTTCTCTAGGAAGAGTTTTTTAAAATTTATTTTGTGGCCATGTCGCGCGGCATGCAGAATCTTAGTTCCCCAACCAGGGATCAAACCTGGGCATCCCCAAGAGTGGAAGCGCAGAGTCCTATCCACTGGACTGCCAGAGAAGTTCCCAAAGAGTTATTTTCAAATGTAACTCACTACCGATTGCGGTAAACAGTGATTCCAGGTATATATGATACACATCGTGGTGGGGCCACCTCCCTCAGCAGTGTGCTGATCACTCAGGTCTGAGAGTCTTTAGTGGCAACAAGAATTCATTCTGTGCTCTGTATCATCCTGTAATCTGGAGCAGATAAAGAAGGGAGACAGGCATGAAGAATCAAGAAATACAAGACGGTATAAGATTTTAAACTGCTACACCTGCACCTGAGATTTTAAGTCGACAGAAGTTCAGTGACAGTGTGTGTCTGACCTCAAAAGAACACAGCCAAATAGTCAAGGACTCAAGCAGTCTAGTCCAGTCAAAGACACATGGGCCAGCTACCCTGACCAGAGATTTCATGCCTTGCTCTTCTCCTCAAGGAGTCATTATTTTTATCTAACCTATGTCCCTCTGGAACCATGCCCCTTCCTTCAGTTCTCAGTGAGAAAGGAAACGACTGCTCAGTATCCTTCTCACAACAACCCTTCACATATGCGAAGACTTATTAAGTGGCCTCTTGAACTTCTCTTCAAACAAAAGATTCACAACTCCTTCACCCCTTCCTCATGGGCCTTATTTTTTATAGTCCTTTGGGTCTTGCTATCGCTCTTCTCTGGATCCTTTCCAGTTTTCTTTCTTTAGTTCTAGAGCCCGAAAGAGAAACTAAAACATTCTGCTAAAGGCCTGGGGACAACAGTGAGCAAAGCAGCATTATTTCACTTTTCTTAAAAACTTATACTCTTACTGATATTAAAATGTGCATCTCACAATCTAAGGTAAAGTGTTAGTAGCTCAGTCATGCCCCACTTTTTGCGACCCCATGGACTGCAGCCCACCAGGCTCCTCTGTCCATGGCATTTCCCAGGTAAGAACACTGGAGTGGGTTACCATTTCCTTCTCTAGAGGATCTTCCCAACCCAGAGATGGAAACCAGGTCTCCTGCACTGCAGGCAGATTCTTTACCAACTGAGCTACGAGGGAAAAGCCCTGGTCAAACACACGGGTGACAGCAATTCTCGCTTCAATTCAATCTTCACTTCGTTGTATGTGGGTTTGTCCTTTCAGTTACGTCTTCTCTTGCATCATGACTTAATTCTACAGGAATTCCTCTTTTTGATTCTATTTAGAGCTTTCACAGTGTAATCAACTCTATCAATTCAACATGACCTGAATAGCTAGTAAGTTTGCCACTTATTTTATCAGTTCACTCCTATGCTTGAATTTCCCTCACTGCCCCAGCTTCCTAAGAAAGCTTCTGGGAGCTCCACGTTTAGAAGCCATATTCCCCTGCAAAGCAGTAAAATGGATATCAATTGAACTAGATAGGAGCTTTTCATTGATGAAGTTACATTTTATAAGAAACACATGTCATCTAAAAATTAACAGAAACTACCATTAAGCAAACAGCAATGAACTTCCAGGAATTGTAAGTATTGTTTTTAAAGGTCAATAGCTCTGTCAGTGGGATTGGGGGGAGGGAGGTTGGAAGGAGGTCCAAGAGGGAGGGGATATATGTATACATGGAGCTGATTCACTTCATTGTACAGCAGAGACTAACACGACACTGTAAGGCAATCATACTCCAATTTTTAAAAAACAATATTTTTTAAAAAAAGGTCAAAAACTCTACAAACTCTTTCCCCCACATTTACAGATGAGAAAAACAACAGCTCTGAGAGGTGAAATGATTAGCCCAAGATCACTCTGTTAATAAATGACAGAGCTGGAGAGAGAGAGGATAGTGCTTGACCGCAGTGACATCTAAGGTAGCTGTGGTCGGGATATAACACCACTACCATCAGAAGCATGAACAGAAAAGCTGGCAGATGCAACACGCTTACCACCCACAACCACACATGCAAACTTCTACTCCAAAGGACTGTATCACTTTACTCTGTCATGATACAAAGATTAAAGCCAGGCATATGGAAATAAGTGATACCCTGCACTGAAATTAAGCATCTAACTTTAGAGGGAAAACACTGGCATTAATCTGAGAATGAAAATGACTCATAAATATTTCCTATTTTCTTCCAACCATAAAAAAAAAGTGACCTTTCAAAAATGCCACAGCATTTACTAATATATTAAAGCTATATTTTATAAATCTGAAAGTTAAATTTCTTAGGTCTCAAAAGTGTGCCAACACACAACAGTATGAAGAAAGCGAGGGAAGAGGTTTAGTGTAATTTCAGATAAACTGAGTAAGAGAACATGACTATATGTGGAGGGAAAGCGTGTATATAGAGAGTTCTAAAAAGGGTGATGGGTCATGTTAGAGCAAAGGGAAGTCATCCATTTTAAAAAATAAAATGTCATTAGAAATGCAGTGATTTTTGAGATACAGAGCAGCCACATGGAGGAAAACTGTTAGAACATTATGATAGCTTGCGAAGGAACATGGTTGAAAAGCTTACTATATTTGCAAGTTTGATAAATTGTGTAACCTTCCTAAAGGTCACACACCATTACAGGCTTTAATTATAATAAGCCGGGAAGTTTAAACACTGTATGTAATAGATCACTTTAGGGGGTTCTGTCTAGATTAATGCTTAACCATTACATATCACTCGTTTCCCACAGAGAAGGAACCCCAGACAGAACATTTGGACTACATGCCCGAATTCCTGGACACAGCTGATTGGCTCAAGGGTGGGCAAGTGACCCAAGATGAGCCAATAAGATCATTTTCCATCTTTTCAGTTCCTTGTTTCATCCTCTGCGGCCTTCTTGCCCTTGCATTTCATAACACTCCAATATTCTTTCCTGATTAGGCAGCTTGAGTTTGTTTTTATTGTCTGCAGAGACCCTGCAAAAATTCATATCTTCAAAAGCATTTATGGAATGGATTTTATGTTTCTCGGTGTACTGCCCCTATCCCTGAACAGATAACTCTCTAAAAATGAAACCTATCATCACTTCCTTCACTACCAGGGGGTAAAAAAAAAAGGACAAGGTGAATGTTGGAGATCTCAAATCTGCTGCTGATATTACAGCTTATTATCTCCATCAAAGAATGAAGGGAGATGACCCAGCTCAAATTCGTATTCACTGTTAGGCTTTTTGTATCTGAGTAACAAGTTAATTCAAACTGTGTATCATTCTATACTTGCTATTGGAAATTCACTCTTCTTCAATCTCCCCAGTGATGCTCTAAATCATTTGAGTGACATTAACACCAATGATCTACCACTTGGGATTATTTCTACCATGTGAGTCAAATATATGTAGTTCGTAAGACAACGTCACCATTGTGTATAATAATGCTCACCTCTCAGAGCCACTGTCACCAGCACTCAATAACCAAGCCTGAAGCCTTCCTTCACAAAACAAAAGCCCTTCTGCAAAGGCAGCCACGGTCCCCTCACAAGGAGAGGCTGCACGCCATTCTGAATTCTGGTGCTGCCAAGATATTTCTGAGTTTCACAGTGCAGTACTGTCAAATCCTAAAAGTGATTCCAAGCTGAGACAAGCCAGAGAGCACTTCAGTTTGCCGGCTGTGTTTCCGGCTCCAGTTCTTGACAACATTTTAATCTACATGGATAAAAGACACTTTACTTCTTTAATGAAAAGCACTGATCCAAATAGCCTTTCCAGCTCACCCCCTTCCTGATGCAGGGGAAAATGACATTCTTTAATCTTTACTGTCATTAGCCTAGAGTATACACATAAAAAACAAAAATAAGCTAAATACTTGGCTACTTTCTATACTCCACGGGTCACAAAAGAGTCAGAAATGACTGGGTGACCAAACAACTTTCTATACCTCAAAGATTGGTGAACACATTCAAAAAAGACCAGAAATCATGGTTTGTCACACAGAATCCAGTAAGGTGAAATCCAGTCACATGTTACCACCTCCAGTCCTGATATCGTAAAGATTTGGTTTCCAACAGCATGTCACAGTAGTATTACATCTTCATGTGAACTCTAAAACACCATGGATGTTACAGCAAGTTTCAAGAAGCCAGCCTTGTCCTTTGCTGTTAGCAAACACATTATAGGTCAATCGTCCTGGCATAATCACCAATCAAGCCCCAGAATACTGTTTACATGTCAGTCTTTACGACATTACTGCTGTGAGCATAGACAACAGTGCTGCTGAGTGAAATCAAAGTGAGAGGAGACTGATAACTGGGAGAAACAAGTGACACGGAAGCACGGCTCTACATGCGCTCAGACCCAGAAAACAGATCAAAGGGAGTCACGCTGGAGTGTGCCGGCATCTCAGAGTATCTTAAAGATGTGACACCTAACCTTCAAAACGGTGTCTTATCAACTGAGTCCAACTATACTACAGGTGAACTGTGCACATAAATACACTGACGGGGTTGGAAGGAGCTGACACTAGTAGATTTGAAACCCATGTTTGTAACTTGCTATTTTCATGTTAAAGAATAAAAGACTTGTACACAAATACTGTACACTAATTGCTAAACTTGTTTTTCCGTAGAAGTGTGGGTTCAGAAACCTCTCTCTCTCCAAGCCTCAAAACACACACACACACACCTTCTCTCTCCCTCTCTGGTTGAACAAATAAGCAAATACATTGAACACAAGGGTACGTCAACCTGGCTGGCACCCTCAGGGGAGCCACAGCCTTTCTAGATTCTTTCAAGATTCCAGATAAGATACAGTAAGAAATGCCACCATCTCTTGACTGAATGCAATCACAAACCCCAGACAGAATGCACGGTGTAAGACTCTAAAGTCTCTGAAAAGCAAGTGGAAAGCAGGCAGATTAGTGAAGGGGACAAGAAGCTGGCACAGCAAAACACTGGCGTCTTCAAGCAGTCCGGTAGCACTGGTGTCAGGAGATGGGTTGGGTCCCTAAGACTCTGAGGGGTGAATCCTCTCCAACCAGGGAAGTGGTGGTCCCAAGAGGATGGGCAAAGCACTGTTGCTTAAAAAAGAAAAAAAAAAAAAGTATTTATTTTACTGGAGCATAATTGCTTTACAAAATTGTCTTAGCCTCTGCTGTATAACAAAGTGAATCAGCTGTACGTATACACATGTCCCCTCCTTCCCGAACATCCCCCCTTCCCACTCCCCATCCCACCCTGCTAGTCATCACAGAGCACTGAGCTGAGCTCCCTGCGCTACCTAGCAGCTTCCCACTAGCTATGTATTGTATATATGATGGAGTATATATGTCAACACTATTCTCTCAGTTCATCCCACCCCACTCCCGCTCCACTCGCCCCTCTCCCTCTGGCTGCCGCCATGTCCACAAGTCTGTTCTCTACCATAGCTTTTTTGTCTCTCTGTCCTCCTGCAATGTAGTCCTGGACACAAATGCAACTGCAGGAAGAGCAGGGCAGAAGGGAAAAACACAGAGCTTTGACTTCTTGGCTAGAAGATTGGAAAGGGAGCACCAAGGAGCCAGAAAACGCTAGTAGAATCACAAAGAAAAGGGAGCTCAAGAGAGAAACTGCACAAAATTGTACAGGACTCCTGGGCTCACCTCCAAGCTGCACATGGTTCTGACATTCAACAACCTACCAAACACTTTGGGCTTTAACTGTAGTGTAGACCAATGCCCAGACCCAGACTGGTTACAGGGTGGGGCACAAGAAAGTCAGACCCAATCAGCACTGCAAAAGGCTGTGAAAACTAAACTGACACTGGAACTATCGCCTTCTAAGCAGGTTGAAACTTGTAACCTAAAACTAACCTGTTGAATGAATGCTAACACAAAGTAAGACACAAATCAATTTTCTGTTTAAAATTTAAACAAGACCTAAAGACTCTGAATTTCATAACAGGATATTCAACATGTCCCACCTAAGAACCAAAACTACATGGTATACAAACAACCAGGAAAATATTAACTTGGAAAAGACAGACACCAACCCAAATACTGGAATTATGAGACAAAGACTTTAAAGCTGCTGTTAAAACTATGGTTTAAGAAGTAACAGTGAACACTCATAAAATGAATAGATTAAAAGGTCTCTCTCCCAAATCCAGAAATATAAAGGAGCAAACAAAAATTTTAGAACTGGAAAATACAACTAAAATGAAATCTTAAATGACGGAGTCTATCAGTTCAGTTCAGTTGCTCAGTTGTGTCCGACTCTTTGCGACCCCAAGAACTGCAGCACGCCAGGCCTCCCTGTCCATCACAAACTCCCGGAGTTCACCCAAACCCATGTCCATTGAGTCAGCGATGCCATCCAACTACCTCATCCTCTGTCGTCTCCTTCTCCTCCTGCCCTCAATCTTTCCCAGCAGCAGGGTCTTTTCAAATGAGTCAGCTCTTTGCATGAGGTGGCCAAAGTATTGGAGTGTCAGCTTCAGCATCAGTCCTTCCAATGAACACCCAGGACTGATCTCCTTTAGGATGGACTGGTTGGATCTCCTTGCTATCCAAGGGACTCTCAAGAGTCTTCTCCAATACCACAGTTCAAAAGCATCAATTCTTCTGTGCTCAGCTTTCTTTATAGTCCAGCTCTCATATGCATACATGACCACTGGAAAAAACATAGCCTTGACTAGACGGACCTTTGTTGGCAAAGTAATGCTCTGCTTTTTAATATGCTATCTAGGTTGGTCATAACTTTCCTTCCAAGGAGTAAGCATCTTTTAATTTCATGGCTGCAATCGCCATCTGCAGTGATTTTGGAGCCCAGAAAAATAAAGTCAGTCACTGTTTCCCCATTTATTTGCCATGAAGTGATGGGACCGGATGCCATGATCTTAGTTTTCTGAACGTTGAGCTTTAAGTCAACTTTTTCACTCTCCTCTTTCACCAGGATAGAATTCATAGAAGAAAACATCATTTGTTGATAAAATCAACAGTAACTATCCAATGGAAAGAAAAAGACAAAAAACCCTGACCAGGTCCTCAGGATTCCATGAGAATATACTAAAAGGTCTAACATTCATGTTATAAGCGTCCCACAAGAAGAGAAAGAGCATGTGCTGAAAAATAGGTTTGAAAAAATAATGGCTGCAAGCTTTGAAGCCTGGTAGATACAAATGTACAGATTCAAAAATCTCAGCCAACAACAGACTGAACAAACTCAAAGAAACCCAGGCTCTGACACACTATGAAACTGCTAAACATGGAAGACAGAGACAAAAATCCTGACAGCAGAACCGCTAGAGTGATCTGCTGCCTCGGAAAACAGCGAAGTGACTGCTGACTTTTCACCAGAAACTGTGGAGGCCAGAAAGAAGTAGAACAGTTTTCAAGTCCTGAAAGAAAAGAATTGTCATCCAGTGAAAATAGCCTTAACAAATGAAAGTGAGATAAAGACATTCTCAGATGAAGAAAAACTAAGGGAAAATTTGTTGGCCAGAAGATTTACTCAAAAAAACCAAACAAAAACTGCTAAGACAGTTCTTCAAACAAGAGAAATGGTACCAGAAAGAAGCATCAGTAATAAAGAAAAGCAACAGAAATGGTGAATATCAAAATATAGTACACTCTCCTTTTCCTCTTAATTCCCATAAAATATGTATGGTGGTTAAAAGCAAAAATTATAACAATGTCTTTTGGGATTTTCAGTGTACATGGGATGCTAATGAAGCAGTGAGTAGAAGGATATTTAGAACATGAAATGCTTGTACTATAAAAGTAGAAAGGTCTGAAATCAGCAATCTATGTTTCAACCTTAACAACTAGAAAAAGCAGAGAGAGATAAACCCAAAGCAATCAGAAGGAAGGTAGTAAGAGAAGAAATTTTTAAAATGTTAAAAAGAGGAAATAAAAGCAGAAATCAATGAAATTAAAAACAGAAAAATAGAGAAAAAAATCAATCAAACCTAAAGCTTAGTTCTTGGGGGAAAAAAAATCAATAAAATTGATAAATCTCTAGCCAGGCTCACAAAAAAAGAGAGAGAAAAAAATCATTAGCAACAGAGGAGTGGGGCTATCAGTAAGACCTAGTAGGCATGAAAAGGAAAACAAAGTAGAACACAATTTACAGGTGTGAATTCAACAATGTAGACAAAACGGAATAATTTCTCAAAAATCCGAACTACCAAAACTCACTGAAAGAACAAAACAGATAACCTCATCAGTCTTCTTTTAAAGAAGTTAAAGCTGTGGTTAGAAAACCTTCCTCCAAAAGAAGTCTCAAAGGCCAAATCACTGCCAAATTTTACCAAACATTTAAAAAAAAAAAACAAAAACCAATTCTACATCCCTTCTAGAAAGCAGAAGACAGTTACTCCCAAACTCATTCTGTGAAGTCAAAATTACTTTAACCGACAAAGACAGCTCAAGAAAAGAAAATTACATAAATATTCCCCTCATATACCTCAAAAGGGAAAAACCCTCAACAAAATGTTAAATTAATAGTAATATACCACTTCCACCAGGAGTTCATCCTGAGAGTTCATAGCAAGATTAATATCTGAAGCCAACTAATGTAATTTACCACATTAATAAAATAAAAACATAACCCACATATGATCACTTTCAGTTGATACAGAAAAAGCATTTCACAAAATACAACACCCACTCATGATTAAAAAAAAAAAAACTTTAACAATGAAGAGAATCTTTCTAATCCAATAAAGGAAATTACAAAAAAAAATTCAAAGCTAACATCACACATCATGGTAAAAGAATAAATGTTTTCCCCATAAGATTGAGAACAAAGTAAGGATATCCATTTGTCTATATCCAACATAATACTATTTACAACAGTTGCAAAGAAAGAAAGAAAAACTTATGTATAAATCAAACAAACAAGTACAGGTATGTTTCTGTACGCTGAAAACTAGAAAACCTTTGAAAGAAATCAAAAGATGTAAATAAACGGAGAGAAAGCATGTTCATGGATGGGAAGACTCATTATACTCAGTAATATCAATTCTCCCCAAAATGATTTACAGATTTAATACAACTTCAACCAAAATCCTGGCAGGAGTTTTCCTGGTAAATACAGACAATCAGATTCTAATACTTATAGGGAAGGACAAAGGAACTAGAATAGTCAAAACAATTTGAGTAAGACAAAGAAAGTCAGAGGACTCAAACTGGTTGATTTGAAGACTCACTTTAATCAAGACGGTATGGTATTTGTGAATGCACAGACACAAAGATCAATGCAACAGAACAGACAATCCAAAAATAGACCCATACAGATATGGTCAATTGGTTTTTGTTACTGAAAATCAGTCTCTTACTGCTGGAAAAAGAAGTTAAAAATAAGCAAAGGAGGAAGGTTAAAATGAACCTTGTGCTAGATACGAATCCAAGGTTATATAGTATGAGCCCTCCAGTTCATATACAGAGAGATATAGAGATGTGTGTGTATACATGTGTTAATTTACATACACATACTCCCTAACTTTGTCTGCAGAGAGGCCTACAAGCAGTGGCACTCCAGTAGAATAAACATAACCTTTATTAAAAGGAATTGGGGCTCCTTGGAGAAGTGAAGCCTGAGGCAGGGAAAACAGAAAATAAGCCTGGAACATCCTGTAGTGTCAGAAAGTAAGAGGGGGCTTTTAAAAAAGAGATGGAGGCACACTACTGAAGGACACAGAAACTGCCATGAGGAACTCCCTGTGGCCAAAGCTGGAACAATTTGAGCCACTAAGGAAATAAAGATAATGTTAATTTATAACCCAAAGGATAAAAATAATATCCATGCTTTCATTCTGATATAAATGATAATTAATAAGTAAACATGAGAAGACAAATCTTCCTTGTAGAAGAATTCTAATTCAAAATGTAGATGGAACGAATGAAAAAATGATTATTAGCAAACCCTCAAACATTACTGCAGGCAAGATCCACAGATAATGCTAAAATGAGTGGGCAAAAGTTAAGGAGAAACAGGACTTCCTTGGTGGTGCAGTGGATAAGAATCTGCCTGCCAATGCCAGGGCCATAGGTTCGATCCCTGGTCTGGGAAAATTCCACATGCTGCAGAGTAACTAAGCCTGTGCGCTGCAACTACTGAAGCCCACATGCCGAGAGTCTGTGTTCTACAACGAGAGGACCCATTGCAAGGGAAGCCTGCACTCCACAAGGAGAAGCAGCCCCCGCTGCCAGCAACCAGAGAAAGCTCACGCAAAGCAGCAGAGACCCAGTACAGCCAAAAAAAAAAAAAGTTATTAAAAAAAAGGAGGAACCCTTGATGAGGGTGAAAGAAGGGAGCCAAAAAGTTAAGATTCAACACACACAATACTAAGATCATGGCATCCAGTCCTGTCGCATGCATGTGTGCTGAGTCACTTCAGTCATGTCCAGCTCTTTGCAACACTATGGACTGTAGCCCATCAGGCTCCTCTGTGCATAGGATTCTCCAGGCAAGAATACTGGAGTGGGTTGCTGTGCCCTCCACCAGGGGATCTTCCCGACCCAGGGATCGGACCCACGTCTCTTAGGTCTTCTGCACTGGCAGGCAGGTTCTTTACCACTAGTGCCACCTGGGAAGCCCCCGATCCCATCATTTCACAGCAAACAGAAGGGGAAAAAGTGGGAGCGCTGATAAATTTTATTTACTTGGGCTGCAAAATCACTGTAGAAGGTGACTGAAGCCACGAAATTAAAAGAAGCTTGCTCCTTGGAAGAAAAGCAATGACAAATCTAGACAGCGTATTAAAAAGCAGAGACACCACTTTGCTAACAAAAGTCCGATAGTCAAAGCTGTGGTTTTTCCAGTAGTCATGTGCAGATGTGAGAGTTGGACCATAACTTGGGTTGAGCACCCAAGAATAGATGCCTTTTGAATTGCCGTGCTGGAGGACACTCTTGAGAGTCCCTTGGACAGGAAGGAGATCAAATCAGTCAATCCTAAAGGAAATCAACCTTGAAAATTCATTGGAAGGACTGATGCTAAAGACCCAGTACTTTGGCCACCTGATGTGAAGAGCCAACTCACTGGAAAAGACCCTGCTGCTGGGAAAGACTGAAGGCAAAAGGAAAAGGCAGCAGCAGAGGATGAGATGGTTAGATAGCATTACCAACTCAATGGACATGAACTTGAACAAACTCCGAAAGATGGTGGAGGACAGGGAAGCCTGGGTGTTGCAGTCCATGGGGTCACAAAGAGTCAGACATGACTTAGCAACTGAATAGCAACAACTACGATTTTTAGGGAAAGATGAGTTAAGGGGATATGGGAACTCATGATACTAGTTTTGTAATTCCTGCAAATCTAAAATTATTTCAGAATACAAAATCAAAAAGTAAAGCAAACATATTCTAACATTATTAAACCGGTTTTCTGAAAACTAGGCCATTTTTGTCTTCAGAAACATTATACATGGTGGGTAGGTTTACAGAATATTCCACAGACTATTTAACCAATAATGTGGGATTCTTTTCATAACAGGAGAAATCAATGTAGAAATCAATGGCAGCAATTAAACAAAAATAATGACATAAAATAAAAACTTGGTTTTTTAAAACAGTTATTACATGAGGAAAAGCAAGCAGTCTTTGAAGAGGAGAAAGATGTTACTTACTTCATGAAATTAATAGAGTCACTATGCCTAATTTCACAAAGGAACATGAAAAAGGGTGAAAGACAGGTGTGAGGAATACTCAGGTTTGAATTCCTGGAGTGTGCCAGGAGCAGTTTTAGGTCTTTTCCTGCATGATCTTAACTAATCTTTACTACCTTGTGAGGGAGGTCAACAGCCCTGTTTTACAAGTGAAAACATCATCACTGAGGTCTCACAGCTAGTTAAGCAGCAGAATTGAGCTTCCATCTCAGGTCTGAATAAGATCCATGTTTCCTTCTCTGTATTTACTGCCTTTTTAAGAAAACTGAGTCATTCTCCTCAGATAAAGGGCACAACTTCAGAGGCTGAGAAGAACAGAGAAAGGCACCAAAGGGAGTGAGTGTGATAAGGGAAGAAAGAAAGAAGGCAGAACTAATTAAGTCATCAAATGATAAAGCAAAGTGCTGGTGGAAGAGGATTAGACCTGTATTCTCCACGCAAGAATTTCAGGGTGGGGAGGGATGTATTAAGAGCTGCCGTGCAGAACTAGCCCCCAACAGAGCTGTTCTCTTGAGAGCCTCGAAAGGTCAAGGAAGTTACAGAGAACAACACAGAATACAGAGCTTTCCACTTCGGTCCTCACTGTAGCTCTGCCTTACTACTCATTTCGACGAACGTGTGTAAAACTGTCAGTGTTTTAAACCCAGTGATTCACAAGCAAGAAAATTAACTATTACATGAAAAGGACTTACATCTACATCTTTCTAACGTAAAAGAAACACTCCAAATTAACCACTGGAACATAAATTCTGAGTAAGAACAAAGCCTCTTTTTGTAACCAATTATCAATGTCCTCTCTCATTCAACCTGATGAAGCCGCTTAAGTCAGATGTCATTTCTGTAACTTCAAGCAGCTTCATTATCAGGACTGCTTACATGCATCCCACTATTCATTCCAAGAGTTTGTCTTGAATTCTATTTCTAGATTAAAACAAAGCAGGGTAAATAGTTCAAGAAAAATACATTATCCTGATTAGATTTAAAACTAAAAAGAAAACCTCAAGTATAAGAGGTTTATTTATTCTGAAAATGTAATTGTGAGGTACTGAGGGGGCAGAGATTTCGCAGACAGACAGATTCAAATCCGAGCTCCCTCACTGACTTTAAAAGTTACCATGGAATTAACCAAGAAATGCCATGTCTAGCTGTCAATCCTGCCTCGGCAACACAGGGAGCCGTTCCTCTATGGGTTAAGAGAAAGTCACAGTATCACGTGGCTCTTCCTGTCACACATGGATTTTAAGCCATTATAATGATACAGGATAATTACAATGACAAAAGGGACAGCTGGGAAACAAACAAGTTTAACCAAAGTAATGTGTTATGGTTAAAATAGCACCAGACAGAGCCGGAGACATGGGTTTCAGTTCTATTTCGACCATTACTCAGCCAGGGACCTGGAGACAAGATGTAACCTCCAGTTCTTGCCTCCTCCCATGACATCACACGAAGGGGACACGGTGGGACTACCCTGGAGCTTCCTTCTAGCCTCTGGATTTTGTTACGTGGTCCTGGGGACCTGACAAAGAGCTAAAGAGCTGAGTGAGACCACGTGTAAGGGGATGAAAACTGTCTGCCGTTAGTCCTACATGGAAAGGCAGGAGGTGAAGGCAACTCTAGCCTTTACAAGCGTTCAACACACGATCCCAAGCTCTCTGGTGTCTAAAACTCCACAACCAGAGATGCTGGTAGAAGCTGACTTTCTAGACTGTTTAGAAGTAAAGAAGAAACTGAAAGCCTGGGATGATGAACGTCAAGGATGACGATTACATCTTGAAACAGGCTACCAGGATGAATGACCCTGGAGCCAAGGCTATCCTGCCTTCAGATGCAGGGACAAATTACCTACCGATAAACAGAAATGAGAGGGCTTTCAAACACCAGAAAATGGGACCAAAAATGAGCCTTTAGTCACTGCGTCTACTTTCTTTTTTAAAATCCAATACAAATTATTCAAACAGGTGTTTTAAAGAATGTTTCAGTTTTAACTTACTTGGGAAAAAGTGTTTTTATTCCATTCCTGTGCTCTTTATGGAGCACCTGATGTGAAGAACTGATTCACTGGAAAAGACCCAACTGCAGGGAAAGGTTGAAGGCAGGAGGAGAAGCGGATGATAGAGGATGAGATGGTTGGATGGCAATACCAACTAGATGGACATAAGTTTAGGCAAACTCCAGGAGTTGTTGATGGACAGGGAAGCCTGGCTTGTAATCGTGAGGTACTGTGCAGTCCATGGGGTTGCAAAAAGTCGGACACGACTGAGTGACTGAACTGAACTCCTTACATCATTAAACCAAGCAAATTGAGCTTACCTTTATGCAATGTTTATTACCCTCATGTTTCATCCAAAGTGAATTGGACTAGTCTCTTCACAATGGTGAACTGATAGCCAATAGCTCAGAATAGGGGCTTCCCAAGTGGTGCCAGTGTCAAAAGTCTGTCTGCCAACACAGGAGAAGCAAGAGATTTGGGTTTGACCCAGGATTGGGAAGATTTCCTGGAGAAGGAAGTGGCAACCTACCCCAGTATTCTTGCCTGGAGAATCCCATGGACAGAAGACCCTGGCAGGATACAGTCCATGGGGCTACAAAGAGTCAGACATGACTAAGCGACTGAGCACACACATAGCTCAGAATAACCAAAAGCCACTCTAAAGCCTAGAATAAAAACAATAAATTGAACTACTGTTCCCACCAAAAACATGAGCCACTCAACATGTATAGTGCGCCCCCCCCCCCATTTCTATATTCTTTCTTTTTCACTTGGAAAGGAATGAACTTCAGCTGCCATTTCAACTCTCAGCGAAAAATAGGAAAAGGGAGAAGGCCTATAACATACAACTAAACAAGAGACAAAAATAAACATGCTTTATCTGGCAGAGAAAGTGTGTTTGCTCTGGTCTAACCCTCGGCTCACAAGCAAACTAGCAGCCTCGGGACAGCCACCAGCCCTGTGAATTTATGGCTTCGGTCCATGAACTTCCTTCCACAAGGTCTTGCTAAGCCCTCACACTTTCCTCACCTTGGCGGGGTGCCTGGTTCCCATGATGACAGCTAGCACTTCTCCACACGGCCCCTCGGCCCTGGAGGCAGCTGAACCCCTTATCAGACTGACCCTTCCCCTCAGGGAGCTATGAATCTCACAAACTGTGCTGAGAAAGGGGGGCCAGAAACAGAAGACAGACCCCATTCTCTCCTGACCCTGGAACTACAGGGTGTCAAGAACAAAAGCTTGTCAAGTCCTCATCCTGATAAATGACACTGAAACACGAAAACCAGGAACTAACTTTGGCTGATTTATAAGTTTATGATGGAACTTAACTTTTACTTTTATCTCTGGGCACTTACCTAACTGCTGAATCTCAGTTTTCTTATCTGTAAGATGAAAACTGTAACAATACTACCTCCCAAGGTTGCTTTGACGATACATATGGCTGCCAAAAAAGATTTTAAAGTGATGATGGTTGAAATAAGCATTGATCTTCTCAAGATGAATAACCTGGGGGCCTCGTATGCCCTATGCCAGAGTTTCAGGGTTAGAGGATGGAAAGAGAAGCCCCTGCCCTGATGAGTAAGAGTGACTCATTTCAATAAGGACTCTTGGTGGGGAGCATGTGTTGTTTGGAAAAGGTCCCCATCTGATCCCTGTTCCCATCCCCACCCCTGCTTTAGACAAAGGTGCAATATCTAATTGTGACTGAGTTTTACTGACTTTACTGGGCTAGCACTGTTATTTGAAAGATTAAGAGCTGAAGCTGCAACACTGCAGAGGGTTCTCCTAACTGCTCTCTGGAGTAAGTACCAGCTTCTCTAGTAGAGAGAGAACAAAACTCAGGTGGGAAGCCTTGCCAGGCACTGGGTGGCAGGTTACAGAATTCCCAAGCCCATTTGCTCTGCTCTGTTACAGAGCAGAGCTGGGGGTTAAAACTGGGGCTTCCCAGGTGGCTCAGTAGTAAAAAAAAAAAAAAAAAAAAAAAAAATCTGCCTGCCAATGCAGGAGATGCAGGAGGTGCAGGTTCGATCCCTGGGTCGAAAAGGCCCCCTGCAGAAGGGAATGACAACCCACTCCAGTGTTTTTGCCTGGAGATTCCCATGGACAGAGGAACCTGGCAGGCTATAGTCCATGGGGTTGCAAAATACTGGACACAACTGAGAACACACACATGGGGGGCGGGGTAGTTACAACTTCTGTATTTAACATGAGGAGTTGTAAAGACATGAAGTTGAGTTCTCCACCCTCCCACCCCCCTGCCCAGAGAACACGGAGGAAGAAGGTAGAAGTACGCGAGTAACAGAGCCTTGGTTCTGCTCCAGGCTGACTACAAACAAGCATGGAACTGGCTCACCCATCAAGCACCCAAAGCGGAAATCTGTAAAGGAGAAAGCCCATGATTGCTTAAGTACTTCTGATAAGAATGCTTCGGAAGATTTCTCCAGTCCTATAAAACCTCCGCAACTGAAGAAGGCTCAGCAGATTTACATCCTGTGGGTTGGGCCTGATTCTGGGCCACTTCTGGACCAAACGATATTAAAGCAGCAATGGTTTAAAGGCATGATAGAAATTAATTCACTACAGCAAAAGACTCTGAGGTGGAAACTATCCTTTTTTTTTGGGGGGGGGGGAATGAAGAAAATGGGGCACAGAGAAGTACCTTGCCGAAGCTCACACAGCTTGCATGTGACTGTAATGGGCTTCTGGCACTTCTCCACATCATGAGACATTCTAGCTTCAGATCCCAGGACTGCTGCTATTTCCTATTAAACTGTCCAGAGTGAATTCACCAACCAGCCATACATAACACTGGAAATAGTACACTGCCTGTTTCCTTGTTATCGTTACTCATAATTAGCATAAGCACATTCCAGAGATAAAATGATGAACCCCAGTAAAGGTGATGAAGTTAAGAAGTCTGGGCTTTTGATTTTTTTCTTCCTCTAATATTACAACACCAGATTCTGACTCTACCCTGCATCTCCAAACTTGGCCTTCATCTCACCATCACTGCTGCCTAGGTGGTGGTTCTGATGTCTTCTCATTTCCTGTGCATACACGCATTAGAAGCTGTAGTTTCGAAGATCCTAGAGACAACGGTAGAGCATTCCTAAGAGATGATGCCTCAACAATGCTCTCGACTACACAGAGGCCCATACTGTGTGGGAAAGCACAGACATCTACAGCTAGTGGCAAAATGAGGCCAAAGGGTTCCGCCTGGAATGTAAAGAAGACTGAGAAATACCCTAATTTGTTTCACATATATTTCCTTGTTTCTATGGCCCAAGAATGAAAAAAATCTATAAGTAATCTCAAAGAATATAACTTACTCTTTACTTACTTTATACAAGTATAAAATAAAATTGTAGGTGATAAACAGCACTGTTCCACTTTATTTGGCATGTTTTCTTAGCTATGTATATAAAACAATACTGCCTTTTAGTTGATAATTTTGTAAGATTCAATGAAATAAAGAATCAGAACCACAACTAGCAGAAGCTGTCTCAGAGGGCCTTCACTGGTGGTCCAGTGGTTAAGATTTCACCTTCCAATGCAGTGGGTATGAGTTCGATCCCTGGTGGGGAAGCTAAGATCCCACATGCCCTGGGGCCAAATAAAACAGAGGCAATATTGTAATAAGTGCAATAAAGGCTTTAAAATTGGTCCACATCAGAAGCTGTTTCAGAGACTTAAAAAGACATTAGGATCCCAGTTCCTACAGTATCTTTGAAAGAGAAAAAGATCCTCTGAGGAAGCCTAGAGGTGCAGAAGCAAGTCTTCAGGTAACATGCATTTTGTTGTTTAGTTGCTAAGTCATATCTGCCTCTTTTGTGACTCCACGAACTATAGCCCACCAGGCTCTGCTGCCCATGGGATTTCCCAGGCAAGAATACTGGAGTAAATATACAGGAAGTAGTATCTACTGTAACTAAGAAGATTTTAAAACTTTTCCCCAGAGTTCACAAGAGTTTGGGGTCTGGCAGCCAACTCCACGGACAACCTTGATTCCTCATTCTTCTTGGTCGGGGGGGTAACTGTTTCATTCTGTGCTGCTGCTGTGCGACCCCACAGATGGCAGCCCACCAGGCTCCCCCGTCCCTGGGATTCTCCAGGCAAGAGCACTGGAGTGGGCTGCCACTTCCTTCTCCAATGCGTGAAAGTGAAGCCACTCCTTTGTGTCTGACTCTTAGTGACCCCATGGACCGCAGCCCACCAGGCTCCTCCGTCCGTGGGATTTTCCAGGCAAGAGTACTGGAGTGGGCTGCCATCGCCTTCTCCGTGCTGCTGCTATGAGGATTAAACAACCTAAGGAAACAAAACCACACTACTTGGTACAGAATAAACTTAATACATGTGAGCTGTGGCCAGTGATCACCAATCAAAAATATACAGCTTTTTCAAAAAAATGGAAGAACCAGAGGAGGAAAGCTGCTACCTTGACCTGGACTTCGGTGGCTGTGTTCTCTACTTAGGGACTGCTCATTGGGAAGCAAAGGTAAAGGACCCGCCTTCCCAAGGCAGGAGAAACAGAGACACGGGTTCCATCCCTGAGACCGGAAGATCCCCTGGAGAAGGAAATGGCTACCCACTCCGGTGTTCTTGCCTGGAAAACCCCATGAACGGAGGAGCCTGGTAGGCTACAGTCCATGAGGTCGCAGAGAGTTGGACACGACTGAGGACGCACCCAAACACACATGCACGCACACACGCACGCACACACACACAGAGACACAAACTCTTGTTTTCTTGACAGAGGCCTTTCCTCATATCCGGAAACAAAAGCAGCCTCTGCTGCTGCTTTATTTCTCCAATTCTGCAATCAGACCCAAATCTGAATAGGTTCCTTCTTCGGACACAGGCCAGCCCACATGGTAATCTCTCCTTACACAGCCCACCCTCCTGACCTCGGGAGAAAGAGAAGTGCTCTGAGAGTCCTCTGGAGACGACAATGCACCAATATTTTCACTTGCATTCCAAAATACAGCAAACTTCCTGTCCCAGCTGCCGCCTACCAAGTTCCTCGGAAAGGTCACTGTCACAGTGCTAGGAGCAGGTCATCAGCCAGCCCCAGAAGGCAGCCCCATGAGGCTGAATCCTGCTTCCATCCATGTCCATGGCAGGTGCAAACTGATTTCTTTTTGAAGAAGAAACCCCTCTGAAGTGGCTAGAAGCAGCTTTGCCAACTACTAAACTAAGTTACTGAACTGCTACATGAAAACCATTATTGATCGACTGTTTAAAAATATAAAAAGCAGTATTGAAAATCTGCTGTTCTATTTAATAGTGCTAAGTAAACTCTTGTGGCTTTATATAAGGCCTGTTACCTTTATATCACAATGACAGAATTTACCAGATAATTCTCAATTTTGATATTCATCACCATAAAGTATGAAGCTAAGCTATTTATTGCAAAATAATTTTTAACAACGTGAAAAGCAAAGTATACCAAAACAATAACTAAAGAATAGAAACGAATTTATGTGAATTCAGTACGAAAATTCCATTTCAGCTTTTCATTCAAAGTGTGATATTTTAGGCTAACAGAAGCTCTTTGAAATATAAAGTACATTTAAAAAGAGATTGACACCCTTACATTTAAAACACAATGTTTACAAAAAGAGCGGTATCGCTGTGTGAATTAGGCATACTATAGAACTAAAAAAACCTCCTGTTTCAATGAAAAATAAAAATAATCAATGACTTTACAAGAAAAATGTGCAGCGTGTTATTTGAAGAGTAGAGTAGATGGTGAAGTTTCCCAAACTCAGCTTTGATTTGGATGTAAATTTTCAGCACTACAGCACGGGATATGGTGGTTTTCAAGTCACCTGCATGTTTTAAGCTTTTTGCCTTCTACTCAGTAGCTTTGTTCATTGTGCAGATAAGAGACTGATGCAAAGAGAGATGCTTTCATTGAAAGATCCCAAACAAATGTTCTCAGAAAATGAAGACATTGTCCTAGAACAGAGACCAACTGTTCAGGTTAACAGAGCAAGAGTCTTCAGTACTACACTGACTTGTATTTGCTACTGTAAAAGAGAACATGTGTATTCTTCAGCTCACAATAGCGTTAGGTTAAAAAAAAGTTGAAATTAATCACTGTATGTCATTAAGTAGATTCCCTCAAATGACCAAACATAAGACCCAGAAAAGTGAAAACAAGAATTTTTCTTAAAACTTTTCACGTAACTTCATGTGAACTGAAACATTAGAAAGATTAATAATTTAAAGATAAAATAGCTGGGAAGCACAAAAAAGTCATCACTTAAAAGTAACCTATAAAAAACCAACTAAAACTGGATCAACTTGATAGACCTGAAGGTAAGAGTTAAAACTATTTAACTTTTAAAAGAACACAATAGAAGAAAGGCAAGATGATTTTTCTTCCTCCCAGACTGAATTGGTGTAGTGTATTCTTAGTTATCAAAATACTCATATCATAGCTTTGGACTTTGAAATGGTAAATATTCATGATGTGTGAAACAGCATGATATATAACTGCAGGATCTTAATTACATAAAATGAATGCTTAGCTGTGAAAAATACAAATGAGACCTACAAGAACATATCAAATAGTAAACTGCTTGTGATTATGAATGACTTTGTTTTTTGCTTCTCCTGTGTTTGCTTTCCTATTATGCACATGCTAACATTTAAGAAATAAATGTTATTTTAAAAACCTTAAAAAAAGAATAAAATAGAAAATAAATTATTTGTGCCTTTGGAGTAAGCAATGGTTTCTTATATGTAACACAAATGCTCATGACAATAAAAAACAGATAAACTGGACTGGAAATTATCAAAATTTCAAACTTTTGTGTTTCCAAAAACACCATCAAGAAAGTGAGAAGATAACCCACAAAATGGGAGGAAATATTTGCAAAACATATATCTGATAAAGGGCATGTATCCAGAATACATAAAGACTGCTTGTAATTCAACAAGGAAACAAATGACCCAATTTAAAAATGGGCAAAGAATTGAACAGTCATCTCTCCAAAGAAGATATACAAGTGGACAAGTACATAAAAAGATGCTAAACATCATTAGTCATCAGGGAAATGCAAATCAAAACCACAACGAGATATCACTTCACCCTCTAGAATGGCTATAAACAAAAAGACAATAAGGATGTGCAGAAATTAGGACCTTCGTACATTGTTGGTGGGAATGTAAAATGCTGCAGATATTTTGGAAAAGAGTCTGGCAGTTCCTCCACTGATAAAACAGAGTTACTAAGCGACCCACCAATTCTACTCCGAGGTATACATACGTCCAAGAGAAAAGAAAACATATGTCCACACAAAAAGACTGTATTTGAAAGTTCATTCAGCAGTATTCATTAGACCCAAGAGTGGAAACAAGCCAAATGTCCACCAACTGATGAACGGATACATAAAATGTGACAGATCCGTACAGTGGACTATTTATTATTCAGCCATAAAAAGGAATGAAGTGCCCATATATGGTACAACATAGATGAAGCTTAAAAACATGATGCTATCTATGTGAAAGAAGCCAGTCACAAAGGGCCACGTACTGCATTATTCCACTTAAGACAAAATGTCCAAGACAGACAAATCCTGACAAAGTGACTGGTAGTTCCCAGAAGCAAGGGAAAGGGTGAAAAGTGACTGCTCCTGGGTCTGAAGTTTCTTCTGGCAACAACAAAAATAGTGGTAACAGTTATACAACTCCTGGAATATACCAAAGACCTCTGAACTGCACACTTTAAAAAGAGCAGATTTCATGGTTTGTGACTTATTCCTCAATAAAGCTGTTGGTGGGGCTTCCCAGGTGGTGCTAGTGGTAAAGAATCTACCTGCCAACATAGGAGACATAAGAGAACCAGGTTCCATCCTTGGGATTCACTGGGGGAGGGCATGGCAACCCACTTCAGTATTCTTGCCTGGAGAATCCCATGGACAGAGGAGCCTGGCGGGCCACAGTCCACAGGGTCACGCAGAGTCAGACACGACTGACTCCACTTAGCATAGCACAGCACAAAGCTGTTAGTGTTTTAAAAAGTGACCTACTCTGTGGAAATAGCATCGAGCTCAGGGATAGGGGTTTCAAGTCCGGCTCCGGTTATGAACCCAGGCTTGTTAAATGCCAGTTTTCCTGTGAGCCTTAGTTTATGTGTCAATGGCTTGGCCTGGGCTAAGACAGAGGGCCCTATCCGGCTTCAAAGAGGTCACTGTACCATCATGCCAGATGTCAAAACACAGCAACAATCCCAGGGCATGTTTAGGAGTTACCAGAAATTTCACATTCTATCCCGGTTAAGGTACAGTCATCACATGAGGGATAACCATCAAGAGAGTAAATATTCCAAAAACAAAAGAAGATCAAAAAGGAAGAGAAAAAGCAGCTGAACCAAGATGCCCCTGGAAATGTCAGCCACTCAACAGTGCTAGATGCCATCCCAGACCTTTCCAACCAGCCCTGATGAATTAAGCTCTCACTGTGCAAGGGAAAAACCTCTCTATGTCTCTTTTCTTAGGACTGGTTCAGAAAATTCTATATTGAATGATTATGTGCTTGTAGCACAAACATTTAAAAGGGTAAAACTTTCAAAGATTAACAGGAGGCCACATCATTAAGAAAGGTAAAGGAAAACAGAGCAGCCCTCTTTGCTAGCTAATTCCTCCCTGTCCTTCAAGATTTAGCACAGGAAACAATTCCTCCTGCAGGTACATATTCTGCTCCCTTCCCAACCATCAACCTGGACCCAATGTCTGTATGTGACCCCAGAACACTTGGGCCTATGGATGGGAACAAGTAACTACCTGAACTACATCTTACCTACATGGCCCATCAGCAACTCAAGCTCAGCACATCCAGCCCCTGATCGTGTCATCTGGTCTCCCCACTACCCTCCCCAGGTCTGCCATTTTTCCTAGTTTTGGAGAAGGGCATCACCATCTATTCCGTTCTAACTGTGATGCTGGAAAAGACTCTTAAGAGTCCCTTGGACAGCAAGGAGATCAAACCAGTCAATCCTAAAGGAAATCGACCCTGTATATTCATTAGAAGGTCTGATGCTAAAGCTGAAGTTTCAATACTTTGGACTAACAGATGCTGGTGGGAAAATCTACATTCAGCAGTAAGAAGGGTGAATTATAGATTTTTAAAAAAAGATTTATAGCTTTCATTCAAGATCACACACACAAAAAGGCCAAAGAACTATTATAGATCTTTCAGAGTATCTTTTAGGGAGAGAAAAGAATTTATGACCTACTGATAAGACAGTTCAAACTGTGGAAAATTCTTAAAGAGATGGGAATACCAGACCACCTTAACTGCCTCCTGAGAAACTGTATGCAGGTCAAGAAGTAACAGAACCCGCCATAAAACAACGGACTGGTTCAAAATTGGGAAAGGAGTACATCAAGGCTGTATATTGTCTCCCTGCTTATTTAACTTCTATGTAGAGTACATCACGTGAAATGCCAGGCTAGATGAATCACAAGCTGGAATCAAGATTGTCAGAAGAAATATCAACAATATTAAATATGCAGATGATACCACTCTAATAGCAGAAAGTGAAGAGGAACTAAAGAGCCTCTTGATGATGTTGAAAGAGGAGAGTGAAAAAGCTGGCTTAAAACTCAGCATTCAAAAAACTAAGATCATAGCATCTGGTCTCATCACTCCATGGCAAACAGATGAGAAAAAGTGGAAACAATGACAGATTTTCTTTTCTTGGGCTCCAAAATCACTGCAGATGGTGACTGCAGCCATGAAATGAAAAGACAACTTGCTCCTTGAAAGAAAAGCTATGACAAACCTAGACGGCGTATTAAAAAGTAAAGTTATCACTTTGCCAACAAAGGTCAGTCTAGTCAAAGCTATAGTTTTTCCAGTAGTCATGTATGGATGTGAGAGTTGGACCATAAAGAAGACTGAGTGCCAAAGAATTGATACTTTTGAACTGGGGTGTTGGAGAAGACTCTTGAGAGTTCTGTGGACAGCAAGGAGATCAAATCAGTCAATCCTAAAGGAAGTCAACCCAGAATATTCACTGGAAGGACTAATGCTGAAGCTCCAATACTTTGGCCACCTGATGTCAAAGAGCTAACTCACTGGAAAAGACCCTGATGCTGGGAAAGATTGAGGACAGGAGGAGAAGGGGGCGACAGAGGATGAGATGGTTGGATGGCATCATCAACATAATAGACATGAGTTTGAGCAAACTCTGGGAGATAGTGAAGGACAGGGAAGCCTGGCATTCTGTAGTTCATGTGGTCACAGGGTTGGACACAACTTAGTGACTAAACAACAACCAAGATAGTTCATCAGAAAGACCTAACAGCAGTGTATGCCTCAAATGGAGGCATATACACCCCCAGAGCATCATTCATGTTGTTACAGGAAGGAAGGAAGGAAAGGAGGAAGAAAGGCAGGAAGCAAGGAAGGAAAAGGAAGAGTATAAATAGTCTTGTTAAATTATTACATATGGTAATATTTAGAATTCATGAATAATTTCTTGCTTTTGAATATAAACCAGAAATCTTCTAATGAAAGACAACTAAGTGAAGCTGAATGGCTGAAGTTAAAGACTCCTAGCTTAAACTGCCAAAGTTCTAGGTATAAATATGTTTAGTGTGCTTTGCAGGATTCTAATGCACAATTAATCATCCTACTCTAGCATGACAAATTATTTCCACCTTCTAAAAATAGTTTTAAATCCCTACAGTAAATCCAATATCAAATTACCATATATAATAATTCCAGAAACAAGTCATATGGTCTTAAACTAGATTCATTTTTCTACCAAAAAATATAAGATTATAGTAGTATAATAGAAATTAAGTCTCACAAATTATTTCAGTTGCAAAAATGTGTTATCCCAGGAAATGTAATGAGGTAAAAAGGCATGTTGCTCATCAGAAGAATTGCTCTGAATTTTAATTCCTGCTCTGCCACAAGGCACCAGAGCCTTCAATTTAATTCAAATAACAGATAGGGACATTAAACAATGATATACAGAGCTGTGCAAGCAAAATTTCTAAGGATACAAACACAGGGGTAAGCACTCCTTTCAAAATAGAGTATTCGTTCCTGATGCACCATAAATGGTCATCAAAATAGTCTCTCCATTTCACACACAGCAATTTCCCTATAATACATATGTATGTACAAGATATCTATCCATCTATCACAACTTCTGAATAACATGTATACATGTAAGATAACTATGAACAAAATTATTCATCATTGTTATAGAATTCAAGGTAATTCACTGTAACAAAAATTTTATTTTTCATTTTTTGTAAGCCAAAAGAATCATGCTGGTCATTTTCATGTTGTTTCATACAATCACCAGATATCACAAGACTGGGGTGGGAGGTATTATCTCCCCTTCACCTATAAACAGGATGTACATATAATGTATCTTCCAAACCAGGGCCCTTCACAGATGAAACAGGATTCTATTAATACTACTCTGGGACAAGGGATGCAAACTGGGACTATCCTGGGCAAACCAGGATCCTCCATATAGGCAACGAATTGAGAAAAGCTCCCTAATTTCTCAAATTCACACACAAAGTCAAGAGGGAACTGGAGAGAAAAATCCACGTACAACTGGAGATCAAAAGAATAACAATCACCGCCCCCCCCACCCCCCCAAAAACCCCCACAAAACACAAAAATCAGCAGGAAGTCAACACAGATAGTAGCAGTGCTTCTTTCTTTCATACACTGCTGTCATCGTGAGCTTATCACGATGACTAGTATGAGACTACCTGAGTGACCATTATTGCTTCCACCAACACTGTCTCAAATCCCCTTGCAATTCCTATAATTATGCTAGGTGAGTTATGTGTAAGCTAAATTTCCCAGGCACTGGGAAGATGAAACTGTCTGAAGTGTAGAATGAAAACAGAAAAATCTAGACCAGTTGAGTGTTACCAAGCACAATCTCCCAACAATAAGTGGGCAGCAGTTACCTTATTAAAAGATGTTTACTGTGTACATCATCCCAGGAGGCTCAACTGCCACAAGCCATCAATGCCTTGATTGTACTGAACACACAGAGAGAACTAAATACATGCAACTTTGCTGCTTTTAAAACTACATATGCTAACCAAAAAAACTATATTGCTGCGCCTATTATAAGCAGACACAAACAGCAGTCACAACCGTTTCACAGAGATTAATAGCATCCGTCACCATCTAATTTACATTCAGTAGGAAGTTATGAGTGGGTTTCTGATAATTCACTTACACTTACTACACAAATTATTCCTCCATGTTTTAAGCCAAAGAATCTCTGAATAGGTATTACCAAATTTAAGACAATTTTTTTCTGGTTATAGCTCTAACGAGAAATCAGTAGCTGTATATCATTCAACTAGATTCTCGATTTTCAAATTTTACTTCTGCATGTTTACAAATGTATTAAATGAAACCAAGTAAATTTTCTAAGTCATAATCCTACTGCTTCTTCTCTCAATATTATAAAAAAATTCTTCGCATTTATAGAAAAGCAAACTTTTTTAAAGAGGCAATATACACATTAATGTAACTTTTTCTTTTTTTCTCATACCATATCAACGTTTGGTGAAGTCTACAATTGTTTGAAAACTACATTTGTTTTTCAGGAAAGCAATAAGTGATTAATAACAAGCTCTCTGAATTGGTATAGATTCAGTTCTCTTCCTTAAATCATACAAGTCTACTGGAACAGTTGTAAACATTGATACAATATTAGTACTAAAAAGTTAAGTACTAAATTTTAAATTTTATGAGGCCAGGGGCCTTGTACTTGTTTGTTCTTCCCATCTGCTTTATTCGTCAAAGACATTTTCTCACAACTGCAATTTTCATTTCTATAGACAGTTTTTAATGACATTAATGAAAAGAAGTACTATGGATAATCCAAGAGACACACAATTTAGAAGTTATGTTGTTGAAATTCACTATGTGTGATTAGTGAAGTGGTTTTATTTTCCTGATTCTACGCTATGTAATGACACTAAATAATTTAGTTTGTGTTGACTAAGTATACTCTGAGAGGACCAACAAGTACCCAGCCCAGCATGAAACTTAAACCATTTCACATAGAGGTAAGGTTATAAATAATCAAAACTGCTCTACTCTATTTCTAAAGGGGTTATCTGGAGATCTCTCTTGTCCTGTTTTCAAAGAGATAAGCTACCACTGATTAAACCACTGTTAAATGTGAGTGTACATAAGACTGGTCTGTCCACATTAGTTCATTTTTCAGAATCTAGGGAGATCTCTTTGTTGTTCAGTTGCTCAGTCGTGTCTGACTCTTTGAGATTCCATGGACTGCAGCACACCAGGCCTTCCTGTCCTTCACCATCTCTCAGAGATTGCTCAAATTCATGTCCATCAAGTTGGTGATGCCATCCAATCATCTCATCCTCCATCGTCCCCTTCTCCTCCTGCCTTCAATCTTTCCTAGCATCAGGGTCTTTTCCAGTAAGTCAGTTCTTCGCATCAGGTGGTCAAACTACTGATGCTTCAGCATCAGTCCTTCCAACTCAGGACTGATTTTCCTTTAGGATTGACTGGTTTGATCTCCTTGCAGTCCAAAGTACAGACGTCTCTACTTTCATCAATGTAAATAAACAACACCAATCTCAAAAAAAAAAAAAAAGCTTACCTGATCTCTGAAAATTATATTGATGTTTATCACTCTTCCAGTAGATCTGGACAATTGAAGAAAGAGAACTGAATCTATACCAAGGCAGAGAGGTTGTTACTAATCATTTGCTGCTATTCTGCAAAACAAATGTAGTTTTCTAGATTTCACCGCTACACTGATAGGACATGAGAAGAAAAAGTTTTACTAATGGGCATGTGTCCTCTTTTAGTGCTTCTCTGTAAAGCCACTACTCAATTCTAGTATTCTAGTGCAGAGGCAGCCAGAGACAATAGGTGAATGGGTGGCTGGTAAAACTTTATTTACTAAACAGGCAGCATGCCAGACCTGGTCCCCAGGGGTCACAGTTTACTGGGGTAAACTCTGGGTGCTCTCTGGTGGGGGGAACTCAAGCAGAATGAAATCATACTTGTGTGAATGGCAGAGTTCCCTTTCTGAGAGCCCTTCTTCACCACTTCCCAGGCCTGTGCACGGGACCACCACCACTCCCCATGGAGGAAACCCCAATGTAAGGAATGCTATCTAGTCACCTGATATTTTTAAGGAAAAGTCATAAACTCCTAGGATGGGGTGTTCCTTTTCCCTCCTAACACCGTCGTAACTGTCCTCTGCTATGGTGCCCACATCCTGTGCAATGACAAGACACGCTAATTCGGGGTTCTGAGTCCTTGGCTTCAGGCGACAGGGGGGGCAGATAAGCAACACTTGGAAGTTATGCGATAAACTGTGTTAATGCACATACCAATTTGCCGCTTTCATCAGATCTCCAACGAGTCAGGCAAGAATCGCTGCTCAAGTTGTTCCCATCCATACATATTGTGAACACACTGCGGGGGTCGGAGCCTAAGTGTGACCACAGGCCCAGATGGCACCTCTCATTTTCTTTCTTACCACCTTGAATGACACCGATCTACCTGTTTTCGCTTGGTTTCCAAAGCACTTGCGATATCACACTGTAAACATAAAATACAGTATACTCCTCAATTAAAGGAAGGGACTTGACTACAAGCGGTGGACTTTGTGACAGATGGACATCGGGGGCAGACGTTCTCTGGAAAGGCTGGCATTTCGTCAAGCCTTATCCCAAGGTAAGTGAAGGCTTTGACTTTACATATAGGTGTATATATATACAAACACACACACACACACACACACACACACACACACACACACACACACGGTTGGTCGAAAGTTCATTCACGTTGTCCCATAAGATACTATGGAAAAACCCAAATGAACCTTTTGGTCAACCCAATATATATGCATGCATAGACCATGGTAGGCAATTAAGGAACAAGCATTTTAAATGCCAAGAACGAAAAATGAAGACAGCTCTGATTTCGGTTTTACATGCCAGTTTCTACCCACCCTCCACCCGGAGTATTTCTTGTTGGGGAGAAAGGGCTAGGGAGACAAGAAACATTTGAAACAGAAAACCTCCATCGGCTGGCAATTCCCAGAATCCTGTTGAATTCCCACCTTGCACTAATAATTCTCCAGGGCCCTGGCTTTTCCAGTAGTCATGGATGGATGTGAGAGCAGGACCATAAAGAAAGCTGAGCACCGAAGAATTGATGCTTTTGAACTGTGGCGTTGGAGAAGATTCTTGAGAGTCCCTTGGACTTCAAGGAGGTCAAACCAGTCCATTCTAAAGATTAGTCCTGAATATTCATTGGAAGGACTGATGTTAAAACTGGAGCTCCAATACTCTGGCTACCTGGCTACGTGAAGAACTGGCTTACTGGAAAAGACCCTGATGCTGGGAAAAACTGAAGACAGGAGGAGAAGGGGACGACAGAGGATGAGATGGTTGGATGGCGTCACCAACTCGATGGACATGAGTTTGAGCAAGCTCTGAGAGACGGTGAAGGACAGGGAAGCCTGGCAAGCTGCAGTCCATGGGGTCTCAAAGAGTCGGACACAACTGAGCGACTGAACAACAATGTGCAATGTGAGTGAGGAAAAATTCTTGTGGGTCAGAGAACTGGGAGAAGCAGAGGAAAGGAGGGAAGCAGGGTTCTCGAACCAGCTAGCAGCTCACTACCCGGCTTTCCAGCTATGTGACCTTGAGCAAATGATTTCCTTTCCTTCAGCCTCTTGTTCTTGGTAGGTAGTCTTATGTCAAAGAGCTATTGTGAGAATTAAATGCAGTAATGTATATAAACTATTGTGCAACAACCAGCACCATCATTACCCTCAATAAAAGTTAATTATAATTATCATCCAGGAGTCAACACCAATGGTTCTGCCTGAGTGAGGAATAAGGAGGAGTTGCTTTTAATACTTTTGTGGGCCTGGGACAAGAAGGTAAAAGGCATCGCTTCCTTCTTTTTTATTTTGCCACCATTCAATATACAGTGCTAACAAAAAGTGGAAGTCTGAGGAATACTCGTTTGCATCAGCTGTGAAGACAATAATGATCATTTTAATCATCACTGCTGTTGTAAGTTTGCAGTTTCCTTCAAAGAAATAATGGTAACATGCCTTAAACTAGGTTTGGTTTTTATTTTTTTTCTCATTTTCCTGTTAAGCACATACTCTTGAAGGGAGGAGAGTTTATTTGGGGTAATCACATATGTCTGAAAAGATTGTGTGTAAAGATTAAAAACTGCATCACTTAGGTGTGTAGACTACTGTGGAGGTCAGGTAGACAAAAGCACAAGAACCTTTTAAGAGAAGGGAGAAGAGAATAGTATGTCTCCTTATGCGTGCACACTGGCCAGTGGGGAAACGTGCTATTAACTACCTCCCTTTGCCAATAATCAGACCTATAAAAAGATATCATTACAGCAAGGGTAAGCCCGTACCTTTCTGTCTGAGAAATAACCAGTTAGAACACTTTATAAGGTATTCTAATTTTCTGAGTACTCAGCAATCTTAGTACCCATCAACTTATAGCTGATCTTTAGTTCAAACTACAGAAGCTATCCTTGGCAATACTTTCCTCTCCCTGCCAGGCCAGAAAATTGGCCGAAATCCCACAGCAAAATCTAAAGGCATCTTTTAAAGTACTAAATGCAAGTCAGCAATTTTGGAGTATGAAAAAGCTAAACTCCATTTAAGTGATTAATTCAATCCCTATGCCAACAGTTACTTAAAATTATTTAAAACTTAAAACAAACAGCTAAAAAAAAATACAGCTTTGGGGTTGCAATATTTGGAACCACAAGCTTATGAACCTGGATCTCCTACCATCGTTAGCACAGGTTCTATTCCAGCCTGATGAATTACTCACTCCCGTGACCCGTTTTATGACTACATTAAAATCTCCCAACACTATTCCTCTAGCCCTGAACTCTCTCAAGATGTAAGCCAAGTCTTCTAATTCCTTCTGAACTGAATTTCCCTTAAATACCTCAAAGCTCAACATATTCAGAAATTAGCACAAGACTCTTGAGAGTCACACTCCTCGCCCACAGAAAGACTGCACACCTCCATGCTCCTGACGCTAGATGTGGCCGTGGGATCTGCCATGAAAAACAAAATATAAGAGGGACGTGAGGGGCAGTGCTTCTGGGTGGACTCTTTAAGGGGACAGTGCATGATCTGCGTATTCGCTCTCCTGTCTCATCAGGTGCGGAAGCATCAACACAGGCCTACAGGGAGGATGAGGACTCAGAGGAGAGCCCTCGGTCAGCTCGTGATAAACACATGAAGAAGAAACAAACCTCCGCTGTCTTCAAAGGCTGACATTTGGGAGCGGCTACCACAGCCTCCAGACCACAGGCTTCCCAGGTGGACCTAGTGGTAAAGAACCTGCCTGCCAATGCAGGAGACTTACGAGACATGGGTTCAATCCCTGGGTTGGGAAGATCCCCTGGAGGAGGGCACAGCCATCCACTCTAGTGTTCCTGCCTGGAGAATCCCATAGAGGAACCTGGCCAGCTACAGTCAGTCCATAGGGACGCAGAGAGTCAGACACGACTGAAGTGATTCAGCACACAGCACACACACCACAGCCGCACCTGGCCTACCCTGACTAACGGCCTCACCTGCCATCTGCTTCTCCATCTGTGTTCTCACCTCTGACAAGGGCATCAGCACCTGCGCCAGGAGCCTCAGGACTTCTAAGCGCTTCTCTCCTCCTCATCCTCAGCCGTCCTGGAAATCTCACCTTGAAAATTATTTCCAGGGCATCACCCCTCAGCATCACCCCTCCTCTGCAGTCCCGTTTTAGATTTGGCTGGAGGCCATCTTTCTCCTTGATTATAACCCCATAGCTTCCAAATATTATCTTTCTATAATTCCAGGTTCTTCCTGCTCTAAATGACCTTCCAGAATGATACGAGAGTGATCCTTCTAAAAATCTAACTGTGATTTTCCATATTGAAAGCCTTCCGCATGTCCCCTTGGCTCATGTTAATGACCGATGGAGGAGTGCTTCCAGAGGGGGGCTGTGCTAGGAGCACAGGCACAAAGACGCGCCCTTGGTCCACTCATCATCGGCAACCGTGATGTGATGACGCAGCTGGTTGCAGACCATGTTGCTCAGTACTAGGATTAAGTGAAACACGAAGAAGTCTGTGAGATAATTTAGCCCTAAAATAAAAAACTGGAGTGGATTCAAGTTTCTCTATGAAAATGTGACTCACGAACCCTAACAAGTTTTCTTTTTTTTAACTTTTTATTTTGTATTGGAGTACAGCCGATTAATAATGTTGGGATAGTTTCAGGAGGACAGCAAAGGGACTCAGCCATACATACACCTGTATCCATTCCCCTCCAGACTCCCCTCCCATCCAGGCTGCCACGTAACACTCAGCAGAGTTCCCTGTGCTATCCAGTAGGTTCTTTTTGGTTATCCATTTTAAATATAGCAGTGTGCACAAGTCCATCTCAAACTCCCTAACTATCCCTTCCCTGATCCTTCTCACAGCAACCACAAGCTTGCTCTCTAACAGGTTTTCTTGAGACAGAAAGAGATGGGAGTTTATCATTAGCTGGGCAAGCAAGTGCACATGGCCCAAGATTCTCCCCTCTTGGGAGCCTCTCCGGAGATGGCTCCTGATATTTGCAGCTCACACATTATTAGGGAAAAAAAAACAAAACAAAAAACTCCTTGTTGGTCTGAAAACTGGGAGACATGGGCTGCAACATGTTGCTGCAGTTTGTTATTTACTATTTCACACTAAAGTGCACCAAGATGTGGGACCTGAGTAGATGCCACTGCAGGGGAGTCTGTTATCACAACACCTGTTATCTGTGTCCTAGAAGGCTGGGGGTGGGGGGGGAGGCTGAGGGCCATCAGCTAAGCCTCAGGATAAACATGTGACAGCTCTTCAAGATCCTCCCACCCCCTTCCACGCCTCTGTTCAGGATGTTCCCAACCTCCGGCCAGAATAGCAGCCTCCCTCCTCTAAACCCAATGAAATCCTACTCACTCTGTCTGGGGCTGGCTCAGTGGTCAGTGAACACTTTCTGTGAAACCTGCCTCCGGAGCTCCTGGCAATACTAACCTACCTCTGGGATGAAGCATATCTATGCTTATTACATGACAATAGTTAATTCTAAGCATCTACCTGCTCAGCAGGCCTCGGAATTCCCTGAGCATCAGGACTGAGCTTATTCACCTTCAGGTTCCCAGCACTTGACATTATGCTGATAAAACAGTGAGCATGTGAGCCACAGCTGTGCCGCAAACACTGAGTGAAAACCACATTCCATAATCCCGCTTATCCATCAGCCTATTGATGGATGTCAGGATATAAAGTCCACACTGGGAAAATCCAGAAAAGGAGGTTATATATTTATAGCTTCTAATGTTAAAAAAAATTATCTGTCACTTTAATTATAAGTCAGCAAAACTTGTGTGTTCACACATGTGTGTGTGCTTCTGTGCATGTGTGTGTGTGTGTGTGTGTGTATAGCAGTTTCCTCTGGCTGCCATAATAAATTTCCACATACTGAGTGCCTTAAAACAACAGAAATTTATGCCCACGGTTTTGAAGGCCAAAAGTCCAAAATCAAAACTGTTTTCTTGGAAGGCGCTAGATTATGCTCCCCTGCCTCTTCCAGCTTCTGGCGGCTTCAAGTAAACCCTGGCTTGTGGCTCTGTCGCTCCAGTCTCTCCCTCCTCTTGAGTCTGTCTCAAACTCCCTCTGCCTTCATCCTGGAATGACACAGGTCAGTGGACCTGTATAATCCAGGTTGATTTCATCTCAAAATTCATCTGTAAAAACTGCTTTTGCGAAGAAGCTCACACACAGGTTCCTGTGATCTGACGTGGACATGTCTTTGGACATATCTTTTTGGAAGCTGCCATTCAACTCACTACACTGTGACAGTGTGTGTGTGTATGTGTGTGTGTACGCGTGCACTGTATATTGTACCAGAGAAGAGTGCTTAAGCCAAGTTCTACTGAATGCCCTCCTGTTGCCAAGGTGACACAGTTTGGAAACCACATTGGATGCTGGAAACACAAAAGGGAACATGAAAGACACAGTCCCTGCCTTATGGAGGTCATAACAAGTCAAATATTTTAAAGTTGGAAAATGTGGTATGATGGAAAATTATGCTCTGATTGTATACAACAGGGAACCTTGCCTTATCTGTTAAGTGTTAGATGTGACCCTGATATTTTCTCAGTTAGAGATGGATTGCACAGAACATTCCTTGATTTTCAGTCTGGATTATCCTCTACCCTGTAGTGTGGCATCCACTAAGAGTCCGTGTTTTACACGTATGCTTTGCACTTGAAATGATCTGCTGCAAAGATACTCCATGAAACTATCATAGTTCATATAGTTTAGGATGCCACCACTTGTAATACAATCATTATTTTACACAACCAAGAAGAATAAACGTTGCTTATTAAACTATATGAGATGTCATTAATTATCAGATGCATACCAATTTCATAGATATTGAAACATGTACCTTAGAATCAGTGAAATGTGTTCATTTCTACTCTGACGTATGTTCTCACAAATTAAAGATCTTCTGATTAAACAGCACAGCCAAGTAACAATGGTCTACCAACAAAATAATATTAATGCTGATTTGGCTTCACTAAGCCTCAAAATATTTTTCACCTTCTTTTCATGAAGTTAATATATGTAATTACAATTTACTAAGTCCTAAATTAAGACATTGGCTCAGCAGTAAAGAATCCACCTGCAACGCAGGAGAGACAGGAGATGTGGGCCCGAACCCTGCGGGGGGCAGATCCCCTGGAGGAGGAAATGGCAACCCACTCCAGTATTCTTGCCTGGGAAATGCCATGGACAGAGGAGCCTGGGAGGCTACAGTCCATGGGGTCACAAAGAGTCGACACTCGAGCGACTGAGCACAAAAGCCTATTAGGTCTCTTTAAGGCTTGAGAGAGTTTGAGAAGTCAGAAGACTGGGAAAGACTCAAACTCTTGAGCTGAAGCAGAAAGATGTGGCTGCTGGAATTATTGTCACTTCTTTCCAAGTCTAGAACTTGCTAAAAGGTGAGAAGAACACAGTGTGTACACCTGTGTGTGTCTGGGGGCGGAGCCTGCAAATAGGGACAAGCTGGAGTGTCCAGAGGGCCGTGTGACAGGGTCATATCTGGTGGCCCCAGCAGACCCCGTGAAATGTCACAATGGAAAGAGAAGACAGGATCCCTGCTCTTGGGCGGCTTAGAAAGACATCTAAAAAGAGAAGTGATGAAACTTTTAAACACACCCGACTCCAAGCTCGTAAAGTCTGGAGGACTTTATGGAATGCAGGATTGAGATTTTGCTGTAATTCTGCACAAAGGTCATAACGTACAGTAGAAAAAGTCTCAAAGAATGCTCTCTGTATGAATTATCTTCTTGCACTTATTATTTCTCATTTTGTCATGCAGTTTGGGACATTGAGATATCACATCGACATTTCCCTATGTTTTTCCTACAAAGATTTAATTTTGCTCCTTGCACATGAAATTAAGAGGAATGAGGAAGACAACACCATCCACAATTTGTGGGGAGGTACGGAAAATATAAGAGAAATTTAAGTCTTTAAAAATGAACAGATGTGGGTCAATATGGAATTTTTAAGCAAGAAACACATATACACATTAGGAACAGTGTGTGAACTATGCTCCTCATCCCCCAAATAATGAGGTAAATCAATACACTTTCAATTAAGTAGTTTAAAAAAACAAGCTGAACTCAACTTGCAAATTCTTCTGAAATTTTGAAAGGTGCAAACTCTCTCTTACACACACACACACACACACACACACACACACACACAGCAGCTTAGTAAAGTATCATTTTAAAACAAATTCTTCCCTGGAGAAAACTTATTGCCAAAGCATCTGGTCTGTGCTTTCAGAAAGCATTTAACAAGTTACCATCATTTCCCAGACTCACCAGGGTAGCACTGACTTTCAAATGAATTAAAATTTTCTTTAGAAAAACAAATCTTGGGCCTCCCACAGCCATTGGAAAGGAAGAGTAAAGCAAGGTTATGGGCAGATCTAGCCAAACTCCTTTTCTTCAGGGAATAAAGGGATTGTTTTCAGATTTTGGTAACCATATATGTTTTTACATCACATCCCAAGGCAATCTCTGAAAGACAAGTATGGATGAAGTGTGGATTTTCTACTGTTAAAGAACAAAACAAATTTGGCAAAGATAGTTCAATTTAGTAAGCCTACATTTGAATAGATGGACTGCCACAACAACAGTCTGGAAGAAAATAAAAATCTTATGTCATATGCAAAAATTAATTCCAGACAGACTAAAGACTTAAAATTAAAAGATCTTCCTAGAATATCTAAGGAAATGCATATACAATCCAGGAGTCACTTTCTCAGCCAAGAGTGAAAACACAGAAAAAGGAGACTCATCTAAATAAAAATTTAAGCTCTTGAATGGATACACATAATATAAACAAAGTCAACAGATTCAGTAAATATAAATAAAAAATATCTCTATAATACATAAATGGCATCTAGAAATTGCCAAGAATAAATATACAACAGAAAAACCAGTAAAAATGATTTCAATTTGCAGAAGAGTAAGTCTAAGTGATAAACAGATACATAAAAAGGGAACAAAAATCACTAATGGCCAGAGAAATGCAACTTAACATAGCAAAGATCTTATTTCGTATCCATTAGGCTGGAAAATACTGCCTGTAAACTTCATATCTAATGGATGTCACAGATTTGGAGAAACGGTATTCTCATACATCAATAATGGAAATGAGTATTGTTTCCGACTTTTCAGACAGCATTTCAGCGACTTCTATTTAATCAGTTCCACTTCTGTGAATTGGGTCTTGATATTGGGACAGAGGATTCCCAGGTGGTTCAGTGATAAAGAATCCACCCACCAATGCAGGAGATGCAGGTTTGATCCCTGGGTCAGCAAGACGCCCTGGAGGAGGAAATGACAGCCCACTCTGGTATTCTTGCCTGGGAAATCCCACGGATAGAATAGCCTGGTGGGTCTCATTACAGTTCATGAGGTTGCAAAGAGTCAGACATGACTGAAGCGACTCACCATGCATGCACTGGGATAGAACACCTACTTTCCCTAAATTATTTCTTCTAAAAAGATTTAATTTTCGTCCTTGCCTGTGAGATTAAGAGAATCAGGAAGACAATGTCATCAAAGATGTTTTGGGGGACAAGTAAAAGGTATGTGATAGAAACCACAGAATTTTCTAGAAATAATGAACAAATAAATGACATTACATACATGGAGGTTTAATGAAGTATAATTAAGAGGCCAATAACTAGAAATAAGTTGGACATCAATCAACAGAAGAATGAGTAGATCTGTACCATGGAATATTATGCAGCTGTTGAGAAGAGTGAGTTTGTTTTATACCAGATAATTTAGAAAGATTCTCAAGAGTGACATAAACAGGAAGCCAAGAAGTATGTATAATATGCAAGTGTTAATAGATGTGATACAATTCCATTTTCACAAGGCAAGGACAGAATCCTATTCAGTATATGTCTTTATATCAGGTTGGCTGGATCTGTGGGTGTAGAACCCATGGATACCAAGGGTCACTATACTATGGCCATTTTACTATACAGACTTCAGCATCGATGGATTTTGATAACTGCAGGAGATCTGGAACCAATTCCCCAAAGATACTAAGGGTGGATTACATATCTAATGTCAATGCAGGATTATATAAGTAGGGAGGAAATATGAAGGAAACTCCTAGATTATTAAAGTGGATTGTGTGGGTAGACAGGATTGGATTGGAGGCACGAGGGTTGATGTGAAGGGAGGAAAAAAAAGTGGTAGCTAAAATGCCTCATTTCTCTAAAATTATAAGAGTGTGGGAGAGAGGAGAATAGAGGATGCATGAAAGGACAATCACGGTTATCTCAAGGTGCTGGGACCTCAGATAACCTTTTGTTTTAACATATTTCCATGTATTCAAATTCTTAATAGTAAATACATGATGTTTGTAATTGGGAGAAATGAAATTCTACTTCAGTGTGACAATTTCAAAAACTAGATAGACTGTAAATGGTGTTTATAACTTAGTTCATATATTTCCCTTCTTCCTTCTCTGTCTAGTCTCCACTTATTAGCATGAAACTCCTCTGACATCGATTGTACTCAAACTGTGAACAACCTGCTCAGATTGAAATCTTCCCAACTGAGTCAAGAAGAGAGCAGACTGGAGGGAGGGCAAGAACAATTTCAGAATTCCCTGATCCTCTGTGAAGTTGGCTTGAGGCTTCTTCTCTGATGCTAAAAGATTCTCTTAAAGTCATCTTGTACTGTGCTTTCAGCAACTGCCACCTCAACCTTCTGATAAAGACAACTATTTATAGAGTCCTCAGGTGTCATGATGGCAACAGAAAACATTTTTGATTCCCGCATCAATCACTGCCTATACAGAGAATTAAACCCAGCTTGCCTCCTCTTATCTCTGGCTCCCTTCTTAACCATTACACTGACGTCGACACTTGCACAGATATTCAGCAGAGGAAATGAAATGACATTCAAACTATCACATTTGCTTCTCTCCTGGTCTTGAAGTTATCTGTGAAACTCTAGCATTTATTCTCCTGTATTCATACTCAGATTCTAAGCTTCAACAGGCTCTCAAGTTGCTGAAACCTAACTCTTACAAAAAAAGAGAGACTAGGAAATGGAAAAGAAACTCTAACTGCCCTAAATGCAGCACTTCAGGGTTCATTATAGATTACATATAAAAATAATGACATTTTCATAAATGTGTCCATTCATTCCTAGTCTTTAAAATCAAATAGTGATGAACTTAGTTTGTCAGCTTAGTTTTAGGCAATGCACAGGAATTTGTCAACAGTGATGTACCAATGAGGAACCATCCATGACTTGAACTTAAATATTGTACAATAATAATTTCTAACACACAATTTACATACATCCGTTGGATCATCGAAAAAGCAAGAGAGTTCCAGAAAAACATCTACTTCTGCTTTACTGACTATGCCAAAGCCTTTGACTGTGTGGATCACAATAAACTGTGGAAAATTCTTCAAGAGATGGGAATACCAGACCACCTGACCTGCCTCTTGAGAAACCTGTGTGCAGATCAGGAAGCAACAGTTAGAACTGGACATGGAACAACAGACTGGTCCAAATAGGAAAAGGAGTACCTTAAGGCTGTATATTGTCACCCTGCTTATTTAACTTATATGCAGAGTACATCATGAGAAATGCTGGGCTGGAGGAAGCACAAGCTGGAATCAAGACTGCCGGGAGAAATATCAATAACCTCAGGTATGCAGATGACACCACCCTTATGGCAGAAAGTGAAGAAGAACTAAATAGCCTCTTGATGAAAGTGAAAGAGGAAAGTGAAAAAGTTGGCTTAAAGCTCAACATTCAGAAAACTAAGATCATGGCATCCAGTCCCATCACTTCATGGCAAATAGATGGGGAAACAGTGGAAACAGTGTTAGACTTTATTTTTCTGGGCTCCAAAATCACTGCAGATCGTGACTCCAACCATGAAATTAAAAGACACTTACTTCTTGGAAGGAAAGTTATGACCAACCTAGACAGCATATTAAAAAGCAGAGACATTACTTTGCCAACAAAGGTCTGTCTTAGTCAAGACTATGGTTTTTCCAGTGATCATGTATGGATGTGAGAGTTGCACTATAAAGAAAGCTGAGCACAGAAGAATTGATGTTTTTGAACTGTGGTGTTGGAGAAGACTCTTGAGAGTCCCTTGAACTGCAAGGAGATCCAACCAGTCCATCCTAAAGGAGATCAGTCCTGGGTGTTCATTGGAAGGACTGATGCTGAAGCTCCAATACTTTGGCCACCTCATGCAAAGAGTTGACGCATTTGAAAAGACCTTGATGCTGGGAAAGACTGAGGGCAGGTGGAGCAGGGGACGAGAGAGAATGAGATGGTTGGATGGCATCACCGACTCAATGGACATGGGTTTGGGTGGACTCCCGGAGTTGGTGATGGACGGAGAGGCCTGGCATGCTTCGGTTCATGGGGTTGTAAAGAGTCGGACACAACTGAGCAACTGAACTGAACTGAACTGAACCCACAGTATGGTTTTACCAAGATTTTCATGAGATCACTAACTAACCACAATGCAATACTGAACATAACATTTAAATCCAATATCCAACTTGATAAAGAAAAGTAAATTAATCATAATTATTCAATTTCAGAAACAGGTAATGCCTATTTATGAATGTTAACCAGAGAAAAATGGAACGGAAGTTTATAAAGTGATTAAACCCCCATGAAACCTAGAGATTATTATAAACATCCTGCAAAAAAAAAACAAGAATAAAGGACACTAAGATTTCATTCTTATTACAGGAGCTTTGGAGGAAAAAAAAAAAAAAACTCTACCAAAAAAACTGAACAAATAACTCATAAAATTCACAATATGAAACAATCATTGAATTTATTCTAGTAGCCTTCAAAGTGATGCAAATTTAAAAAAGTACCAACTTTTAGATCATCTAAATTAGCAAAGACTGAAAAAAAAAACTCTGATATTCAGTGATGCACACTGATACTCATTAACTGCTAGTGGTGCAAACTTTCCTGGCTACAATTAGCAATATACATCAACAACCTAAAAAAAAAAAAAAAAAACAAAGTTAATCCCACTTCCAGGAATCTCAAGTAATGAATGATGTATAAAACAGACAAATTTAAGTATAAAGATAGCCTCAAAAAAACGACACTCAAAACAATTAAATGTCTAGCAAGTAGAAAATGGTCAAATACGGTTAATTGGTAATAGCAGGATTGCATTCAGTCATGACAATTTTATTTTCAAAGAAGATTAGTAATGGAAGAAAATGCTCATGATATGATGTAAAATTTTAAGATTTATATACAGTTTGGGCTTCCCTGGTGGCTCAGATGGTAAAGAATCTGCCTGCAGTGCAGGAGACCCAGGTGTGCTCCCTGGGATGGGAAGATCCCCTGGAGAAGTGAATGGCAACCCACTCCAGTATTCTTACCAGGAGAATCCCATGGCCAGAGGAACCAGGTAGGGGGAACCAGTTCATGGTGTCACAAAGAATCGGACATGACTGAGAGAATAACACTTTCACTCTCATATACAGTTTGGGCTTCCCCGGTGGCTCACGGGTAAACAACGCTCGCACCAAGGCAAGAGTCGCAGGAGACTCAAGTTCCATTCCTGGGTCAGGAAGATCCCCTGGAGGAGGAAATGGCAACCCACTCCAATATTCTTGCTGGGAAATCCCATGGACAGAGGAGCCTGACAGGCTATACAGTCCATGGGGTTGCAAAGGGTCAGACACGATTTAGCAACCAAACTCATATATAGTTTAGTCTCACTTGATATACATTCTCCATGTACATAGAAGGCCTGCATAATAGGAAAATGTTAATAATGGTTACATAACAATTATATAACCTCTGGAATTAACATTGATCTTCATTTCTGTCATTTTCTATGTTTCCCTATAGTAAAACTCTCTATAGTAATGATATTGGGGTGATGGTGGTGAATATTAAGTATGTTTAAAAAAAGAAAACCAACCACTAAGCCTCTCTGGCAAAAGAAATAGTTTAAGAAATTGGACAGCTATCCCCATTGTGTGTATCAGGTCAAGGGCAAAATCTGAAAAGTAGACAAACCAAAGAAGAATGCGGGAGTGCCTTCTAACAACAACGTCTTAAGAGTATACAACTTTTCATGCTTACTGAAAAAGTACTTCCACCTCTAATTAAGAGCCTTTTATACAGAGCCGCTTCAAGGTTTTAGCTCAAGGATGAAGAGAGAGAAGCTGGGGCAAGAAGTTCCTACTCTCTTAACTGCAGAAGAACCCAAACAAGGAAATGCCTAGGAATTGGGGCCCAAGGCATGACTGTTTTAGTAAGTTCTGGGTAGAAGAAAAAAAAAAAAAGGAAAGGCGTCAAGGCAAAAATCTAAAAGGCAGAGGCTGACGGGTAACTCCCAATATTCAATGACCCCCTTTCCTGCACTGTGCCCAATTAAGATTTCACTCGCCTTCCTGTCCACAAAGGAGTGTGGAAGTCCTGACCAATGAGATGTGAGTGCAAGGCAGTGCAGGATCGATGGTGAGACACACCCTTTGGCCCTTCCTCCTGTCTGGGATTCAGACATGATGGCCAGAGCTCCAGCAGCCACTGAGAACCATAAAGTGAAAACTACCTGCTGAGGATGACAGAACAGAAAGCAATGAGAAGCCTGGCTTCTTGTCATTCTGCCCTGTCATTCTGGACCATGTTTCTTCAGACTTTTGTTATTTGAAAAAGAAAGAAATCTCCATGTTAGATAAGCCATTATTGCTATTATTTTTTTTTGGGGGGGGGGGGGGGGGGCCTTGTTATACAGTTAAAATTAACCTAAAGTGATGTACCTGGCCATGACAAGCTTCTGAAAATTTTTCTTTTGATTCTGTCTACTCTCCGTGGCTCCCTTCCTCTTAACAGACCAAAGAGTGGACCAAAATAAACAGGAAAAAATAAAAGTTAAATATCTTATAAAGCTTTATGTTATTATTTTTAAGTAATCTGAACCTTCATGAGCTCTCTCTCTTTAGGCATAACTAACTAAATTGTTTTTAACTTGGGTCTGGTGCTTGATTGATTTTATGAGTCAGTGGTCCAAGGTAAAAATGGATTCCTCATTACTTTATATGTTAACCTGAAACAAAGTGAAAGTTTCATAACATAAGCCACTGAGGATCAGGAATGACAATGAAAAGAAAGATATTAGGTCTTTGATTTCAGCCATCCCTGCCCACTCAAGGAAGAGAGTGGCATCTGCATGGATGGATGTCCTGCAGTTATTAAGTGAGTTTCCTCTGGCATTTCATTAACCATTTTTTGAATGGATGACAAAGTCTCTTACAACCAGTGCTTCCTAATTACCTACAAGGTAACAGATATGTTTAAAAATAGCAAAGTAAATATTTACCCTTTTCCAGTTACTTTTAGATATTTGAATCTAGTTTCCTGCTAGGAGGAAAATACTGTCAATTTGAACTAATTATACAGAGCAAAGTTTCATTTCTAACATCTTAACATCTATTACTGAGAAAACTATAACCTTTGGGGAAAAAAAAAGTGACCAAGGAAATTTTTCTTTACTGAATGGAAAAAAACAACAGAACACAGCCTATTCAAAAATCTTCACAAAGATACACACATAAGCACTGCTCACAATTCTACTCCTCTCTAAGCTATAATCAGACCTAATCATAATAACTTACTGTACATGTTAAATATTAACCTAAATAACAACTTCATAACTATAAGACTTCACATTGCATTTTAAATTCAATAACTTGATATTCATTAAACAACCATTAAGCCATCAAAGCTCAGGTGGTATTTAAATATTTATTTCAAAGTAGGTTTAACAATTAGCAGAATCGATTAAAATGACTTGCTTTATAGCATAAAGTAATTCTTCCACAGAGCTAGAAAAGAGCTCAGGAAAACTAGGTGTTCCTCCTCCTCCTCCCACTATGTAATACTCCTGCAATGGCATAAAAGGAAACTGTCTGGGATTAAGAGACTATGGTTTCAAGTCAATCTTGGGGCTATTCTAGGAAGACAACAACTGTACCAAATTAGCAGTAGTAGTTTTGCAACACTACTTAAACCAAGCGGCTTGCTTTGCTTAGAAGTAAAACCCCTGATGCTCTGAGAAAATGAAACAATGGATAGTTAAATGGCGAGCTGGCTATCCAATCAGGTTCTTTCTTATTGTAAGAGTTGACTAGTTCCAAAGATGTATGGCATTCTAAGTGATAGAAGGCTAAAAACTCAATGACATACTACATGTAATATGTGAACAAGGCATCTGAATTTCAGAATGAAAGAAAAGTAGTAAGAAAGCAAAGGGAAAAAAAAAAGGCCTTTAAAAAATGGGTTGTAATTGCTAGAAATAATTTATTTAAAGATGGATAACTAATGAACCTAAGAATCATTATTTCATCATAATATTACCAGTCTCCATTTTTCCTACTGCTAATTTTAGGACCTATCACCTTAATTTGTGTTTCTCAACTGAAACAAAAGTGAAATTCTATCAGACTTGCAGAGGCCATAGACAGCTCTAGTAATCTATTTCGGACCTTAAAAATTTTAACACTGAGATTTGTTCATTCATTTATTAAATTCTTACTGAATGCCTCCTACGTACCAGGCATTGTGCTAGGAGCTTGGAAATAATGAAAATTTATTTATTAAATTTTTTATACTTTTAACGAAATTTGGGTAAACATTCTTATGAAACTGGGAATAGGGGTGGAGGTTTGAGATGTGGGGAAACAACTTCATGTGAAAATGTCATCTAAAGAAGAATTAATCTCATGAGATTCAAAAAAATTTTTAGCAGGCATTTTATATTTTATCAACTATGACAAAATAATACATAAACCAACAATAAAGAGTTATTTTTCAAGTTGCATATAATAGCTGGTTTTCTTAAGATTGATAGCCCTGCTAAACACAAGAAGGAGTTTATGAGTCTTCCTAGAACTGTAGCTTTGTTAGTGAAAAGACAGATACCTCAAGAATCTCAGACAAAAATAAATGAGTTTACAAGCTGGTCGACTAGAATTTGCTATTTCAATAAGGAAGCCAAATGAGGTAAAGAGACTAAAATACGCTCTTTAAACTATGATACAGTCAATCACAATGATCAAATCAGTTTTCCTTTTAAAAATGAACTGAGCATCTCAAGATTTTTTTTTTATCACGTGGATACTCCCTTAAGAATTTCAAAATCGACATCTTATTTGAAAAACAAGAGCGTTTACAATAAAGAGACATGTCCAAATCTCATCTTACAGGTCTAAATATTGATAACCATCCACTGTCCTCCACAAGATCCTGTTTTTTTTTTTTTATAATTTTTAGGCATGGCCAACTCAAATACATACTAGAGGAAAGTGACAGTCTATAAAAGAATATTCAAGAGACTTTCTTCGTAACCTACATTGTGTAAAACATACTAGGCACTTCTTTCCTGCTAACAGTTATTCAACTACAGATGCTCAGAAAACCATCTTCAATCCAATAAAAGCATTGATGAGTGCCTACTAAAAATTTCAAAGATAACACTTGAATCTAGAAACACCTGTGACACTTTCAAACAGCCACGTGGAGCCTCACGGCCATCTGAGTGGCCACCGTTGTTTCTGCTCCATCAGCTCTCTAGGCACTTGAACGGTATACAGTTAAGAGAAGGAGCTCAGCAGAAAGCAAATACCAAAGCCCACAGCATGCCACAAACCTGGGGCTTGGAATCAACTCTGCTTCCTCCACATGGTGAGGAGAGAGAGACTGCAGCTATCCACCCAACGCAGCTGCCTCCAACGCCTACCATCTTCATTTCTCTCTCCCTGGCGGTTCATGCAGCCTCGGTTTTCTTCTTTCTTTCAGCAAGCAGGACCATACACTCATCTTTCCTGCTGTAGACAAGCATTCTTTGAACTAGAGTATGTGTCTGAAGCAAAGCCAACACTTCCCAAGGGGTTCATCATCACAGCTATGTGCTGTACTTAATTGCTCAGTTATGTCTGTTTGCAACCCCATGGACTGTAGCCCACCAGGCTCCTCTGTCCATGGGATTCTCTAGGCAAGTCTACTGGAGTGGGTTGCCATGCCCTTCTCCAGGGGATCTTCCCAACCCAGAGATGGAACCCGTGTCTCCTGCATTACAGGTGGATTCTTTACCGTCTGAGTCACCAGGGAAGTGAATCAATTTCCAAGTCCCCGACTTTCAAATACTCTCCTGTCTAAAAACTGATCTGCCTGTAACTGTGATGGAAGAACATCCCTCCCACGATGAATGACAGCTGTCCTTCATTACCTCCCCCTTCCAAAGGTCCTTTTCCCACTTCACAAAAGCAGTACCTCTGCATCAACTTCACCAGATCTTTCTAATCTGCATTACCCCAGGGCGTAAAGAACCCAGGGCACAGGGCAACTAACAAAAGAACAAATGAAAATGCTGATACCTGCTGAGGAGTCCAAGTCTCCAGCACTTGAGTATCTCCTTTCCTAGCACAGGTAATTTCCACTTCTTTGTTTTAAACAACCAGAAATATTTAAATAAAAAGGGCCTGTGACCAAATGAAATACGAAATACTAGTTTTCGATTTATATTCTCTTTTTGGTACAGAAAGTAAGACAGTGATCAATAAGACACTGCTTTGGGAAAGATCTCTGGTGTTCTCTTTATTTACTGCAAGTAATAAACCCTTCCTCCTAACAGAAAAAAAGAAAAAAACTATATTCCATTGGGATAAAATTCTGTAGGAGAAAGGAAATGGAAATATGAATTTAAGGAGAAAAAAGGAAAGACGTAAAAATTTTAACTGTTAAGAACTTATTCGTGCATTTCAAATATTAATAACACTGAGAATCAAATATGAAGTGAAGTGAAAGTCACTCAGTCGTGTCTGACTCTTTGCGACCCAAATTCTCCAGGCCAGAATACTGGAGTGGGTAGCCTTTCTCTTCCCCAGGCGATCTTCCCAACCCAGAGATTGAACCAGGTCTCCCGCATTGCAGATGGGTTTGGTGGCTCAGAGGGTAAAGCATCTGCCTGCAATGCATGAGACCCGGGTTCGATACCTGGGTTGGGAAGATCCCGTGGAAAAGGAAATGGCAACCCACTCTGGTAGTCTTGCCTGGAAAATCCCATGAAAGGAGGAGCCTGGTAGGCTACAGTCCATGGGGTTGCAAAGGGTCGAACATGACTGAGCGACTTCACTTTCTTTACCAGCTGAGCCGCAAGGGAAGTCCAAGAATACTGGAGTGGGTAGCATGTGCCTTCTGCAGGAGATCTTCCCCACCTAGGAATCGAACCAGGGTCTCCCGCATCACGGGCGGATTCTTTACCAACTGAGCTATGAGAGAAGTTATGAGGGAATCAAATATAGATTCTCCTAGTTTTTTAAACAATGCAATAACTTGAAAAGTCAACGTTGACAGTATAATGAAAAATAACATCCTCTACAACTATTTAAACTTAGGATGAAAACTTTTAGCCATTAACTTAGAACTGTGCTTAGAATACAGGCTTTTACAGAATCTTTCAAGCGCTGGAAGAGCAAAAAAGTTGAAAGAGCACGGCTGGAGAACAACTCTTCGGAGCCCTTCCAAGAAAAAATACTGAAGTGACAGAGAAAGAACAATTTCCCCACCTACCTAGCCCTAAGTGTGGATGGGCTGATGATGGGTGAGGACTAGTATTCTCTCCACCCTCTCGGTCATAAGGACCTGGTTCTACAGCCAACAGTTTCCAAGACTGATGAGGTTAAATATCTGATTTTAACTGCGTGGCAGAACGGGGTTAGATTCTGGCTGAAGAGAGATGTCTTTCTTAAGAACCACTAGAGTACTTTTCTTTTAGTCTCCAGAAAGACTCAAGAGGCCATACTGTGGTGTTGGTTTAGTCGCTAAGTCATCTCTGACTCTAGTGATCCCATAGACTATAGCCCGCCAGGCTCCTCTGTCCATGGGATTTCCCAGGCAAAAAAGACTCACTAATTTTGTATTTATCTTAAACGATGACAAATTTCACCACTGGGGGTGGAATAGTGAATGTGTCTGGCAATTCATGAGTGATATGCAGGAGGCAGAACTGGAGAGGTCTTACTGTGTAGTTAGTATGTGAAGTATGGCAAAAGTCCTAAAGAGTGATCTCAACAGACATGTCTATATATCCTAGGCCCTCAGACTCTACTTTTTGCCTTCTTTCTCAGATTCTTTACTTTCTTCGCTGCCCCTTACCGCTTTTCAGCCACTCCTCTGGGAAGCAGAAAATCGTCTAAATATGATGGATGAGGCCAGCACTTAATTCGATGTCTACTCTGTTCTAAAAATATTGACTTTCCGGTCCTCCAGCTCTCAAGAGAGACAGTGGGGCTCTTAAGAGCAGACGTTAGACCTACTCTAAATCTACTCCTGTTTAGTATAAGGAGGTAGTACAGTTTAAGATAAAAGGTCTGTCTTCAGAGTTGGAAAGTCCGCTAAAAATCACAATCCATCATTTACTAGGTATGTTGCTCAATTTCTCTAAGCCTCAGGTTCCCGAAGTCCTTAAAATGGGGTGCTAAGGGTTTGAGACAAGATACATCAAGCACTTAGAAACCAACCAGCACATAGTAGGCATCCGATAATCAACAGTTCTGAAATTAGATGTTTGATTTTTTTTTTAATGACTGCTTAAAATCAGCCAATAGTTTCCTCTTGGCATAATGTCAACTACTGCCACGTTTTTCCATTCCTTTCTAACCTCTCTGAAAACAAGTGATTTGGAAAATGACTACCTTTCATGTCTAAGTATATGGGGTGTGTGTGTGTGTGTGTGTGTGTGTGTGTGTGTAAAATGTACCTGCAGCACCAACGCTGGCAAAAGGACATGCACAGGGATGAGGGCTGCACAAATTTCACATACATCATGGCGGCATGTCCTTAACATGTCCTGGGCACTGCTGTGACATATTTAAAAAAATAAACGTGGACTCTATGACCAACTCTTTTAAAGTCTATCCAAATTTAATTGGTAATCTAACACTTTCCGCCCTTCAAATTCACAAAGCTTGTTGGTTGTGGTTGTTTGTAAAATACTTATTATTTTAAGGTTGTAGGGAAACTGCTACTCCCATGATTCTCCCTTGAGCATGAATATAACCTTTAGTCTCTAAAGCAATTTGGCAATGTGTAACAAGGACTTAAAAAGGATTTACATGCTTATTCAGCAGGGGAGGAATACATCCTAACCCCAACAAATAGATTTATATATAAGAGTATTTATTACATCACAACTTAAAAATCATAAAAAAAAATGAAGCAGCTTTGGTGTCCACTGCAGGGGACTCGATATATGGTACAGCCAACATCCCATTAAACAGCAAGCATGCTCAAAAAAAAATTTTTTTAAGTAAGATGGGATTAAGTGAAAGAACCAAAGTATAAAGCAGTATTTGGCTATGATTCCAAATTTGTATACGCCACTGTGATCCTCAAGCAGTAATAACAGAAACTTTACAATAAGGAATTGGAATTACACACAGTGATCAAAATCCATTCCACAGCTTGAAAGGACACGCTGTTAAGACTTGCTACCCACGTCCTAATTTGAAAAAGAAGTGTGGGATGAGTACACTGCTGATTCAGATCCTTTTTATGAATGGCGGGGAGAGGAAAGTGGATTGTAAAGCTGAAAGTTATGTCTGCAACTGACATTCAGCCTCTTAAAATTTTCAGTTTAATGAAACTTTTGGGTGACTTTTATACCACACACACACATGTTCACCATCTAGCTAGTAAGTTTTGGTGAAGTGAGCAGAGATGAGAGATAGGAAAAAGTGAGGAATCATATAACCTTTCAATATACACAATTTCACACAATGTAAGATTAATGAAACTGAATACACACACACACTCTCTCTGATTCAGACCTGCAGATACATATTTAAAGCACCCCCACTCTAAGCAGAAGAAATGCCTCAAACGTACCACCTGACCCTCTCTGAACTCACCTGCCCTTCATCCCTACTTTCAGAACTCCTAGCTTATTCCCAATGCCCACGACTACCACCACCAATTAAACAAAGCTAGTAAGCACGGGGAGACTGTTTTACAGTGTTCCTGAACTCTCCTGCCTTTATTTTTCACATCAGTACTTCAAACATCTAATCTAACTCCTCAGAAGAAAGGGAACAAAAATGCCTTTAGACGCTTATAAAGTCTCAAGTTACACACGCCTGGACTCTAGAGAAAAAGGAGCAACCCAAGTCCTTTGAGTAGAAATGACACCTTTCTGCTCAGTGCTGATTTGGCGTCAGTGAGCACAGCTTACCTACTTGCCTGCCAGCCTGGGCCCAGGTGCTTCAAGCAGCCCCATAGCAGAGGCCAGCTTGTTTCTGCAAACAGTCTGAAACCCACACGAAGCCAAAATCAACATAAGTTATAATGAAAACACAAAAGGCAAAACACACCTAAACTGCCACCTTGTCTGTCACAGCTCTCAAACTGAAAAGTATCTTGACAGTATGCACTATCTACCTGTTTGCAGATGTCAACCTGCAGAACAAACAGCTGGGAGAGGTGGGGTTAGTATCTGGTTGTCAATTTCAGGAAACACGAGCATGTATATCTTAGTTCAGAGCTCAGGTTCCAGGTCAATATAGGTTTTCGGGACTTCAATTTTTTTCCAGGTTGGAAATGCGCTAAGCTAATAATTAACCTTAAGCATACCATCACCTCTACTGAAAACATTTGCTACACACAGCGCTAAATTACTTTCAGTTGGCTTAAACAAAACAGACAAGCTGTAATAAAATGTCTCTGAGAAATGTGATCTTTTTCATTGGTCATCCAGGACCTTTCCCCCTAAAATCTGCTCCTTGGGGAGGGGAGGGGGAGAGTAGACAAAATAAAGATGCCACCCGAAGCACAATTATTTTGTGAGAAAGTTACCTAAGCTAACTCTTCAGGGTTTCTCAGGTTGAGTAATTCTTGAAGGCGGGTAGGGAGGGAGGACAGCTCGCCTCCAAGATTACTATCTGCAGAGGTTTCCCTAATGTTGATTTTTTTTTTTTTTTTTTTGGCGTCCTTTTTAATTATCCTGCATGGGCTCTGATTTTCACATCTCTAGCTGCTGCTGGGGGGAGTTGAGAGCGACGCGCCAGAACTGCGGCAGCCGCTCGGGCCAAGTCCAACGCCGGGGGCGGGCAGCCCACTCCCCACCGGGTCCCACCCTCCCCGGCACAGGCGCGCACAGCCCAGCCAAGACTGCGGTTCGCGGGCGGGGACTCACCGCTGTCCAGCCGCGCGATCTGGGGCAGTCGGTAAGTGCTGACCAGCAGGTCGAGCGGAACGGCCACCGAGCTCCACTTCACATCCTTGAGGCTGCAGCCCAGCGAAGGCGCCGGGTCCATCTTCCCCGCCTCCTCCGGCCCCGCGCTCCCGCCGCCGGCACCACCCCGCGCCTTGGCGGCCGCCGCTGCTCGCGCTCGCGGAGCTGGGACGCGCGGGGGGCGCCCGGCACTCCGGCCGCGGGCAGCCCGGGGGCGCGGCGGCGGCTGCAGCGGCCGGGAGCGAGGGAGGGACGGAGGGGGCCCGCGGCCGGCTCAGCTGCCGCTGCGGGGCATGGCTGGGGCGCCCCGCGTGCCCTCAAGCCGGGAGAGGACTCGCAGCAGCCCCGCGGCGGCCGGGGTGGCTGCGGCGGCTCCCGCTCCGCCTCCTCCTCTGGCCCCGGGTCTGCAGCTGCGGCGGCCGCCCGCTCGCCTCCTCCTCCTCTCACCCCTCCTTCCCTCCGCCTGGAGCGTGTGAGGAGGAGCCGCGGGTCTGAGAAACGCCATAGCAGCGCTCCCAGCACTGACTAATCAACAAGGTGCGAGCAACGCCTGCGCAGCTCGGAGAGACCCCGCCCCCGCCTCCCCGGCGCCGCCCGCCCCGCCCCGCCCCGCCTCCCGCTCGGCCTCCCCCGCCCCCCGCAGCCGGGCGGGCTCGGCTCGGCGGCGGCTCCCGGATCCGGCCCCGGCGCGGGCGTCTGGGCGCGCTCCGCAAGCTTTAGCTCTCGCTCCCCCGTCCGACCGCTCCGGCGCCTTGCAGCCTCGCCCGGCGCCGCCGCGCGCCCGCATTCCTTCTCTTCCCCGGGGCCTACCCGGAGGGCGCCCCGGAGGAACACGGCGAGTTCGGGAATCTCACTCGTCTTGCAGATGTAGCTCCCTCTCCGGTCCACCCCCCACCGTGGCGCTGGAGTTGCTGTTATAGGGCTCAAGAGATCTGCGTGGTGCCCATCTCTTGAGAGTGCCACAGCTGGGAAAAGCGTCCCCTGGCGTGCCTCCCCCAACCCCGCCCCGACAGCCCTACAACTCTCCAGAAACGCAGCTGGAAGTTACCCCCTTGAGTCTAGACTCTGGCTACCAGGCGGAATGAAAAAGGCCTAATCACCGAGAAACAGAAAGGTAACGAATGATCAGTACCCACAGGAGGGAAGATGACTGTCGGGTTGGCACCTACATTGTACCGACAGGCTGCTGGAGACAGCGGAGGTTGAGACCAACAACTATAGGCACGCCAATTTACTGGCAGGCGAGGGGAACCAGCTGTTGTCACATGCTTTTCTCACTCATTTCTCTCCCAGGGTTGGAATAATTCTCGTTTTGTAGATATACGTACCAAGACATTTGGTAAATTGGCAAGATTACGCAATTGTAGATGGACATGCCTGGATTCAAGCCCACAGTCCGCTTTCCGTGATAAACAGTTTTCCCCAATATTGACTGTGGCCTACTCCTTGCAGAGAGAGCTCAGAGGTGGCTGTAAGATTCCTGTTTCTTTAAGCACATCCTAACTTTTAGGTGCTACTTTTTTTTTTTTTTTTAAAGATTATTTTACGCCAGCAAAATAATGGCTTCCCAGCTGGCGCTAGAGGTAAAGAACCCGCCTGCTAATGCAGGAGGCCTGGGTTGGGAAGATCCCTTGGAGAAGAAAATGGCAACCTGCTCCAGTATTCTTGCCTGGAGAATCCCATGGACAGAGGACCCTGGCAGGCTACAGTCCATAGGGTCGCAAAGAGTGGAACACCACTGAAGCGACTTAGCACATAGCACGCACACCAGCAGAGGCGAGTGGTGACCGAATGAAAGGGTTACGTATATCAGTTCTTTATATATTTCAGTACGTATTCAGTGTACAATGCATGGAAGACAAAACAAACATCTGCTTCACCCGCCCAGGGGGACTTGAAAGCATCCACTGCCTTTCAGACGGCTGGCTTAGGTCTGTGCCAATGAATAAACTTCTCCATAGCTATTACAGAAAAACCCGGGAGATGCTTCTCGCACTTTCCCAGTCCTCCCCCTTGGAAGCACTGATGATGATTTTCACAAAATCTGCTGAAAGTTTTCGCCTTTGTGTCACTAATGTGAAGTTTTTGGAAAAGTCTTGGGAAAAAAAAGGGAGGGGCGGCGGGGAGTTTTTAGTCTATTTTACTTCAAATCCCTGGTGGCTCCGATGGTAAAGAATCTACCTCCAATGCAGGTGATCCCTGTTCAGATCGCTGGGTTGGAATCTTCCCTGGAGAAGGAAATGGCAATCCACTCCAGTATTCTTGCCTGGAGAATTCCAGGGATAGAGGAGCCTGGCGGATTACAGTCCATGGGGTGGCGAAAAGAAGAACGACTGAGCAACTAACATTTTCACTCCAAATCAGAGGTTCATAAAGTTAGAAGTTTTGCTCACAGAAAATAGAATTTTTAAAAACTAAAAGGAACCAATTTTCCAGTAGTCATGTATGGATGTGAGAGTTGGACTATAAAGAAAGCTGAGTGCCGAAGAATTGATGTTTTTGAACGGTGGTGTTGGAGAAGATTCTTGAGAGTCCCTTGGACTGCACGGAGATCCAACCAGTCCATCCGAAAGGAAATCAGTCCTGAATATTCATTGGAAGGACTGATGTTGAAGCTGAAACTCCAGTACTTTGGCCACCTGATGCAAAGAGCTGACTCATTGGTAAAGATCCTGATGCTGGGAAAGATTGAAGGCCAGAGGAGAAGGGGACGACAGAGGATGAGATGGTTGGATGGCATCACAAACTCAATGGACATGAGTTTGAGTAAACTCTGGGAGTTGGTGATGGACAAGGAGGCCTGGGGTGCTGCAGCCCATGGGGTCACAAAGAGTCAGATGTGACTGAGCGACTGAACTGAACTGAACTGGAAAGAAACCAAATGCCAGCTATTTTTTCCTATTTAATTAATTAATCATTTCTGGAAATTAAGCTCAGACTCCAAAAATGATATAAGAAACATTTAAGAATGGATAGGGTCAGGGGTTCCTCAGCCAGTTAGTAGATCCTTAAACCTTAAATGGTAGATTGATTTTTTTTTTTTTAATAACTTTCTTCTACTATTGCATCCTCTTTCAAACCTTCAGGGAATAGGCGAAGTAGTTCCTTCCCATGAAAGCATTGGTAACTTATGACCTAAAGGCAAGATAAAAAGTAAAAAGATTAATGCAATCAACTTTTTTTTTTATCAATAGAGAACTTCCAGTAGATTTGCTCTTATGCTGACCTTGCAGAAAAGTTTTCATTTCAGTCTTGAGTATTAAAGGAAAGAAATTTTAATGAGCTCCAAATTCTTATATAATCTCCAGTCATGGCAGAACTGTTTCAGAAAGATTTTATTTGTAAGACAAAGAGAGTTTTGGTTAAACTGTAGGGGAAAAAAATCAACTGAGAAGAGTACTCTTTCAGTCTGACTGAACTGCACTTCCAAACGATATGAGGAGGCATGTTGTCTTAAGATTTTTGGGCCAGTGCAAACCACTCACATAGAAGTGTAACAACTGGGCACAGGGGCAAAACTTACAAGATTTTACAGTTTACAAAAAAGAAATACCGAAGAAAATTTTTCTGTAAAGCAAAATTCAATGTACTGGTCCCTCATTCCTGCCAAATACCTTTTAAATTGAGATTTGTGGAAGGCAGCATTTTATGATGATTAAAAATATTGACTCCAATGCCAGATGGCATAGCTTTGATTAGTGACTCTGCTTCTATTCAGGAGCTTGGGCAACTTGCTGTTTCCTCTTCTGAAAAAATGGGGATGATGCTATAGAATGAATGTTTCTGTTCTCCCCAAATTCTTATGTTGAAACCTAATCTCCAGGTGGTGATTTGGGGAGATGATTAGATCATGAACAAGAAAACGGGCCCTAAGCAATTATCCTTCAGTTAAAAAAATTAATAAACTTTAAAAAATTTAAAAAGGAAAGAAAACGGCTCTCACCAGACTCAGAATCTACCAACACCTTGATCTTGGACTTTGCAGCCTCCAGAATTGTGAGAAATAAATTTCCATTGTTTACAACCTCCCTAGTCTATGATAGTCTGTAATAATAGCCCAAATAGACTAAGATAAATATAATAGTTCTCATCTCATAGGGTTGATATGAAAATGTAATCCTTTAATATATGTTGAGCATTTAGAATAGGGCCTGACACATAGGAGGGCTTCCCTGGTGGCTCAGCTGGTAAAGAATCTGCCTGCAATGCAGGATACCCCAGTTGGATTCCTGGGTCAGGAAGGTCCACTGGAGAAGGGATTAGACTACCCACTCCAGTTTTCTTGGGCTTCCCTGGTGGCTCAAATGGTAAGGAATCTGCCTGCAATGCGAGAGACCCAGGTTCGATCCCTGGGTGGGGAAAATCCCTCGGAGAAGGGAATACTGAAGTGGGACTACCCACTCCAGTATTCTGGCCTGGAGAATTCCATGGGCTGTATAGTCCATGGGATCATAAAGAGTCAAACATGACTGAGTGACTTTCACTTCACTGACACATAAGAAGGGCTAAAAGAAGTATTGGGGTTTTTCTTTTGTTTCCCTAAAAAAAAAAGAAACTTTCTGACTACTTTTTAAAAACTTATTTATATTTATTTATTTATTTGGCTGTGCCAAGCCTTAGCTGCGGCACTTGGGATCTTCTTTGCTGCATACAGGAGCTTAGTTGTGGCATGCAGGATCTTTAGTTTCAGCATGCGGGATCTAGTTCCCTGACCAGGGAGTGAGCCCAGGTCCCTACACTGGATGCTTAGAGTCTTAATCACTGGACCACCAGGGAAGTCCTGAAGTACTGGATTTGAAGGGACAAAGTTTAGAGAAGAAAGGAAGAGGCAAATGGAGCTGTGTGCAAGTGATTCGATTTTGGAAGAACAGTTATATCTGGCAAGCAGTAGAGAGCATCAGTCCTCATATGGAAAACCCAGGTGCCCGCTCCCACCTGTGGAACCTCCATCCGTAAAGCTAGAGTCTGTGGGGTTAATTCCACAGTAAGACAGTCCTGTCACCCAGCCAATCCAGGCAGTGGCCGTGATGACTCTTCACATGCTGATAAGCTCAGAAGTGAATCAGGCATATGATACTATATGACTACTATGAGGGACGCTTCGTGACTTACTGTGAAACTTCATTTTATACGTGCATAATTTGTTAATTCTCTGTGTTATGGCTTTGTGAGATAAAAACATTACTTGTTGGTTTTCTTTATATCGGAGTGTCCTGGGTCACATAATAGGCTAGCAGTCAAGTGTGATATTAAAGTTCATAGCCCTGGTGGTTTTCTAGGTCTCTAAACTCTTTTCTCCTGTCAACTAAAGTCCACACTGTCGCCTGACTTAAGTGACTCCATGCTTAAAACCAACCTTGTACAATGTCTTTATCCTCAGTGTCAATGGAATAAAGTGTAAAGCCCTTTGCCTGTATAAAATGTTCTTCCTTTATGTGATTGGGTGTCCTTTCCAGCCTCATCTTGACTGACTACCTGCTGATACCTTACAATCTGGTGGTAGTAGTAGATAGTAGCAGTGCTTCCTTGTAGTTGCCCAAATGTGCCATGCTAATACTGGGTTGGCCAAAACATTTCATCGGGTTTTTCCATTACAACTTATGGGAAAACTCAAACAAACTTATTGGCCAGCCCAATACATGCCCTTGAAGAGGTGGTCCTCTTAGCTTGGAATGCTTTTCTTCCTTTCTTTTCCATGAAATTCTGTTTCCTCCAAAGAGCTGACCCGCTCTTTCCCTTATCACTATCATACCTGGCAATACTCCCTTTAATTGTGCTAATTGCTCAATGCTTTACTATCTGATTTTATGTTGACTTTCCTACTAGACCATTAATACCCATGGTCACTGAAAGTGTATTTTATTCACCTTTGTTTCTCCAGGTCTTGCTACCATGCCTAGCACATGGAAAGTGCTCATTTAGTGTTGAGTTGAACCAAATCATCCTTACTCTGTTTTATCTAGTGTGTGCATGCTCAGTCAATAAGTTATGTCCAACTTTTTTGAGACACCACGGACAATAGCCCACCAGGCTCCTCTGTCCGTCGAATTTTCCAGGTGAGACTACTAGAGTTTTTGGGTTGCCATTTCCTCCTTCTTGTTATTAAGTAGGATACCACGTCTGGATTATGAATGATTAATACTCTCAGGTATTAAGATTTTTAAGGCTCTGATTCCATAACAACAATGGTTACTATTAAATTGGCCCCAGTTCTTCTCACTCATCTGAAAATTTAAATTTTATTTATTGAAATAAAGTTCTGCAATTTTGTCAGTGAACTAGAAATGTGCCTCAGGACCATCAGTTACAACATATTAAAATTGTCAGTGTAATACCGTGTTCATGGATTGGAAGAATCAATATTGTGAAAATGGCTATACTACCCAAAGCAATCTACAGATTCAATTCAATACCCATCAAATTACCAACGGTATTCTTCACAGAACTAGAACAAATAATTTCACAATTTGTATGGAAATACAAAAACCTCAAATAGCCAAAGTAATCTTGAGAAAGAAGAATGAAACTGGAGGAATCAACCTGCCTGACTACAGACTATACTACAAAGCCACAGTCATCAAGACAGTATGGTACTGGCACAAAGACAGAAATATAGATCAATGGAACAGAATAGAAAGCCCAGAGAGAAATCCACGAACCTATGGACACCTTATCTTTGACAAAGGAGGCAAGAATACATAATGGAAAAAAGACAACCTCTTTAACAAGTGGTGCTGGGAAAACTGGTCAACCACTTGTAAAAGAATGAAACTAGAACATTTTCTAACACCATACACAAAAATAAACTCAAAATGGATTAAAGATCTAAATGTAAGACCAGAAACTATAAAACTCCTAGAGGATAACATAGGCAAAACACTCTCTGACATAAATCACAGCAGGATCCTCTATGATCCACCTCCCAGAATATTGGAAATAAAAGCAAAAATAAACAAATGGGACCTAATTAAACTTAAAAGCTTTTGCACAGCAAAGGAAACTATAAGCAAGGTGAAAAGACAGCCCTCAGATTGGAAGAAAATAGTAGCAAATGAAACAACAAAGGATTAATCTCAAAAATATACAAGCAACTCCTGCAGCTCAATTCCAGAAAAATAAATGACCCAATCAAAAAATGGGCCAAAGAACTAAACAGACATTTCTCCAAAGAAGACATACAGATGGCTGACAAACACATGAAAAGATGCTCAACATCACTCATCATCAGAGAGCAAATCAAAACCACAATGAGGTACCATTACATGCCAGTCAGAATGGCTGCTATCCAAAAGTCTACAATAAATGCTGGAGAGGGTGTGAAGAAAAAGGAACCCTCTTACACTGTTGGTGAGAATGCAAACTAGTACAGCCGCTATGGAGAACAGTGTGGAGATTCCTTAAAAAACTGGAAATAGAACTGCCATATGACCCAGCAATCCCACTTCTGGGCATACACACCAAGGAAACCAGATCTGAAAGAGACACGTGCACCCCAATGTTCATTGCAGCACTGTTTATAATAGCCAGGACATGGAAGCAACCTAGATACCCATCAGCAGATGAATGGATAAGAAGCTGTGGTACATATACACCATGGAATATTACTCAGCCATTAAAAACAATTCATTTGAATCAGTTCTAATCAGATGGATGAAACTGGAGCCCATTATACAGAGTGAAGTAAGCCAGAAAGATAAAGACCAATACAGTATACTAACACATATATATGGAATTGAGAAAGATGGTAATGATAACCCTATATGCAAAACAGAAAAAGAGACACAGATGTACAGAACAGACTTTTGGACTCTGTGGGAGAAGCCATGGGCGGGATGTTTCGAGAGAACAGCATCAAAACATGTATACTATCAAGGGTGAAACAGATCACCAGCCCAGGTTGGATGCATGAGACAAGTGCTCAGGGCTGGAGCACTGGGAAGACCCAGAGGGATCAGGTGGAGAGGGTGGTGGGAGCGGGGATCGGGATGGGGAATACATGTAAATCCATGGCTGATTCATGTCAATGTATGACAAAAACCACTACAATATTGTAAAGTAATTAGCCTCCAACTAATAAAAATAAATGGGGAAAAAAAAAGCTACCACTGAACATTTATTGAAAAAATAAATAAAATAAAATTTCAGTGTATTATTAGTTTACTGTTTGTTACCTTATTTGTAGTTTTCTTTGCCAGGATTTTACCCTCAGAAGAGCTTGTTTTACTACATTCACATCTTCCGCAGCTGGCACATTGTAAGTTCTCTACATGCTGGTAACTTAATCAACCTTCTTATCCTATCTATCTATCAAGAGAATATATAAATGGAAAAGCAAAGTACCATAAAGAAACATATCCCATATGGGTACTTTCAGGAAGGATTTAAAAATATATTCAGAATTTTACTTTGCCATCTCTTCCTTTCCTGCTTTTGATGTAGAGTGTGCATTTCTTAAGTAGATCATTGACTAATATCTGTAGTACAGTGTCAATATAGGAATATTAAAGGAAAATATCCATATCAAGGAAAAATATTCCAAGTTGAAAACTGGATTTTGTGGGGCATGCTTGCTTTTCGAAAATATACACAACGTATTCCCATTGTAAAATACGTAAAAATATGTATCACATTGCAACCCAATATACACATACATGCATTATCAAAACAAAAGTTTCCAAAATATTACTTTTTTGTGTACTTTTCACTCCTTGGAAGGAAAGTTATGACCAACCTAGATAGCATATTAAAAAGCAGAGACATTACTTTGCCAACAAAGGTCTGTCTTAGTCAAGACTATGGTTTTTCCAGTGATCATGTATGGATGTGAGAGTTGGACTATAAAGAAAGCTGAGCACAGAAGAATTGATGTTTTTGAACTGTGGTATTGGAGAAGACTCTTGAGAGTCCCTTGGATAGCAAGGAGATCCAACCAGTCCATCCTAAAGGAGATCAGTCCTGGGTGTTCATTGGAAGGACTGATGCTGAAGCTGACACTCCAATACTTTGGCCACCTCATGCAAAGAGCTGACTCATTTGAAAAGACCCTGCTGCTGGGAAAGATTGAGGGCAGGAGGAGAAGGAGACGACAGAGGATGAGATAGTTGGATGGCATCACTGACTCAATGGACATGGGTTTGGGTGAACTCCAGGAGTTAGTGATGGACAGGGAGGCCTGGCGTGCTGCGGGTCATGGGGTCGCAAAGAGTCGGACACAACTGAGTGACTGAACTGAACTGACTGAATGCATACTGAATCCTGATCTTTTAATCTCTTCTTTACTGTTTCATTTTTAGCAGTATTCATGACCCACTGATTTTATTTTATAGTTCATAACACAAGCCTAAGTGTTAAAACCACCATTTTAAATAATAATTCTTTTGTACATTGTTGTTGTTTAGTCATGTCTAACTCTTTGCAACCTCATGGACTGTAGCGTGCCATGCTGCCCTGTCCATGGGATTTCCCAGGCAAGAATACTGGAGTGGGTTGCCATTTCCTTCTCCAGGGGATCTTCCCGACCCAGAGACCGAATCTACATCTCCTGCTTTGGCAGGTGATTCTTTACCACTGAGCCACCAAGGAAGCCCTTTTTAGTGCATTAAGTATTTACAATTTAGCAAAGCAGGGAACGTTATGGCTGAAGTTGTAGGAGCTTCTAAAATTCAAGAATTATCACAAATATAAAAAGCAAATGACAATATAATTATTGAATTCACCAAAATCATCTTTGTGTGTGTGTATGTATAACTCTATAGGTTATGGGTTTGGGTTTATGAAGAACTGAGCTCTTTATAGATGGTATTTTTCCTCCCAAACAAACACAAGATGTCAGCCTGAGAAGCTGTTGGTGGTCCTGTCTCCTGTGTTCTCTGTAAATTACATGCAAGGCTTTCCAAAGGAGTGGTTAAGTGATTCATAGTTTAGCTCTATAGTTCTGTAGTTTCAAGAAAAACTTTACTAAAATAGAACACAATTACTAACTAAACACTAATTACTAATTTTCATGTATTAATAGTTTTTAGTCATACATTTTTGAAGTGACTTAGCATGCAAGCATCCATTGGAGAAGGAAATGGCAACCCACTCCAGTATTCTTGCCTGGAGAATCCCAGGGACAGAGGAGCCTGGTGGGCTGCCGACTAGGGGGTCGCACAGAGTTGGACACGACTGAAGCAACCTAGCAGCAGCAGCAGTCATACATTTAACATATTGGTTAAAGAAATAGTTTGGTTGACTATAACACTTGTGAAGTATCAACAGATAAGCTCAGATTCTTTCCACGTAGAGAAGTGTTATGGTTCATAACATAATTTATATTTTTCTTAATAAATATATTTAATGCAACAAAGCACAGGCAGTCAACATTTCGTTTTGTTTATATTGGTGCTCAGATAGTAATTATTAATAAATATTTCTTAGTGCAGAAATCTTCACAGGAGGTAGGCAAGTTTGTTGTTGGTGTTCCAGTGATTTGAAGCTTCAAAGGAGTTTTAGTGTCAGAGGCAGTTCTACATTTAAGCCTCTCCCTTGAAGGATAATGAGATTTTAGCTCCCCACTGACAAATCCTCTGAAGAGAGGCCATCAGATATGTTTCCACCCCTCTTTTCAAGTAAGCAGTGAAAAGAGAAAGACAGGGAGAATATGCTTATGCAGCACACCTATCCTAGACCCCTGACCCCCCTGGTCCAAACTGGGTGCATCTTTCTTCCCTGACCGCTCTCACACTCAGTTTTCTGGTTTATGGAGGATGGAGGGTCACCTTTGTTTACTTAGAATTGAGATCATGCACAACTTCTCCAGTAAATACTTTACTCACTCCCAAACTCACTTCTTAAAGAGTTTATGCATTTCCCCCACCTCAGAAACAAATTTAAAATTCTCTAAAGTGGTATTTATGTGTCTATTTCATAAAATTTTTAAAATATAGAACATACAGTTAAGAAACAGTGTAACCTACAATTCAATTGCTCCTTGGAAAAAAAGCTATGACAAACCTAGACAGTGTACTAAAAAACAAAGACATCACTTTGCTGACCAAGGTCCATATAGTTAAAGCTATGATTTTCCCAGTAGTCATGTATGAATGTGAGAGTTGGACTGTAAAGAAGGCTTAGCACTGAAGAATAGATGCTTTCAAATTGTGGTGCTGGAGAAGACTCTTGAAAGTCCCTTGGACTGCAAAGAGATCAAACCAATCATTCCTAAAGTAAATCAACCCTGAATATTCATTGAAGGGACTGACACTGAGACTGAAGCTCTAATACTTTGGCCATCTGATGTGAAGACTCAACTCACTGGAAAAGACCCTGATGTTGGGAAAGACTGAAGGCAAAAGGAGAAGAGGGTGGCAGAGGATGAGATGGTTGGATGGCATCACCAACTCAATGGATATGAATTTGCGCAAACTCTGGGAGGTAGTTAGGGACAGAGGAGTCTGGTATACTGCAGTCCATGGGGTCTCACAGGACTTAGTAACTGCATAACAACAATTTATCACTGTTCATATTTGGTGTATATTTTTTTACTTATATTTGTCTCTATTTAATTTGGATCAACCTGTAATATAATTTTGTAGTCTACCTTTATCACTCATTTTACCATGTTGATAACGTATTCCAAAATGTGATTTGGAAATGTCATGTGTCACATATTTTTTCAAAATTGAGAGACTTTCTTTTTAGCTTTTATTGGAGTAGAGTTGATTTGCAGTGTTGTGTACAGTAAAATGAATCAGTTATGCATATACATATATCCCCTCTTTTAAAAACATTCTTTTCTCATGTAAAGAGTATTGAGTAGAGTTCCCTGTGCTGTACAGCAGATCCTTATTAGGTATCTATTTTGTATATGGTAGTGTGTATGTGTCAATCCCAACCTCCCAATTTATCCCTCCCCACCTTATCCTCTGGCAACTCTTAACTTTGTTTTCTACATCTGTGACTGCACTTCTGCTTTGTAAGTTCATTTGTATCCTCCTTTTTTTTTAGATTCCACATATAAGTGATATCATAAAAGATTCTTTTAAACAAAAAAAGGGCTTTATTTCTGTGATGGTTAATTTTACATGTTAACTTGATTGGGCCATGCAGTGCCCTGGTATTTGGTTAAACACTTTCTGGATGTGTGTATGAGGGTGATGAGTTAGCATTTAAATCTGTAGACTGAGCAAAACAGATTGCCCTCCCCGCTGTGCGTGGGTATCATCGCATCGACTGAGAAGAATAACTGGAACACAGAATGGAGCAAAAGGAGATTTCCCTCTCTCTGCCTGACACCTTGAGTGGGGAGAGGGGTCCTCTCCTGCCCTCACCATGGGACCAACACCTGAGAACACCTGTCCTGTTCTCAGAACATTGGACTTGGACTGGGACTACATCATTGGCTTTCCTAGGTCTCCAGCTGATGGACAGCACATCCCAAGGCTTCTGAATTCCTTATATCTCTTGACATATACAGATATGTGTACACATATACTTATATACACACACAGTTTTGTTTCTCTGGAGAGCCCTAATACAGTTTCCTAACAATATTTCTGACTCTCCCATGCTGGCCCTGGACAGTAGTCCCATGCCCTCTATGTACAAAACTCACTAACCCTGGACATGCTGAAATAACCTTCCCTTTTCTTTGGAATCTCTGAATTATGTGCCTTAATAAATTCCAGCTTTCCTGCCTACCAGAGCATCTTACCAGGGGTTATCCTCCAGGGATGCACTGAACCTCAATGAATGCCCGAGGTGTTGGACTCCTGCTCTTAGAGTACATTTTTGAATTGATATAAATGGAAATGAATTCAGTATAAAAGAAGAAGAGAAAGAGTGGGAAGAAGAAAGAAAAGAAAGACAAACATATGTAATATTAATATAAACTTTGCTTTTTATGTATGCTGATATTATAAAGGCTTTGCATTTACCATGTCAAAAAGGTTAAATATGTCAATTTGAAAGTATTGACTATGTTCCAATGTATCTATTACATGACTAATTTATCAGGAGTTTAGCAGAAGAAAAAGAAAATATTTATAATAATTAGAAATAGTAGCCAAATCTATCCTATTGTTGATGTCTTTGTTATGGTATCAATAATACTCTTTCAAAAGAGCACCATACTATAGTCTATCCATTTTTCCATTCATTAAAATTTTAAATGTACACTAATTAAATTCCTATGTAAATGTTCATAGCTCATCTCTCACTCTTCTATCTAGTCACCATTCAATAAATATTGGTTGAGTACTTATATGCCAGGCACCATTCAAGCCAGTAGGGCTGCAAAGATGAGTTCTTGCTCCCAAGTGTCTTAATCTAGGAAGAGAGCCAGAAACTCAGGAAATAAAGGTAATTACAATCCAGCGTGGGAGGGCTCAGAGATGCATAGTGATAGTTTGAGACTTACTCAGCAAGGAATTGGTTAAGACCCTCACAAACTTCTTCAAGGATATGACCAGTTAGAGAAACATGCAACAGGATGAATTAACCAAGTCAAGACAGGACAGCAGGAGAGACTAGGAAGTGAACCCTAGGGAAAAGGAATCATGTGAGTAATAGCCGGGAGGCGAGAAGCAGCATATTGTATGGCAAGAATTAAAATCAGTGCAATTTAAGGACTTCCCTGGTGGGCCAGTGGCTAAGAGGGCTACTCCCAATGCAGGGGACCCGCTATCGATTCCCAGTCGAGGAGCTTGATCCCACATGCTGCAGTTCAAAGATTCTGCATGCCACAAGGAAGATCAAAGATCCCACGTGCCATAATTAAGATCCAGTGCAGCCAAACAAATAACTATTTTAAAAATCAGGGTAAATTTTGCTGTATCGTGAGATTTGAGTGATGGAGAAGCTGAGATGAGGCTGGAGAGTTGGGTAGGGTTCAGATCATGGTGAGATTTGTCTGTCCTGTGAAAGAAGTTGAACTTTATCATAAAGGAGCAGTAGTAGGTGTCCTATGGTGTCAATCATGGGAGGTACTGTGAGGTCTTGAGCACAGTATTTGCTCATCAGGCTTGAATTTTTGAAGAGAACATTTTAGAAAGAGTATACAAGAAAGAAGTGGAGGACATATAGGAGGCGGCAGGAGAAGCTAGTCATAGGCGTTCAAAGGTTGAAACAGGACAGTGAGGTCTAGAAATAAAAATAAGGGGACGGATAAAGGATATTTATTAAGGAGGTAAAATCCTCAGAACTTGCTTATTAATTCAACTCACGGGATAAAACAGCTCTCCAAAAATGATGGCGAATCCCCTGGATACCAAGCAGGTATCTGTGTAGTATCCAGTGCGGGTAGGACATGGTGCACAAGGATGAGGATGAGGAACCAACAAGAACTTTGAAATACAGAGTGAAATAAGCTAGAAAGAGAAGGAAAATGGTACTGATGAATCTAATTGCATGGCAGGGATAGAGATGCAGACATAGAGATCAGACTTGTGGATGCCGGGCGTGGGGCAGGGGAGAAGAGTGGGAGAAACTGAGAAAGTAGCACTGACATACATGCGCTACCACGTGTAAAATAGATAGCTAATGGGAAGCTCCGTGTAGCACGGAGCCCAGCTCAAGGCTCTGTGATGACCTAGAAGGGTGGGATGGGGGCGTAGGGAGGCTCAAGAAGAAGGGGATATATGTATACATATAGCTGATTGACACTGTCGTACAGCAGAAACTAGCACAATATTGTAAAGCAATTATACCCCCCCAAAATTAAATAAGGGTAACATTGAACTATCAAGTCAATCCCTTATGGATCAGAGTAGAGATAAAGTCACTTTGAAAGGACAGTACAACTCTCAGGTCCAAGTGAATCTTTACTGAGAGTAACAATACTTAACTGACTCTAGCGACATTATTTACCCCAGGCTGATAACTATTAAATTGACTTTCTTTGTTCTGACCACATGCCTGTCTAGCAATGAGAATTCTGTGCGGATTTCTTGCACGAGGCCTGGGAAATGATGATTCCTTTAACAGTTACAGGAAGGAAGAGATGAGTGAATGTGTTGGAAGATGAGAGAGTAAGTGCAATTGTGGGCATGTGAAGTTTGAGTCACCTGTAAAATATCCAGATGTGAAGTAGACAATCAGAAACAGAGAGTTGGAGTTTGGAAAGACATGCAGGGCCAAGATGCATAATTGGGCAGCTGATGTCATGTGAATGGATAAAATTTCCCAAAGGACATAGATGGCCAAGAGAAGTGGGCCAATGACAGAATCTTGAGAGCTTCCAACAACAGATGCTGATCCAGCAGAAGATAATGCTGAGAAATAATGCTCACAGAAATAGGAAGAGAATGATAATATTTTGAGGCTTTTCTTTTTCTTTCCCTTAACTTCCTACATGAAACTGTCTCTTGGTCAGAATCAATTTTGCCCTCCTCTATAGTATTTTGAGTAACTATGACCACACTTGTAACATGTCATGGTTATCTCTGTGCTTTTCTTAAACTCCCGATTAAATGGTAAACTTCTTGACTGGTACTACTAAGATTTCACCTATTTTAGAGTCAACAAGTTGGCTTGCCACAGTTTCATGGATGCTGACAGAAGAACAGGAGACTCTTGGATCAGAGACAAAGGATTTTTTACTCTTAGTTCATCAGGCAGCACGAACTTTATGTTCACACCAGTTCTCCTTGTCCCCCAAGTTCCATCAGTTCAGTTCAGTTCAGTTCATTTCAATCACTCAGTCGTGTCTGACTCTTTGCAACCCCATAGACTGCAGCACACCAGGCTTCCTTGTCCATTACCAGCTCCCAGAGTTTACTCAAACTCATGTCCATTGAGTCATTGATTCCATCCAACCATCTCATCCTCTGTCATCCCCTTCTTCTGCCTTCAATCTTTCCCAGCATCAAGGTCTTTTTCCAATGAGTCAGTTCTTCGCATCAGGTGGCCCCAGTATTGGTACTTTAGCATCAGTCCTTCCAATGAATATTCAGGACTGATTTACTTTAGGATTGACTGGTTTGATCTCCTTGCAGTCCAAGAGACTATCAAGAGTCTTCTCCAACACCACAGTTCGAAAGCATCAATTCTTCAGTGCTCAATTTTCTTTATAGTTTAACTCTCACATCCATACATGGGGTGACATACAATGGCCCAGGGTGATGCTCCATGCACAATGAGTTTGTGTTACAGCTAAGACACCCTGAGAGCCAAATCTTTAATAAGCAAACCCTTTCCCCAAATGGAGATGTTCCTTTTACTATTGGACATTACTGAAAGTGCTCTCTGCTCCAAAGCGAGACATTATCTCTACCATCTAAGGCAGTTCACTATATGCACATCCTTGAAAGGGTGATCTGGAACCAAAGCTGTCAATGCTGCTGCTCACAAGATGTGAAGAAACACTGGAGACCTGTAAAGATTTGTCTGCCTCTTGATGAAAGTGAAAGAGGAGAGTGAAAAAGTTGGCTTATTCAGAAAACTAAGATCATGGCATCTGGTCCCATCACCTCATGGGAAATAGATGGGGAGACAGTGGAAACAGTGTCAGACTTTATTTTTTGGGGCTCCAAAATCACTGTGGATAGTGACTGCAGCCATGAAATTAAAAGACACTTACTCCTTGGAAGGAAAGTGATGACCAACATAAATAGCATATTAAAAAGCAGAGATATTACTTTGCCAACAAAGGTCTGTCTGGTCAAGGCTATGGTTTTTCCAGTGGTCATGTATGGATGTGAGAGTTGGACTGTGAAGAAAGCTGAGCACCGAAAAATTGATGTTTTTGAACTATGCTGTTGGAGAAGACTCTTGAGAGTCCCTTGGACTGCAAGGAGATCCAACCAGTTCATCCTAAAGGAGATCAGTCCTGGGTGTTCATTGGAAGGACTGATGCTGAAGCTGAAACTCCAATACTTTGGTCACCTCATGTGAAGAGCTGACTCACTGGAAAAGACCCTGATGCTGGGAGGGATTGGGGGCAGGAGGAGAAGGGGACGACAGAGGATGAGATGGCTGGATGGCATCACCGACTCAATGGACATGAGTTTGAGTAAACTCTGGGAGTTGGTGATGGACAGGGAGGCCTGGTGTGCTGCAATTCATGGGGTCACAAAGAGTTGGATATGACTGAGCAACTGAACTGAACTGAACTAAACTGAGGCAGGAGACAAAAGGAACTCGAGTTTGATCCCTGGGTCAGGAAGATCCCCTGGATGAGGAAATGGCAACCCACTTGAGTATTCTTGCCTGGGGAATCCCATGGAGAGAGGAGCCTGGCAGGCTACAGTCCATGGGATCATAAAGAGTCAGACACGACTGAATGACTAAACAACAACAACAAAGACACGCTTAATGTCTCACATATTATCAGGTTCACATTGCATTTCTCAGGTTAGTGCCTTGCATATGACAGGGAGTAATAAATGTTTGTTGAAATATTGTTTAGAAATAACATTAACAGAGATAGTATAGAAGAATTTCCTTGATAATTATTTATTATAATAGATCACTACCTAAATTGTTTTTAGCCCCTGCTATATGCTGTTTAGATGAAGAGTTCAGTTATAACTGTAACTTTTACCTTGAGAACAACAATATGTATTAACCATTTTTGCTCCCAGAGTCTAAAACAAAGCCTAGGACATAGCAATAGATAAACAAAGATTTGTTAAGTCAATAGAAATGTATGGAAGATCACACGATCCATATGATACTGAATTACAAAGTAGATTGCCCTTCTTCAGCCCTCCTTCATAACAACACAGTTTTATACTCTCCAAACCATCTGAAGAAAGGAAGATGAAAACACCAATTCCTGCCTAATGCTAGTATCTTAGTGAATTACACCAACATAAAGTACATTTCTTAAACACCAAGAGCAGTTTGAATGTCAAGTATACAATGAAATGCGCTTTTTACATCTCTTAGTGGTGGAAATGTAAATTGGTATAATCTTTATTTATGCATTTGGCTATTTTCAATGAGGCTTTAAATGCCTACTCACCAATTAAGTTTGGAGAAACTTCCAGAAATAAATTAACCTAACCGCAGAAAAGAAGTTTTATGCACAAATATATTAAACCCAGAAATGTATTCATAATAGCATAAAGTTCAAAGGTTTCTATTAAGTGTAAGGAATTCTACCATGAAGCAGTGAATCTCTGTATAGACCATGGAAAGACATTGCCAAGTTTTACTCCTTGGACAGTTTAGAAAGAATAAATTATCACCAATCCTAGACTATTTAAATATTGGTGCCATGTCTTTCCAAAGTCTTTTTCCATTTCATTTAGTCTAGATTATAGGATCAATGGACTTCCCTGGTGGCTCAGTGGTAAAGAATCAGCCTGCAAAGTAGGAGCTGCAGGAGACATGGGTTGGATCCCTGGGTTGGGAAGATGCCCTGGAGGAGGGCCTGGCAACCCACTCCAGTTTTCTTGTCTGGAGAATCCCCATGGACAGAGGAGTCTGGTGGGCTACAGTCCATGGGATTACAAAGAGTCAGACACAACTGAAACAGCTCAGCACGTGTGCACACGTAGGATCCATACCTCTCTATAACGAAACATAATACAGTTTAAAATTTCTTCTCTTATTTATTTGGGGCTTGATCTTTTCATGCAATCATGCTCAACAGAAACCAAACTCTCTGGAGGATGCATATTCAGCTTTAAAATGCTTTACATTTCTAATACTGGGGAAAGGCATTGTCTCCCAAATTGTTTCAGGGTCTAGAAAGTTGCTTTTAAATTTTTATTTTATTTTTAAAATTAACTTAGCTGTGCCATGTCTTAGTTGTGGCATGTGGGATCTAGTTCCCTGACCGGGGATCGAATCCAGGTCCCTTGCTTTGGGAGCCTGTATTCTTCGCCACTGGGCCATCAGGGAAGTCGCCGAAATTTTTATTTTAATATCAAATCATCCAACATTATTTGTATTTACTCAAATACATCAAGTCAAGTGGGATCATATCAATCTATGTCCTATCGTTCCACCAAAAAAAAAAAAAAACAAAGTCACCAGGTCAGTTCAAATCAGGAAGTGAGAAGCAGAGAACCAGAATACCTGTTTAAGGATTATTTCATGGAAAAGCAAAACCGTGATGAAATGAACTTAGTGCTTTCAGAATTTCGTTAAAGTGGATGTTTCCATGGGGTTTGTGATACGTCAAAAATTATATCCTACACCTGGAGCGAAAGAAAGTGAAAGTAAAGTTGCTTCAGTCGTGTCTGACTCTTTGTGACCCCAAGGGCTGTAGCCAACCAGTCTCCTCCGTCTATGGGATTTTCCAGGGGAGAGTATTAGAGTGGGTTGCCATCTCCTTCTCCAGGGATCTTCCTGGCCCAGGGATTGAACCCAGGTCTCCTGCATTGCAGGCAAATACTTTACTGTCTGAGCCACCAGGGAAACCCACACCTGGAGGGAAGATGGCAGTAATTAATAAAGCACTTGACCTTTTTGTATTCATTTTAATTCCATTCAGAAAAAGAGTTCTTTTTATTAATAAGTCTCACTGATGCCAAGATAAACACTGATGTATTTAATTTGCTTTTATTTAAACTACATGCTCTTGAGTCTTACTGACATGCATATGTACTTTGGGGTCCTTGATTTTCAGGGACAGTTTTCTCCCCCTCAGTGGGGAGTTTACACCAGTGTTCTCAGGATTAATAAAGTGCTGCTGCTGCTGCTGCTAAGTCGCTTCAATCGTGTCTGACTCTGCGACCCCACAGATGGCAGCCCGCCAGGCTCCCCCGTCCCTGGGATTCTCCAGGCAAGAACACTGGAGTGGGTTGCCATTTCCTTCCCCAATGCATGAAAGTGAAAAGTGAAAGTGAAGTTGCTCAGTTGTGTCCGACTCTTAGCGACCCCATGGCCTGCAGCCCACCAGGCTCCTCTGTCCACGGGATTTTCCAGGCGAGAGTACTGGAGTACTGGAGCCATTGCCTTCTCCGTAATAAGGTGCAGAAGAGTGCAATTGGCCAGTTTGGGTTTTTCTGTTTTATTTATGTTTATATGGTCAACATAGACAATGGAAATTGACAAAAGAAATGGGATTACCATCTTCTGTGGTGAGCCCATCTCGGGCTCCCTAGGGAAGTAAAGAGGATGATGACAATGACCATTCTTGTCATCTATGACCATTCAGACTAAAGAGACAAGGAAGGTAAAAGATGAGGTAGGAGTTGAGAGAAAACCTGGAAATGGGAAAATGAGAAGGCAAGGTAAAGGTGGAACAAATGAGATGGAAAGCTTTGGTTGCTTGAGGAGAAAGCCTGTTGGAAATGACCGGCCAATGGAATTGGGCAAGAACTGTATTGCTGGATAACATGAGCTAAATTTCCCAGGTGGTGCAGTGGTAAAGAATCCACCTGCCAATGCAAGAGACTTACGAGATGCAGGTTCAATCCTTGGGTTGGGAAGATCCTTTGGAGTAGGAAGTGGCAATTAGCTCTAGTACTCTTGCCTGGAAAATTCCGTGGACAGAGTAGGGGTTCACAAAGAGCCAGACATGACTGAGCATATGAGCACACATGAACTTGTGGGCTAAGCAGAAAATCTCAAGGGAGAACAATAAGGGAGGAGTGTTTGCATGGAGAAGGGAGGGAGGGAAGAAGAAGAGAAGGGAAATCATATTTGTGCTAATAAGTTTTATTTCCCCCTCCTAGCATGAAAGTAGGTATGGGAATGCAAATATTTTCTTATGTCCTGAGAAATCCATTATTGATTTCTGAGACTTCCTGCCAAATTTATTTCAATCATCCATAATATATACCAGTGGGAATGTTACTTCAAATATATACAGAAGTTAATTTAAGCCAACAGATATTCCATTTTGATTACTCAGGTACAAACATTTCACATTTTCCCACTGGCACCAAATGGAAACTTTTACTGGTCCCACAACATGGATTGCATTGTACAACACTTGGTAATACAGAGAGAGATTAGGTTGGCATGTTGTTATAAGACATTAAGAGTTTCCTATATGACTAGAAAAGTCAACTTAAAATCAATTTTTTTCAAACTTTTTTTTATAGTGATGAAATTACAGAAATATGTGTCTAGGGCTTGGTGAAGTAACAGGCTGAACAGCCACCATCTCAATACTATTCACCTGAGTGGTCCTTTTGTATCTCCTTTGTATCTCCTTTGGTGCACTAAAGAGACATGCACTACTGCCTTAAAATAGTGATTAAAAGCAAGTTTTTTTTTTTTAGCCTTTTTTGTAGATTCCACATATATGCATTAGTATTTGTCTTTTTCTGACTTATTTCACTCTGTATGACAGATTCTAGGTTCATCCACATATCTACAAATGACCCAGTTTTGTTCCTTTTATGGCTGAATATTTTCCCCCATATATATGTACCACACCTTCTTTGTCCATTCATCTATTGATGGACATATAAGAATCTAGAAAAATGGTACATGAACATATTCTCGGGGTAGGCATAGAGATGCAGACATAGAGTATGGACATGTGGACACAGGAAGAAGAGGAGAGTGGGATGAATAGAGATTAGGATGGACATATGTACACTACCATGCGTAAAACAGTAGCTAGTGGGAACCTGCTCTACAGAACAGGGAGCTCAGCTCAGCACTCTTTGATGACCTAGATGGGTAGGATGGGGAAGTGATGGGAGGGAGGTCCAAGAGAAAGAGGATGTATGTATACATAGAGCTGATTCACTTCCTTGTACAGCAGAAGCTAAAAACATTGTAACACAGTTATACTCCAATGAGAAAGCAAGCCTTTTATAGTGACTTAAGAATAGAGTCCTCATTCTTGGTTTCTTTTTCCTTTGCTTTATGTTTTAGTATAGATTCAAGAAAGCAATGAAAAGTATCTGCAATTAATACAGTAACATTGTCATTAAGTGCATTGGTGTAGCTGTTAAGTACCTTACTCTTTAAAAACAATGTAAAGTAACTTTATTCTCAACACAAGAAGGTTAATGACCATTTTAAGTATGAGAGTTTTATTTGGATGACTTGCTAATCATTGTTTAGTAGTAGCTTTTGTTATCTTTTAGATGACTTGCACCCAACTGGATTGAAACTTCACATTTGTCTCAGAAGAAATATCTGTCATCTCCCGCCTTTCTTATTTCTCTGTGAGGCTGAGTTGCATGTGGTTGGGCTGGGGAACTGTAGGCTGTGGGTCAGGAGTGGATTGGAGAGCAGACTGGATGGAAGCAGAATCACTGGCAATAATCCCAGGGGATTTGCTTGCCTTGTACCTTGAGTCAGTTCAGTTCAGTTCAGTCGCTCAGTCGTGTCCGACTCTTTGCGACTCCATGAATCGCAGCACGTCAGGCCTCTCTGTTTATCACCATAGGGTGGGCTAAAAGAAAGGAAAAAAGAGTTTAATTGCTATATTTAAAATGGATAACCAACAAAAGCCTACTATAGACAGCACAGGGAACTCAATGTTATGTGGCAGCCTGGATGGGACGGGAGTTTGGGGGAGAATGGACAAATGTGTTTGTATGACTGAGTCCCTTTGCTGCCCATCTGAAACTATCACAACATTTTAATCAACTAGACTCCAATATAAGATAAAAAGCTTTTAAGAAAAGGAGTTCATCTGTGAGATGGTGCTTTGACCTCTGGTTATCACTTACTCTTCATAATCAGAGATCTTCTTCCTAAGGTGGCTGTGAGGCCTTCTGGTCTACCTCTTTTTTGTTACCTATAGGACTGGGTGTTCTGGCTAGATCTCCTTCAAAAGGCTTGTGGCAGTGACTTTAATAAGGAGGCAAAATATCTCTGGGGAGTTCCTGAGAAACTTGAGGAGGATTTAGGTTTGTTCCTATATCCAGGTTGGGGGGCGGGGAGCGGGGAAATATATTTGTATAATTTCATGAACTGGTAAACCTGAGACCTTTGTGTTACATTTGTGGGATCGGAGAGGGGAAAGATAGGAGAGGAAATTAAGAAGGAACAAAAGAGTAAACACATATTTTAAAATTTTATTTATTACTGTACTGGATCTTCATTGCTGCTCATGGGCTTTTTCTAGTTATGGCAAGCGGAGGTTCTCTCGGGTTTCGGTGCACAGGCTTCTCATTGTGGTGCTTTCTCTTGTTGCATAGTATGGGCTCTGGGGCACTTGGGCTTCAGTAGTTGTGGTGCTCAGGCTTAAATGCCCCCGAGGCAGGTGAAATCATCCCAGACCAGGAATCAAACCCGTGTCCCCTGCATTGATAGGTGGACTCTTCACCAGTGGACCACCAGGGAAGTCCAAAGATTAAATAATTTAACTGAGTTTTTACTTTTAAAATTTTATTGTGAAGTGCTTTGAATATATAGAAAAGGATGGAGAACAATATAACAACTACTTGTGTACCCATAACCTTGCTTGGACTGCAAGGAGATCCAACCAGTCCACCCTAAAAGAGATCAGTCTTGGGTGTTCATTGGAAGGACTGATGCTGAAACTCCAATACTCTGGCCACCTCATGCGAAGAGTTGACTCATTGGAAAAGACCCTGATGCTGGGAGGGATTGGGGGCAGGAGGAGAAGGGGACAACAGAGGATGAAATGGCTGGATGACATCACCAACTTGATGGGCATGGGTTTGGGTAGACTCCGGGAGTTGGTGATGGACAGGGAGGTCTGGTGTGCTGTGATTCATGGGGTCACAAAGAGTTGGACACAACTGAGCGACTGAACTGAACTGAACTGAACCTTGCTTAAGCAAATATTAACTTTTTGCCTGTTAACTTCAGTTGTGTTAAAAGAAAAAACAATGCAGACACGGACAAATCATCCCTCTTTGTCCTCATTCCCAATCCTGTTTCCACTGTTCCCTCTTTCCCTTGTGGTAACCTTTACCTCAGTTTTGGATTTTGTTATCCCCGTAACTTCCCATGAGTGTTTCCATATTTTTACTACATGTGTGCCCCAAAATAGAATATAGCCCTGATCTGTATGCTTCTAACATTTGTATAAATGATATATTTATACATATTCTGCAAGTTGCTTTCTTTGGCTGAAGATGTTTTTAAGATTTCTGCATGCTGATCATTAACCTCTCATCTTCTTTCTAACATTGTATACATTTCATTGCATGAAAAGTCCATAATTCTCTGTTGATAGACATGTTAAGTTGTTTTGAATTCTTGAGAAGCCTTGCTAGATAGTCATGAATTTGTTAGTTGCTGTTGTTGTTTTGAGAGGGCCAGTTGTTTTTTTTTCAATTTGGTTGATTTTCTTACTCTTAATTTTCTATTTTATCAATTTTTGTTACTTGTTTTAGCTTTTACTTTCTTCAAGTTTACTCTGTTCTTTTTCTAATCTCTTGAGTTACTTTCTTAACTCATTTATTTTCAATCCTTAAAAAAAATAATAAATGTACCTACAGGCTCTTAATTTCCCCTCTAAGATCCACTTTGACTTCACCCCACACATTTTGATATGTAGCACTTAGTTATCATTTGGTTCTAAATATTTTGTAAATTCTATCATGCATCCTTCTATGATGTTATATTAGAAATGTATTTAAAACTTTTAAAACATCTGTGTTTTTTTTTCAATTATTGCTTTCTAACTTTATTGCTTTGCAGTGAGGGAATGGGTTTAGTAGATAATTCTTTAAAATTTACTGGGCTTCTTTTATGACTAATTTGTGATCAGTTTATGTAAATGTTTCATGTACACTTGAAAATATATTTGGAAATATATAAATGTATTCTATTTGTTCAGTGCAAAGTGTTATACTCATCCATTTGTGCCAAGGTTGTTAATTTTATTGCTGAAATATTCTCTTTCCTACTTGATATGTCTGTTCCTGTTAGAGAATTGTTGAAATTGCCTACTATGATGGATTTGTCAATTTCTACTTGCCATTCCATTGGTTTGGCTTGGCTTCATTGTTAGACTCATAAAAGTTTATGATTGTCATATCTTTTTGGTGGCTTGTTCCTTTTTCTATTGTGTTGCATCTTTATCTCTATTTGTCTTACTTTCTATTTTCTCAGATATTTATACCCTACACCAGCTTTCTTTTGAGTGATATCTGCCTAATACATTTTTTTCCCATTGTTTTTATTCACACATTTCTGTGCTATTATGTTTTCAGGATGTCCCTTAAAAGAATGTATGGTTGGATTTTCAAAAAATGCAATCTGGTCTGAGACACAGGAGAGCTGTCTTATTGTGGAGGAAAGCCAGTTCTCCTTAAGGCATTCCAATTAGCTTATTGCCTTAATCTCCGTTGTCTCTTTGGTAGAAAATTTCTCAGTGAGAAATACAAGATGCCTATGTCCAACAGTTCCAAGGAAACAGAGACTTACGTTTACACAGTAGCCTTTGTCAAGATGTCCAAAGCAGACAATAAATCCAACACTTAATTTTGTTTTCTTATGTGACTGCAGAAACTAGGATACAAATGATTCTGCAGGTGCTCTACAAGAACAATTTAATAAATTCTACTTTGCTTTCTGTTATCTTTCCTCTGAATTTTCATAGATGATAAGTCTTCAGAAGGAATTCTGCCATAGTCTCTTACAGACAGATGATTTCATAACCTCACTAAGTTGTAAACTCTTTTTTTTTTTCTTTTTTAAAAAAATTATTTATTTATTTTTTTTCCCATTTATTTTTATTAGTTGGAGGCTAATTACTTTACATCATTACAGTAGTTTTTGTCATACATTGAAATGAATTAGCCATGGATTTACATGTATTCCCCATCCCAGTCCCCCCTCCCACCTCCCTCTCCACCCGATCCCTTTGGGTCTTCCCAGTGCACCAGGCCCGAGCACTTGTCTCATGCACCCAACCTGGGCTGGTGATCTGTTTCACCCTAGATAACATACATGCTTCAATGCTGTTCTCTTGAAACATCCCACCCTCGCCTTCTCCCAGAGTCTACAAGTCTGTTCTATACATCTGAGTCTCTTTTTCTGTTTTGCATATAGGGTTATCATTACCATCTTTCTAAAGTCCATATATATGTGTTAGTATACTGTAATGGTCTTTATCTTTCTGGCTTACTTCGCTCTGTATAATGGGCTCCAGTTTCATCCATCTCATTAGAACTGATTCAAATGAATTCTTTTTAATGGCTGAGTAATATTCCATGGTGTATATGTACCACAGCTTCCTCATCCATTCGTCTGCTGATGGGCATCTGTGTTGCTTCCATGTCCTGGCTATGATAAACAGTGCTGCGGTGAACATTGGGGTGCACGTGTCTCTTTCAGATCTGGTTTCCTTGGTGTGTATGCCCAGAAGTGGGATTGCTGGGTCATATGGCAGTTCTATTTCCAGCTTTTTAAGAAATCTCCACACTGTTTTCCATAGTGGCTGTACTAATTTGCATTCCCACCAACAGTGTAAGAGGGTTCCCTTTTCTCCACACCCTCTCCAGCATTTATTGCTTGTAGACTTTTGGATAGCAGCCATCCTGACTGGCGTGTAATGGTACCTCATTGTGGTTTTGATTTGCATTTCTCTGATAATGAGTGATGTTGAGCATCTTTTCATGTGTTTGTTAGCCATCTGTATGTCTTCCTTGGAGAAATGTCTGTTGAGTTCTTTGGCCCATTTTTTGATTGGGTCATTTATTTTTCTGGAGTTGAGCTGGAGGAGTTGCTTGTATATTTTTGAGATTAATCCTTTGTCTGTTGCTTCGTTTGCTATTATTTTCTCCCATTCTGAGGGCTGTCTTTTCACCTTGCTTATAGTTTCCTTTGTTGTGCAAAAGCTTTTAAGTTTCATTAGGTCCCATTTGTTTATTTTTGCTTTTATTTCTAAAATTCTGGGATGTGGGTCATAGAGGATCCTGGGGTGATTTATGTCGGAGAGTGTTTTGCCTATGTTCTCCTCTAGGAGTTTTATAGTTTCTGGTCTTACATTTAGATCTTTAATCCATTTTGAGTTTATTTTTGTGTATGGTGTTAGAAAGTGTTCTAGTTTCATTCTTTTACAGGTGGTTGACCAGTTTTCCCAGCACCACTTGTTAAAGAGGTTATCTTTTTTCCATTGTATATCCTTGCCTCCTTTGTCGAAGATAAGGTGACCATAGGTTCTCACCACTACTATTCAACATAGTTTTGGAAGTTTTGGCCACAGCAATCAGGGCAGAAAAAGAAGTCAAAGGAATTCAGATAGGAAAAGAAGAAGTGAAACTCTCTCTGTTTGCAGATGACATGATCCTCTACATAGAAAACCCTAAAGACTCTACCAGAAAATTACTAGAGCTAATCAATGAATACAGTAAAGTTGCAGGATATAAAATTAACACACAGAAATCTCTCGCATTCCTATACAGTAACAATGAGAAAACAGAAAGAGAAATTAAGGAAACAATACCATTCACCATTGCAACAAAAACAATAAAATACTTAGGAGTATATCTACCTAAAGAAACAAAAGACCTATACATAGAAAACTATAAAACACTGATGAAAGAAATCAAAGAGGACACAAACAGATGGAGAAATATACCGTGTTCATGGATTGGAAGAATCAATATTGTCAAAATGGCTATACTACCCAAAGCAATCTATAGATTCAATGCAACCCCTATCAAACTACCAACGGTATTTTTCACAGAACTAGAACAAATAATTTCACAATTTGTATGGAAATACAAGAAACCTCGAATAGCCAAAGTAATCCTGAGAAAGAAGAATGGAACTGGAGGAATCAATCTGCCTGACTTCAGACTCTACTACAAAGCCACAGTCATCAAGACAGTATGGTACTGGCACAAAGACAGAAATATAGATCAATGGAACAGAATAGAAAGCCCAGAGATAAATCCACGAACCTATGGTCACCTTATCTTCGACAAAGTTGTAAACTCTTAAAAGGCAGACATATCTTGTGCAAACTTGAGTATTCAGTACATACAATTGATGCCTAAAAGTCGAACTGGGCTGAAATCTTAATTTTGTGGAGGAAAGGAGAAAAATAAAATGATAATGCAGATTTTTCAAATTTTCATCTGTGACATAAATTATTGTGAAAAATGGCAACAGTGCTAGAATTTCTGTTGTACTTTACTAATGCACTGAATTATGACCTCAATGATCATTTTTGCAAATCTGCCTAAGTATTGTAAAGTATTATTAATACTTTCCCCCCAAAAGACAGGGAATTTCAGAAGAAAAAAGCAAACTATCCCTCTTTATCATCACTATGTGAGCTCTTCGAAGGAGAAATCATGTCTTCTCCTTTTTGTGACCCTAACACATTGTCAGAAAAATGAAAAAATGAAAGCAGGGATTATGTCTAACTTTATTAAATGATCCTCTCATCAATTGTCCAGAGGATTCCTTGATGTTGATACTTGGGGTATGAATCTCCCTCTAGATGCTTACAGTCTTCAGTAAGCAAATTCAAGGCTAGCAGTGAATGCAAACATACGTGATGATGATGATAAAGAATTTTCTTCACATGTATTGTCTTTGTGGCCTAGCACGTAGCAAATGGGCTTTACTATGTAAATAGGCTTTCAGTAAATATTTGAGTGAGTAGATAGATGGGTCTCATGTAGATTAACATTACATAAACTTGTTTGCACTCAAAACTTTGCAGATTCATATAATTTCTTTCCTTACATTCAAATATAGGTTCAAATTCTCCCATTTCTGCAAAACATTTCTGACGTGGTAAAGAAAGAATTTATCATTTCTTTCTTTTGTTTCCGCTTTGTCCATTCTGTTAAGATAGCACTTTTTATATCACATTGCAGGTGGCTATTTACACATTTGTCGCTATTCTAGCTTTGGGAGGATTTTTTCTTAATCAGTTTTCAAGTCTGTCTTGCAGTTGCTGGATAATATATAATAGAAACTCAGAAAATCTTTATTGAATTAGGTTTTAAAGGAGCAAAAATTAAGTGCCAGTACTTTTAAATTTCATTTTATTTTATTTAATTTTTGGCTGTGCTGAGTCTTCATTGCTACTTGGGCTTTTCTCTAGCTGTGGTAGTGGTGGCGGTTGGTGGTTTAGTCGCTGAGTCATGTCTGACTCTTGCAACCCCATGTACTGTAGCCTGCCAGGCTCCTCTGTCCATGGGATTCTCCAGGCAAGAATACTGGAGTGGGTTGCCATTGTCTTCTCCAGGGGATCTTCCTGACCCAGGAATTGAACCCCAGTCTCTGGCACTGCAGGCATGTTCTTTACCAACTGAGCTATGAGGGAAGCCCTCCTAATTGTGGTGAGCAGGGGCTACTCTCTAGTTGCAGCGCATGGCTTCTTATTGCAGTAGTTTCTCTTGTTTCTGAACACGGGTTCTAGGGTGTGAGGGCTTCAATTGTTGTAGCACATGGGCTCTAGATCACAGGCTCACTAGCTGTTGTGCCCAGGGCTTAGTTGCTCCTTGGCATGTGGGGATTGTTCCAGACCAGGGATCAAACTCGTGTCTTCTGCATTGGCAGGCGGATTTTTCACCATTGAGTCACCAGTGCCAATACTTGTTAAAGTGCCAATACTTGTTAAAAAATCTACTATGTTTTAGATCATTGTAAAGAAATTTAAAGAACCTTTTCATTTATAATCCTATAATAATGTTTTCATAATAATCCTATAAATATGTATTAATAACCTCTTTTAATGTTTGAGAAAACTAAGGGCAGGTGGTTAAACCAGTCACCCTGTGGTGGTTTAGTTGTTAAGTCGTGTCTGACTCTTGCAACCCCATGGACTGTAGTCCATTAGGCTCCTCTATCCATGGGATTCTCCAGGCAAGAATACTGGAATGGGTTGCCATTTCCTTCTCCTGGGGATCTTTCAGACCTAGGAATCGAACCCGGGTCTCCTGCACTGCAGTCAGATTCTTTACCAAATGAGCTACAAGTGAAGTCCTCTTCAATACCTAACACCTTCAATAAGTCCTATAGTACACTACTACAGACCAGGAAGTGCACACCATCAAACACCCATCAAAAGTTTGCACTGCTTTAATAACGCCACACATTCCTTTGCGTGCATGTGAAATATTAGCCAAAAAGGACCATGTTCAACCTATATCTCAAATAAAGAATCATAAGAGGGCTTAGAAAACATTTGAGATGAAATAAAAATGTCAAAATGACATCTCAAAAATCTGTGCAATGCAGCTAAAGCATTACTTAGAGGAAATTAATGACATTAAATGTTTAAATTAGAAACAAAGAAAAGTCCCTAAATCAGTGAACTGATCTTTCCCCCTAAGAGACTAAAAGAAGAATCATCCCAAAGCAAGCAACAGAAAGTAAATAATAAGTTAAAATAAAACAGAAATGAGCATTTATTTTTTAGACCAGGAAGAGGAGTAGAGAGGGGACATGATGCAAATTGAGGTTCACATATGGGATGCAGCTACGGTTCCAAGGATCCAAGGGGATGAGAGAATATTGTGAATAACTGTATGATAATAAATTGGGTAACATGGATGAAATTAACAAGTTTGTTAAAAGTCTTCCTAGGCCAGGCATTCAATATGTGAAGAATTTGGGACTAAACCATGTGCTCCTTTCACCCAACCGTACTACCCCTCCATTTACCCTAAGAACCAGAGTGAACTCATAATGAAGTATATGGTTGTGCTACTTCACTTACCAACAGCCTCTGAAAGCACATTGTGCTGAAATTAGGATATTACCTATTGGTTGAAAAGTGAAAGTGTTAGTAGCTCAGTCATGTCTGAGTCTTTGTGACACCATGGACTGTAGCCCACCAGGGTCCTCTGTCCATGGAATTCTCCAAGCAAAAATACTGGAGAGGGCAGCTGTTCCCTTCCCCAGGGGGATCTTCCTGACCCAGAGATTGAACCTGCATTGCAGGCAGATTTTTATCCTCTGAGCCAATAACAATAATGAGTATTATTTATAAGATGGGCATGATTTTGTGACTTCTTTGGCAGTCCAGTGGTTAAGACTTCATGCTTCCAATGCAGGGAGTTACTTGAGTCTTCTTAGAATTATACTTCATACCTTAGAATGTGTGCCATTATTTCTACTTGAGACACATTCCCCACTGGGAATGAGGATTCCTGCTAGTATTCAAACACCTAGAAAGCAGGGATTATGCCTCACTCCACAATCCTCCCATCAATTGTCCAGAGCATTCCTTGATGTTGATATTTGGGCTACCAATCTCCCTCAAGATGTTCACAGTCTAGGAGAGATTTGAAGGCAAATTCAAGGCTGGTAGTGAACATGAAAGTACATGACGATGACGATAAAGAATTTTCTTCACATGAATGTCTTTGTGGCCTGATGTACTTACACTTGAATCTTGGTTCTAATTCCTTACTAGTTGAATGACCTGGGAAGTTTACTTCATTTCCCCAGGTCACAGTTTCCTCAACTGTGAAACAAGAGTGAACGTACCTGCATTGGGATTAAATAAAATAGTGCCCAGAAGTTTTTTTAATTAAAAAAAATGTCTTTTCTGGCTGCACCCCATGGTATGTGGGATCTTAGTTCCCTGACCAGGGATCAAACCCATGCTCCCTGAATTGGAAGTGTGAAGTCTTAACCATTGGACCACCAGGGAAATCCCAGAATCATGTTCATCTTATAAATGATACTCATTATTGTTATTATTACCCCCAGAAAAGCATGTTATCCAAAAACAATAAGTAAGTTAGATTGTGTAAATGGTTTAAATGTCCTAGCTAATACGTATTTATTTAATACCATCTATTGGTCTTGGTACTACTCCCAAACCAATACAGAGACAAATGGGTAGAGATGTTCCCCAGGCAGAGGTTAATGTTCCCCAGACAAGAAAAACGAGAATACAAGTTTCATTTCCTTCTATTCCTGTGCAGCAGCTTATAGGAGCATTAGAGTAGGATGTGACATAAATTTCATAAAGATATTGTACATTAAATATATATACAATTCACCCCATCTAGAATTACAGCAACATCAATTATGAGCATTATCTGTCAGTCACCATTACTGGTGTTCTCTCTATAAACAAATTCAAAAGTTTCATGGTGATCTATTAGAGGTTTTCTGAATCCTTCCCCCGACCCCTCTCATCCTTTTAGGCTCTTATGAGCAAACCGTTGATCATGGCTAAAAGCAGCTAAGTGCTTTCTTTCTCAGTGCTTAGCAGTTTCTCTGGAAGTCAGCAGACAATAATGTAGCCCTTAATACAGACTCAGACCAAATTTAGTGAGTGGGGGAAAGAGCATGATATAAAGTTAAGAAAACATGGCCTTTCAAGGAGACTAATGAAGACAAATATTGTCAAGGTAACCTTTAAGTCACATGGCTGGGAATGTTTTTCTTTGCAAATTACTTCTGAACCTTCAGTCCTGTAGGGAAAAGTACTGGGGGTGGGGTGGGGGGGTTGGAAATGGCATGAGCTAGTTGTTTAAATGGCGGGAATAGAAATTTATAAGTTACACATACCAGATACCAGCCTGAAAAATGATAGAAAAATTCATCTAAATCTTGGGATTAAAATGAATGAATTCTGAACTACCCCTCTCACCTTTTGTTGCAGAAGGAAGATCCCTGAGAGGAACCCTGTCTTTTGTGGGTACCCCATCAAACAAGGGCTTCCATGGTATCTCAGATGGTAAAGAATCCACCTGCAATGCGAGAGACCTGGGTGCAAGCCCTGGGTTGGGAAGATCCCCTGGAGAAGGGAATGGCTACCCACTTCAGTATTCTTGCCTGGAGAATCCCCGTGGACAGAGGAGCCTGGCAGGCTATGGTCCATGGGGTCGAGAAGAGTCAGACACCTCTGAGCAACTAAGCATAATATAGCACACAAGGACTGCTTGAGCAGTGTTCTTGCCTTTTCTCTCTTTTTTAAGATTTTTTTTTTATGTGGTCCATTTAAAACCATTATTTATTTATTTTTGGTTGCACTGGGTCTTTGTTGCTGCATGCGGTTCTTTCTCTAGCAGTGAGCAGGGTTACTCTTTGTTGCGGGGCACAGCCTTCTCACTGTGGTAGCTTCTCTTGCTGTGGAGCTCGGGCTGTAGCGTGAATGGATGTTAGTAGTTGCAGCTCCCCAGCTCCAGAGCATGGACTCATAAACTGTGGCACACCAGCTGAGTTGTTCTGAAACATGTGGATTCTTCCTGGACTAGGAATCGAACTCGTGTCCCCTTCATTGGCAGGTGGATTCTTATCCACTGTGCCACCAGAGAAGTCCTAATGTGGACCACTTTTAATGTCTTTATTGAATTTGTTGCAATATTGCTTCTGTTTTATGTTTTGTTCTTTTGGCTATGAGGCATGTGGAATCAGCTTCCCACCAGGAGTCAAACCTCACTCTCTGCATTGGAAGGTGGAAGTCTTAACCACTGGACCACCAGAAAAGTCCCTTGTATTTTCTCTTGATGATCATCCCTTTCCCATTATAGTCACCACTGAAGTTTGGGACGAGCTTTCCAGAAACACATTAGTTCTCTCTCTGCATCAGCCAGCCATTTCCATCTGCCACTTATTAAAACAGTATTGCCCTTTCTACCAATAATTTAACTTTGGAGTATAGAACAATATATTAGGAACACAAAGAAATAGCATGCCAATGTTAATATTTTTATAGTAAACTTTATGCAGCTGATTTGTTTTATTAATAATGTATATTAGGAAACTGAACTGAACTGAACTGATATTAGGAAAAGAAAAATTATAGTTAATTCCTCAACTGATGAATTTATTTTATTCTTTAAAAATATTTCAAAATTGCTTGTTTATTAGCATTTGCATTTTCATGTAGAAGCTTGATGTGGTAAAGGTCCTTAATCCATAATATATCTAATGAATGTATAGCCTGCTGACTCCGGGGCTCATCATATTTTGTGTACCAATTATGGTACATCCAGTCTGACAACTCCTATGTTGCATTATTGTCTTCACTTGCTCAGACTGGATGTTCAACTTACTAAAGATACATCTGCAAAAAATATTTCTGGAAGTCCTCAAGTTATCCTGTAAATGTGTCCATGAAATCTTGGTGTTACTATTCCTATTCTGTTGATGCATATCATGAGAAAAATCAGATATACATGCTGGCTTATTTTAATTACTTGTATTTCTGTCATGGGAAAAGAGAAATACAGAGGTGAAATCAAAGGAGTTAAATACAAATTCTGTATCACGATTATGATAGGAAATATCAATACGAATTTAAAAAAAAAATGTATTTTCTAACTCTGTCCTCTGAAAAGGCTGAGAAACAATAATAATCACAATAGCAATCAATATCCTCAGCACTCAGACTCTGGTCTTAAAGCACAACTTGAAGGAAGGACTCATATCTTAAAGAAATGAGTGATTACAGGTTTGGAGCAGGAACTTTGCAAGGTGAGCCTGGAACACCTTGTCATCTCAGAGAGCAAGGAAACAATCCAAGACTACATACACACCATGGAATATTACTCAGCCATTAAAAAGAATTCATTTGAATCAGTTCTAATGAGATGGATGAAACTGGAGCCCATTATACAGAGTGAAGTAGGCCAGAAAGATAAAGACCAATACAGTATACTAAAGCATATATATGGAATTTAGAAAGATGGTAACGATAACCCTATATGCAAGACAGAAAAAGAGACACAGATGTACAGAACAGACTTTTGGACTCTGTGGGAGAAGCCGTGGGTGTGATGTTTAGAGAGAACAGCATTGAAACATGTTATATTAGCAAGTGTGAAACAGATCACCAGCCCAGGTTGGATGCATGAGACAAGTGCTCGGGCCTGGTGCACTGGGAAGACCCAAAGGGATCAGGTGGAGAGGGAGGTGGGAGGGGGGATCGGGATGGGGAATACATGTAAATCCATGGCTGATTCATGTCAATGTATGGCAAAAACCACTACAATATTGTAAAGTAATTAACCTCCAACTAATAAAAATAAATGAAAAAAAAAAAAGACTAATAGGGATGTTTCACAAGGACTCAGAAGCCAACATGCTAGGCTCTCACTGGATAGTATGAACATCAGTATCTGAACTGGATTGAAATATATCAAATATATTCATGAGCAAACTCATTGGTCACCATTAGATGATACCAGAGAGTCAAAATTTAAAGTGTTTTTTAGAATTATTTTTTCTTGGAGTATAGCTGCTTTACCACATTGTGTTAGTTCTGCTCTACAGTAAAGTGAATCAACTTGGATGCTAAGTTGCTTCAGTCGTGTCAGACTGTTTGCGACTCCATGGACAGCAGCCCACCAGGCTCCTCTGTCCATGGGATTCTCCAGGCAAGAATATTGGAGTGGGTTGCCATGCCCTCCTCCAGAGGGTCTTCCCAACCCAGGGATCAAATCCATGTCTCTTATTTCTCCTGCACTGTCAGGTGGGTTCTTTACTACTAGGGCCACCTGGGAAGCCGTGTGTGTGTGTGTGTCCCTTCTGTTTTGGATTTCCTGCCCATTTAAGTCACCACAGAGCACTGAATAGCATTCCTTGAGGTATACAGCAGGTGCTCGTTAGTGATCTACTTTATACATAGTATCTGTAGGGTATACAGACAAACCTAATCTCTCAGTTCATCCCACCCCTCCCCTTTCCCCCCGTGGTGCCCATGTGCTTATTCTCTATGTCTGTGTCTCGGTTTCTGATTTGCAAATAAGATCACCTATACCATTTTTCTAGATTCCACATATATAGGTTAATACATGGTATTTGTTTTTCTCTTTCTGACTTCACTCTCTATGACAGTCTCTAGGTTCATCCACAGCTCTACAAATGACCCGGTTTTGTTCCTTTTATGGGCTGAGTAATGTGCCATTGTACATATGTACTACATTTTCTTTATCCATTCCTCTGTTGGTGGACATTTAGGTTGCTTTCATATCTGAAGCTTTTAAAATCAGTAAATAAAGAGAAAAAGTCAAGCACTATACCATCTCTTTTTTGTACAAACTGCATCTTAGAGTAACCAAATAGTTGATGAAGTAAAACACTATTCATAGAAATATTCCAATTAGCCAATGGACAAGGACTTATCACTGCTCTTCTCACAAGAGCCCTCCATGACTGTTTCTGGGTCCAAAGAACAATTGTCTCCCCTTTACTTTGGGCCCAGGACTTGTATTAGTTTTGTGGCAAAGTTCTATCATTCCTTGTAGTTTTCCTCCATCTTACCCCCACTTTTGAGTATTGTGCCTTTATTAAAGACTCCTAGAATTATCCCAATTTGTGTATGCTACCTGCTTCCTGCTAGGACTTTGATACAGTAATTTGCTTCATAAATGACCCAAGAAATCCAGACTCTTAAAATAGGATTCTGGGAGTGGTTTCTCAAAAGTTTGAGTGAAGAAACAAACACTTTTCCAGGGAGAAGTGGGATATGGGTAATCAATAGGATGCATTGTCTTGATTATTTTAAGTTATTACAGGTAATGACAGAGGATGAAGAGCAAAGGAAGACAGTTGTAAGGCAGCAAATGGCTGTGCCGTGTAGTTGCCATAGCAACAGTAGTGATTATAAAGACTGTGGAGTCACTTGGCTTCTTCTGGCCCTCGAGAGCATTTATAGAGAAAAAGAGGAGTTAAAAGCTTTGACAACTCAATAAAGGATATATATGGATAAACAGAAATCCCTCTCCCACCCTGTAGCATCTTTAGAGCAGTCTTTTTTGCGTACATGACAGATAAGGTTGAGGAGCAAGCCCAGAGGACAATTGTAATACGGCAAATGTTGGGTGAGAAACAAGACTTAGAAACACAAAGTATGGACATATTATCATCATGGCTGGGTTTGGGAACTTTAACTCTTATGATTATCCTGAAACTCACAAACTGATGCCAATTCTCTCATTTCGTTTCAGCGCATGATGAGAGTTAGATTCCCACATTACATGGAGGGAGGGGTCAAATGCCTTTTAAAGAAGATACACTGAAAAAGTCACAAAAACTTTCTGTTGCAACCTTTCAGCTCCACTGTGTGTGTGTGTGAAGTCATTTCAGTCGTGTCTGACTCTTTGTGACCCTATGGACAGTAGCCTGCCAGGCTCTTCTGTCCATGGAATTTTCCAGGCAAGAATACTGGAGTGGGTTGCCATTTCCTTCTCCAGAGGATCTTTCCTACCCAGGGATTGAACCCATGTCTCTTGCATCTCCTGCATTGGCAGGCGGGTTCTTTACCACTAGCAGCACAGATAGAGTTCAGAAGTGGCCATAAGCAATATGTAAGTAAGTGTGGTTATGTTCGAATAAAACTTTAATGACTGGTGAAATTTGATTTTCATATATCATTTTATGTGTCATGATATGTTATTTTGATTTTTTCCCCAATCTTTAAAAACTGTAAAAACCGTTCTTAGCTTACAAAGAATGAAAGCTACAAAACAGCCTGGATTTGGCCCATGGGCTGTGGATTGCCAACCCCTGGTGTACATGTAACCAGACCCAAGTTAAGCAAAAAAGGCACAGAAAACTGCCTGAAATGAAGTGGCTCAGGCTCCCATGGTGCCTGCTGCTACTGCTTTCCTTTCTTTCCTCCAGTTCTTTCTACACTTGATCTTAGCCAAAAGGCTGAGAAGTGATCCTCCAGTTCTTTCTATGATATGTGAACAGAAGAGAAAAAAAATGTGGGCTCAGACGTTATGGCGTGCTTGCATTGTGGCCCTATATATCCTTAGTTTCACCACTTCTCTCTCTAACCATTGCTTGTAGGATTCCCCCTTGATGTGGATGTACATAATAGCAGTCTATTTTTGGCTCAGACTGAAACACTGAGCCATCCCATCAATAAGCCAGCTGTGAGTTCTTCCTCCTTCATTGGCAGTTCCAAGGAACTCCCTTGAAGCCTTGGGAATAAGCTGAGAGCAAGGTGTGTGTGGAATGGTCCTGGGTTACATACAGGTTGGGCATATTTGTGCAGCTTATTTGTGACCTCTGGACCTGCCTTGGCTTGATACAAGATGTATTCTTTTCCATTGTGTGACCGATTGCTGGTGGGCCTGCTCCATCTTATGATGTAGTAAATCTGACAGCACCTAGTTCATAATGTGACATCTAGTCACAGCGCCCCTTGGTGACCTGGGGTCACCGCTTGGTTTGTGCCAGGACCCAGAGGCATGTCAGGAGTTGTTATTGGAATGGTATATAGTTCTTGCTATGAGAGCAAGGTCTTGATTCAGAACCCTAGAGGGTGTGCAGCAACTTCCTATTGTGTTTTGAGAAATACCCCTCATGGTTTCTTTAACTATTGTATGTACCCTAGTAGCATGAGATCTGCCTTGTTACATGGTGTATGCAACAGAATTATGTAGATTGTGCTTGTACTGCAATCCTACCAGACAATGTGTCTTTCTCAAAACTGGTAGCCTTCTGCATCACATGACACATGAAGTGGAACTGTTTGCTTCTGTGTAGTATGTTGCCTCGCAAACAGGAGGAAGTCTCCCAAGTGCAAGTCTTCACAGTGTTGGAAGGTGCTAAGTGCATTAACTTGCCTTTTACCTTGGAGGCAATATCCTGGCATCCAGACTATTGGATTCCTGAAAAGCTCACTTATGTGATGACCCATACATTTTTGGAGTGACTACATCTTATTATGTGTATTAGTTCGGGTTCTTTAGAGAAAATGGGCTTCCCAAGTGGTGCTAGTGGTAAAGAACCTGCATGCCAATGCAGGAGACATAAGAGACAAGGGTTCAGTTCCTGGGTCAGGAAGATCCCCTGGAGAGGGCACAGAAACCCACTCCAGTAATCTTGCTTGGAAAATCCAGTGGACAGAGGAGCCTGGCAGGCTGCAGTCCATAGGGTGGCAAAGAATCGGACACGACTGAAGCCACTTAGCACCCAAGCCCAAGCCAGGGTAACAGAACCAATGTACTTGTTTTATCCATCCATCTATCTATCTATCCATCCACCTATCTATCTTTTATAGAAATTTGTTCACATGGTTATGGAGGCTGAAAAATTCCACAATCTTGCCATCCATAAACTAGAGAATAAGGAAAGCCAGTGGTGTAATGTCATCTGAGTCTGAAGGCCTGTAAACCAGGAGCTCTGATGTCCTTTCCTAGGTTGGAGATGGAGGCCTCAGCTCAAGCACATAGTGAATTTGCCCTTCCTCTGCCTTTTTATTCTATTCAAGCTCTCAGTGAACGAATGATGCCCAACAGCACTGGGGATGGCCATCAGCTTTACTTAGTTCATTAACTTAAATACTGATATCTTACAGAAACAACCCCACAGACACTCAGAAACAATGTTTTAGCAGCTTTCTGGTCATCCTTTAACCCATTCAACTTGATATGGAAGATTAACTACCACACCAGGCCATTCTAGCTTCTTGCTCATTAGATTTGTCTAATATGATATTAACAATATAGTGTGCCTTGCACCAGTCAGACTGGCCATCTTCAAAAAACCTAAAAACAATAATTGCTGGAGAGAGTGCAGAGAAAAGGGAACCCTCATACCCACTGTTGGTGGAAATGTAAAATGGTGCAACCCCTTTGGAGAACAGTATGGAGCTTCCTTAAAAAACTAAAAATAGAGTTATCCTATGACCCAGCAGTCCCACTTCAGGGAATATATCTGGAGAAAACTCTAATTTAAAAAAGTACATGCCTCCAATATTCATAGCAGCACTACTTACAAGAGCCAAGATTTGGAAGCAGCTTAAACAGATGAATGGATATATATATATATATATATATATATATATATATATATATATATCTTGAATGTTCATTGGAAGGACTGATGCTAAAGCTGAAGCTCTAATACTTTGGCCACCTGATGTGACGAGCCAACTCATTGGAAAAGACCCTGATGCTGGGAAAGATTGAGGGTGGGAGGAGAAGTGGGTGACAGAGGTTGAGATGGTTGGATGGCATCACCAACTCAAAGGACAAGAGTTTGCGCAAGCTCCAGGAGTTGGTGATGGACAGGGAAGCCTGGCATGCTGCAGTCCATGAGGTTGCAAAGAGTTAGAAACAACTTAGTAAGTGACTGAACAACAACAATATATCTATCTCAATATATACATATCTGAATCACTTTACTGTACTCCTGAAACGAATACAACATTGTCAATCAACTATATTTTAATTAAAAAAGTAGTATAGTGGACTAATGTGACTTTCTCTGAAATGTTTAGATTGTCCAGGTCCACTTGGATCATATCATGATAAAGGACAGGAGAACTGTTGGACAAGACCATGAATATAAGCTATTGTCCATCCCAGTCCAGTGTGAACTGTTTTGGATTCTCCTTTCTTAGAAACAGTAAAAGGAATACATTCCCTAATATATTCAGTATCAGGAGCTGAGATTGGAGTTTCTCCTTGTTGAGGTGTATGTTAGTGCACTATTATCTGCCATGATCTACACATTTTTTTCCAAGCACCAAACTGGTAAAATAAATGGGAATATAATAGTTGGACTAATCTCTCCATTTCTATTCAGGATGTGTCATGATTATAAGGTTATTCTTTTAGCAGAGACTCAGGGATAAATTGGAAGCAGAGACTGTTTCCTGACCCATTTAGTCTCCTGATATCGCAGAAGTGATGTTCTTTCCCCTTATCCTTCAGCCTAGAGCTGGTAATGACTGCACTGTCACTAGCCCCTGGGTCCTGAGCTACCCATTCTATTTTGCTAGACCCTGCCCATGACTGTGTTGATGGTCTTTTTGTTGAACCTGCCTTGAATTATCCTAATTAGTGTGCACCTTCTGTTTCATGTTGCAGATCTAACTTATCAAATCCAGGGCTTCTCTGGTGGTCCGGTAGTTAGGACTCTGACGCTTTTTAAAAATTATTCTGAGCTTCATTTTCTCAATTCTAAAAACTTTAGAATTAACTGATAGCTTCATAGCTATCAGTTAATAGTGAATATTCCAAGTTGATATCATTTATGATTATCGTGTATCATTTACTAAGATGCTTCCCAGCTCACTCCCTTTAATCAAGCTGCAATGGTACTCCAGGTGATATTTCTGAAAGGTAAATTGTGGCAAATCCCTTCTCTCTCTGAAATCCTTAATGATCCTCTGTCGTCTGCAGAATAACATTCCCATTCCTTGATATGTTACCTAAGAACCACTCTCCAGCCTAGTCTTTTTTAAACAATTATTTTCCATTATGGTTTATTGTAGGATACTGAATATATTTCCCTGTGCTGTACAGTGGGACCTTGTTGTTCATCCATCCTATACAGAGTAACTTGCATCTCTTCAGCCTGTTCTGACACCACTGTCCCCTACACACTCGACGTTCCAGCCACACTGACTGTACAGTTCCCTTCTCCTGCTCCTGTTCAGTTGATTCAGTCCTGTGTGATTGTGTGCGACACCTCAGAGGCCGCCAGGCTCCTCTGTCCGTGGGATTCTCCAGGCAAGAATACTGGAATGGATTGCCATTTCCTTCTCCAGGGCATCTTCTGGACCCAGGAATTGAACCCGGGTCTCCTGCACTGCAGGCAGACTGCAGACTTTCTGTGCCTTGTGAACTATTTTTTCTCTTTCAAGACCCAGCGTCACCTCCTCTGCAGACTTCCTTCTCTACCCCTGGCACACGGCTCTTTGTTCTCACATCATTATATAGAAATTCTGTTTTAAAATTAAAAAATTAACACATTGTTTTGAGACTGTTTATTTGATTATTCTCAACAGACAGCATAGTCTTCAAGGGATAGAAATACCCCTTTTGTCTAAAACATAATAGGGATTTTGTAATTGTTGCTTTAAATCTTTTAATATTTAAAAGAAAATGTGCTATGAGTTCTTCAATGTCTATGGTCAATTTCTTTGTTGGGTTTTCAGGGCAGCTGGTCTTTCTCTAAATTATCTTCGTTTTGAAGTAAAATCTTCCCTTCTCCCCTGGGATACAGTCATTTCCTCTGAGTTTTAATTCTTTCTTCTTTTCCCTGTAGAAAAGCTCCCTCATGAGAGGGACAAATCTTCCTCTGAATTTCCAAATTGTCATTATACCCTTGAGACCTGTTGTAACTTAATTATTCTTCAGATTCCAGACAAACCCTCAAAAAATCTCCAAGTAAATAAATTACTTAGGTTGGCATTTCCAGTCATACACTTATTTGAATATGTAACAAGTTAATTAAAAATTAATTTTATTCAATTGCAGAGTCTATACAAGCTAAACAAATAGAATTTTGCATACCATCACATATGTCCTATGAATTAAGCTAGTCTGCTGTTTTTAAAACCTTAAAATCCGATAGAAAATTATAAACGACTGAGGCTAAAAAAACTAGGCAGTCAGTTTAGTTTGGTAATTTCTTAAGTTATAACATATAATATACTTACAGAAACATCCATAAATTGGTTTAATTTTTAGTTCATGTTTTAGTAGCAATGGAGCTGGAATTAAAGGTTACATGTTGCTCTGTGGCCTTAGACTCTGAACAGAAATTTCAAAAATTTTAAGATGTATGTTTGGATGCAAAGAGAATTCATGTGTTTTTTCTATCTCTGTTTTACACAAAAGATGAAAACAGGACAAAAAGAAAAAGGCACTGTGCCTAAGAGTTCTTTTTAATAATTATTTTTCAATTTTCTCTTTGAACAAGCTTCTGAGTATCTCACTTGTATTTCTGTAGACAAGATGAAAAAAAAGAAGCAAAATAGATGATTCATTCCATGTGACAGTTTGTAGGCTTTGCCGTAAGATTAATTTGGCTTTTAGTTCTAAATACCTAACGCAAGGGCAAATCTAAATAAGGAAATACACTGACATTAGCATCTTTTCTCTCATTTCCATATGATTTGGAAAAAATGAAGGAGATGGAATTATTTGCTAGAATTCAGAGGGAAAAAATTGTCATTTTAAGTCACTGCAATCATTCAACACAAATTCTGTACTGAGAGAACAACATTTCCTACTCTGCCACTTTATTTCAAGTAATATTTAATTGCTTTCTGAACCTCTTCCAACTTCAATTAGTGTTAATTTAGTGTGTAGCTAAATACATTACCCTAAAATAATTAGGAATACAGTGTCCTCCATAACATACGCGATTGGTATTAGCAGGCTTGGTTTGGAAGCCTTAAACAGGGAAAGAGACAACAGAACCTGTTTTCTTAACTTGATGTGTTCTCAACCCCACAGCAGATTCCTTTTGTCATGTTATGAAGAACATGGCCTAAACGCCTCGGCATGGTTGTGCGAAGCCCTCTGTGATCTGACTTCTACTTCATCTCTGACTTAGCGTCTCAACACTTCAGTTCCATTCATGTGACATGTTTGTTTTAGTTTTTGCACCTCTGGGTTTTTGTTGTGATACCTTCTTAAGTGCCCTCTTAGCTGAGTCACACCCGCCCACATTTCTCGGTTCATGTAAGAGTCAGTGTGCTAGACCGTCTCCACCTGCCCCTGTAGCTCGACTCCTCGCCCCTACCCTCCCAGTTCCGTGCCCCGTGGGCGGGTGTTGGAGTCTTCATCACCTGCTTTCCTGAGCGCTGGCTTGCGGTTGAGGTTGGTCAGTGGGAGGCACCAGCAAAGACGGGAGGACAGGAGGAGAGAAAAGTCTAGGTGTTTTCCCCCTCCACTTCCCCATTCTTTCATCCTGCTGGACTACAGTTTGGCAGTCGCGTTGTTCCTCCAAACAACATCATAGCTCCCATGGCTGCAGCTCTCACTTGACAACAGGAAACAAAGTCTCTCATCCCTTCCGGTCTGTGAGTGTTAACTTCTTCCCACTCTTGTTCATCCTCTAGGGCTTCTTTATCCCTTTTAGTTCCTTTAACATTATGCACAGCTTTGTAAATCGTCCTTCCAGTAAACTCCTGTTGTTTGTGCTTTTGAATGTGTCATCTCTGTTGCTGGGACACTGACTAATAGTCTCTTTCTGATATTGCCTCTTGCGGCAGAATTGAAATTTTGCACTCTCAGTGAACCTATTACAGACTTACACAACCTGGCATACTTGACCGCACCATTTACTTTAAAGTTTACTTCCTTCTAGAGTCAAAGGATACCTTCTCAGTATCACAGGGGTGGAGCACAATAGCTGGCACATATTTGGTCCCCCTGAATACTTTTTGACTATAGTCATGAGTGGTTGGTATTATTATTAGTAATATGTTTTATGAAGATACATTGTGCCATTTAACCATCACACTAATTCTACAAGGTGGGATTGACATCTTCCTTTTACAGATGAGTAGACTAAAACCTAGGGAGATAAATAATTGGTCTAAGTCATAGTAAATGAAAGAGCAAACCTAGGTCTGTTTTTATTCTAAAGCCTGTTTTTTTAATCACTATGCTTTAATGCCTGAAGAGTGATGGATTTCTATAGAAGACCGCAAGGTTTAGCCAACACATTAGAAATATTTTTGAATGGTTTCCTCATGCCTCATGTTTTTTAAGGTGCCCCAACCTCCATCTTGACCCTAGTGCAGGGACAGGCATCTGAGTGTCTGCTACATAAACACGATTGTTCAGACAACAGTGAAGTGTTAAATTTGTGGTATCATAGATGAATTTTTAAAGATTCAATAGAAGAAGCACCATACAATTTACATATCTGATGTCTACTTTGTCAAACTAATCATTTAATTTTTACTTGGAAACATGTAATTCCTTTGACATAGTGGGTGGGGTGAATTGGGATCCAATAAGGACTAAGAGGAATCAAGCGAAAAATCAGAAGTCAGCTGGAACAGGTTTCAATCATGGAATAACAGTAGAAAGGGCTTCCCTCGTGGCTCAGCAGTAGAAAATCCACCTGCCAATGCAGGAGACGTGGGTTTGATTCCTGGGTTGGGAAGATCCCCTGGAGAAGGAAATGGCAACCCGCTCCAGTATTCTTGCCTGGAAAATCCTATGGACAGAGGAGCCTGGTGGGCTACAGTCCATGGGGTCACAAAAGAATCGGACACAACTTAGAGAATAGAAAGCAACAACAACAGTAGAAAGCTTCACACCTTAGACTCATGCCAGGATCTACCAAGACATCAATACACTTAAAAAGATTGTTCCTTAACCATGGTTTTTAGAGTTCAGACTGTATACTAATATCTTTTGTTACTATTTAAATAAAAATTCTTGAGCCTTCTTAAGTGTGGGCCATACTTCTCAAGTCTGTATCTGGTTTGTGTCCTATAATATTTGCATTCCCTACCAAATGAGTCATCCCAATGTTTAATAGGGGATCATTTTTGGTGCAGAATTTTTTTTTTCCATTTATTTTTATTAGTTGGAGGCTAATTACTTTACAACATTTCAGTGGTTTTTGTCATACATTGAAATGAATTAGCCATGGATTTACATGTATTCCCCATCCCGGTCCCCCCTCCCACCTCCCTCTCCACCCCATCCCTCTGAGTCTTCCCAATGCACCAGGCCTGAGCACTTTGAGACAAGTGCTCAGGCCTGGTGCAGAATTTTAAGAAGAAGAGTTAGACATGTTTCTCGACTCTGGAGGCTTTTATGAACATTCTGTTTATGACAAAGAATGCCTTTATTTAAGACTGAATAGAATTATTATGATATAATCATTCTAAATACATCTATTTGTTTTTCAAAATGAGGCAATTAGACAAGTCCATTCATTTATTTAATACACATTTGTTGAGCATCTACTATACGTTAGCTGTTCCTAAGGCTTGGAAATCAGCAGTGGACAAATAAATATCCAAGCCCTTGTGGATCTTGTGCATTTTCATGGGAATGTGTTTTGTGCATATGGATAACTGAAGGAAAGTGTTTTCAGAATTATAGCCCACCCTCAACTTTACTCTCTGTCTTCAAAGAATTTGAAAGAACATAGAAGAAATCCATACACAATAAATATTTATAGCTGATGCAAAGAAATGTACAAATTGTCAGGTACTTTACATATGTTAACTAATCTCAAAACCTCTATGACGCTATTTTCATTTCCATATTATAGATGAGGAAACTGAGGCAATGAGAGCTAGCAGAGTGGGAACTTGAACCCAGTTTGGTCTTTCTCACTGTCTTTGGTTTAACCTGTCATTAGGTTCTGTTTTGTTATAATTAGTCTTCAGTCAAAGGCCCACAAAATTCTTGATATGGGTACAGGTCTATAAACTCATTCAATAAAATATCACATTCATTTCAGGAATCCTCCAAGTATTTCTAGGTGGGAGTAACTCACTGACTCTTAGAAATATATTTCTGAATGGCATTCTATCTTGTCCTAGTTTTTTCTGGAAAACTCTGTAGAGAAATACCATTCCTCATATGGCAAAACCCTTCAACTGCTGGCAGAGAGTCATCACTGCTCTCTCATTACCCCAACACTTTCTGCTTTTTTTAGGCTAAACAACTTCTTATTCCACAATAATCTGGAAGTAAAAAGTTAAATGCAGTTTCCTTGGTGGTTGAGTGATAAAGAATACATCTGCCAATGCAGAAGCTGTGGGTTCGAGCCTTAAGCTCAGAAGATCCCCTGGAGAAGGATATGGCAACCCATCCCCGTATTCTTGCCCGGAAAGTCCCATGGACAGAAGAACCTGGCGGGCTGCAGTCCATAGGGCTGCAAAAAGAGTTGGACACAACTTAGAGACTAAACAACAAAAAGTAAAATAAGTTGGGTGGTGAAAACTTTAGGTCATTCCTTTCAAAGTCATTTCTAGCACTGCATGAAAAAAAGGAAAAAAGCAATCCACAACCACAACAATAAATGAGGTATGCGATTTAATTCTGGTATTACAGGGAGGCTTAATGAAGCAGAGAAGTGGCTTTCCGGAGAAGAAGAGATTAAAGTCTGGAAAAGAAGTATACCTGTCTGGGGATTAAAAAGCAAAAAATTTTAGAAGGTCAAGGAACCCAGAAGGGAATCCCATAAGGGTAAGTTTCGGACTCCTAAAGTCACTTAAGGTGAGAAAATTTGGCTGAGAATGCAGTTATTCAAATACAATTATTTCCGTTGAAAAAATAATTTTTATCCTGAGGAACCAAGGGCCAATTATCAGGGAATTATAACAGAACTATGTCTGGTTTGCATTTTGGATACTCTTGGGAGTAATTACTTTTAATAAAATAATAGGTGTGAAAACATTAAAAAGTTAAAAATAACTATATAGCACTTTTATTTTTGTTCCATGTAAAATTTCAATCTAGATGGAATAAAATTATCTTTTGCAGCACATAACAGGACTAATAAAATATTAAAGCCATTTGTTTTAAGCCCAAGTTAATAAGGGTTTGAAAGTTACTTGGATAAATCTGAAATTATGGGTTAAAATGGGGCATATGTGCATGTCTTATTATTTTTTAAATATTAAAAATAACTCAATGGCACAAGAAACTCAAAGGAAAAGATGAGACACTCTAAAACTCATCTTGTTCCTCTAAACCACAGCTTGAAAAGTATGTTGTGGCTGAAATGAACGATGGCTCCACATGGTGAAGTTTCAATGTTTGATTAAATATATACTGATGATTCAGTTCAGTTCAATTGCTCAGTCGTGTCTGACTCTTTGTGACCCCATAGACTGCAGCACACCAGCCTTCCATGCCCATCACCAACTCCCAGAGCTTGCTCAAATTCATGTCCATTGAGTTAATGATGCCGTCCAACCATCTCATCCTCTGTCGCCCCCTTCTCCTCCTGCCTTCAATCTTTCTCAGCATCAGGGTCTTTTCCAGTGAGTCAGTTCTTCATATCAGGTGGCTTTAGCATCAGTCCTTCCAGTGAATATTCAGGACTGATTTCCTTTAGGACTGACTGGTCTGATCTCCTCGCAGTCTAAGGGACTCTCAAGAGTCTTCTCCAACACCACAATTCAAAAGCATCAATTCTTCAGTGCTCAGCTTTCTTTATGGTCCAAGGCTCACATCCATACATGACTACTGGAAAGACCATAGCTTCGACTATATTAATGATTTAAATGTATTAAATAATCATCATACTGGATTGTTTGTTCATTAGTCTAGAGATGAATAGGAGCGAAACAAAGATGACCTCTTTAGACCCAGTTTGGATGGCTACCATATGTGTTTCTGAAATGAGAATTAGCAAAACTTAGCTCACAGGGGATGGGTAAACAGGGAAATGGTGTCAGTAAAGTACTGCGGCCTCGGTGGTTCACGGGTTTTCCTTTTATTTGACACATTTACGTTTGGCTGTGCTGGATCTTCCTTGCTGCATGCGGGCTTTCTCTAGCTGTGGCAGGTGCAGCCTTCTCACTGAAGTGGCTTTTCTTCTCGTGGATCCTGGGCTTTAGAGTGCAGACTCAGTAGTTGTGGTGCAACTGCTTAGTTGCTCTGCCACATGTGGGATCTTCCCAGACCAGGGATGGAAACTGTGACCCCTGCATTGGCAGGCAGAGTCTTAACCACTGGACCACCAGAGGAGTCCGTTAAATGGATTTTGTGAGCACACACTAATGCTCTATATTTCCAGCTAACAACAGCTAAACATAAAATAACAGTCTTGAAAGCCACAAGCCATTGGGGAACCCAGTTTTGCAATTTCACATTAACTTTTTCTTTTGTTCATTTGGTTCTGTGCTGCCTTGGAAGTGCTATTGGGAGTGATCTGTTCTGATCTTTGTGCAATTTACAGCAGCCTCAGCCCTTCCTTGTACCTACGTCCATCAGCTACTATCACTTTTTCTTAAGCTAATGTCCAGTAGCATTATTTTGTTTATTAAAAATTTAGTATGTCTTTTCAACTGTGTGATGTTTTTTAAAAGATTGTTATTGATCCCATTAGTTCTCTGCCACGTTCTGTGCTTTTTTTTGCCCCAATCCTATCTTTTTTTGATATAAACCTTCTCATATTTAGTGCACAGTCTTAGTGGATGTGAGGTTTTTCAGGGAATTATTGTTTATTCTATTATTATAATATGTCCATGAATCTACAACCTTTTTCAGATTATATATTTCCTGTGTGTGTGCAAAGCTGCTTCAGTAGTGTCTGACTCTTTGCAATCTTATGGAATGTAGTCCGCCAGGCTCCTCTGTCCATGGGATTCTCCAGGCAAGGACACTGGAGTGGATTGCCATGCTCTCCTCCAAAGGATCTTCCCGATCCAGGAATTGAACCTGTGTTTCTTCCATCTCCTGCATTGGCAGGCAGGTTCTTCTTTACCACGAGGGCCACCTGGGAAGCCCCATGTATTCCTTATCTATACAGAATATTCCCCTGAGAATTTCAAGTTCATAGTAACAAATAATCAACTGTTAGATACTAAATCTTCAGAAAGACAAATTCGGCCTTAAAAATAGAGTTTCAGACAAATATAAACCATATTACCAGAGTGCAAATATATCATTGATATGGAATGAATCATTGTTTTGAGATCCATACCTGTGGTACGAATACTATTTGGCTGATAAATGTATTGAAGATATAGCTAAATAATGACTTCAGGTTTGTATAACTCTATAAACTAAATCAGAAAGAGCATGTTCATTTGTTTCAAACTAATCATGCCTTTGTACCACCAGAAGCTTTCAGGATACGCACAGGTGCCCACTTATTAAAGCATTAAATGATGGCATTGTATTTAATAGGACAATGCAATTAATAGTTCTTGACTAACTTTTACTTTTTAATGGACAAACTCTAATTAGTGTTTTCAAGGAATAGTCATAGTAACTTAATAAAAAGGTGCAAAATATATCTAAGTAGCAAACTTAGATGAATTAATTCATTTTAAAGTTCTTAACAAAAAATGATATAAACTTTTAGGCTTTATAATAACATGAAAGAATGCATTAATAAAATGTAATTAAATAATTATTTCACAATTAACTTCTGTAAGCCTGTTTCCTCATCTGTAAAATGTGAATAACAATAAATAATAACTACCTAAGCCACTGTTGGGAGAATTAAATGAGATAGTACTATGCATGTAGGGTACTTAACACAATGGCTGGTCCACAGTAACTAGTCTTCATTAAGTATTGGTAATTCTTCTAATTGGCAATTAAAAATTCCACTGTTCAGAACAAAGGTGCATCAGCTGGCCCCAACATTAATCTTTGAGTCATATACCATCCAGTATTTTTTTTGCTATGATAGGTCACTCTTTTTAAGTTTTCTCCCTGAAAATAATGACTGTTGTATTAAGCAAAATCAACAACAGTACACCAACCCTTTTTATTTTAAATATTTTTTTGCATTATTCATTTATTTGGCTGCACTGGTTCTTCATTGTTGCATGCAGCCTGTTTGCCGTTTAGGAGGCTACTCTCTAGTCGCGGTGTGTGGGCTTCTCATTGCAGTGGCCTCTCTTGTTGTAGAGCATGGACTCTAGGACGTGTGGGCTATTTGCTGTATGTGAGATTAGTTGTGCTGTGGCATGTGGGATCTTCCCGGCCCGGGGATTGAACTGGCGTCTCCCACATTGCAAGGCAGATTCTAAACCACTGGACCACCAGGGAAGCCCCCAAGAACACTTTTCCAGTGAGACCATGGGCCAAGTGTGAAGACAGACACAAAGCAATGTCAGATGTTAGCTCTCAACCAAAAATTTACAATCTATGCTGATAAAGAAGGCAGAAAAGTAATGATTTAGTTTCCTGTAATGTAATAGTTACTTATTATACTTTAACTCACAGTTTTTGTCCTCTTGCCACAAACAAATTAGCCTTCTTTTAAGAAAATGCTCTTTATCGAGTTTAGTTTCATTGGGTATCATTGTACATAAACTGCAGAGGCCCCAATGTCTTAGTGATTTGGCAAATGTTAGATGAGAAAATAGAAGAGAGTTTAGAACATATTATCTGTCCCTAAAACATAGTGAATGTCAAAGACAAAAAGACATAAAAGGAAACAAGATTTTTAAGCTACTCTGATTATTTTTCATTTTATTGAAAAATTTTATGAGTTAGTTTTACTAATTTTAACCTCTTTGGACTCCACTTCATCTTACTCATAGTTTCTTAGAATATAGGTAGTTTTCTTCTTTTCAAGAATGTGAAGCAACTTTCTAGTTAGACTTGTATCAAATTTAAGGTCTTCAGGTTTATAATTATAGTATTTTATCAAATGATCAATTTCCCCTACACATCACCTATCTCTCCCTATTTAGTTTATTAATGGGCAGGTTTTTAAAAAAATTTATTTTTACTTATTTGGCTGTACCAGGTCTTATTTGGGGCATGTGGGATCTAGTTCACTGACCAGGGATTGAACCCAGGCCTCAGGCATTGTGAGTGTGGCGTCTTAGCCACTGGACCACCAGAGAAGTCCCCCATATGTGAATAAATCTAAGCTTCGTGAATTTCCTACTGACTAAAAAATTCTATGGAAGGAAGAATCTCGGACGGAAGAATCTTGGCATGTATATATGCCAAAGAATTGATGCTTTTGAACTGTAGTGTTGGAGAAGACTCTTGAGAGACCCTTGGATTGCAAGGAGATCAATCCAGTCAATTGTAAAGGAAATCAGTCCTGAATGTTCATTAGAAGGACTGATGCTAAAGCTCCAATACTTTGGCCACCTGATGCGAAGAACTGACTCATTGGAGACCTTGATGCTGGGAAAGACTGAAGGTGGGAGGAGAAGGGGGCTACAGATGATAAGATGTTTGGATGGCATCACTGACTTGATGGGTATGAGTTTGAGCTAGCTCAGGGAGTTGATGATGGACAGGGAAGTCTGGTGTGCTGCAATCCATGGGGTTGCAAAGAATCAGACACAACTGAGAGACTGAACTGATATATATATATGTGTGTGTGTGTGTGTGTGTGTATATAAAAGACAACTTTCATCCATAATTTTCCGAGATAGACTTCATGATTCTATTTGAAACAGGGCCTAGACCCACTTCTGAGAAAGATCACAAGCAGATTTGTTTGAAGAGAGATAATGGGAAGGAACAAAGGTGGCTTATCATTTGCCCAAATAGCATCCTCTGTGAAAGACTAGTTAGTGTAACTTTGAATGGTTTCCTACTCAGCTCTCTCTGCCACATACCTAGACACCAGAAAGAAGCCTTTACTATTTTTTCATAGAAATAGTAGATCATAGATTTTTGCTGTGGTTTTCTGGGGTAGAATAACAACAAGCATATGCAAGAGGGATCCTCTCTTCCTAAGATTCCTTTAGATGATCCTTTTAATGTAGAAAGATAAAATTAAACATTTAGTAATTTAGCTCTTATTTTGCACTGAGTACTGTAAATTTTTTAAAATATAAAGATGAAAGCCATGATTCTTACTATAAGTACTAGTTGAATTTAAAAATTGAAATTATCTGTTTATTTTTGGCCGTGCTGGGTCTTGGTGGCCGCACGTGGGTTTTTTCTAGCTGCGCGCAGGCTTCTCCTTGTGATGGCTCTTGTTGCCGGAGCACGGGCTCTAGGGCTTGTAGATTTCAGTCGTTGCAGCACATGGGCTCACTAGTTGTGATGTCTGTGCTTCGTTGCCCCATGGCATGTGGAATCTTCCAGGACCAGGGATCGAATCCGTGTTCCCTGCATTGACAGGCGCATTCTTAACCACTGGTCCACGAGAGAAGTCCCTAATTTAATTTTTGAATCCCTGAATGAAGCTTTAGCCCCCTTCATATCCTCTGGTTCTACCCTCAAAGGAAGGTGTTTGTCCTGGAACACTCAGCTTTTTTCCCCTCATCTGACAAAGAAGTAGTCTTCAGTCTTCTTAATTTTCGGAACAACCAAATTTATAAATAACAAAATCACAGACAGTTCTGAATATGAGCATTTGGACAAGGCCATTCTAGGCACTGAGATCATGTTTATACTTATGAAAGATACATGCAGTGGTTAGACTTTTGGGCTCTTGGCCTATTTGAAGGCTACCATGTGACAAAGGGCTCTGTTTTTCATTATTTAACAAGATATTTTTTCTTTATAAAGAGGAAAAGATATTTATATGTGGTTTTTAAAATGCCACCTTCCAATCTTGTAACTAGGGCCCAAGTAGAAAAACTAGTTTGACGATCTTCACTTGACCTCTGTAATGTAGAATGTCTCCACTTTATTGTAAGACTTAGTTCTTTTTATTTCTTTGCAATCCATGTATGGCCCATCTCCTCTCTCTTGTTACAGTTCTTGCTTTTTAATTAGGCTAGTGCATGCTAATGCACAGCTGATTGTAGGGGAATATTTTAAGTTTCATTTTAACTGCAATAAAATAGTCTTGTGCTAAATATTTGCAAAGGTCAAACTTTGTACATGGAAAAGACTTTTGACATTCTATAGAGAATGAAGGAATCAGTCTATCAGGTAACTTTTCACCTAGCCTAGTCCTTGGTAGGTAATTGATAAATGTGTATTGAGCAGTTGAAACAATGAACATATGTTCAGATTCTCCTATAATAATGCTGTCGGTTAATTCAGTTAAACATTCATTGTGTGCATTCTTTGTGCCAGGAGCAGTGTAAGGGATAAAAAACTAACAGGATGTTTCCCCGCAAAGACCTCAGAATCTAGAAGAGGAGACCTACTTCTTCTAAACATATTTTCAATTTAATAGGATGGTTAGAATAAAAGTGACATACATAAATAACCCAAGAGCAAAAATTGAGGGCTACCTAACTCAGATTTAGGGGATCAAGGATGGCTTAAAAAATCAGTTTTCTTTTCCTTCCAAAATAACAAAGGAATTCATGTCAATTGATGAAAAGCATGCTATTCGTTTGCTAGGGCTACCTTAACAAGATACCACAAACTGAGCGCTTCAAACAAAGAAACTTAACTGCGTCACAGTTTTGGAGGCTTGATGTCCAAGATCAGGTTCCTTCTCAGGGCTGTGAGAAAGAATCTGTATGTGGTTTTCCTTTAGCTTCTAGGAATTGCAGGCAAGCTTTGGTGTTCCTTGGCTTGTAGAAATATCACTTTATAAGGACACCATTCAAATTGGGTTAGTGCTCATCCTAATGACCTCCTCTTAACTAATTACATCTGTAATGACTATGTTTCTAGATAAGGTCATATTCTGAGGTATTTGGAGTTAGGGTTGCAACATGTATTTTTTGGGGTGGCACAGTTCAATCATAAAACCATTTTGATTTCTAGAATCTTGGTTTTATGTATTAAAAATCTTAACCATGACAGTGAAAATATTGTCATTGGCAATTGTTAGAACCGATGACATTTTCAGAGACGTGACCAGTAGACTCAGATTATTTAAAAACCTATTTGCAGACTGAACTAGCATCATTTATCCATGTTCCATCCACCCACCCACCCATCCACCCACATCTTTAGCCATGTGTTTTCCTGACCTACTGTGTGAGCTTGGGATAAATAAGATATGTCATATTCCTAAAACATTCACAATTGCAAGGACGAAACAGATATGTAAATAGTTACAGAATCATGTATGATAAGGGCTGTAACAGGCTTTATTTCCTCATCTTTTAAGAAACTGGTTAAATCTGCATTGTGAAGCCTATAGATGGAAGTTGAAACTTAATTACAGTAGGGACTTTGAGGTATTTGTTTTTTACAAACAATTACTTTTCATTAATTTTATTATTGGGTATGACTGAGTTATATCTGATTCACTTCTTTCCGCAGCAGAAACTAACACAACATTGGAGGCATTTGTATTGTTGCTGTTCAGTCACTAACTCATCTCTGACTCTTTGTGACCCCATGGACTGCAGCATGGCAGTCTCCCCTGTCCTTCACTATCTCCCGGAGTCTGCTCGAATTCATGTCCATGTGTCAGTGATGCTATCTAACCATCTCATCCTCTGTCATCCCCTTTTCCTTTTGCCTTCAACATTTCCCAGCATCAGGGTCTTTTCCAATGAGTTGGCTCTTCACATCAGGTGGTCAAAGTATTGGAGCTTCAGCTTCAGTCCTTCTGATGAATATTCAGGGTTGATTTCCTTTAGGATTAACTGGTTTGATCACCCTTGCTGTCCAAGAGACTCTCAAAGGTTTTCTCCAACACCACAATTAGAAAGCATCAATTCTTCAGTGCTCAGCCTTCTTCATGGTCCACACATACATGATGACCGGAAAAAATCATAGCTTTGACTATACGGACCTTTGTTGGCAAAGTAATGTCTCTGCTTTTTAATACACTATCTAGGTTTGTCATAGCTTTCTTCCAAAAAGCAAGCATCTTTTAATTTCATGGCTGCAATCACTGTCCACAGTGATTTTGGAGCCCATGGAAAGAAAATCTGTCACTACTTCCACTTTTCCCCATCTATTTGCTATGAAGTGATGGGACCAGATGCTATGAGCTTCATTGTTTAAATGCTGAGTTTTAAGCAAGCTTTTCACTCTCCTCTTTCACCTTTATCAATTGGCTCTTTTGTTCCTCTTCACTTTCCGCCATTAGATTGGTATCATCTGCATATCTGAGGTTGTTGATATTTCTCCTGGCAGTCTTGATTTCAGTTTGTTGATTCACCAGCCCAGCATTTTGCATGATGTACTCTTCACATAAGTTAAATTAACAGGGTAACAATATACAGCCTTGTCATACTCGTTCCCAATTTTGAACCAGTCAGTTGTTCCATGTATGGTTCCATATGTTGCTTCTTGACCAGCATACAGGTTTGTCAGGAGGCAGGTAAAGTGGTCTGGTATTCCCATCTCTAAGAAATTTCCACAGTTTGTTGTGATCCACACAGTCAAAAGATTTCACATAGTCAATGAAGAAGAAGCAGATGTTTTTCTGGAATTCCCTTGCTTTCTCCATGATCCAGTGAATGTTGGCAATTTGATCTCTGGTTCCTCTGCCTTCTCTAAGCCCAGCTTGTATATCTGGAAGTTCTCGGTTCATGGACTGCTGAAGCCTAGCTTGAAGGATTTTGAGGATAACCTTACTACTGCTACTGCTAAGTCACTTCAGCTGTGTCTGACTCTGTGCGACCCCATCCCTGGGATTCTCCAGGCTAGAACACTGGAGTGGGTTGCCATTTCCTTCTCTGATGTGTAAAAGTGAAAAGTGAAAGTGAAGTCGCTCAGTCACGTCTGACTCTTCGCGACCCCATGGACTGCAGCCTACCAGGCTATGGCACCCCACTCCAGTACTCTTGCCTGGAAAAATCCCATGGACGGAGGATAACCTTACTAGCATGCAAAATGAGTGCAATTGTATGGTAGTGTGAACATCCTTTGGCATTTCTTTAAGGTTGGTCGAATTCTGTATAACTAAATTTTCCTCCATGTTATTTTAAAATTGGAGAGTCCGATGAAAGAGACTATTCATTGTGCCTGAATGAGTAGCTATTTTGTTGAGTTAAGATCATTCCGATTTAGGTATGATGGTTAAAAGCTGTGATGAACATGTATACACCCAGGGTTTCTCAGCCTTGGCACTGCAGACACTTTGGACTGGATGCTTTAAAAAAAAAATTGTAGGCAGTTATTCTCTGCATTTGTGGGATATTTTAGCAGCATCCCTGGCCTTTATGCACCAGATGCCAGGAGTTATCTCTCCCACCCCGATTTGTGACAACTAGACAACACTGCCATAGTTGAGAACCACTAATATATGCTTCTTTTTTTTTCTTAAAATTTTTTATTGTGGTATAGTTGATTTACAAGGTTAAGCCAATCTCTGCTGTATAGCAAAGTGACTCAATTACACACATGGACATTCTCTTTTTTTATATTATTTTCCCTTATGGTTTATCACAGGATACTGAATATAGTTCCCTGTGCTATACAGTAGGACCTTGCTGTTTCTCCATCCTATATACAATAGTTTGCATTTGCTAATGCCAAATGCCCAGTCCTTCCCTCCTTCATCCCTTGTCTCCTTTGGCAATTGGAAGTCTGCTGTCTATGTCTGTGAGCCTGTTTCATAGAGAGGTTCATTTGTGCCATAGTTTAGATTCCATACATGAGTAATATCATATGGCATTTGTCTTTCTGTTTCTGACTTCACTTTGGTATGCTAATCTCTAATTGCATCTATGTTGCTGCAATAGCATTATTTTGTTCTTTTTAATGGCCGAGTAGTATTCCATTGTATATATGTACCACAGTTTCTTTATCCATTCATCTAGTGATGGATATTTAGGGTTTTTTTTTTTTTTTTTTATGTGTTTTGGCTATTGTGAATAGTGCTGCATGTATCTTTTTGAATTATACTTTTGTTAGAGTATATGCCCAGGAGTAGGATTACTGCATTATATGGTAATTCTATTTTTAGTTTTCTGAGCAACCTCCATATGGTTTTCCACAGTGGCTGCACCACATTACATACCCACCAACAGTGTAGGAGGGGAGAAGAGCTAATAAATATTTGAATATCATGGTCACATTACATCTTATCCAATTTAATATGTGCAATATTGATCTGGTTTCCTAGTCAATCTCACCTTTCACTTTAACTGAAGCAAGTAAGCCTACTTTAGTTGTTTATTCTTTGGAGAGGGAGAGGAGGGTATTTAACATCTGTTTATAAGAGCTTAAGAAATTGTACTAATACCTAGCAACTCAAACTAGTGTCTCTAAGCACTCTATAAATAGTTCTATCATGGACTAACATTTTAGTAGAGGGAAAGGAAGCAGTGAGAAAAATTGAGAAAGTAAAGAAATGAATTAGGAACAGAATGGTTTTAGTGCTCATCATCTTATTTTTATGGATGAATGTTGGAGTTTGTAGGGGATGAATAGGGGAGGAAGAGCTCAGTCCTTTGGCCAGTCCCTCTTCAGGAGCCATTTCTTTCTTCTTGCACCACTTCTAATGTTGCATCAGCTTCACTTCCAGTTTTTAAAGGAATGTTCTGGTTCTCTTGAGGCCCTAGGTCATCCTTGCTTCTCATTATGTATCAGTATTGTCAAGGATGTGAATTTTAGGCTATAGGCCCTTCCCAGGTCTGCTTGTGCAGTCCTGTGAAGATACTAGGCATTTTTAGCTTTCAGAATTGAGACACTCTAGCTTGACTATCAGAACTTGACTGATTTGCTGACAACAGCCCTGGTACAAATAGTTTTCAACAGCAGTTATTTTACTGAGCTGAACTTTCTGAACATATCAGATCATTACTCTTAAGTACAAATACGTAGTCTTAGTGAAGTAACGGGGCATAGCCTGTATTGGATTTTGATAGTTCTGGCATTTGGTTCAGCAGAAGCTTGACCCTGAGTTAATTAGTCTGGCAATTCCTGCTGGCTGTTTAATCAAAATACTGCAACTTTCAACTTCATCAGTAATTTAGTTCATTTGTCTTTATTATGATTCCATGATTATTTCTGGTTGAAAGACTAGTATTTTTGATAACTGTAATATTAGTGATGAATAGCAATAATAATGTCTGTGTAAAGAATATGCATTAGTAGATCTACAATAACATCATGGGCTTTAAAAATAGATTTCTTTAAAGGAAAGACATTTGTAACTGTTTCTGTAACATGCAACCTATCTTTCCTATATCTTGATAATTTAACTCATCATCAATGACATGGAAACATTCAATCCAAGAGAAGAAAAAAAAAAACAATTTCATCCCTGAGATAATTTTAATAATTTTGAAAATTGAACAAATAACTTTATAAGAAGGGCAGGATTTTTTAAAAGATACTCCTTCAATACACTTTTCCTTAACAAATTGGTCACTTGTATTTTCCATGTTTTTTTTTTCCCAGTCTTGTTTGCATGCATAACCAATTTTGTATAGTTGCAATTACAGTGTAGATTCAATTTTGTATTCTGCTTTTTTCACTTAGCATTATTCTTCCATAATAATTTAAAGAGAGTTTTATTTATGGTTATTTCAGATGTAGAGAATATAATTTTCTAAACTGTACTTAAGTGCTCAATTTAAATATTTTAATGGCCAACCCAAATCATCAAATGTATTCTAGATAAGGGTGCGTTACAGTTAATGCTTAACATTGCAGGAAGCAACTTGCATATACATTAGATTCAAGTCAAATGTCATATGCAAGTGGAAATGAGGACATAACAGGCTGGTCGTCTTTATGTATTTGGAAATTTTTCTACACTGAGATGTACTTCTAGAATTGGTCGGTCTGGCTGCTAAGTTTTCATGCCCTGAACTAATTCAGCCAGTTGTAAAATTGTACCTTTCTGCAGATGACTTCACATGTGCACCTCATTTATACTTGAACTTGCTATGATTCAGATAGCATTATCCTAAATGATGTTAAGAAACTGTTCATTTTCTGTGTCAGCGAAAAATGAGGAAAGGCCAACTACATTTCGCCTGAAGAGAGTCATGTCAGAACTGACATCTTGGCAGATACAAAAATGCAAGTAAGATATTTTAACAGGGCATACTAAAACTAATGAACTGAGGACCAATATACACTTCTCCATTGTATTAAAGTGGCATCTACTGAAATTTACAAATGCTAAAAGACATGCTTTATTAGTTGCTGTAGGAGTCCTCTTTCATTTTAGTTTATCAGTTAAAAAAGAAATGTGTTTTCCTTTTGTGTAATTTTTAACCCTTATTTTAAAATGTGGTGTGAGAAGATGGATTTTAGAAAGTAATTGTTCTGATACAAAATACAACTAAGAAAATTGATTATTTACTTATCTCTGTCTGCTTATTAAGAGCTTCCCTGGTGGCTCAGATAGTAAAGAATCTGCCTGCAATTCAGGAGACCCTGGTTTGATCTCTGGGTTGGGAAGACCCCCTGGAGAAGGGAATGGCTACCCATTCCAGTATTCTCGCTTGGAGGATTCCATGGACAGAGGGGCTTGGAGGGCTACATTCCATGGAGTCACAAAGAATCAGACATAACTGAGGGACTCACACACACACACACACACACACACACACTCGTGCTTATTAAAGAAAAAAATCTGAACAATGAATTTTTTGCTTGACAAAGCAAGCAGCCTACCAAGAGTTCTTTCATAAGCAATAATGTGCTTAATCTAAAAAGCTAATATGATATTTGGAAATTTAAAAATTATAGGTTATATGAGGACTCCCCTGGCCTTCCAGTAGTTGTGACTGCCTTCCAGTGAAGGGGATGTCAGTTAAATCCGTGGTTGGGGAGCTAAAATCCCACATGCCTTGCTGCCAAAAAACCAAAACATAAAACAGAAGCAATATTGTAGCAAATTCAATAAAGACTTTTAAATAATGGTCCACATCAAAAAAAATCTTTTAAAAAATTATTGGGTTATATGCAAGAGCTAGGGAAGACTATTTCCACTTAATCCACTGTCTTTTAGGCCCTTATTAACCTGCGGTGTTCAATTTTAATTTCTATATTTTCAAGTTTTTTTGTTTTTGTTTTTTTTACTCAGAGAATTTAAGGAAGGGAGGTAGAATTGATGAAAGAGATATCAACTGGAAGATTAAACTTGATTGAGTTGTATTTTCCTGGAGGAGAAACTAAGATGTTTACTTATTACTTTAGGTGTATCAATTATTATTATAGTCAGCAAAAGCTATTTCAACTAGTGATCTCTATTTATTTAGAACAGACACTCTCAAAGTATGGTCCCCTGGCCAGTGTGATCAGCATCATCTGGGTATCTGTGAGAAACTGCAGATTCTTAGGGCCCACCCCTGACCTTGGAAACTCTGCCTGTGGAGCATAGAAATTGGTTGTAACTAACCTGCCAGGTGAGTTTGGTGCAAGCTAATGTTTGAGAACTAATGTTTTGTGTTTCAGGGGAAAGAACAGATCCTAAAAATAGGGATACATTTTTAAAATAGAAAAGGATGAATGAGTTTGATCTCAAGAAGAATCTAAGTAGTCTAAGTAAGTAATGTGGTTATATTGTAGTAGTATATTAAAGGAAGTTTTGTATTTCTCATAGCACAGGTACTTAGAAAAGAAACCAAGAATTGCTTTATTGAACAAGTTTCATGCGGTCAAACAAGACCACTCTGTGCTCCATATTTAGTCATGTGTGCAGACAGACAGCGGCTTCCCAGGTGGTTCTAGTGGTAAAGAACCCACCTGCCAATGCAGGAGAGGTAAGAGATGCATGTTCGATCCCTGGGTCGAGAAGATCCTCTGGAGGAGGGCATGGCAACTCATTCCAATACTCTTGCCTAGAGAATCCCACGGACAGAGGAGTCTGGTGGGTTACAGTCCATAGGGTCTCACAGAGTTGGGCAAGACTCAAGCGACTTAGCAGACAGGCAGGCAGACAGACAACTTAGTTTCTCGAGGCTGCCTCAGTGGAAGAGGCTTGTCAGCCAAACAGCTTAACTCCATCATTGCTTTATTGACATGTAGAACAATTTGCATACTGCTGCGTATATTCTTCTCAACTCCCTTCTCTCAAGATGCCCCACGGCCTGTATAATTTCCACCCACTTTTTAAAAAAGGATATTTACTTATTTATTTTTGTTTTTGGCGGTGCTGGGTCTTTGTTGTTGCTCGCGGGGTCTTTCTCTCGTTGTGGAGAGCAGGGGCTACTCTCTAGTTGTAGTGCACGGACTTCTCATTGCAATGGCTTCTCTTGTTGCAGGGCACAGGCCCTGGGGTGCTCAGGCTTTAGTAGCTGTGGGCTCAGTAGTTGCGACTCATGGGCTTTAGAGCACAGACTCAGTAGTTGTGGTGTATGAGCTTAGTTGCCCTGTGGTATGCGGGATCTTCCTGGACCAGGGATTGAACTGGTGTCCCCTGCATTGCAAGACAGATTCTTAACCACTGGACCATGAGGGTAGCCCCATCCACTTGTTTTGAGAGGATAAGCAGTATTGAATCTGGAACTATAAAACGAATTTGCCCTTTAAATTCATTTCCCTCTCTTTGATTCTATAAAATAACATCCATAGAGTAAAGCTTTGAAAATGAAAAAGACTTTTAGTCAAATGTAAAGTGAAAATGTAAAAAACATCTTTCAACTTTTTTTGTTTCAAGCTTGAAAAGATACTTGCCCAAAGATGAGAAAAGAGATGACATTTCCTCCACTGGTTTTCTCGGGGCTTCTGGATTTATTCAAGAAAACTGGTTTATGTGCTACTGGCAGCTATTTGAGGTTCTTGATGACTGGAAGATGGCACCATGAGGAAGGATAAGGGACATCCATCCTTTATCTTGGGCCTACAGGTTACAAACTCTTGAAGGACAAGACCATGTGTTTCTTCCCTGTATTTGCAGCATCTTGGTGTCCAGTGTGTAGTGCTGCAGCCAGGAATTCAGAGAGTATATCATTTGTGAACAAGTTTAATAGGGCTTGATGAGAGTCAGGAAAAGTCTAGTCTGTCTACACTACTTAAACTTATAGCCTGCTTACCAGCTCTGGGTGTCTTCCCAATGGCTCAGTGGGTAAAGAAACTGCCTGCAATGCAGGAGATATAGGAAACTCAGGTTCGATCCCTGGGTCAGAAAGATCTCCTGTGGAGGGGAAGTGGCCACCCACTCCAGGACTTTTGCCTGTAAAATCCCATGGAAAGAGGAGCCTGGCGGGCTACAGTCCATGGGTTTGCAAAGAGTGGGACACCGTGGAGCATGCATGCTCTGATTCTCCTTCTCATTTTATTTTTTCCCGGGGCAATGATCATTTTCAACATTTTAAACAATTTTTTATTTATTAGTTTTTCAGACTTTTAATTTTGTACTGAAGTAGAGCCAATTAACAGTGCTGTGATAGTTTCAGGTGAACAGCCAAGGGGCTCAGCCATACATATACATGACTTTCAGCATTCTTTATCACTTATTTATTTAATTTATTTTTGTTTCCTTGAGCCCACATGAGGAGAAAGATTTCTGTTTGATTGGTTTACTCATTGCATAGGAGGTGCAAGAGACTCTGGTTCAGTCCTTGGGTTGGGAAGATCCCCTGGAGTAGGAAATGGCAACCCACTCCAGTACTCTTGCCTGGAAAATTCCATGGACAGAGGAGCCTGAGGGGGCTACAGTCCATGGGGTCACAAAAGAGTTGGACACGACTGAGCACAAGAATAAGACATGAGGTCATTGTGTCTCTTACATTTGTAGGTCTCTCCCGTAACAAAGCCTTTCCCAGCAGACTAGAACAGTGCTTCTCAAAGTGTGATCCCTGGACCAACAGCCTGAGCATTACCTGGGGAATTGTTATATCTCAGGTCCCATCCTAGAAGAGTGACATCAGAAACTCTGGAGTGAGACCCAACAATCTGAGTTTTAATGAGTTCTCCAGGTGATTTTGGTACCTGCTCAAATTTGAGAACCACTGTGATAGAGGATCATCAAAAAAGCAAGAGAGTTCTAGAAAAACATCTATTTCTGCTTTATTGACTAAGCCAAAGCCTTTGACTGTGTGGATCACAACAAACTGTGGAAAATTCTTCAAGAGATGGGAATACCAGACCACCTGACCTGCCTCCTGAGAAATCTGCATGCAGGTCAAGAAGCAACAGTTAGAACTGGACATGAAACAACAGACTGGTCCAAATCGGAAAAGGAGTACGTCAAGGCTGTATATTGTCACCCTGCTTATTTAACTTGTGTGCAGAGTACATCATGCGAAATGCCGGGCTGGATGAAGCTCAATCTGGTATCAAGATTGCTGGGAGAAATATCAATAACCTCAGATACGCAGATGACACCACCCTTATGGCAGAAAGCGAAGAAGAACTAAAGAGCTCTTGGTGAAAGTGAAAGAGGAGAGTGAAAAAGTTGGCTTAAAACTCAACATTCAGAAAACTAAGATCATGGCATCTGGTCCCATCACTTCATGGCAAATAGACGGGGAAACAATGGAAACAGTGACAGACTTTATTTTGGGGGGCTCCAAAATCATTGCAGATGGTGACTGTAGCCACGAAATTAAAAGACACTTGCTCCTTGGAAGAAAAACTATGACCAACCTAGACAGCATATTAAAAAGCAGAGACATTACTTTACCAACAGAGATCCATCTAATCAAAGCTATGGTTTTTCCAGTGGTCATGTATGGATGTGAGAGTTGGACCATAAAGAAAGCTGAGCACTGAAGAATTGATGTTTTTGAACTGTGGAGTTGGAAAATACTTTTTAGAGTCCCTTGGACTGCAAGGAGACCAAACCAGTCAATCCTAAAGGAAATCAGTCCTGAATATTCATTGGAAGGACTGATGCTGAAGCTGAAACTCCAATATTTTGACCACCTGATGCCAAGAGCTGACTCATTGGAAAAGACCCTGATGCTGGGAAAGATTGAAGGCGGGAAGAGAAGGGAATGACAGAGAATGAGGTGGTTGGATGGCATCACTTACATGATGGACATGAGTTTGAGTAGTCTCCGGGAGTTGGTGATGGACAGGGAGGTCTGGAGTGCTGCAGTCCATGGGGTTGCAACGAGTCAGACACGGCTGAGCCACTGAACTGAACTGGGACAGAGTTCGGGTGCTTTCCAGATGGCACTAGTGATAAAGGACTCGCCTGCCAGTGCAGGAGACATAAGAGCTAAGGGTTCGATCCCTGGGTCAGGAAGATGCCCTGGAAGAGGGCCTGGCAACCTACTCTAGTATTCTTGCCTGGAGAATCCCATGGACAGAGGAGCCTGGTGGCCTATAGTCCAGAGAGTCTCACAGAGTCGTACCCGACTGAAGCAATTTGGCATGCATGCACGTGATAGAGGACTGAATTCTAAAGTTATCTGATGAGGGCTTTTTTCACTCTTCTGAGCCACGAGGCATGTGAGGCCTTAGTTCTCCAGACCAGGGATTGAATCTACATCCCATTGGAAGCATGGAGTTCTAACCACTAGCCTGCCAGGGAAATCTCAAGGTGAGGGCTTTTGACAAAAAAACTGGGGACAGCTAATTTACTGGTGATATAACTCTTTAATCATTTTATGTGGCATATAGCATTTGCAATAACAAGGTATCAGGAACAGGAAAAGAATAAAAGAGTAAGTTTTCTATTGCATTTGTTTCAAATTATCACAAACTCATAAAAGCACTAATTTATTTCCTTACAGTTCTCAAAGTTCTGAAATGCGCTTCCCTGGGTTAAAAATAAAGATGGCAGTGGGGTTGTGTTTCTTTAGGAGACTTGAGGGAACCTTGACTGGTCTCTTCTGCTATGCAGGGTACCATATTCACAGATTCCAGGAATTAGGGCCTGAACATCTTTGGGGAACCATTATTCTGTCTACCACAATGTTCGTTAGATGAAATAAAATACCAGGCAGCTCATGTCTTAAAAATGGATAACTTTAGAATGTCAAACTAATTGTTTGAAGAGTAACAAAAAGCAGCAATCACCAAGAGTTAGAAGGAAGGTCTTTAAGATCTATTAAAAATCCATTAGAAATGAAACATTTTATGTGGTCAGTAATAAAAAAGATAGACAGTTATATCTATTGTATTTATTGTGATTGAAGCTAAGGGTCAGTTCTATGGGCAGGTGGGATGGGTCACTTCTGGGTGAGCTGGAATTATTTAAGTGGTGCTGTACAGACCCCCCTCCCCAATGTAAAATACCTCTATTGACAACATCAGCAACTACTTATCAGAACATGTTTATCTTTAAAGTAGAGAAATATCTAGAGAGGTCCATTTCTCATTAAGGACTGAGCCAATTCTTTGCTTCAAACATAATTTATATGTGAAATTACATTAAAGTGGACTTGACTGATTGTCTGGAAGAAGTACAAACACAGACAGGAAAGGCACTGTTTACTAACAGTATGAAGCTTAGTTTTCTTTCCTGCAAAATCCAGTTAATTATTTTGACATCATCGAGTTATTATGCGAATTAAAAGATATAATGTATCTGAGACACATTGCAAAGCTGGGAACACAGTTAATTGTTCAATTAGTGCTAGCTACACTTATTAGTGTATTATCTTCATTATTACTTTGTAGCCTGATCCTCTTTGAGGGCGATAAATAGGAAGGCTTTTGCCTTCCTTTTTGTGTTGGTGATGGATTTCAGAGGCTCGATGTATGCAATCATTTTTATTTAGCAGTACATTGGCAACTCCATTTCCCCTCAGCTTTCCTGGTAGCTCAGATGGTAAAGAATCTGCCTACAATGCAGGAGACCCAGGTCCGATCCCAGGGTGGGGACGATCCCCCACTCTCGCATTCTTGCCTGGAGAATCACATGGACAGAGGAGCCTGGGGGGCTAAAGTCCATGTGGTTGTAAAGAGTTGGACACAACTGAGCGACTAACACTCTCACTCTGGGCAACTGCACATCCCCTCTAGCTTATATCCTGAGTCTTGATGGGCACTGAGAAGATGAGGAAGAGGAACTCCATGAACGGGGAGGGCAAAGGATCCAGAAATGAACTTTGGGAGAGGCATATGTGAGTTACAATTTTTTCTGCAATTTAGGGGTCAAAGTAGACCATCCACTGTCTTTGTACAGTGTCTCCCATATGCTAAGTGCTCAGTACATGTTGACTGTGTGAATGAATTCTGTCCCTCTCTGGAGACCCATCCTTGCATCCTCAGGTCATAGACTCCTTGTGGCTAAACAGAAATTTGTGGGATCCCAACTTCTGCCTTCAAGTCCCCAAGACAGCACATCATCACTTATGCACTTTCTTGATAGTCTTTCCTAAGATCTCCAGGATAGAATTTGCTACTTTCCTCCTCTACCTTTGGTTTATACACGTTCTTTATATTATTTGTTTTATCTTTTATGACTTAAAAAAGTGTCTTTGTATTCTGGACTATAAGCTCAAGGAAAACAAGTACTATATCCTATTCATCTTTGAATTTCTAAACTCTAGAGCAAAGCCTGGAGCAGAGTAGGTGTTTGATAGATGTTTAGATTTAATTAATTAATAGATTATATTATAGTAAATTAAATCTATTCAATTAAAAGATGTAATAAATTAGGAGTTTGGGATTAACATATATATGCCACTGTGTATAAAACAGATAAGTAATAAAGACCTGCTGTATAGCACAAGAAACTATACTCAGTATTCTATAATAATCTATATGGGAAAAGAACTTGAAAAAGGATGGATATGTGTATATATATAACTGAATCACTTTGCTATACACCTGAAACTAATAAAACATTGTAAATCAACTATACTTCAATATAAAATAAAAATTAAATTAAATTAGAAAAAAGCAGTATTTGTTTTGTTAATGAAAATGAATGATGAACAGTTTCCCTAGGTGGGTTTAGATGTAGGAGTTTAGACTACAGTGTGGAAAGGACGGTTACTATGGATGATAAAGTTCCCAGAACTAGATGAAGTAGACGACTGTGAGGCGGGGCTGAAGTCTCAGAAGATGAAAGTGTGACCTGCGTGTTGCTTGGCAGTGCTGCTGCTGCTGAGTCGCTTCCGTCGTGTCTGACTCTGTGTGACCCCACAGGCGGCAGCCCACCAGGCTCCCCCGTCCCTGGGATTCTCCAGGCAAGAACACTGGAGCGGGTTGCCATTTCCTTCCCCAATGCATGGAAGTGAAAAGTGAAAGTGAAGTCGCTCAGTCGTGTCCGACTCTTCACGACCCCGTGGACTGCAGCCCACCAGGCTCCCCCGTCCATGGGGTTTTCCAGGCGAGAGTACTGGAGTGGGTGACAAAGCTGATAAATAGAGAGGATGGGCTTTGAAAGAAGAGAGGCGGAGGAGAAAGCTTGGAGGCCAAAATGAGAACAAGGAGTGCATAGAACCATTCTTCCTCCAAAGGAATGTCAACAAGAAGACACTGGATGGGGGGTAACGGAGGGACCATGAGGTAGAGGACATTTGCATTTGCAAATGCAAAATGTCTATGTTTGCACTCCCTTGCGCCTCCTTCTTCTAGTTTCAGAGGAAGGTGTGATGCTGTCTCATCTGAAGGGCAGTTTCTCCACAGGCGGTGGTGGTATCTTGCTCGTCTCCTTGTCCCACTGATTATATACCTGTCTTCACTTTAATCTCCTGTTTCACTCTTGCTCCGCCCGCTTCCAACAAATATTCCTTACTGCTTCCCAAGTCTCCCTTGCCCTAACATGATCCCTCTCTTTGATCTGGCGCTTTCAGCCCTTTGAGCACTGGGTCCTCACTGCGGGGCCCGGGCTCCCGGCTGAGGCACAGGCTTTCTCTGGCTGCAGTGTGCGGGCGTCTCTCTGTTGCAGGGCACAGGTTCTCGAGCATGGGCTCAGTAGCTGTGATGTGTGGACTTAGCTGCTCTGAGGCATGTGGGATCTTAGTTCCCCGACTAGGGACTGAACTGGCGCCCCCTGCATTGGAAGGTGAATTCTTAATGATCGGACCAGAAGGGAAGTCCCTCAACATCACTTAAAAAAAAATTATTCATTTATTTTTAAAATGTTAATTTTTAACTGAAGGACAATTGCTTTACACTATTTACTGGTTTCTGCCATATATCATCATGAATCAGCCATAAGTGTATATATGTCCCCTCCCTATAGAACCTCCCTCCCATCTAGGTTGTCATAGAGCATTGGTTCCTTTCTCAGCTTCACTTTTAATTCTGGTTACTCCTTTATTGATAATCAGGTTGTCTATATTCCTGCTTCCTTTTCTTCACCACTAATTTCTCCAGTTTGGTGGCATTGCTTGTGCTGAATCAATTTACTTACCCACTATCTATTACCTCCTTATCACAAATTACAGTATGATTTCTTAGGCCTCAAATCTTTAAACCCCTCTGAAGCACTCCAGGCTTTTTGCCAAAATACAATTATCACCATTTCTATCTTGAAATAGTCTTCATGTTAGTTAATTAATTAAACACAGATTTGACTGGCTACCAAGGGCCAGCACCATCCTCAGGAAAAAAGTGGTGATCAAGAACTAAGTCCTTGTCCCTGGTGGAGGATAAAGCTTAACTGGGGAGTGAGACAGTTAATTGACTACATAACAGAGTTAGGAGCTACCAAGGAATCCTCCATGAGGGCGACATGACATCATGGGGCTAGGGACAGCAAGGCTGCTCCAGTGAAATGTCACTTAAGTAGAGACCTGAGCGATGTGTAGGAATTCACCAGCCTAAGAGAAAAATGGAAGTGTTTAAGCAAAGAGCAATATGTTCAAACTGCCTGTTGTAGGAGCAAGTGTGAAGAGCATGAGAGACTGATAAAAAGCCCTGTTGGTTGGTATGGACAGGACCAGGGAATGCCTTTGTGGGTACCCAGAGGGAGATGCGGCAAGAGCTGGGTCACCAGGGCTTTATAAAACACTCTAAGGAGTGAAGCAGTGGGAAGCTACTGAAGAAATTTAAGCAGGTGGTTGGCAAAGTCAGATTCATGTTTTGAAAAAGTTGTTCTGACTGTAGCACAATACCCTGGGTTGGAAGGTAGGGCAGAAAAGATGGGACTTCAGAGAAAGTCAAGAGGCTGCTGCATAGCGCAGGCAAAGGAGGGTGGTAGATTGTTCTGAAGAAGTGTCAGTGAAGGGTCAAATGAAATTGATTTAATAGAGCTTGGTATACAAGGCAATCAAGAAAAATGGATGGTCCTCCTATTTATTCGTCAGTACCTTCAGTAGTCAGTCTATGCTGTGACACATGTGTGCACCGTTTGTGACACAGCTGGATTCTTTTTTCCCACCTTGACCTTTACCCTCATGTGATTAGCTTACCTCAACAGGCTACCTTGCTCTCACGGCATCTGTCATACTGCACTGCATGTACTGGTTGGTTCGTTTGTCTCTTCCAATAAAACTTTGGCTTCTTAAATCTGGAAAATGTGTTTCACCAGTGGTTCTGGAACGGTTCACATAGGAGTCACTTGGGGGTTTTGTTAAAATTAATATTTTATTTTTTAAAAATTTATTCATTTGGCTGCTTCAGGTCTTAGTTGCGGCATGTGGGATCTTCAGTGTTTGTTGCAGCACGCAGGATCTTTAGTCGCGGCATGTAGGATCTTTAGTTGCAGCACGTGGGACCTAGTTCCCTGACCAGGGATTGAACCTGGGCCCCTGCATTGCGAGTGTGGAGTCTTAGCCACTGGACCACTAGGGAAGTCCCCAAAATGTGTATTTTGACTCATTAGATATGGAGTGGGTCTGAAATGATTAATTTCTTCATTTTTTATTTAAACATTTTTTATTGAAGTACACTTGATTTATGATGTGCTAGTTTCTGGTGTACAGCAAAGTGATTTATATATAAATATTTATATATAAATTATATATATGTGTGTGTGTGTGTGTGTGTATAGTAGCTCCGCTGGTAAAGATTTCCCCTTCGGAAGATCCCCTGGAGAAGAGTTAGGCTACTCACTCCTGTATTATTGGGCTTCCCTGGTGGCTTAGACAGTAAAAAATCCACCTGCGATGTGGGAGACCTGGGTTCTATCTGTGGGTTGGGAAGATCCCCTGGAGGAGGGCATGGCAACCCACTCCAGTATTCTTGCCTGGAGAACCCCCATGGACAGAGGAGCCTGGTGGGCTATAGTCCCTGGGGTCACACAGAGTCAGACACGACTGAGTGGCTAAGCACAGCACAGCACATACATGTATATACATAAATACACACACACACACATATATTCTTTTTCATGTTCTCTTCCATTGTGGTTTATTACACGATACGGACTATATTTCCCTGTGCTATGTAGTAGGACGTTACTGTTTATCTGTTTTATAGCTAGCAGTGTGTGTCTGCTAATTCCAAACTCCTAATTTATCCCTCCTCCACTTTCCCCTTTGGTAACCTTAAGTTTATTTTCTATGTCTGTGAGTCTGTTTCTGTTTTGTAAATAAGTTCATTTTTATCATATTTCAGATTCCACATATAAGTGATATCACATGGTGTTTGCCTTTCTCTGTCTGACTTCACTTAGTATGATTATCTCTAGGTCCATCCATGTTGCTGCAAGTGACATGAAATAAGCAATTTCTTTTAAAAAATTTTTATTTATTAATATTTATTATTAAATATTTATTATTTATTTGGTTGTTTTTGGCTGCCCTGGATCTTCATTGCTGTGCACAGGCTTTCTCTAGTTGCAGAGGGCAGGGGCTACTCTCTAGTTGGGGTGCATGGACTTTTCATTGTGGTGATTTCTCTTATTCTATAATTTGGGTTTTAGGCTCAGTAGTTGTGGTGCTCGGACTTGGTTGTTCTGCAGCATGTGGGATCTTCCTGGACCAGGGATCGAACCTGTATCCCTTGCACTGGCAGGTGGATTCTTAACTATTGGACCACCAGGGAAGCCCTGAAATAAATAATTTATAATAAGACTCAGGCAATGCCAATGCTGGTGGCCTGGGGGGAATCATTTGGGTAAAAAAGTGTTTTTTAAAAAAAATGTATTTATTTATTTTAATTGGAGGCTAATTACTTTACAATATTGTAGTGGTTTTTGCCATACACTGACATGAATCAGCCATGGGTGTACATGTGTCCCCCATCCTGAACCCCCCTCCCACCTCCCTCCCCATCCCATCCCCCAGGGTCATCCCAGTGCACCAGCCGTGAGCACCTTATCTCATGCATCGAACTAGGCAATCTGTTTCACATATGATAATAAACATGTTTATACACATTTTCATCCCTAGTACTTAGTAGAGTGTTTGGCACATGATGGATTCTTGGCAAATGTCTATTGAATGAATAGTCTAATTTTCCAAACTCACCTGCTAATATTTTCCTTCACATAACTCAATCTGAAAGCACTGTCTTAACACCAACTCGTATTTCCAGTTTCCCATGTTAATTTCCTTGCTCACCACGTTACTCTCACTTGGAGAGCTAGCTCACTTTTATTTCAGGTTGAAAACAATTTTGCAAATTCATCTCAAAAACCATGTTTTCTTAACGGCTTTATCAATTATCTCTATAAAGAAGTAATCTTCTCCTATTCTCCCTGATGTTCCTTCATTATAAAAAAGATAGAAAACAGGCATATCTGTTCGTCCATCTTTCTCACATGCTGGCTTTTGTTATGCTTGCTTCTGTTCACATCTTACTTCAACTTTTAGCCCCAAACTCAGAACCTCCAGACTACACACACCTCAGGGGGAAAAGGAGTCTAAATCTTTTATTCTTTAATTACTGTTTACATAATGGTATCCAGGAAGCGTTCATAAAAGAAATGAATCAGTGAACATGAGTGAATGAGTCAAGGCAGAAACTTTGTAGGAAGAGAAAGGACCTTGGCTTCCCCCTTTTTCTTAAAAAAAAAAAAAAATTATTTATGGCTGCATTGGGTCTTCATTGCTGCAAGGGCTTTTCTCTAGTTGCAGAGAGTGGGGACCACTCTCTAGTTGCGGTGCCTGGGCTTCTCATTGTGGTGGCTTCTCTTGTGCAGCGCAGGCTCTAGGGTGTGTGGACTTCAGTAGCTGGTGTGAGCGGGCTCAGTATTCGCAACTGGCAGGCTCAGAGGTTGCTTAGTTGCCCCGAGGCATGTGGGGTCTTAGTTCCTGAACCAGGGATTGAACCCATGTCTCCTGCAGTGACAGGTAAATTTGTTTTTAAAGTAATTAATTATTTTTTAAAATTAAGGATGTCATTTGTGTTTTTTAAAAATTGATGTGTTTTTAATTGGAGGATGCTTGCTTTCCAGTGTTGGTTTCTGCCATATATCAACATGAATTAACCATAGGTATACATATGTCCGCTCTCCCTCCTGGACCTCCCTCCCACCTCCCACCCCATCCCACCCCACTAGGATGTCACAGAGCCCCAGTCTGAGCTCCCTCATCATACAACAAATTCTCACTGGCGATCCTTCACATTTGGTAGTGTATATACATGCTACCCTCTCAGTTCGCCCCACCCTCTCTCCCCCTCTGTGTCCACAAGTCTGGCAAGCGAGTTCTTAACCACTAGACCACCAGGGAAGTCTGTCAGCTTCCCTTCTGAATCCTCATAAGTGGATAGTTCAGGGGCGCATTTACCTGTCATATGTATCTTTCAGAATCCAGATAACTCAGTGGGCGAGTGGACAGTTTAGATAAAGAAGAAGGAGTGATAGATTTCGTTGGTGTTATGGAGGATTCTGCTGTGTGGTTTTTAAGGTGTGAAGATGGAGCAAGGTGTGTCATAGTGTCACACCTCTGCCCTGTGGGTTGTTCCTCTTTCCTACTCAGAAGACAAAATCACCCTGAATCATCCTGACACCAAGTTTCATGAAAATACTCCACGGGAATGCAACAATGAGTGTTCTAGAGGGTGATTAACTCTTTTAATCTGCAGTCCTCTAACTGAAGGTCAGGGGACTTGGGAGTCTCCTGAATAAATTGATTTTGTTCCCTTGGATATAGTGTCCCAGGTTCCAGAATGCAGTATCCACAAGCTAAATACACATTAAATCTCAGAGCACAATGGCATATATATTGTATATAAATCAAGAGCCTGCTTTTAAATTAACAAACAATTCCATCAAGCCTGATTTTTATTTTGCTTTGTAAATAAAAGATGGATGGTCCAAACTTTTTAAAAAGAGAAAAATGGTCTAAAAAATGAAATGGGTCTACCACTGGCTTACTTCATGACTGTGTTCATGAAAAATAGACTATAATTTGCCCATCTGAGACTTTAACATGCTAAGTTGTTGACATATAGGCAATATGAGATATTGTTTGCTTCAGTAGACAAAGAAGTGTTTTTCTTCCACTCTTTTTTATATTATTAGTTTGCCTGTCATTTTCCAAAAATAAATTAAAGGTAAAATTTCTCATGTTGAGATTTATCACAATTTCTGAATCAGTAGAATCTAGCTGAAAAGATTTTCCACATTTGTTCTCCATCTACCTTTAGCAGTTTTAACTTTCATGCTCACATCACTAACCAGATGAACTAGATGAGATTGGATCTATTATGCAAATAGTATAATTTACAAACACCTAATACTCCTTTGCTTTTGTCTCCAGTGAGAACATTCAAGGAAAAATTGAGAGTGGGTAATAAATAATCAGATCACTTCAATTTTCTTTGAGATGGAAAATGATCTTTACTTCATCCTCTCCATTAGGACCCAGCGGAAAAAAAAAGTTGAGTCATAGCCATCAAGATTGGCCAATGTTTTGAGAAATACATCTATCAAAACATTAAACTGAGTAGGGTCCAAAGCAGAGTTTGTTCTGAGAGGGTTATTTTAGGATTCCAGGTAAGTCAATCTTTGCTACTCCTCTCTCTGCTGTTCACCACATCCTCCTCCCCAGTTGCCCTTAATTTTTATGAGGTGCTATTAAATAAATTGTCCCGATAAGGATCTGCACGGTTTCTTGAAACACGGGTGTTGTGGGTGTGTTTACTCACTGCATTCTCTCCCGCATCACTTCCTCCTCTCCACCTACCACTTCCTGCCCTCACTTTTCTTTGCAGACTATCTCGGTCCTTCCAGCTCTCTCCCACCCACTTGTCAGCTCCCCCAGCCTGGCTCCTCTCCTCACTGGGGGGCCTCATGAATGAATGAAACGGGTAGCAGTCATAGAAGTGACAGGTGATGCTGTCTGACAGCAGCGTGTACATCTGCTGACATGTACTGTGACATCTGACCACATGTACTCCTTCTTAATATTGTAAACACCTCCCTAGCACATCGCCTCAAGGAACTCTTCTCTCAGAAGGTTTGGATATTCAAAAACGTATCAGCAAAATGCTGCTGTCACCAGCAAGGGAAAATTGCCCTCTTAATTGTGATACAATTTTAGGAATGTGTTTATTAGAAAGAATATCAGGTCTGTAGGGAAAGGACTTGTGGGCATAGCAGAGGAAGGAGGCTGGGACGAACGGAGAGAGGAGCATCAACACTTATTCACTGCTGCTAAGTCACGTCAGTCGTGTCCGACTCTGTGCGACCCCATTGACGGCAGCTTGACAGGCTCCCCCATCCCTGGGATTCTCCAGGCAAGAACGCTGGAGTGGGTTGCCATTTCCTTCTCCAAGGCATGGAAGTGAAAAGTGAAAGTGAAGTCGCTCAGTCGTGTCTGACTCCCAGTGACCCCATGGGCTGCAGCCCACCAGGCTCCTCCGTCCATGGGATGCTCCAGGCGAGAGCACTGGAGTGGGGTGCCATTGCCTTCTCCGACATGTACACTAGCAGGTGTAAAACACACAGCCAGTGGGAACGTGCTGTGTAACACAGGGAGCTCAGCCTGATGCTCTGTGATGGCCTCGAGGGGTGGGTGGTGTGGGGAGGGAGGCAGGCTCAGGAGGGAGGGGATGTACCTGCACTTTCAGCTCATTCATGCTGCTGCATAGCAGAAACAAACACAGCATTGTAAAACAATTGTCTTCTGATTAAAAATAAAAAAGAGAAAAATATGTCTGTTTTATCACCTATCAGTTGGTCGATCTCTTCCTTACTCTTTTCACCCCTGACATCTCATCCTTTGCGGATGTTTCTGGAAGTCTTTCACCCACTTCCTCCAAACTTTGTGGTTTGACTTTCAAAGTCTAGTTTTCGATGAGGGAAATAAATAAATAAAAAGCTTGTTTATTATTCTGTCATTATTGCTTTATCATCATGGCATGAAATACTGAATAATGAGGAGGCAAACACCCATTTTATGGGCCTATTGCAATCTTCCTTCTATAATTAATATCTATCATTAGTTGAAAGTCATATCATTTGCAATTTGATGCAGCTTTCTTTAGAATTTCTTGATGACTCCAAGGTGGTTTATATGCTGGTGCACCTGTTGCTTGTAATCAGGTTTTATTAGATAAATAAGCATCAAGCCCTTTGCATGCTCCCCTTCACTACTCATCTTCTCAAAGGGCCACTTGCAGTGGGGAAAAGCAGCCTTTATTATAGCTGCTTTGCATAATAAGGCTGCTTCTCCCTTCTTCTGCCTCCTCGCCTCCCACCAGGAGGAAATATTGCATCTGTCTCTCTCTGAGGGCATTCAGGCTGGATGGCCTTGAGATAAAGCACAGAAGTTGGAGGCATATAAATCTAACACATATCCATTAAAAATAATCATCTCAGACTAGGTTCAGGACACGCTGCTCGGGTTCTCTGTTTTATCCTATTCCTGGAAACAAGAGCTGCTGCTAACATTAAAAACACAGCTTCTTATAATAGTGTCTTATCTTCTCCCTTAATTGCCCAGACAAAGCTGGAGAGAAACTGGGTCACACATTCACCAGGTTTAAGTTTACATGGGAACCTGCTGGTTTTCTTTGTCACAGGCTCTGAGGTAGCTAAGGATGTTGCTAACCTCATATATCATGACAACGCCGCCCTGGGAATCCCGGTGTCCTCGGAGGTCCTGGCCATGGCTCACAGAGGGCCAGAGGAACCCGTGAGCGCACACAGAGAGAAGTGCAAATCCATCACCACAACTGAACTGGCAATTTCAATGTCAGGCCCTCCTGATGGCGGGTCAATGGCCCTGGCCTCCAGAGTGAGTGATGGCTCATTCATTCATTTGGCAGAGCTCTCCCCTGACCCTGAACACTGAGGATGAGTAAGCTCATCTCCAGGTGAGACTCAGAAGGCCTGGATGCTAAAAGCCTTACCATCACCCACACAGTTCATTGCACCACTTCCAATTTCTACAACTCCAGTACCCTCCTCCTCCTTTTCCTCCAAAGTTGCAAGGTTTTGCTTGTGCCACAGGTAAGAGGAATCAGACAATGTGCTAATGGACACTTCTCCAAATATCAATGGATAATTTCTACTATGTATTTGTGGAGGAGCCAGAAATTCCTAGTGACCAATCCTAGTTTAGCAGAGAGTTTTTTCTTTTTTTTTTTTCTCTCTTTTTTAAAAAGTCACATTTTGTGTCTTGCATGCCTAAGGAAATTTCTCTCTTGTCTTCATTAGAATAGAGAGTCTTTAAAAGTGTTTCTGGGGTAACAGTCCATTAAGTGACTAAGAATGCTGAAGTCAGACTGTGAGGGTCTTAATCTCTTCTTTCATACACTTAATGGACTTGTGGACAAGTTCCTTAACGTCTTAAACTGGATTTTCTCATCTATAAAATGGGAATGATCATGGTACCTATCTCATAGAGTTGTTCTTGCGTGTGATCCCATAGAACACACTACCAGTGATGAGACAGGAAGTGAAATCTGGACACAGTGTGAAAATGTCACTCAGTTGTGTCTGACTCTTTGCAACCCCATGGACTATAGCCCGCCAGGCTCCTCTATCCACGGGATTTTCCAGGTAAAAATACTGGAGTGGAGTGCCATTTCCTTCTCCAGGGAATCTTCCTGACCCAGGGATCGAACCCAGGTCCCCCACTTTGTAGGCAGACTCTTTACCATCTTAAATCCAAAGTTAGCAAACCATGTGATGTAGGTAAATATTTAACCTCTCTGAGCCTTATCATTTTTTTTAATAGAAATGAGGATAATTATTTCTGTTGGAATATGTTTTGGTAAGATTGTATAACAATATCTGTAACGCATCTGGAATATCATAGGTGCTCAATAGATGTTAGCTGTCTCATGTTAAATTGTTAGAAACAACATGGTAGACATAAAGCATGAACTTTGGATAGAAATTGACTTGAAAAACAAGTCTATGATATAATAGCAGTGTGGCCTCAACTTGGACAAATTACATCTATTTTTGAGCTTTAGTTTCCTCATCTCTAATGTCATCAGATTGCTTTGAAAATTAAATGAAAAACAAAATGTGCTATATTTATATAAAGTTCAGGGCTCACTTTGCTGACAAAGATCCTTATAGTCAAAGTTATGGTTTTTCTAGCAGTCACGTAGAGATGTGAGAGTCCAACCGTAAGGAAGGCTGAGTGCCGAAGAATTCATGCTTTCAGATTGTGGTGGAGAAGACTCTTGAGAGTCCCTTGGACTACAAGGAGATCAAACTTTGATCCCCTGATGTGAAGAGTTAGCTCATCTGAAAAGACCCTGATGCTGGGAAAGATTGAAGATGGAGGAGAAGGTGGTGACAGAGAATGAGATGACTGGATGGCATCACCAACTCAATGGACATGAGTTTGAGCAAACTCCGGGAGATAGTGAAGGACAAGGAAGGCTGGCATGCTACAGTCCATGAGGTGGCAAAGAGTCTGACATGACTTAGCTACTGAACACAACAACAAGGCTCACAGTCAATATAAATCCTCCCCTCCTCCTCCCTTGGGCTTCTAGAAGTCAAATGTTTAAAAAGAAAAATAAAGTGAAGTCAAATCAACAGCAATAGCAACACATTGAACACTGATGATAGGAGAAGAAAGTTAGGTGAAAGCGACTAGCATTTCTTATTTCAGATAAAGGAACATCAACCAAACCACATACCCATGGTTTGGATTCTCCTGTGGTTTCTCTTTTTTATTTTAAAAAAAGTTTTGTTTATTTGTTTATTTATTTTTGGCTGTGCTGGGTCTTTATTGCTATGCGGGCTTCCTCTACTTGCAGTGAGCTGGGACTATTCTTAGTTGCAGTGAGTGGACTTCTCATTGTGGTTGCATCCCATGTCGCAGAGCACCGACTCCAGGGCACAGGCTCAAGAGGTGTTGCACATGGACTCAGTTGCCCCACGGCATGTTGGACCGGGGATCAGACTCGTGTCCCCTGCATTGGCAGGTGGATTCTTAACCACTAGACCATCCGGGAAGCCCTACTGTGGTCTCTTGACTATGTAGGGAGGATTGTTTATAAAATGCAGTGGGTGAGTATCAGAGGATGTGATTAGAGGTTGGAAATCCCATTTTGAAAAGCTTTCAAAGAAGAGGTGAGTGAGAGCTGCAGGTTTAACTTATGCAGATTTCAAAGTTAGAAAGCAACTAGCATCTCTGTTGGACGCAAGTGATAGTTTCAGAGAAACCTGACTTGTGGGAATGAGAGGACCCCTTTTGGGTTTACAAAGCTTCAAAGAGAGTCCAGCGGCCCCACGCCTCCTTGGCACGTCTTGGCACTGAAAATTTTCCACTTTATGTGGAACTCGAGACCTTATCACAAAACCCTGTATTTGAGGCCCTATTCTTTAAAAACCAACAACAAAAAGTTACAAGAAATTATAGAGGGAGCTTGCACAGCTGATGACTGTTAGCAAACAAACCAAACCAAGAAAAGTGGGCCAACATAAATTCTCACCAGAAAACAGAGGGTGTGAGTGCTTTCTGGCCAAAAGAGCTTTGGGAAATTAAAATCAAAGGATTTGAGAGGCTGAGACTTATTTTGATAAACTCTTATGGTTTCTCACTTCCACTTTATGAAGAAAAGGTAAGCAACAAAGGCCCTCTACATTGTGTCCTGGGTTCTCACGCTGAGGTTCTAAATACTCTCAATGAATATTATGTAATATCTCCCAGATTCACAGACCAAACAATTCATTGACATTTACTTCTCCATATTGGATTCCTTAGGAAGATAATTGTACCTTTAAGTGGTCCTATTGAAGAGAGAAGGAAAGTCTCCAAACTTGATGGGCTTGTCAGAATTAAGACACGCAGGCTTTGAAAATGAGTTTAGAGCTATATACATCTATATTTTGTGCTATGATCTGTCCTTCTGGTGGTGTTTTGGGAGGGCAAAATGTTGGGAAGAGATAAATGTAACTGAAATAAAAGTGTGATGGTTTACATGGTAAAAGTAATTCTACATTGTCCAAAACATATAATGGGAAAAAAACGAAAAATCTAATATCTCACCATTTAGTCTATCATTGTTAATATTTTGGTTTACTTTCCTCTGGTATCCTTGTTGGAGGCTTTTTGGAGGCCATTTATTTCTTTTTTCTAGTTATGGTCATGGTAACCTTACATCTTTAAATTTTGTGTTTTATTTTATTTATTTATTCCATCATATTGTGAATTCTCCATGAATATAATATTGATTGCTGCTTTTTATTTGGATTAAGTCCTTAATCTTCCATTCCCTATCTCTTTCTGTGCACTCATTTCTATCTTTCCATCTTTGTGATCTCTAGATAGTTGTTTTATATTGAATGACAAGTATAGGGAAAAAGAGGGGACTCTGAAAAGGACTGCTTCAAATCGAATAGTGTGAACTGTCATAAAATAAGAATCAATGCGAAGTATAAGCCTGTCATTACCATCCTGTCTTGGAGCAGCTAATATTGAAAATTTTATTAAATTTTTTCTCTTTAATGATACATGTTCATTATAAGCAATAGTCAAGCAAAATATATCCTAGGGAGAGAATAGAAGTTCCTTTCTCTTAAATTTCCCTCCCTAGGGATAATTTCCTTAGTCATTTGCACAGCCTTCCAGACTTTAAAAAAATGAATATATAAGCACATATGTGAACATTTTGCTTTTAAATAATACGGCATCATTCTAGACATAGTTCTGCACCTTATTGTTTCTACTTTCTGTACCATTGACTTCTTTCCATTAGTTTATATAATTCATGCTCTTTTGACAAGTAATTTTGACACTACTCCACTGCGTGGCTGAGCCACAATGTATTTAACCATTCTCTGATCAATGAACATGTGGGTTATCTATTTCTTTTTGGTATATTAAATAGTGCTGCAGTCGATACTCTTAAGGATATATCTTTGCCCACTTGCATTTCTGAAAGAAATGTTCCAGAAGTAAAATCACTTGGTCAAAGGTATGAATAATTTGGGGGGAAGGTGGCAGGTCACTCCCTGTCTCTCTTTTTTAAAATCTACTATATGCTCCATCTGACTTTTAAAAAATTGATTAATTTATTTGGCTGTGCTGGGTCTTAGTTGCAGTATATGGCAGCCAACTTCTTGACCAAGAATCGAACTTAGGCCTCCAGGTCTGGGATCGCAGGGTCTTAGCCACTGGACCACCAGGGAAGTCCCCAGATTAGTCGACCTCTCATGAGTGGACCTCCCACTGGCAGTGGATGAGAGTCTCCATTGTCCTCACACCCTCGCCTTCTCAAAAGGTGGGGATTGCTGAGTCTGAAGCAAACCATCTCAAGATACAGTGTCTCATTACTTGATATATGTCTACATGTTCACCATTTCTCTGTTATATTCCAAGTCAAAAATTATGTTGGAAAAGAAAAGAAGAAAGGAGAGGCAGAGAATGCCTAGAGGAGGCAGAGCACCTGGTCACCTTCTGCCTGGTTTCAAGTTTGCCATCACTGACGTGTAGGTAGGTAGGTAGAACCTTGAAAGCAGCTAAAAAATGTTGTAATGTCTTGCCTTCTGGATGCTTACCCCCCCCAACCCAGTTTTTTTTATTGTGGTAAAATACATATGAAATTTACTATCTTAACCATTTTCAAGTGTACAGTTCAGAAGTGTTAAGTACTTTTGTATTTTCGCGCCATCATATCATCATCCATCTTGAGAACTCTTAATCTTGCAAAATTATGCTCTATTAAACAATGGCTCCTTTTTCCTCCCTCCTGCCAGCCTTGAACAATCACATCTTCTTTTTGGCTCTGAACTTGACTATTCTAGATACCTCGTATATACAGAATCACACAGTATTTGTTTTTTAGTGACTTGCTTATTTCACTTAGCATAATGTCCTCCGGGTACATCTATGCTGTAGCATATATCAGAATTTCCTTCTTTTTTAAGGCCAAATAACATTCCACTGTATGTTTATACCATAGTTTGCTTATCTGTTCATCTGTTGAAAGACACTTGGATTGCCTCCATGTTTTAACTATTATGAATATTGTTGCTATGAACATGGTCCTACACATTTTTCTTTGAGATCTGTTTTCAGTCTTTCAGAAGTGTATACCCAGAAGTGGAATTGTTCGATCATATGGTAACTGTACTCTTATTTGTTTGAGGAACTGCCATACTGTTTTCCAAAGTGCTGTGTGATTTCACATCCCCACTAACAGTGCACAGGGTCATAATTTCTCTACATCCTTGTAACACAATTTTCTATTTTAAAAAAGAGTTATTATTTATTTATTGGGTAGAACCAGGTCTTAATTAGGGCATGTAGGATCTAGTTCCTTGACCAGGGGTCGAATCCAGGCCCGTTGCATTGGGAGCAGGGAGTCTTAATCACTGAACCACCAGGGAGGTTTCTTCTATTTTTTGATAGGAGCCATCCTAATAGGTGCCAGGTAGTTCTGGATGCTTTGTGAGCTGTAGCACTCCTTTTCCAGACAGGCCCAGCTGAGGTCAGCACGGGGGTCACAGTAATAACACCTCAGCTATCTGGGTCTTAAAGGCCATGATTAGGGGTGGGTGGAAGAAGGGGTGAGAGACAAACACTGCTGTGCCAACTCAACTGCGCATCTGCGCTAACTACCAACTGCTCAACTGCGCTAACTACCAACTGCTCAACTGCGCTAACTACCAACTGCTCATCTGCGCTAACTACCAACGGCTCATCTGCGCTAACTACCAACTGCTCAACTGCGCTAACTACCAACTGCTCAACTGCGCTAACTACCAACGGCTCATCTGCACTAACTACCAACGGCTCAACTGCGCTAACTACCAACTGCTCAACTGCGCTAACTACCAACTGCTCATCTGCGCTAACTACCAGTTGCTCATCTGTGCTAACTACCAACTGCTCAACTGCGCTAACTACCAACTGCTCATCTGTGCTAACTACCAACTGCTCAACTGCACTAACTACCAACTACTCAGCATGCTGATATTGAAGGAAGCACATGAATATTTGCCAAGGAAAGAGATAGCCTTTTACAGCTGCCTGCAGGAAACACTCTCCTAGTACTTTCTTTGCATTTGCTGTGCAATTAAGTACTTAGTTGGGTCGCTTAGTTTAATTTTCTCTCCTTTTCTTTCAACAGCAGGATTCCTGAGGGCAGGAAGTGTGTCTGTAGGGTTACCCATGTTCCCCAAACACAGGCACCACCATAGGATCAAATGCTTAATAACTGTCTGATATGGATTTCCCTGGTGGTCCAGCAGTTGGGAGTCTGCCTGTCTGTGCGGGGGACACAGGTTCGATCCCTGGTCTGGGAAAATCCTGTATGCTGTGGAGCAACTAAGCCTGTGAGCTGCAACTACTGAAGGCTACGTTCTAGAGCCTGTGCTCTGCGACAAGAGAAGCCATGGCAGTGAGAAGCCTGCACATTGCAATGAAGAGTGTTCCATGCTCACTGCAACTAGAGAAAGCCCATAAGCACAGCAATGAAGACCTAGCGTGGCCCAAAATTTAATTAATAAAAAAAAAATTGTCTCATAGTCACAAGAGCACACCTCCTGTTCCCTTCTGTGTGGAGGTATTAAGGACCTTCACTACGAGGTAGAAAGTCATAGCAATGACAGTTAGGAAGAAAACAAAACAGACTTTGGTTCTTAAAATAGTTTTAGGTTAACAGCAAAATCGAGTGGAGAATAAAGAGATTTCTCACATACCCCTCCCCCCAACCTCTCCCTCTATCAACAATCCCCACCACAGTGGTGCATCTGTTAATAATCAATGAACCTACACTGACACATCATTATCATCCAAAAGCCATAGTTTATTTTAGGGTTCACTTTTTTTTTTTTTTCAAAGCTGACATCTTTATTTTCTGTTCAGATTTTTAAAAAAGCTTTTTGTTTTGGCTGTGCTGCATGGCATGCAGATTTCCCCACCAGGCATCAAACCCACTTCCCTTAGAGTGGAAGCACCAGTCTTACCCACTGGACCCCCAAGGAAGTACCCCAGGGTTCACTCTTGGTATTTCACATTTTATGGGTTGGACAAATGTTAAAGTAACATGTGTGCACCACTATCGTATCACATGGAATAGTTTCACTGTCCTCAGAACAATGATGCTGTTAAAATTTTTTTAAAACATTTTTTGTTTTCATCATTCAAAATTGTATAAACATTTGAGAAGAGGAACAGAACATGTTTGATGGCTATAAGCAGAGGGCTTCAGTGAGCACAGGGTCCCAGGAGCTGTGTTACGTGTTATGTAACACAGAATCCCGGAGTGGGTTGCCATGCCCTCCTCCAGGGGATCTTCCAGACCCAGGGATCGAACCCGGGTCTCTCAGGTCTCATCTCCTGCATTGGCAGGCGGGTTTTTCCACTAGTGCCACCTGGGAAGCCCACAGCGGCACATAGAGCATCCCAAACTGGACCCTGGTGAGCGGCCAGGAGAAAGCAGAGTGGCTGTGCCCAGTGGCGCTGACCGCAAGCCAAGAGTCAGGGTGCCTGTGCGGGGGCCAGGGTAGCTCTGGTAACCGGGTTTTTACTAGAAGTCAAGGGTCACGGAGCCTGGAGAAGCCAGTGAGCATTTTCTATTTCACTGTGGACAAAGACACCAGGAAGAGGGCCAAGTTCTGAAACGGCATGTAGGGGCCAGATTTTCTTGTAAGTACTGGCTGAAGTGGCTCGCCTAAGCCTCTTAATGAGGGGATTTAATCCCTCAGCAGGTGAAAAAGGACCCGGGGCTTTTCCACAGAGCGCTTTGCCAAATTCTAGGTTAAGCACAGTCCAGAGGTTATTAGCCTTCTGCCCACATAAGAATGAATCAAAATTAATGTGAGGGAGTTAAAACCAAGGTTAGATTCAGTTAAGAAACAATTAAAAACCGTTTAAGGGAATCAGGAAGTTATGCCATGTAGCTCTTTTTCATTGTCTTTTTTTTTCAAATAATATATATTATTTGTTGTTGTTGTTGTTAAATGCTCATGTTTGTGTTTAGTCTATAGAGACTGCTATTTCTAGTAACAAACTATAGAAATAGATCCCTGAAAGTATAGTCTTAAGACTGCTATTTCAGTAAGGTTATCATTCTATGGAGAGAAACATACTGGAAATGTAACTGGCTGCTCACTTAACACTGGGAAGTTGCTAGAACCTGACCTGAAGAACCCTTGACCCAAGGTCCCCTAAGAGGCATCACTACCACCTGGTGGCCCTCAACAACGTTGCAAGTTCACCGGCCTCAGAGAAAGCCTTGAACTTCCAGGGAGCATGTCTGGCAAATGCATAATCTTACAACGAAAATGATTGTTGAGGTTGCAATACAGCCAAAGATTTAATATCTCCTGTGCATCATTTTTATGACAGCAATGACTATGGAGTTTCCCCGTATGTCATCCTCTCAGCAGTCCTGCAGCTACAGAATATCATAATCACCATTTGCAGATGAGGAAACTGAGGCTGGCAAGATTCCATGACTTCCCAAAACTTCCCAGGTGGTACAGTGGTAAGAATATGACTGGCAAGGAAGGAGACAGAGGGCATGCAAGTTTGATCCCTGGGTCAGGAAGATCCCCTGGAGTAGAAAATGGCAACCCTCTCCAGTATTGTTGCCTGGAAAATTCCATGGATAGAGGAACCTGGTGGGCTACAGTCCATGGGGTTGCAAAGAGTCAGACATAACTGAGCACGCGTACCTGCACTCCTGCCAAGGTCAGAGAGCTAGGCCTGCTGGACCTGTGGGGTGAAATCAGATTCGTCTGACCCTGGGAATAAGCTCCTTCCAAAACTTACTGTTTGAATTTTACACAACAAAGAACAGTGAGATGTTTTGTGATTTTTTTCGGGGGTGATGTAGGATGTAGACCCACAGTTAATGTGTTGGGGAGCATTTAAGAATAGGTATTTTGGGGGGAATTTCCTGGTGGTCCTGTGGTTAAGCATCTATCTTGCAATGCAGGGGACATGGGTTTGATCCCTAGTTGGGGAACTAACATCCCACCTGCCATGGAGCAGCAAAACCGATGAGTCGCAACTACTGAGCCTGCACCATAGCTAGAGAGTCCATGAGCTGCAATCAAAGATCCCAATTGCGGCAACTAAGGCCAGATTCAGCCAAATAAAGAAATAATAAATAAATGTTCAAAAAGAATAAGTATTTCAACATAACTGGATCAAGATATCGTTGGCCTTCTGTTTTAGAAAACTGGGAGAAGATCTTTTCCCAAGGTGGTTGTGCACCCAAGAGAAATAAGAGAAAAATAAAATCTATTAGAACACCAAAGTCTACAAATTAAGATTTATTTACCAAGTATTTACTGAAGGACTGTTTTATTCCAGGCATTGTTGTTGTTGCTCAGTTGCTAAGTTGTGTCTCCTTGAGACCCCATGAACTGCAGCATGCCAGGCTTTCCTGTGTTTCACCATCTCCCTGAATTTGCTCAAACTCATTGTCCATTGAGTCAGTGATGCCATCCAACCATCTCATCCTCTGTCGCCCCCTTCTCCTCTTGCTCTTAATCTTTCCCAGCATCAGGGTCTTTCCCAATGGCATGGTGATTGATATACAAATGAATTGGATATGATTTCTGCCTGCAATGAACATGGCTAGTTATAGACATGTCATGTCATACTTTTTTTTTTACCTCTATTCTAGCACAAAAACTCTAATGTCTTGGAAACAAAGGAAAATATCAAATCATTAAAAAAATGAAACTGCTTTTATTTGGTCTTCTTCCTGTCTTAGAAACCCCTCATTCCCAATTTTCCCTCCTCTTGCTCAAGATTCAGATTCCAATTTGAGCTGCTTCCTCCTTCTACCCATTCTTTTCTGATGACCCTACATATTCCCATTTCTTCAACCACTATCTACATTTAGACTTTTTTCCTGAGTTCCAGACCTTATGTTTCCAATGGTCAGTTATGTTTCTTACTCAGCGTGCTCAAAACTCTTCTATTGGCAATTTCAGTTAAGGTCACTGTCAGTCACTCAGTTCTCTAAGCCAGAAACCTGGACCTCATTTTAGATTTTTCCTTTTCCTTTCAGTTGGTCACTGAGCCTATAAAGGATGCTTGTTAAACATCTAAGTCTCTTTCTTTTAAAGGTTTCACTCTTTAGTCTGAGTATATGTCATCTTTTATTTGAAATACTGCAAAACTTATTCCTTCCTCTAACATCACCTTCCCCAATTCAACTTTTCACTCCTACCACATTTAGACCCTTCTAAAATGTGTTATTTTCAGGTGAAAATCCTTTAATTGGCTCATATCTCCTGCAGCATAAGTCGTAGTTAAGAGCAGGAACTTGGGAGCCAGAGCACGTTAGTGGGAATCCCAGCTCCATCCCTGACAGGCTTCTATAAGGGCCATTAAGTTACTTAATCTCTGTGTCCATTACTCATTGTAAACTGTGAGATGTATTTACTGCATAGGATTATTTCAAGGATTACACGTGGTAACATTTGTAATGTACTTAAAACAGCACCTGGTACAGAGCAATCTCTCATCAGGAAATATTTGTTAACTAAACGAGGTTATCCCTCTAATATATGAGACCTACAGTGACTGCTCTGGTCCATGCCCACTTTTCCAGTTGCATTTATTTTCCTCCAGGCCACTTATATTCTACCCATATTGAACTGAAAACTTAGTGCTCTCATATACATTAGACCTTTATATTCTATATCTTCTGCATAAGATTTCTTCATGATCTCTTGAAGATTCCTACTTACAATGTAAAGTTCATTCAGGATTTACCTCTGCCGTAAAGCCTGGAAAACAGCCAGCTGCTTCTCTGTGCTTCCAGAGCTGTGTGTACCTCTTGCAGCTTTCCTGGTAGCTCAGATGGTGAAGAATCTGCCTCCAATGCAGGCTATCCAAGTTCAATCCCTCGGGGAAGATCTCTGGGTCAGAGAAGATTCCCTGGAGAAGGAAGTGGCAACCCACACGAGTATTTTTGCCTGGGGAACTCCACGGACAGAGGAGCCTGATGGGCTACAGTCCATGGAGTTGCAAAGAGTCAGACACGATGGAGTGACTTTCACCTCCGTCCCAGCAGTCGCCATACTGCCGTGACTGTTAATTTACAAGTATATCTAACTTGCTAGAATAGTACGTCCATGAGCACAGGGACTAAATTTGTTCTCTTCCTTCTCTGCGCCTCCAGCACCTACTGAAATAAGAGGCCTATATATGTGCTGTGTAAATATGTGTTGTTATTATTTTCTTTTGCTATAATATTATAGTTGGAAGGGATTTAAACACCTTGCCTAACTTACTTATATTAAATCTGTGGAAACTGGATAGGAGATAAAGATTTGCCCAAGATTTTCTTGCTAGAGAGTCATAAAAGCGGGGCTAGAACCTTGTTTCCTTTCTTCTCTTTCAATGCTTTCTTCCCTACATTATAGAGTGAAACTCCTCTTCCTCCATCATCTCCAGGTTTGCAAAGAGCTGTGAACCAAATGATCCACGTAAATGCTAATCTGCTCTGCTTTAACACTTGGCAGGAATTTCGAATTCTGAGATCACACTCCACCTGGTGGCAATTTACCTAAATTGCAAGTGCCTTTTGGCATTGGTGACCATTCTCTCTTCGGTGTTTCTCTGGTGTTACGGGTTCTTCTTTCTCATTTTCTTTTGTGGGTTTTTCATCTCTTGCAAGTTCAGTAAATGTCAGGGTTTCTTTGGGTTCTGGGCCCTATACACTTATTCTACATACTTTCTTTGATGGTGGTGGGGATTCATGTGCTCTTAGAGCTTCAAATACTGTTTCCATGATGACAACCTTCAAGTCTTCATCTCCAGCAGCTATCTTTCTCTTGGGCCCAGCCAGGGCCATCATACACTTTGGTGCGGACACTGCTGTTCATGGAAAGTCATTCTCTGTGTAATCTGTGTGATTGGCACCTGCCGGTTGGATAGCACATGCAATGGTATGCAGTAAACTTTCTTTAGGTGTCACAAATGTGACATGGCCCAAACACAACTCATTTCTACGCCTCTGAAAATGATTTATGCTTCTGGATTCTCCTATCAAGCAGTGGTTTCTTTACTCCGTTGTCATTATTGGGTCTTCTCTTCCTGACCACCACCCAATCTGCTCAAAGTCCTATGGATTCTACTTCCTAATAATGTTTGTGACCATTTATTTGTTCATCTCCACCACTGCTTTCTTACCTGAGCTCAGGCCTTCAGTATCCCTGACCTGCATCACTGCTGCAGCCTGAGAACTGGCCTCCCTGACTCCAGTTTTGCCCACACTGCTACCAGCATGAACTTCCTAGAATATGTATTTGGTCATGTCATTTTTTTCTGTTGAAAATCCTACCACTGTTTTCCATGGCCTCTGGGTTAAGTTTAAATTCCTCAGCGTGGCTTATTCAGTCCTTTAAGACCTGGGCCTTCATGTCCCTTCCTGTTCACTCTTTATTTGGAAGTAGTTCTCCAGGTGGAACACGATTACTTTCAACCTCATAGCCTTTGCAATCTACTTTTCTCAGTATATCCTCCTTCCTCCGGTTTGCATGGTTAATCCCAGTGGCTCTTTTGCAGCTCAGCTGAGCCATCACCTCCTTGACCACCCAAAGCTTGCTTAGGGGCTCTTCTGTGCTTCTGGGGGATACTACTGACCCCTCTGCAAAGCCTTTATCTTATTGTCCTGTAATTCAGCTGCTTGTTTCCCCATCTTCACATTAGGTTTATCTTCTTTAAGACCTAGGTCTACTTCTTCACAGTTGTATTTACAGCACTTAGTATCCTTCATAGGCACATAGTAGGTGGTCAGTAAATTTGGGGGGTGGCTGTTGTTTAGTCAATCAGTCATGTCTGACTCTCTGCGACCCCATGGACTGCAGCACACCAGGCTTTCCAGTCCTTCACTATCTTTCAGAATTTGCTCAAACTCATGTCCATTGCGTCAATGAGGCCATCCAACCATCTCATCCTCTGTTGTTCCCTTCTCCTCCCGCCTGCAATCTTTCCCAGCATCAGGGTCTTTCCCAATTTTTTTTTTTTTTTGGAAAATTTGGGGGGTGGGAGTGAACAAAAAGTGACAGCGACAACAACAAATCCTCATGAATAGTTCCTTTGTGATGCTAAGTCTTCAAATGATGGCAAACACCCCCAATTTTATCAGAAGGCACAAGATTTGCAGGCTGGGATCTTCCAGAGACATGGTAGCATCCTGTGCTGTGTGGACCAGCCTGCCCCATGGCTAACGGCCTAGAAAATGTGGGTTGACTTTAAGAATGGAAAAGTTCCTCTACACTGAAACGTCTTTTCCCACGTGTACACCTGAAATTCTTATGTAGAAAATTCAATCTTTTAGCTTAAAGGTTGATGTCCTGTTCAACTGGAACAGTCCTTGCCCCCGTGCCTACCCCCTGAAAACAATCAATTATGCACTAATATGAGCTGGTCTCAAATACCCTTCCAAGAGGCAGCTATAACGGGGAACGAGCACAAAGTCAGTGGGCGTTTGACAGAGGCAAGAGGGATTGTTTCAAAGTTAGAAGAAATGTTTAAAAACATTCAAAAGAAGAGGCTAAAGCAATAGAGATAAAGCTTGAATATTTCATGATTTTGCATGGATTGCCCTTTGTGTGTGCATCATTGAAAATCCATCATCTGTACTGAATGTCCTTGGCTCCTAGACAAATCAATTCTCCTGATCCCTAAAGAGAAACAAATAGAATGAGATAGCAAGAGTGTTTAAGATGGTATGACTCTTAGTGTAAAAGATAGTATGGAAATAGTGAATATATTTAATCTCCTCAAAATCATCACTGTTAAAATGATGTATTAGAATAATAGGTTAATAAGCAAATTTAAAATTCTAAACTTAAGATTAATTTAAGAGATATTTGAAATGTAAATATAAAAGACCAAAGATTTTTTTTCTTTGCCAAAAGCTAAATTCAGATGGTATTTTTCAATAATCTGCATGAAAGTTACTTTTGTAGTTATGGTTTTTAAAAAACAATATTTTAGTCAGCCTTGTATATAAACAATGGCATCTCAGATATTGCAGCCTGATTGCTTCCACATTCCTAAAATTCTGAAAACTCAAGAAACCTTTTTAAAGTATTGGCAAAGCCATGTAAAAATTTATTCTTTACATATAGGACTTCAGCCTACTCAAGACTCTGTGAAAGATGGACTTGCTTAGGGTAAAAGTAATAATTTTTAATATTACCTTTCTATTAGTTCTAGTCTAATGCACCGGAAGGCATAACTCACTTCTGTAACAATAAGAAAGAGAAAAATATGTGTATAGATGGATGTCGTCAGTAAATGCCTTTGGCTAAATAAGGCACAATTGATTGGAAGGGCATCCATCTGAATGGGCCTTTGAGTGACCCAAGGATGGAGAAGAATGCATAACTGTCAATGCTCATTGTTCGTCTCCTCTCCCCTCCCCCGCTCCCTCCTTCTCTCGATGAAGAACAGTGATAGATGAAAATCTATGTGGTAATCAAAAGGAATAAAGTTACACTAGATGTTAGAAGAAACATAGGTGGAGGTGCCATTAACTTTAGTAATTAAATGAAATAAAGATGCCAAAGCAAAACATGGTCAAAGGGGATGTGAAAGAAAAAAGCACTGAAGATGATGATCAGACAGAATGATACATGTGTATAATGGAACCTGAAGTAAAAAAGTAGCAAAGTGATCTTTCTTTCTGGTGGCCATGTGCTTAAAGAATTGTAAGGAGCTTGACAGAGGTGGAGGTTAGCCCAATTTTGTTGGTCATCAATAAATGTTTCCTGTAACCAACTCAGGAAACAGTTACAGCTAGGAACTTAACCTATTGTCAAACAGACAGATTTAAGAAGTAGAACTTGTAACATGGAAAAGTCAGCTATTAAAAGCAGATGAAAATATGGACCATTACATATTCTATGAGATGCAGTTTTCTTTTTCCTCCTTTATTTATTTTTAGTTGAAAGATAATTGCATTACATTATTTACATATGTCAGTTTCTGCCATACATCATCAAGAATCAGTCATAGGTATACATATGTGCCCTCCTTTCTTAACCCTCCCTCCCATCTCCCACCCCTCTAGGATTTTACAGAGCTCTAGGTTGAGTTCCCTGAGTCATATAGCCAATTCCCACTGGCTCTCTATTTTACATATGGTAGTGTATATGTTTCCATGCTACTCAATTTATCCCGTCCTGTCCTTCCTCCACACCCCTCTGCATCCATAAGTCTGTTCTCTATGTCTGAGATGCAGTTTTCTTAAAAAAACAAACAAAGGTGAAACGATAGCAGCTAAAGTGTCAAAGTTGTAACAGCCCATCTTAGTAATTTGACTTTAACATAGTTTTTTGAAATGAAATAAAAATGCTGTTGTGCCACTGACAATAAATGTTTTGACAATAAAACAATATTTAGAAGTTGGTTATAAACAGATACGACTGGGGTGAAGAAAAAAATGCATGGCAAACTTGAGTCGCATGGTATATCATTACCCAGAGAAATGTACACATCTAGTAAAAAAAAAATCTACATTTTGAAAACATTAAAATCTGCCAAAAGCCTCAACCTCTTAGGTCTGGAATTAAAGGAGTCACTTCTAAAAGCAGAGAGGTGCATGTGACTTAGCATCTTAACTCTTGGGGAAGGGCTTGACCCAAAATAGCAGATTTAGCAAAATTGGCACCTTTTCTTTAGAACAGTGAAGCTGCAGGATGCCTGAGAAAACTGGGCACCGTTGATGCTTAAGCTTTTAGTCAATGAGTGCTGTGAAAGGCAGGCATAAAATCATAATGATCTTTTGAATTAAGATGACCTCAAGGCCATTAATGATGCCAATGTAGAGGTGACTATTATGTGTAGACAGATCCTAGCTGCTAGGCTGGTTCAAGATTACTTAAATGTTTGGAAAAAGAAGGTAAAACAGCTGGTAATTTGAAGCTCATCCATGCCCTGCTTTAACTCCTTGACTGCCAGACCCAGTCAAACCCAGTGGGGGTCTGTGGGGCTCCTGGATGCAGAGTACTTTTTCTGTCGCCTGTTTCCTGTACGCAAGATTCCAGCCTCCATGACCTTCCCTGAGCTTCAAAGGGCAGATTCAAACAGTTGCTATTCAAGGGAGGAACAGTCAAGAAACCACTTGAGGCAAGATTAATGGGACCAGAGAAGCTCATCAAGGTTAGAAGCCTGACCACCTGAGACCCTTGTTGTTTAGTTTCTCAGTCGTGTCTGACTCTGCAACCCCATGGACTGCAGCATGCCGGGTTTCTCTGTCCTTCGCTATCTCCTGGAGCTTGCTCAAACTCATGTCCTTTGAGTCAGTGATGCCATCCAACCATCTCATCCTCTGTCTCCCTCTTTTCCTCCTGCCCTCACTCTTTGCCAGCATCGGGGTCTTTTCCAATGAGTTGACTCTTCAAATCAGGTGATCAGAGTACTGGAGCTGTAGCTTCAGCATTAGTCCTTCTAATGAATATTCAGTGTTGATTTCCTTTAGGATTGACTAGTTTGATCTCCTTGCAGTCCAAGGGACTCTCAAGAGTCTTCTCTAGCACCACAATTCTAAAGCATCAATTCTGTGGTGCTCAGCCTTCTTTATGATCCAACTCTCATATCTGTATATGACTACTGAAAACATCATAGCTTTGACTATGTGGACCTTTGTCAGGAAAGTGATGTCTCTGCTTTTTAATACACAGTCTAGGTTTGTCATAGCTTTTCTTCCAAGGAGCAAGTGTGTTTTGATTTCATGGCTGCAGTCACCATCTGCAGTGATTTTGGAGCCCAAGAAAATAAAATCTGCCACTGTTTCCACTTTCCCCATCTCCCCTGAAACCCTGCACGCACCCTAGTCTGGTCAGCAGTCCTACCCTTGAACCATTGCCATAAAACTCCTCACCAAGTTTCTCTGGTTGGGACACATAGTTTGTGAGGCAGGAGCCTGCTGTGTCCTGGCAAAGCAATAAAGTTATTCTTTTCTTTGTCACCTCAAACTGTCTCTGAGATTCAATTCACTGGCGCACAGAGGCTGAGCTTTGGGCATCATCTCCTGTTGGCATCTTCCACATCTTTAAGCAGAAACACTCATAGTCTTGACCTCCTTTACAGTATTAGCTTCATAAAAGCAATGGCCTAAGGATAATCACATGACCATCATCCCTATTCTTAAGGGAACTCAACATTTCTGAGTCTTCTTAATTCCTTCATTGATCTCATCTCTCATGTCTAAGTCATTGTACTTTCGGGTTCTTTTTGGAAATGTCTGAGCTTTGTCCTTTCTTTCCCAAGACTAAAGCCACACCAGTCTGAGACCTAATTATCTTATGCCTGGAACTTTAAAACTGCTTCCTGGAGGTACTCTGTTATGACAATAGAAGTATGCCCATAAATTTAAATTAAAGTGTTTTCATTATTCTTGGTGATAAATCTGTAAATGCTAACAATTTTTTATGTATTAAATTATCTATGAAATTATTAGTTATGTTAAATTGATCAGAATAATATAAATGTATTATAAAATTTGGTAATTGTTAGCTATAAAATGTAAATCTGTTGAAAATATATCTGTATTGAGATTGAGTGAAGCTGGCTTTTTTCCCAGGTTATGAATCTACAGATGATTACTATTTATTCCTAGAAAGTGACAGAGTTCAACATCAAGTCTGTCTCCCTCTGGTCTTCCCGAATTCCTCCCCTCCACCCTCATTCTCTTTCTCGGTCCTCCTCCCCCTTCTTTCTTTCTCAAACTAGATATAGATATTGAGAAAAGTTGCTGACAAAAGGTGGTGGGACTGAAAGAAGTTTTTATTTGCCACATTAGGTGGCATGTGGGATTTTTGTTCTCAAACCACTGGGCCACCAGGGAAGTCCCAAGGAGCTTTGATATAGAAATGTCAGTTATTTGAGGTTCTTCTAAGTTGCATGCCAAAAGAACATAGTAATCTATAATAAAAATATTTTAAATTATCTAGCAGCTGGTGACTTCATAATGACCATTTAATTTTGTAAAAGGCATGAATTGGAACCATCTGATTTGCAGAAGGATTTGCTACTCAGTCATTAAAGTCATTTAATTTCTCAATATCTGGGAAGTATATTAAGAAGACAATATATTAGCTCTAAATTCTAGTAATCTTTCACCTAGAGGTCCCTTGTTTATGGAGCTAAAATTACATAAAACTGGGGTAAAAAAAATAACCCCATAAAATTAGACATACGTGTTTTAGGAATTTACCCATTTCTGAACATGGATCAGTATATTAATGCCAAACTTAAACTATCTAGGAAGGCATCTCCTAGTCTTTAAAAGTTATGATACTTGAGAATTATTATATATAAATAAATTCTAATTTTGTTTTATGATGAAACATTTTTAAAATGAATATATTTGACAGAATTGGAACAAATTTGAATTGCCAAAGAGGAAGCAATCCTAATTAAATGATTTAGGTTTTCTAGGATTTAGGATACTATATCCTCAAATACATTTTAGAAACATATTTTCTCACATTTGCATATAAGAGGATGGTTTGTATTTAAGCCTACAGGTTTACATTTTTATAAAAACTGACAAAAATGATATGGCCACTGTTAATTTTAGAGCATATAAATGATGTATTAAATTAAAAGATGCATACATAAGGAGGTGAATTAAATATTATTATTAAAGTGCATCATTTAGGGTAAAAATTTATAGTATAACATAATCTCTTTATTTTTATCTTCAGCCCCAAAATACATGGAATAAATGAACACAAGCAAATGCAGGCAAGTGGGAGATTTGTGCCCAAATTAGAAATGAATATGTATTTCATGCTTGGGCAAAGGTTAATGAAAATATTTCTTCCGGGGTCACCAGGGTGATTAACATAAGAAAATATAAGACATTAACTTACCTATTACCTATAGATCTCTTTTACTGCAAGAAATAGTGTCATTTGACCCAGACTTGCCTGTGAGTGTCCGGGAGTCTCTAGCGGAGGCATGGTTTGGGGGTGGCCTGCTGTAGGGCTAGGGGCACTGAGTGTAGCAGTATATGCATGGGATCTTTTGAAGGTCACCATTATCTTCATTACCTCCACCATAGCTTGGCCCCAGGTAAATAGCAGGGAGGGGACACAGCTCCACCCATCAACAGAAAATTGGATTAAAGATTTACTGAGCCCCACCCAACAGAACAAGACCCAGTTTCCCCCTCTCAGTCTCTCCCATCAGGAAGCTTCCATAAGCCTCTTATCCTTCTCCATCAGAGGACAGGCAGACTGAAAACCACCATCACAGAAAACTAACCAATCTAATCACATGGACCACAGCCTTGTCTAACTCAACGAAACTATGAGCCATGCAGTGTAGGGCCACCCAATATGGATGGGTCATGGTGGAGAGTTCTGACAAAATGTGGTCCACTGGAGAAGGGCAAACCACTTCGTTATTCTTGCCTTGAGAACCCCATGAACAATATGAAAAGGCAAAAAGATAGGATTGTGCCCAATATGCTACTGGAGATCAGTGGAGAAATAACTCCAGAAAGAAGAGATGGAGCCAAAGCGAAAAAAACACCCAGCTGTGGATGTGACTGGTGATGGAAGCAAGATTCAATGCTGTAAAGAGCAATATGGCATAGGAATCTGGAATGTTAGTTCCATGAATCAAGGCAAATTGGAAGTGGTCAAACAGGAGATGACAAGAGTGAACATCGACATTTTAGGAATAAACGAACAAAAATGAACTGGAATAGGTGATTCTAACTCAGATGACCATTGTATCTGCTACTGTGGGGAAGAATCCCTTAAAAGAAATGGAGTAGCCATCATAGTCAACAAAAGAGTCCGAAATGCAGTAATTGAATGCAATCTCAAAAACAACAGAATGATCTCTGTTCATTTCCAAGGCAAATCAGTCAATATCATGGTAATTCAAGTCTATGCCCCAACCCTGAAGAAGCTGAAGTTGAATGGCTCTGTGAAGGCCTACAAGACCTTCTAGAACTAACACCCAAAAAAGATGTCTTTTCATTATAGGGGACTGGAATGCAAAAGTAGGAAGTCAAGAAACACCTGGAGTAACAGGAAAATTTGGCCTTGGAATACAGAATGAAGCAGGGCAAAAACTAATAGAGTTTTGCCAAGAACGTACTGGTCATAGCAAACACCTTCTTCCAACAACACAAGAGAAGACTCTACATATGGACATCACAAGATGGTCAACACCAAAATCAGATTGATTATATTCTTTGCAGTCAAAGATGGAGAAGCTCTGTACAGTCAGCAAAAAGACCAGGAGCTGACTGTGGCTCAGATTATGAACTCCTTATTGCCAAATTCAGACTTGAATGGAAGAAAGTAGGGAAAACCACTAGACCATTCAGGTGTGACCTAAATCAAATCCCTTTATGATTATACAGAGAAATAGACTAGATCTGATAGAGTGCCTGATGAACTATGGAAGGAGGTTCGTGACATTGTACAGGAGACAGGGATCAAGACCATCCCCAAGAAAAAGAAATGCAAAAAAGCAAAATGATTGTCTGAGAAGGCCTTACAAATACCTGTGAAAAGAAAAGTGAAAAACAAAGGAGAAAAGGAAAGATATACCCATTTGAATGCAGAGTTTCAAAGAACAGCAAGGAGGGATAAGAAAGCCTTCCGAAGTGAACAATGCAAAGAAATAGAGGAAAACAATAGAATGGGAAAGACTAGAGATCTCTTCAAGAAAATTAGAGATACTAAGGGAACATTTCATGCAAAGATGAGCTCAATAAAGGACAGAAATGGTAGGGACCTAACAGAAGCAGAAGATATTAAGAAGAGGTGGCAAGAATACACAGAAGAACTGTACAAAAAAGATCTTCATGACCCAGATAATCACGATGGTGTGATCACTCACCTAGAGCCACTCACCTAGAGCCAGACATCCTAAGTCAAGTGGGCCTTAGGAAACATCACTACAACCAAAGCTAGTGGAGGTGATGGAATTCCAACTCAGCTATTTCAAATCCTAAAAGATGATGCTGTGAAAGTGCTGCACTCAATATGCCAGCAAATTTGGAAAACTCAGCAGTGGCCACAGGACTGGAAAAGGTCAGTTTTCACTCCAACTCCAAAGAAAGGCAATCCCAAAGAATGGTCAAACTACTGCACAATTGCACTCATCTCACACTCTAGTGAAGTAATGCTCAAAATTCTCCAAGCCAGGCTTCAACAATATGTGAACCATACAAGATGTTCAAGCTGGCTTTAGAAAAGGCAGAGGAACCACGGATCAAATTGCCAACATCTGTTGGATCATTGAAAAAGCAAGACAGTTTCAGAAAAACGTCTATTTCTGCTTTATTGACTATGCCAAATCCTTTGACTGTGTGGATCACAACAAACTGGAAAATTCTTCAAGAGATGGGAATACCAGACCACCCGTTAGCCTCTTGAGAAATCTGTATGCAGGTCAGAAAGCAACAGTTAGAACAGGACATGGAACAACAGACTGGTTCAAAATAGGAAAAGGAGTATGTCAAGGCTGTATATTGTCACCCTGCTTATTTAACTTATATGCAGAGTACATCATGAGAAATGCTGGGCTGGAGGAAGCACAAGCTGGTATCAGGACTGCCGGGAGAAATAACAATAACCTCAAATATGCAGATGACACCACCCTTATGGCAGAAAGTGAAGAAGAACTAAAGAGCCTCTTGATGAAAGTGAAAGAGGAGAGTGAAAAGGTTGGCTTAAAGCTCAACATTCAGAAAACTAAGATCATGGCATCCAGTCCCATCACCTCATGGGAAATAGATGGGGAGCCAGTGGAAACAGTGGCAGACTTTGTTTTTTTGGGCTCCAAAATCACTGCAGATGGTCTTTGCTGCCATGAAATTAAAAGACACTTACTCTTTTGAAGGAAAGTTATGACCAACCTGGACAGCATACTAAAAATCAGAGACGTTACTTTGTCAACAGAGGTCCATCTAGTCAAGGCTATAGTTTTTCCAGTGGTCATGTATGGATGTGACAGTTGGACTATAAAGAAAGCTGAGCGCCGAAGAATTGATGCTTTTGAACTGTGGTGTTGGAGAAGGCTCTTGAGAGTCCTTTGGACTGCAAGGAGACCTAACCAGTCCATCCTAAAGGAAATCAGTCCTGAATGTTCATTGGAAGGACTGATGCTGAAGCTGAAACTCCAATACTTTGACCACCTGATGCAAAGAACTGACTCATTTGAAAAGACCCTGATGCTGGGAAAGATTGAGGGCAGGGAGAAGGGGATGACAGAGGAGGAGATGGTTGGATGGCATCACTGACTCATTGGACATGAGTTTGAGTAAACTCTGGGAGTTGGTGATAAACAGGGAGGCCTGGCATGGTGCAGTCCATGGGGTCGCAAAGAGTCGGACACAACTGGGAGACTGAACTGATTAAAATAATCATGGAAATGTTTACCTCTTCTGAAATCATGCAAAATATGTGAAACACGCTTCATCATTGTCCCCCCAAGGAATATGTTAGGGGAGTTTTCATCCTCCAGTTCTTGTTCCCTGGGGCAAGGGTCACCCCATGGGATATTATCTCCTTTTCTGGTTTGCGCCTGTGTCAAAGGTGGGTGTCCCATTCGGCGCAGAAGCAGAAAGATCCTGGGGTAGAAGGTAAGAGAGGTAAGCTGCCACTGAGGATTCAGGGCTGTGTGCAGCTGGTTGGCTGGAGTGCACGGTGGGCATGGAGGATGGAGATGGGGCACAAGAAATAGCTGATCTCTACTTCTTGACACCAAATGCCGTTACTATTAAGAGTGGTGGAAATACAGAGATTGGATTTGCAGCAGGCGGGTGTAAATGCTATTTCTAGCACACTTTTTGTTTTGATTTACAAATACTTACTAATCTAAGAAGATAAGACCTGGGAATCTGGCCATGCATTGCCACGTGTGTGGAATACAGTGACTCTTTAGTTTTAACCAGCATGCTTTGCTATAAGTTTCCGCTCCATAGTCTCTCAGAAGTGCTACCTCCTTTGCCATTAATTAGGGGCCGAGGAGGTGAGACTGTCCAAAGGAAGTTATCAGGACTTCTTTGGTGATCCAGCAGTTAAAAGTCATCTTCTAGTGCAGGGGGTTGTGGGAGCTAAGATTCCCACATACCTCCTGGCCAAAACCCAAAACATAAAATGGAAACAATATTGCAACAAATACAATAAAGACTTAAAAAATGATCCATGCAAAAGAACAAAAACAAAACAAATTTAAAAAAAGAGCACTGTCTTCACTTCGGCCTCCCCATACTACCGTCTGATGAGTATGACCCAAGGAGGCCACATTTACAGTGATGTTTGACATTTTCTTATTCTCTGACATCCTGGAGCTTTTTATTGTTGTTTAGCTGCTAAACTGTGTCTGACTCTTTGTGATCCCATGGACTGTAGGCTCCTCTGTCCATGGGATTTCCCAGGCAAGAGTACTGGAGTAGGTTGTTATTTCCTGCCCCAGGGGATTGGGTGAGGGGTGGAACATTTAGTCCTGAAGTGGGAACCCTGGCTACTGTGAAAGAGAAGAACTAGAATAATTTTTGCTCAGGTTCTCAGGCAGATGAGCTTTAGGAAAAAACACCAGTGGAAGTTGAGCGTAGGGAAACTGATTTCCTTACTGATTTCCTTTCCATAACTGGGTACACCTTAGGAAGTCTGTCTTTTCAGGGATTCTCTCACCCTCATTGAATACTTGAGGTATGAGACATCATCATTACCTGCTTTGCTGTTACTCCCTGCCACCTGAATAAAACGCTATGGCTGGGACCTCCCTAGCGGTCCAGGAGTAAAGAATCTGCTTTCCAATGCAGGGAACATGGATGTGATCTCTAGTTGGGGAACTAAAGTCCCGCATACTACAGGGCAACTAAGCCCCTGCTCCACTACTGAGCCTGCGCTCTAAAGCACGTGCCCCGTAAGAAGAGATCCCATGTGGCACAATGAAGACCCAAAGCAGCCAAAAACCGAATAACCCCTCCACCCAACCAAACCCTGTGGCCGGTCCCTAGAGGGACGTAGTCCATTGCCAGCAGTGAGCATTCATGGGGAGCTAGGCTGGAGAGAAGACTTCTGAAATGTGAAGGTTATTTTCTTGACAAATCTCAGTGTTCTGGAATTAGTGAGTGAATGAGGGCAGATATCCTTGTCTTCATGCTCAACAGGATGGCATTTGGATTCTTGCTCAGATTCTTTCTTGGAACTTGTTTCTTAAACAATCACAGGAGGTTATTCACCAAAGTCAATGAAACTGAAATGTTCTTTGTCAGCAGGAGGATATGACTAGATGTGCTCTCATTATATCCATTGGAAGCATTTCCTCTGATCTTCGAAATATATTATTACATTTCGGATGACATTAAGAGATAAGTCTTTAGTCACGGAATTCTAGTAGGAGGGGAAAAAAAAGTAGTTTGGGTTATTTTCTTTATTATTGTTGTTAAAATGTGAATCATGCCCTTCAGTTTGATGAATTCTCATTGATGCTTCAATGGAAGGGGAAGATGAAATAACATAAATGATAGCTATAATTAATTTTATACTAAGCTTCCTTGATGAAATTAATATTGTCAGATGGAAATGTAATTTAAGCAAAATATGCTTATATGCTCATGTAAGCTGAGTTACACATTTGGACTTTAAGAAAAAAATCACTCTTGCATTTCATAGAACCGCTTACAAAATGATTTAGCTTAATTGTTTGTACAGCTTTCTAGACATTATAGCTCTTTAAAGGCAATAAGGGCACATGAGATGAAAGGGTGAAAGACAAAGGGTCATTTTAAATATGCTTCTATTATTTTGAAAAAAAATGCAGGACACTTTTAATTCCCAAACCTAGTTTTTAACATATATGTTAATGTACTCTGGCTGCAGTTTTATATTCATCGAAAAAGAAACATTCTGGCAATTTAAAACAATTCAGAGCTAAATGGAAATAAATTATATTGGTTTGTTAAGTAAGCTTCAAAACATATTGACCTAAAAGGTCAGCAAATGTTAGTGAAAAATACACAAGTCAATATCCATCACATGCCTGAATTCTTTGTTTTTATGTGACATTTCAAGCAATTTTCGTAACCGGTCCGGAAAGTATACAAAATAACAAACACCAAGACAGTTCACTGATTTCAGATAAAATCTTCCATGATCTCAAAAACAAATACTCATAAGCGTCATAAACTGACATTGATTACTGTTTTGAAAAAAAACCAAAATAAAACAGCATCTGCAACTTGTTACTTAATATGAAACCAAACATTATGTAACATATGAAAATTTGAAATATCAATTGTTATTTCTTCCCTAAAGAGTCTACTCCCTGTAGACAGTCAATACAATATTTATTTAATTAGCTGATTACCAGAGTTAAAGGACTTAGACACAGGAACACAGACACCCCAGTTGATAAGCTGACAGAGAGGTAGTTTACTGGTCAAATCAGCATTTTTCTCAATACTCACATGGAGGAATACATGATAGTGATCTCTCTTCTTCCTCCAGAATAAATTAAAGCTATATAGCTCTGTTAAAGATGTAGCATATTTATGAGACTGTAAGGACCTCATGGGTGAGGTTGCTAAAGTTTTTGTGATAAATGTCTGGGCTGTCAGTCTTGCTTCCACCACTGTACTGTGCTTAACCCCCCAATACAGCAAATACTAGATGTATCAAGCAGCACTTGGTCCATATCCTCCCCTGTGGCCCTATAGGTTGGCTGTAAAATCTCAGGCAGCTAGAGGCAGTAGGAGGAGGGAAAGAAACTAGCTTTTATTGAGTGTCTCCCTTGTATGGGAATAGGGTTTCTCTGATAGCTCAGTTGGTGAAGAATCTGCCTGCAATGTGGGGGACCCCAGTTCTATTCCTGGGTCAGGAAGATTCCCTGGAGAAGGCATAGGCTACCCACTCCAGTATTCTTGGGCTTCCCATGTGGTTCAGCTGGTTATGTATCTTCCTGCAATGCAGGAGACCTGGGTTTGATCCCTGAGTTGGGTAGATCCCCTGGAGAAGGGAACAGCTACCCAGTTTTGGCCTGGAGAATTCCATGGACTGTATAGTCCATGGGGTCACACAGAGTTGGATGGAACTGAGCCACTTTTACTTCACTTGCGTGGGAAACACTGTGTGGCAACTTTCCATGTGTGGCCTTACATTGTTCTTTCAATCATCCTAAGAAATGGGTATTATTTCCATTTTACACATGAGGAAAATAAAGCTCAGACAGATCATACTATGAAAGAGTAGTGAAATAAAAAATTTTAACATAGGTTTTGTGTTATCTCGGTGATTATTTCTTGTATTTGTGGTTGTAAGGCTTCAATTTCTGTATTGTTATCAATCTTGTCTTCTAACCTTGTGGGATCACTCCAACTCATGGTACTCCAAACCATATTCATTTTTTTTTCCCTTTTAAAATCTGCTTCTCTTGCATTTTGTGGTCTTGTCTCATCTTGCATCTCTCTTCTATCCCAAGATAGAAATCTTAGCCCCCAACCTATCTTTCTTGTCCATCTGTGTCTCAGATAAAGCAACTAGGTGGAAGCTTATTATAATCTGAAAAGATTTAGCAATCAAAAATCATTGAATACCAAAGTATTTTAAGTAATTTTGTGTTGACACCTATCCCATAAACTCAATGAGCTGTAATGTAGCTCACCAGAGGCCTTGTTATCCAGGAGGGCCATCTTTGTAGCCAAGCCTCTGGGTAGCACCCCAAGTCTTGAGACATTTATAAAAAGACAACCCAGATTCATTAAAGAAGTTATTTGAGTGGGCTGAGGCAAACCTGCGTGATGTGTGCTAAGTCGCTTTAGTTGTGTCTGACTCTGCGACCATCTGGACTACAGACCACCAGGCTCCTCTGTCCATGGGATTTCCCAGGCAAGAATACTGGAGTGGGTAGCCATTCCCTTTTCAGGGGATCTTCCTGACCCAGGGATCGAACTCGTGTCTCCTCATTTGGCAGGCAGATTCTTTATTGCTGTGCCACTGAGGAAGCCCGATCCAGAAACCTAGTGGGTTTTAACTTTCCAATCTCTCCAACTAGGAGGCGGTCAGAAGGGCATCCAAGAAGGCCAATCGGCAGTGCCCTCCACACTGCAATGAATAGCTTCACAGGATATCTTTATACATCTTTGCCTGAAGTACATGTGTAGAATATGCTTTATATAAAAAAGTATGTTTAAACATATTTTATTGGGACTTGTCATTAAAATTTTTTTTCCTTAGAGATTGTTCTTTATCAGTTTGTGTGGATTTAAACCATTATTTTGTTGAATAGTGCCTGGCATGTGTATATAGAGTGTATCTGGTTTTTGTTGGAACTAAAACAGCTGCATTCAGTGACATTGTGCAACAATGATATTCAGCTACATTTTGGTGTGTGTGTAGGTGATTTTGCAGTACAGATTCACAGTATTCAAAAGGTCTTCATATTTAAAGTTTGTTTAGATATTGTTAAATTGCAAGGGCAAAAATATGGTACCAACATATCTTCGTATGAGTAATTTAGGAGGTTCTAGTTAGATCATACTAGTTGGAGAAGGAAATGGCAACTCACTCCAGTGTTCTTGCCTGGAGAATCCCAGGGACAGGGGAGCCTGGTGGGCTGCCGTCTATGGAGTCGCACAGAGTCAGACACGACTGAAGCGACTTAGCAGCAGCAGCAGTTAGATCATACCTTTGCCAGTACTGGATATTTATTTTTTGTGACTCTAAAGATTAAAAAATAATAATTTAGTATTTAATTTGAACTTTTGGATTACAAGTGAAGTTGTCCTTTTTTGTGTTTCCTGGATATTTGTAGCTCTGTAAATTGCTTTTTCATTTCTTTGCCTACTTAAAAAATCAAGTCATCTTTCTATTCCTTGAATGAAATTTTGCATATTATAAATAATAATTCTTTGTTTAATATTGATTTTAAATATTTCTCATAGCCTGTCACTTATCTTGAAACTTTTTTCTATGATCTCTTTTCTTAAATTTTGTACCAAAAGATGTTTTTATACCACCACATCTATCCATCTTTTTCTTTCTGCATTTTGAATAGTATTAGGCAGGACTTGCATATCCCAAGGTCATCAAAATATCCATTTCCTACTTTATTTTTTGTATGTGTGTTACAATAAACCTGTCAAACTCAGGGCTAAGGGCCCCGTCCTCCACAAAACTTCCCTCATTTCAGATGCAAATTTCGGGGTCTCCAGGTCCACCCTCACTTCTAACCAACTAACTACAAATTCAGAGGTTCCTATGATTTCCCTCACATTTGATAATTCAGTAGAAAGACTCACACAACATATGGAAAGGGCTATACTTCCAATTATAGTTTTGTTACAGCAAAAAGCTGCTAATTAGAACCTGCCAAAACATGAGATATGTAGGTGAAGTCCAGAAGAAGTCCAAAGACAAAGCTTCTGGCTGGTATGCTATGATCCAGGACAACACTCAGCATATTGTCAACCAGAAAAATTCAACCAAGCCCTAGTATCCAAAGTTTTTATTGGGGTTTCATTATGTAGGCATGACTGACTAAACACTGACCATGTGGTTGAGCGCAATTGCTAACCCCTTCTCCCTTGGGGAGATCAGGCTGATATCATGCATTTGATACCCCAACACTTAATCATTTGATTGGTCTTTCTGATGTGGCCAGTCCCCATCTTGAGTTATTTACTTAGCATAAACTATCCACCATGAGTTACCTTGTTAGCATAATCTCTCAGGTATGGTCTGAGGGGCTCATGAGAAATAACAGGGACACTCCAATCACTGAGAAAATTCTAAGGCTTTCAGGGTTACCTCCCAGGAGCTGAGGCAAAGACCAGACCTCTCTTTGGGTAAAGTAAAGAACTAGTATGTTCTTTACTAATTAAAGTCACTTCAGTCGTGTCAGACTCTTTGCAACTCTTTGGACTGTAGCCTGCCAGGCTCCTCTGTCCATGGGGATTCTCCAGGCAAGAATACTGGAGTGGGTTGCCATTTCCTCCTCCAGGGGATCTTTCTGACTCAGGGATTGAACCTGCATCTTTTATGTCTCCTGCATTGGCAAATGGATTCTTTAATCACTAGCACCACCTGGGAAGCCCTATTCTTTACTACACAGATATTTTATAATTAAAAAAAATTAATTAAAAAATTTTGGAATTATATTTTTATTACTGGCACCTTCCCAATTGGTCCCATACTATTTCCATAAACCGATTATATATATATATATATATATACACATATATATAGTGTGCTAATCATTCAGTTGTGTCCAACTCTTTGGGACCCCATGGATTGTAGCCTGCTAGGCCCTTCTGTCCATGGAATTCTCCAGGCAAGAATATTGGAGTGGGTTTCCATTCCCTTCTCCAGGGGATCTTTCAGACCCAGGGATCAAACCTGGGTCTCTTGCAATGCAGGCAGATTCTTTATCATCTGAGCCACCAAGGAATTCAACTTTTCCAAATGAATAGCTAGTTGTTTCAATATCACTGAGTATTATACCCTTCCAGTAATTTTGAATATCATCGTTATCACATTCTAAATTTTGATATATATGTGACTCTGTTTCTGGATATCTATTCTGGTTCATTTCTATTTTTCTGTATCTCTTCCAATATCGTCCTATTCAAATTACAACTTTACAGTATTTTTTTCATAGTAAGCTTTGAAAACTAGTAGGTCAAATTCCGCTTATTGTTCTTTTCCAAGATATCTTGGCTTTTCTTACACATTTTCTTTTCCAGAAAAATTTAAAAATTTTGTCAGATGCCACAAATAAATCTTAAGGGAATTTTAACTGAGATTTTACTGACTTTATGAATTGCTTTAAGGAAGTTGGTATCATTAGAATTTGGAAATTTCTCACTTACTCTATTAAAAAAAAAAATATCCTCCAGCAAAGTTTTAATTCCTGTCTATATTTTTCACATTTTTTTAAAGATAAATTCTAGGCATGTTGCTTCTTTGTATGCAATTGTGAAAGGATTATTTTTCTGTTCCTGTTTCTGATTATTGTCTTCGTATAGGAAAACTCTGAGTTTATATTTTAAATCTAGTATATAATTACATTATATTATATTTATTAGTTCTAGTAGTTGCTCAGTTATTTAAGATATTTTTAGACAGATAATCACATCATCTACATAATAATACTATTGTCACTCTATGAATAAATATTGGAATGTGAAGGTACAGCAAGTAATGTGGATTAGAAGTATTATTAGTAGGTGCCATTGTTCAGCTCATAATTTTAATGTGAATGATTCTAATATTTCACTTTTAAGTAACACATTTGTGATATATTTCTATATTATATCCTTTGTCAGTTTTAGTAAGCTGCTTCTATTTCTAGAAAACAGTAAGTTTTAATTAGAATTAAGTACTTAATTTATAAAGTGTTTTTGGGATTTAGCAAGGTCATTTTATGTAGTTTCATTTGTAATATGTTATTATAGTGAATGGCATGAATAGATTTCCTTATATTAAATCATTTTTCTATTCTATGGTTAAACACAGTTGAATCATAAATAGTGCTCTTTAATTAATGGCAAAGTTAGCTTGCTAAAGTTTCAGTTAGGATTTTTATGTTATTTCAGTCAGGATTTTTTGGTATTCTTGTTCATCTGGAATGGGCATCATAATTATACTATCCTCACAGAGTGAGGTTGGATAGCTTCCCATGGTATTCTATGCTTTAAAACAATTTAAATACTATAAGGATTATGTTTTTTTAATTGATAGAAGTGACCTGTAAAGCTAGCCAAGACTTCAGTATTTTGCAAGGATAGAAATTGAGGGGGCACTCTCTTGTGTCTCTTCTTATAAGGACACTAAACCTGTTGGATCAGGACCCCACCCTTTACAACTTCATTTAACTTTGATTATTTCCTTAGAGGTCTCATCCCCAAATACAGCTGCACTGGAAGTTGGAGCCTCAACATATGAACTGTGCGAGACATAAGCATTCAATCCTTAATAGTTATCGATGGCCATGTGTCAAATCAGGGGCAATGGCTGTCTATGTTATAAAGTTTTATTGGAACCCAAGAATGCGCATTTGTTTGTGTATTGTTTTGGCTACTTTCAGACTACAATGGCAAAACTGAGTATCTGCAACAGAAACCTTACAACCCACAAAGCCTTAAGTATTTACTATCTGGTCCTATACTGAAAAAAATTTGCTGAATCCTGCACTGAGCTTGGCACATGCCTTACTTCTTCTGAGACTAAACTGATTATTCTTCTGAACACCTGTGGTTTTTATTTTCTGACCTAGGCATTCAACTCTTCTACTTCATTATCATATGGTCTTCCCTGGTGACTCAGTGGTAAAGAATCCACCTGCCAACACAGGAGATGCAGGTTTGATCCCTGAGCCGGGAAGATCCCCTGGAGGAGAAAATGGCAACACACTCCAGTATTCTTGCCTGGGAAATCCCATGGACAGTGGACCGTGGTGGGCTACAGTCCATGGGGACGCAGAGAGTTGGACACAACTGAGTGACTAACATACTGAGTATATTAGGTGTGCACTCACACCCTCAGAATTGCATGTGCAAGGGGTTGCACCAGATACATTTGATGGACTAAGTTGCTCTGGTTCTTTCTAGAGAAGCTACTCTGCTCACAGCCTCTGGTTGGAGCAGCCCCAGGCAACACCTGTCACTTTCCTCATCCATTCCCATTGTGGCTAACTAAATCAGGGAGGGGCTGTCAGCCCAGACTAATTGATTCTGTGGCTGTCCACTGGCCAGTAAGATTCCCTCCTGAGAACTGGAGGAAGAGAAAGAGAGACTGTTGTTGATTGTTTTTGAACCCTGGAGCTTTGAGTTTATGTTGACTCAGGGACTAAGGGCCCCCATGTGGGGTCTCCACAAGGATGGGGAACTTGCTTGGAGAGAGAATGATGAAGATGCTAAGACATGTTGAAGAAATAATAATGGTGCTGAGAGATGATAAAGAAGGTGCAGAGATACCAGGGGAGAGAGAGACAGAAATGAAGAGAGACTGGTAAGAGAAGACTTCCCAGAAAGATTAAGACTCACCTTTGTGCCTCATATTTCATTTCCCATCTCCTGTCCCCATAAGTCACATATTTGACTCTGGTACCCATATCAAATAACAAGTATCACCTCTGCCCTCTAGAAGCTCATAATATTGGGCTGACCAAAAAGTTTGTTCAGGTTTTTCTATAAAATGTAACAGAAAAAAGATGAGCAAATTTTTTTGGCCAACATGATGGAAATGAAACAGCAAACAGATGAATTGTTGTTTTGTTGTTGTTCAGCCTCCAAGCTGTGTATGACTCTTCATGATCCCATGGACTGCAGCATGCCAGACTTCCCTGTCCCTCACCCTCTCTTGGAGTTTTCCCAAGTTCATATCCATTGAGTTGGTGATGCCATCCAAACATCTCATCTTCTGACGCCCTCTTCTCCTCCTCCCTTCAGCCTTTCCCAGCATCAGGGTGTTTTCCAATGAGTCTGCTGTTCGCATCAGGTGGCCAAAGTATTGGAGCTTCAGCTTCAGCATCAATCCTTCCAAAGAGTATTCAGGGTTGATTTCCTTTAAGATTGACTGGTCTGATCTCCTTGCTTTTCAAGTTGAGGACTTAAATGCTGAATGGTAAGTACAGATACGGCATAACAATATACTGGACATAATATTCTGTTTTACTTGCAGCCCTTAGAAAGTATGAGATTTTCTTGTGTTCTGCAGATAAGCTTCTCTTACTTTTGTGATCCAGCTTTGGAGAATTTATGTTCCATGTAACGAGAAGAGCCTCGACTACAATATGTCAAGTAACCGGAGACATTTTCCGAAGCTTAGCAGAACAGAGTCATCAGGAATCCAGATCCCCAGGGAGTAGAATCAGAGTTCATAGTGACCCTGTTCATTTGGAGGAGAGATTGGAAACACAGACTTGAATGATAGTGTTCATATGGAGGAGAAATAAGAGATGACCTTTCAAAACAACAAGAAGCCAAAAGCCAGGCAATGCAAAATATGGCAGAAAAGGCATTAATGGAATAGAAGCTGTATCTAGGTCAGTCAAAAAGTGGGGTAGTCAAAAAGTAAAATTAGTTCAGTGATAAACACAAGCAGAGCATACTGATACTGGAGAAAATGTTTCTTTTGTACTTAACACTGTCAAATTCAAACCAATAAAATGTAGTCGAGTGCATATTTGCTTATGGCACCCTTCTAAAAAAATATGAATTCTGTTTTCCAGTCTTACAGGCTAAGTGTGGCAACATTCAGATTAGCTTCCACTTGAAGAAGACTTCAGGCATTTCATGCAGAAACTTAAATACAAATAAAATGTTGTAACACTTTGGAAAAAATGTTCTACTAATTTTTAAACTTATCTTCAGTTCTTTCTTGTTTTTCATGACAGCCAAGCCGACTTTGGAGATGGAACTCGGTTCAGAATATGGCTGCATTCTCACCTGCTGGAAGCCCGTGGATGAGACATTTAGCAAACTTTGATTCTTAGTTTCTTCCTGTTCTTTTTTAAACTTTTTATTTTATATTGGAGTATAGCTGATTAACAATATTGTGATAGTTTCAGATGCACAGCAAAGGTACTCAGCCATAGGTATACATGTATCCATTCTCCCCCAAACTCGCCTCCCATCCAGGCTGCCACATAACATTGAGCAGAGTTCCCTGTGCTATCCAGTAGGTCCTTGTTGGTTATCCATTTTAAATACAGCAGCGTGTACATGTCCATACCAAACTCCCTAACTGTCCTTTAGCCCTATCCTTGATTCTCAGTTTCTTGATTTGAAAACTTAGGGATAATCACCACCCTGCAAGGCTCCTGCTTTCAACCAGCAGTCAAACTTTCCATTTGCCAAAGTTACTGCCACACCTTACTCTTTGGCTCACTTTCCTCATCTCTGGGAGCCTCTTTGTGCTTTAGAGTTTGTGATCACCTGGGGAGAGACTGTTACTTACAAAAGTACTTCAGCATTTGTGGTTGAAAAAATACAAAATGAAATGTTAAAGGAACCAGGAGAAAAATATGCAGTGTGATGGTAAAACTTGATAAGCTCACCATGTGTTCTGGGACAGGTCTCCTAACTTCTTTGGGCACCAGTTTCTTTGTATTTTGGCTTCCCAGGTAGCTCTAGTGGCAAAGAATCTGCCTGCTAATGCAGGGAACATAAGAGACACAGCTTTGATCCCTGGGTTGGGAAGATCCCCTGGGGAAGGGCATGGCAACTCTCTCCAGTATTCTTGCCTGCAGAATCCCACTGACAGAGGAGACTAGTGGGTTACAGTCCATAAACTGGGGGTATTGGAGACAAAGGTGTTCAAAAGGACCATAGTTATTTGAGATGGTTTCTTTTTAAAATTTATTTTAAAATTTTTTGATATGGTTTCTAACATCACTACCAGGTCTAACAGTTGATGATTCTTTAGAGAAGAATGCTCTTAGGACCAAGAGCATGTTTAATTTTTCCTTGACACTGAGGATTCTTGCAGAAAATAACAATGGCCAGCTTTAATACATCTCCCCTGGGGAACGAATTAGGGGAAACAGACTGAACAAAACCACTTTTGATTTAGGGTAGAGATAAGGAAGAATTTCCAGACTGTGGGAATTGTTTATTGTTGTGAATTAACCAGGGAGGCTGGGACATTCCAGAAGGATGGATTCCTTTCTTTTCTTTTTTTTTTTTTTGCTTAGTGCATGCTCATTTTATACATTTTCACAGAATAAGATGATACTGTGCATAATGTTTTGTGAACTGTTTTATATTGACAAAATCTGAACAATTTCCATGTCAACAGATATATTTTGTAACAGACATATGACATTTGATTCTTCTATGTTTTTATCTAAGTTGTATACATAATAAGAAAACAAACACACGCAAGTCTACCGACTGACATAAAAACATGCTTGGGGCGTTACCAATATTACTGACATTAGTTATGTGTTCATACACAATTCCTCTCCTTAATTTTTCTAGCAGGATGGATTTCTATCTCTTCTTGGGTGGCATAGGATTCTGGATGTGAAGACTTGGTTTCCAGGGAGAGTGGGGGAAATGTGGGGTGGGGAGACAGATGAAGAAATTAATGACCTTTCTCTGCCAGCTGACTTGTAGTCCTTAGTTTTATGAGTTAATGCTCTTTGGAGTATAGGGCAAGCTTGGTGATGATCAGTGAGTCATCAAAATTCTCAAGGTGCTTTGTACTGGGGCTCAGCTAAACAATTAAGGAAGCGATTGATTAGCACACAAGGGTTTCCCATGTGGCTCACTGGGAAAGAACCTACCTGCCAATGCAGGAGACCCAGGTTTGTCCCTGGGTGGAGAAGATCCCCTAGAGAAGGAAACAGCAGTCCACTCCAGTATTCTTGCTTGGGAAATCCCATGGACAGAGGAGCCTGGCAGGCTACAGTCCATGAAGTTGCAAAGAGTCAGACACAACTTAGCAGCTAAACAGCAATTAACACACAGAAAAGAACAAGCCTAAGGATCACAATGGGGCTTTCCTGGTGGCTCAGTTGGTAAAGAATTCACCTGCAATGAACGAGACCGGGGTTCGATCCCCGGGTCAGGAAGATCCCCTGGAGAAGAAAATGGCAGCCCACTCCAGCATTCTTGCCCGAGAACTCCCAGGGACAGAGGAGCCTGGCAGGCTACAGGCCATGGGATCACACGAGTCAGATATGATTTACCGGCTAAACCACCACAACACCAAGTATCACAATAAGCAGTTTGTTGGTACCACTGAGGTTAAGAGGGTGCTAAAATCCTGGAGGATGGTAATATTCTCAAAGTGGTCAGTCTGGGGGCTAACCAAATGAAACATCCTCCTCCCCTCCAAGTTCCAGTATAGAGCAAGCAGAGCATCTGGCATGGTGACACCACGGGCAGAACATCTCTGTGCTGACACGGAGGGCCTGGAGATGCTGTGAGCATCACAGATTGGACCGCCAGCCCTTTGAGAAAGGATGCCCCATCCCCTCGTGATGATGGCAGTTTTGTCAGCTGTCTTTATACCAGATAGCCACATTGATGTTGCTCTTCTGATTTTTGTTGATTATTTTATTTAAATTTTAATTCCTACTGTCTCCAAGCTCAGATTCTCTGTATTCAGCTTCATTGTCTGAACTGGAGTTTTTTATCTTTTTTTTTGCTGTCGTTTGTATGTTTTTGGCAGAATGGGATTTTTACCGAAAAGATTTCATTACATCTCAGGAATTTTTCTACTTACCTACTGTGGTTTATTATTTTGTTTGCATTCGTTCCCAGCCAACCTGATTTCTGCTTGAAAATACTGTTGCCCCACTAGGGGGCCACGAGTGCCATAGTCTGAGCCTGCTGTAGACTGCTTTCCCAGCAGAGTTCTAGAAAGTTAAGACTGACACACACTTTAGGAAAGAAAGAGCATGGCTCTGACCATACTGAGAAGCAGGTCTCTTTGTTCTGATACGGGAACAATTGTATGGTCAGAAAAAAGAAGGAAAAAAAAACCCCAAGCTTGCTGTTTTAAATGTTGCTGGATACTTGAGAACCCTGTTTTCCTTAGGAAGCAGAGAGGAAATTTCAGGAAAAGACAATTTGTTTAGGCAACGTATGGCCTTATGAGACTGAGATAAGTTGCTCAGGGCTTTTTGGATTGGCTCATGTGAATTTCTCCCTGTGTTTCAATTCGTCTGATCCATTACTGACAGATCAAGCTTCCGAAAAATAATGCTGTCATCACATCATTATGGCCTGTCTCAGGAATCACCAACAATTCACATTATCTAGACCCAAATTTCCAACCTTTCAGAGTACTAAGGATGCCTTTTAACCCAGACATATACATATAAAAGAACAGCCATGTTATATTTTTAAATCAATTCACTACACTTTTAAATGAATTCATATTTAAGTATTCACAACAGAATCAATGTATTTTTAAAAATGGTACAAGTGGAAGAAGATATTTATTCCATCAGCTTATCATGATTGGCTCATCTCTGGATTTTGGAACCTTTTGAAATAACTCCAGGGTGTGCTATGAGCCTTGGGTTCCAAGTATGAGCCTGGTAGACTCTATGCTAAGCAGGGTCAGGATATTTCCTCAGGCAGATTCTGTGATTCCATCCACTCTTCCAGGCAGGAAGCCTTTCTGGGTGTGTTTGTCCTCCTGTAACCCCTGGACCATTCTCCCTGACTTCTGTATTTCTAAACACTCCCTTTTCATCGACACTTTCCTTGCAGCCCTGATATACTCCCATATCAAGTTATTTACAATATCCTCCCTCATCCTAAATATCCTCCCCAATTCCTAGCACCCAGGGCTCTGTCTCCTTCCCTCAGGACCACGCGCCTCTCTAGTCCAATAAATGCTCATGTGTTGAAGTCTCTTTCACACTTAAGTCTCCTTTAGTCACTCATTGTTTTGATTTATTATCTCCCATTATATGATTTAGATATTACAAATAATCCTTATAATATTTTTATAATACATTTAACACATAAGAATGGTGTTAATGATAGAAGCTAAAAAGAAAGACTCTTAAGCAAACTAACAAAAAGCTTTCATGGTGATATCATTTGTAAGAGTAAGAAAATAAAATGAAATGGAGCTCACTTGGTTTGTGGCTCCCCCCTTTTCTCTACCTGGTGTCTGTGGGTAGCTTTCTCTACATGCAGTTCCTATACCTTATGTTAATCTGTGCTTTTCCAAATCACTTTGTCTTCAGGGGTCTTGGGAAAACAGAAACTGCTTACAATCCACCAATTATTATATGTATATTTTGATGGGGATCATTTTAAAAACCTTTATTGAGTTTTCTTCAACATTGCTTCTGTTTTATGCTCTGGTTTTTTGGCCTTGAGGCATGTGGTATCTTATCTCCCCAACTAGGGATGAATGCTCCCACCTCGCGCATCAGAAGGTGATGTCTTAACCACTGGACCACCAGGGAAGTCTCACAAGCTACTAATTATTAAAGAACAGCCTTTTCAATGCTCAAAGTATATTTCTTATAATGCCATTTTGTTTTGGTAAAAGAAAAACAAGAAAAAAGTGATTGTCACTTGCATGCATGCTAAGTTGCTTCAGTCGTGTCCAGCTCTTTTCGACCTCATGGACTATAGCCTGCCCATGGACTGCAGCCGGCCAGGCTCCTCTGTCCATGGGATTCTCCCGGCAAGAATACTGCAGTGGGTTGCCATGCCTTCCTCCAGGGGATCTTCCTGACCCAGGGATTGAACCCACATCTCTTGAGTCTCCTGCATTGGCAGGCAGATTCTTAACCACTAGGGCCGCCTGGGAAGCCCCCATCACTTAGGGGATGATAACAGGCAGGCTAAACACTTTCTCCGTGATTATTCTAAAAATGTCAAACCTATGATTCCAGTTCTCTTGCAAATACTCTTAAGTTGTGTCTACTGTCAAGGCAGAAAGGATAGGAAAATCTTCTAAGCTGAAAGGATCCTCCACAGGCCTCTTGAAACCGAACAGTCTAGGGAAATTACAACAAAATGCTGGTGAGATTTTGCCAGAAGTTGAGTGTTACCTTATCTGTGAGCCACAAGCTATGAATAATTTGAAAGATAAAGCAACTACCTACCCACTAAAATAAATATGTGATCTAAATTCTAATCAAAAAATGTGGGAAAAAATATAGTTAGTCAATCTTGTATTAGGCTCTTGATATATTGAACTAAAGTTGAAAATGTAAAAAAATTTATTAAAATATATTTGAGTATTCCATCCACCTATGGGTTCAGGAGCTAGTCATGTACAGATGTGACAGTTGGACCATAAAGAAGGCTGAACACCAAATAATTGATGCTTTCAAATTGTGATGCTGGAGAAGACTCTTGAGAGTCCCTTGGGCTGCAAGGAGATCAAACCAGTTAGTCCTAAAGGAAATCAGTCCCAAATATTCATTGGAAGGACTGATGCTGATGCTGAAGCCTCTAGTACTTTGGCCACCTGATGTGTAGAGCTGACTGATTGGAAAAAACCCTGATGCTGGGAAAGATTGAAGGCTGGAGGATAAGGGGGCAACAGAGGATGAGATGGTTGGATGCCATCATCGACTCAATGGACATGAGCTTGAGAAAGCTCCAGGAGATGGTGAAGGAAGGGAAACCTGGCGTGCTGCAGTCCATGGGGTCTCAAAGAGTCGGATGTGACTTAGTGACTGAACAACATAAGTGGGCTCAGGGATGGATTTGAGACCCAAGTTAGGTCCATACGAGTCACACTGGAGCTTCTGCTGCAGCCAGTGGAGAAGAGGAGTTTTGAACTGGCACTGTTGGCACTGCTCACTGGAGATTCCTGGGGCCTGGAGGTTCCTGGTTCCAACCCAGGTGGAGATCAGGCCTGACAGTGGTGCACACACAGAATAAAGAGAGAGGGAAATGGACAGATAGAGGGGAGAAATTGACCTTGTTAAGTCAGCTGAACTCTGACTTCTCTATTACATGAGGCGATGAATTCTCTTTGTGCCCAAGTGAATTTGAACTGTGCTTCTAGATAATAAGAAAGGTTCTAAGTTATACATTGTGTCTTATGATTTCAACTCCTATTATGGAAATTTCTAACATTTTTACTGGTATGTAAAATGTTCAGTTTTTCAAGGAGAAGACAAAACGTAATGGTATATATTTAACTATGGATTCAAATGTAACTTTGGAAGAAGGAAGTAGCTTCAATTTCTCCAACTGATTTTGGTGAGAGAATTTGCCTCTACCCTATTCCTAAGTGGCTTTCTGTTGTAAGAATTAGGTGATTGATTTTCTCTGTTCCGTTGCAGGAACAGATAGACTGTAAGCATCCTGAGGATGGAGACTGCATTTTCACCTGGGTATCTCTGCTGCTGCTGCTGACTTATAGTTGTGTTCAATAAATACTTGTTAAGTGAAAGAGTAAATAGCTCTGACACTTCCATGGGAAACTTCTATGGTGCCCATTTTACATTTGGGGAAACTGAGTCAGAATCAGGAGTAACTAAAGCCTGCATCTCTTAACTCCCACTGGGGTACTTCTTCCATTATATAGTGCTTACCTTTGGGTCAAAAATATAGGTGAGTATTTTAATTTTAAGTTCCAGGTAAGATTTTGGGTTTATCAGCATAATTAACATTTTCACAAAAGACTATCTTCTACATTTAAAACACTATCTTCTTATTTAGCAAACAAAAAATAAAAATAACAATGAGAAAGCCATGTAAAATACAAAAAGTTCTAAGTATTTTCCCCAAAGAATGAAGAAGAGAATTAATATGGCGGCAGGGTGACCAGTTCTCCATAAATAAAGCAGGCAGTGGCATTACTTACATTGCTATATATCAGGTTAATAACTTGAAAACAAGCTAAACTGAATATCAACTGTTTCTTTTATTTGCAATTTAGAAAGCCTAGAATAAGGGGCTCTGAGACAAAGATAGGCCATGTTCTCCATGAAAGGTTCCTGGAAACTGAAAAATAAGGCCTTTTAACATTTTGTGATATAACTGTTTTTCTTGGCTTAAGCGTAGGTTTTAAAAAATGGTGCTCATTGTTTTGCTTCTCGTTCTTTTATGCATGGACAACTGTGCTGATGATGCATTCAGTTTAAGAGAATTTTCCAATTGAAAAAGTGCTGTGGAGAAGTTTAAGCACCATGAATCACCCAAACCTCATCTAAGTCTCGTGGAGGCAGAGGCTGTGAAAGGCAGTCACAGATGGAAGACGTATTGTCACTGTGCTGCTTGATTCAACTAAATAGAAAAATATTTTGTAAAGACATGAGAATTTCAGGCATCTGACAGAGTGGTAAGGATAAATGTCACATGCTGTCAGAAAGGCAAAAATGAGTGACCTGCTGCTCACCCTCCCTCCTCCTCTCGTTAGTCATACAAGGGGCAAGAACTGGAATTCCAGTCTCATTTCTACATAAAACACAAACCCACAGTCTCTTATTTACATTTAGGAAAGCACTAGAAATGCGATGCGGCATTGCCCCCTCTAATTATTTCCTGATGGCTTTTGGACATTTAAATGATTTGATCAGGTGATAAGTCAATACATTTTTTCCAGGGTGAAGGAAATAGATAGTTAATAATAATAATAATAGCACAAGCAGCAACAAATGCCTTCTGTTCAGCTGGATTGGCTGTCTCTGTCCTCATCTGCCCAGAGAAGACCAAGAGAGTAGAGGGTAGATCTTTCTCATTTGCCTGCTCTGTAAACTGGCATTTAGCTCTGAGTAGAATACACATTTTACTCTTTCTTTATTGTTCCTGCTATTTGTTGCTAAGTCATGTCAGACTCTTTGTGACCCCATGAACTTCAGCACGCCAGGTTTCCCAGTCCTTCACCATTTCCCGAAGTTTGCTCAAACTCATGTCCATTGAGTTGGTGATGCATCCAACCATTTCATCCTCTATCACCCCCTTCTCCTCCTGCCCTCAATCTTTCCCAGCATCAGGGTCTTTTCTAATGACTCATAACTAATATGTCTTAATTATTAAGACATAGTACATGCATCTGATGCCTGGGTCCTCTTCTCAATTTTACTAGCCCTTAATATTTCCTTTAAAAACATTATCATGGGACTTTGAGGTCCTTTCCTTCTCATGTCTCTGAGTCTTATATCTCCATTGAACGAGAATTCTCAGCCCAGGAAACTATCTAAATGATGTGATGACCTCATGAGTCTGCAACTCTCAATGGAAAGTTATACAGTGGACAGTTTTTTTTGGTTTGTCCAATTTTTTCTGTATCCACTCTGTTCCCAGAAAAAAGAAGAATCTGGACAATGTAATCTGTTATACTTGTGACTTGGGGACAGATTTGCAGTCATTTTCTTTTATACCACATTCCCCCCACTCCTGACTCCTTAAGCACAGTGTCCAGGGGGATACTTTTGCAAAGTGCCCAGTGCTTTCTCCAGAATTTGGAAGGTATTTCTCTGAAGGTGTGTGTGTGTGTGTGTGTGTGTGTGTGTGTGTGTGGTGTGTACAGGGCTATTCTGAGCACCAGATTGCTGGGCAGGCTGAACTCTAGGCGCTTAAAATCTCTATGTTCCATATAGCCTTATCTCTTTAGAGCCACCGCACTTTGGTAGCATTTTGGGCTGAATAGCCAATGGAGCAGTTAGCAATCAGAGACTGTCACTCTTTGTCTTCCTCAGTCTGACAAATACTAGCTCATCTTTTTTGTTTCATTTATTCCACAAGGTTTCTCATTTGCCATTAACAGCAATTTTGTTGTTATCATCCCTTAATTCATAGCAAGTAATCTCGTTGTTTCCAAAGGACAGACAAAAATAGCATTACTTTAAAGGGTACAGAGAAACCCAAATATCATATGATATCAATTATATGTGGAATCTAAAAAAAAAAAAGGTACAAATTACTCACAAAACAGAAATAGAGGCACAGACGTAGGAAACAAATTTATAGGTGCCAGAGGGGAAAGCAGTAGGAAGGGATAAATTGGGAGATTAAGATTTGTGTATAAACACTACTATATATAAAACAGTCAACTGATAAGGACCTACTGTATAGCACAGGGAGTACTGTATAACACACTCAATACTCTGTAATGACACATGGGAAAAGAATCTGAAAAAGAGTGGATATATGTGTGTGTATGACTGATTTACTTTGCTCTACACTTGAAACTAACACAGCATTGTAAATCAACTATATTCCAATAAAATTGTTTTTTGTAAAGGATGAAGTAGGGACTGGAAGTTCGAATCCAAATTGTGCTAGTTATAGGCATTCACTGGCCAGGTCAATGTGCCCTCAAGTCTGCTTGGGAACCTTGGCTCCCTAGGCTTACCTGGGCTCACTGTTAGAACAAGTTTAAGGTCGAAAGAGCCTGTTGACGAGGGTGAAAGAGGAGCGTGAAAAAGCTGGCTTAGCTCAACATTAAAAAAACTAAGACTGTGGCATCTGGCCCCCATCACTTGGTGGCAAATAGATGGGGAAACAATAGAAACAGTGGCAGGTTTTATTTTCTTCCTCTCCAAAATCACCGTGGATGGTGACTGCAGCCATGAAATTAAGACACTCTCCTTGGAAGAAAAGCTATGACAAACCTAGACAGCATATTAAAAAGAGACATCACTTTGCTGACAAAGGCTCATATGGTCAAAGATATGGCTTTTTCATTAGCCATGAAAGGATGTGAGAATTGGACCATAAAGAAAGCTGAGCACCAAAGAATTGATGCTTTTGAACTGTTGTGTTGGAGAAGACTCCTGAGAGTTCCTTGGACAGCAAGGATATCAAACTAGTCAATCCTAAAGGAGATCAACCCTGAATACTGGAAGAACTGATGCTTAAGCTGAAGATCCAATACTTTGACCACCTGATGTGAAGAGCTGACTCATTGGAAAAGACCCTGATGCTGTGAAAGATTGAGGGCAAGTGAAGAAGGGGATAATAGAGGATGAGATAGTTGGATGGCATCAATGACTCAATGGACATGAGTTTGAGCAAACTCCAGGAGATAGTGGAGGACAGGGAAGCCTGGTGTGCTGCAGTCCATGGGGTCACAAAGAGTCAGAAACAACTTGGTGACTGAACAAGGCTTAATGAGACATCTAAACATGAGCCAATAAACCCCTAACTGAGGAGTGATTGTGAACTGTGGTTGTGCATGCCTGCTTAGGCTGTGGTTACAGGCAATAAAAATGATGTTGGGATTGCATAAGTTCTCTGCTGATTCTCTTGACCTTTAATTTTCTGAAATGTGTCTTCAGCAGTAACGGTGGTATGGCTTGTGCTACATACCGATATGCAGATGTCCTCTAACTTGCAAGTCCAATTTTCCTTTGCTAACGAACAAATCATGACTCTTTCTAGAGTGTGCTACCGTTGTGTCCCAACTGTGAAATGATTTAAGCAGTGATGGTTGGTTACATGTCATAAAACTTACTCAGTTTCATGTATGTTAACTTAGTGTCCCCAGAGAAACAAAATTTCCTTTACTTTCCTGTTCCTGTTGTCTAGACTTGGGAATACACCCTGTGCTTGCTAACTCCTTATTGAACAATGGGATGCTTCTAAGTTGCTGTTTGTGCAACCAAGACACACACATTTTCCTTTGAGGATTTGGTTTTTTTTTGAACAATCTAGATTAATGGATTATGAAATTGAGGGTCAAGATTGACGTAATAAAAAGGGGGCAAAGCAAAAAGAAGCAAGAGGACCACAACTTACCTGAAAAGCGTGATGTAATAGGAAGAGCGAGTTGTATCAAAGAGTTTGGTTCAACTCACAGTGATGCCATTGGTATGCTGTGAAGCATAGTCAAGTTGCTTCTTCTTTAAGGCTCTGAATTCTTCACTTAGAAATAGTTTAGTATCAGTCCTTATCTCAGTGTGAATTGTAAATGCAAAGCAAATGAAATAACACCCATGGAAATACTTCATAAAATGTATAGTTCAGATGAGGTGGTTGTTATGATGGATATTATTAGAATGCTCTTAGTCTGATTTGTTCTTTGACTCTCATCAGGTCCTGAGAGAGATCCTTTGTATTTCTAATAAGAACTTGGAAGAATTCAAAGGCAACTTCCAGTTATAATTTTCCCATTCCTCCTCCCTAGTATCTATTCCTTCTCCCTTCTATCCCATCTATGAGAAACTGACATTCACATGAGCCTGTTTGTTTTTTTGACAGAAGGTGAACTATGTGTTATTAATAACATGAATAAGTACAGTTGGTTCCTTTTATTCCCAACAGTTGTGTCTTATAAAGTTGCCAAGAACACTGAATTAATGAATACTCCATTGCTCCTAGGGGAAATATGGGGTTAGTTTCTTGTGAGACTCTGGTCACATTTTTGTCAACCCATTAATACATAACCTTGTTTTATATGTGCCTTTTGTTAGATGCCTTATTTAACATATAGTTGGCTCATTACCATTGAACTCATGGCCAATAACTTTATGACTCATTTCTGAACAAAGCTTCTCTAACACATGTATAGGAACACTAGACAACACGATGTTAAGGGTCATTGTAAATAGTGAGATCATCAGAAAAAACACAAAAATGCAAAAAAAAAAAAAAATGTGGCCCTACTGGACCACAAAAAGGACACTTTTATATGACATAAAGGCTAGAACAAGAAGGCAGGGTGTCTCCTTGTTTGGTTTCAACTGGGAATGTGCATGTTGGGTTACTCAAATTTTGTGCATTCTGTACAGGTCCACAAATGATTATGAAACTGTTGGGGGCACTGATTTTGGGGTGAATTTACAGTAAAGCATCTGCCTGCATTGCAGAAAACCCAGGTTCAATCCCTGAGTCAGGAAGATCCCCTGGAGAAGGAAATGACATCATATTTCAGTTTTCTTGAGGGAGAATTCCATGGACAGCACAGTCTGGTGGACTACAGACCAAGGTGTTGCAAAGTGTCAGACACAACTGAGTGACTAACTCTTTTCTTTCTTGCAAATACAAATCCACAAACTATAAGACTCAGCTGTATCTCTGGAGGGCAGAGTTAGCACTGACTGGTGAAAATTACAGGAGAGCAGTTTTCAGATTACTTCCAAAAAAGCATTCCCTGGTAATTAGACAATTATCATTGTTCAGCACAAACTTGCCAGTGAGCACCTATCATTGTGCAGGCTCTAGAAGAAAGGGAATGATTTAGGCTGACTTGGGAAGAGAATATAGGTCCTGAGAGGAGGCCACACAGGCTATGAGATTGAAGGAAGAATAGGAAAGAAGCCAAATACAGTTACCATCAAGACTGATCATTCCCTGAAATCAACCCTCATTCTGTCTTTACCCCAAATGGAATTTCAATCAGGCCAATATCTAGTGCTTTAAAAAAATATAAAAAGCAGGGCTTTTTAAGATGGGAATATGTGCCTAAGTGTCCTTTATTCCTGTAAGCTGTCAGATGTTAGAAGCCACAAGCAGCGCTTAGAAGACTATAAAGCAGTGAGAGGAAAATGCTGAGAGATAAGGCAAAGTTACCGAACTGGAAGAGTAACTTCTTCAGTTAGTCATCAGAAGACAGAAGGATCCCTGGCAAGAAGTCACTTTCCAACATACCTGATCAAAGCAGGAGGAGAGAGTGCGTCTCCATGAAGGACTGAAGTGTCCAGAGATTCTATTAATGGGAAACAACTGGTGTACCTTTGTTGGTTTTGTTTAGTCACTCAGTCGCATCCAACTCCTTTGTGACTGCATGGACTGTAGCCCACCAGGCTCCTCTGTCCATGGGATTCTCCAAGCAAGAATACTGGAGTGGGTAGCCCTTCCTTTCTCTAGAGGATCCTCCCAGCCCAGGGATCGAACACATGTCTCCTGCATTGGCAAGCGGATTCTTTACCACTGAGTCACCAGAGAAGTCCCTTTACTTACAAATAAGTAACAAAATGGCATCATCTCCTCCAAATAAAAGTTAACTGTTAAGGCCACATGGACAATATGATGCTTAGGTTTAAAAGGCATTTTTAAAGGCTGGGTTAGGGAGGAGAGGTTAACCACCTTTAAACATCTTCTTGCCTTCTGTTTCTAAAAGAGGCCAGGGAAATTCCAGAACATTTAATGGAGAGTTGAGATATATTTTTTAAGCAGAGCCAAATAAAGTGGCAATAAATGACCTCGATTGTGCCCTAGTCTGGCTTGTCTTCTTGTCTTGGATGGTGGCGGTGCTCTTGAGGGCCTCATTCCCATTCACTTTTGCTAGAATTTAATACAATCTCTGGTAGTGGGGACTTGGCCCATATCCACTCATAGGGCTGGGCTGAGTTTCTGATTTCTCTCCCCTTTTCTACCCACATCTCTGAGCAGTCGGCAGCTGTGCCAATTCCATGAGTTTGAGGTGGTTTTGTTTTATTTCATTTCCACATATGAAGTTGTTCCTGGGTCCCAGAAGGTGAGCCCAGCTGCATCCTTTGCGGGGGTCTAGGTCTCACCCTCTCCAGCCCCTACCATCTATTCCTGGTTTGGATGCTCCTGGGCTGTTCAGTTCAGCTTCTACTTAACGCTTTGCCTTTAAGTTCTGTTCATTTACGACATTGAGCTTTCTTTTTCTTCCTTTCGACCCTAGCCAGGTATTAAGGAAAAACATTTTTTATCTAGAATTTTTATGTCTTCAGAAAAGGGTCAGAAGGGCTTCCTGCACCTGCTCTGTCAGCCATAATGAACAGAAGTCAGCAAATGGTACTCTGAACCCAAGTGTTAAGTTTGAAAAATGTCAAGCTTTCAAAACAGATGAACACACGGTTCTATGGCTACCCATAGATCTTCACCTGCTGCTGCTGCTAAGTCGCTTCAGTCGTGTCCAACTCTGTGCGACCCCGTAGACAGCTGCTCACCAGGCTCCGCCGGCCCTGGGATTCTCCAGGCAAGAACACTGGAGTGGGTTGCCATTTCCTTCTCCAGACCCTTCACTTAGATTTAGACAATTGTGAACATGCTGCCACATTTCCTCTCTCTCTGTATATTGATATTTTGCTGAAATATTGAAAAGTTGTAGATTTCACACTGCAACTCATAAATATCTCAGCATACACCTCCTGAGAAGGACATTCTCCTTCAAAACCACAATATTGTCAGCATGAAATTGACAATAATTCTATGTATTCTAATATACAGCCCATCTTCTAATATTCCTGATTATCACCCAATTATCTTTCATAGCTTTTTAAAAGGAAGTCTAGGAGTCAATGAAAGTTCACACATTGATTTAGTTTTTGTGCCACTAATCTAGCTAAGTGTCTAGAACAATCCCTCCATCTTTTTATATTTTTCATGACACCACTTTTTTGGAATAATCCAGGCCCATTGTCTTGCCAAATGTTTCATATTCTGAAATTTTCTTATTACTTCTTTTTTTTTCATTTATTTTTATTAGTTGGAGGCTAATTACTTTACATTATTACTTCTTCATGTTGAGAGTTTTTCAATTGTCTTAAAACACTGTTGCTGTTTAGTCATTAAGTCATATCTGACCCTTTTGTGACCCCATGGACTGTAGCCCACCAGGTTCCACTGTCCATTGTCCAGGTAAGCATACTGGAGTGGGTTGCCATGCCCTCCTCCAGGGATCTTCCCAGCCCAGGGATCGAAACTGTATCCCCTGCACTGGCAGGTGGGTTCTTTACTGCTGAGCGACCTGGGAAGCCCATCTTAAAATATGCAAAATATAAAATTTACCATTGTAACCATTTGTGAATTTATCATTGCGAGTTCAATGCATAAGTACATTTGCATTGTGCAACCATCACCACTATCTATCGCCAGAACATTTTCCCCATTCAAAACTGTTACTCTGTACCCATTAAACACCACTTTCTCATTTCATCCTAACCTGATCCTTGATAACTACCATTTTACTTTCTGTCTCTACGAATCTGACTATTCTAGCCACTTCTCAGACTTCCGTGTAGCTCAAATGATAAAGAATCTGCCTGCGATGCAGAAGACCGGGGTTCGATCCTGGGGTTGGGAAGTTCCTCTGGAGAAGGGAATGGCAATCCACTCCAGTATTCTTGCCTGCAGAATTCCATGGACAGAGAAACCTGGCAGGCTACAGACCATGGGGTTGCAAAGAGTTGGACACAACTGAGTGACTAACACACACATAACAGCCACTTCTTATAAGTGAAAACCAATAATCTAACCCCCAGTGTAAGAACTTAGAAAAGTGAAATAAATTCAAAGCAAATAGAAAGAAGGAAGTAAAAAACACAGGAGCAAAAATTTCAATGAAATTGAAAACAAAAAACAATAGAAAAAATCAGTGAAAAAAATTCTTATTCTCTGAAAGATCAGGAAAAGAAAAATTTCTGGCAAGTCTGACAGAAAAAAAAAGAAGACATAAATTACTAATATCAGGAATGAAACCATGGATATCACTATAGCCTCTAAAAATATCAAAAGGATAACAGGAACATTGCAAACAACACAACACATATAAACTTCATAACTTACATGAAATGAAACAATTCCTTGAAAGTACAAACTACCATAATCACCTAATATGAAATAGATAATCTAAATAGCCCTGTAACTATTGCAGAAATAGAATTTGTAATTTAAAAACTCCATAAAAAGAAATCTATAAGTCTAGATGGTTTTACTGGAAATTTTTATTAACTATTTAAAGACAAATTAAAAGGCAAATAGATGGGGAAACAATGGAAACAGTTACAGACTTTATTTTCTTGGGCTCCAAAATCACTGCAGATGGTGACAAAAATCCTTAAAATATTAGCAACTGAATTCTACAGTATAAAGCAAATTATACACTACAACCAAATGGAGTTTATTTTAGGGATGTCAGATTGGTTTAATAGTAAAAAAATCAATTAATGTAATTAATGTACCATATTGGCAAGGTAAAAAATAAAAATCACACAATCATATACATGAATGCAGAAAAAGTACTTGACAAAATTCAACCTCTATTTAGGAAAAAACTCTTAGAAAAATAGAACTAGTCAGAACTTCTTCAATTTGATAAACAGTAGCAGCAAAAAAACCTACAGACAAAATTATACTTAATGGTGAGATATTGAATGCTTTCTCCAGGAGACTGGGAAAAAAGCAAGGAAGTTTGTTTTTACCACTCTTGCACAACATAATACTAGAATTTCTAGCCAATACAATAAGTCAAGAAAAGGGAATAAAAGGTACACAGTTCAGACAGGAAGAGATAAAACTAGCTCTATTTGTACCTGACATGGTTGTCTTGGTAGAAAATCCAAAGAAGTCTAAAAAATAGCTATAAATAATTAGTGAGGTCACAGGACATAGCACGAAGATACAAAAGTCAGTTGCTTTTATTTGTATTAACAATGAGCATACAGACACATAAATTTAAAATATAATGCCATTTACAATCACTGAAAAAAAACCCACATGAAATAAGTGCACCTCTTTTAAAACATGAACAGTATCTGTTTCCTAAAAAGTATAACATGCTGATAAAGTATTTCAAAGATTTAAATAAATGGTGAGACAGATTGTGTTCACAGATTGGGAGACTCAACATAATAAAGATGTCAATTCTCCCAAAATTGATATACATGTTTTAGGCAATTCCTTTTAAAATTCCAGCAAGATTTTTCTAATCTTTATATGGATAGGCAAAGGAACTAGGAAAACTAACACAATTTTGGAAAAGAAGAATGAAGTAAGAGGAATCATTTTAAATAATTTCAAAACTAACTATAGAGCTATAGTAATAAAGATTTTATTGATAGAGGCATAGACACCTAGACCAATTGAACAGATTAGAAAATATAGAAATACACCCACACAAACATGCCCATCTGATTTCTGACAAAGCAAAAGCAATTTCATGGTGCTAATACTCTTGTACATCTACAGGTGAAAAAATAACTCAACCTAAATCTCACACTTCATACAAAAAGTAACTTATAGTGCATAACTGACTTAAATGTGAGACACAAAACTTTTGGAAAAATCATAAAAGAAAATCATCAGCATCTTTAGGAAAAGAGTTGTTGGACTTGACACCCAAAGCAGAATCTAAAAAAGGAAAAATTGAGGAATTGGACTTCTTCAAAAGGAAAATATTTTGTTCTGTCAGGAGAATGAAAAAGCAAGATATAAAGTGGGGGAAACGATTTGCAAACTATACTACTGACAAAGAATTAGTATCCATGTAAATCCATGGCTGATTCATGTCCATGTATGACAAAAACCACTACAATATTGTAAAGTAATTAGCCTCTAACTAATAAAAATAAATGAAAAACAAAACAGAACAAAACAAAACAACAACTGCCTTGAAGAGAGAATGCCAGGTAGCAGGATGTCTTATGTACAACTCAGTCACACTGCTGTAAGCAGAAATTAAATACAACATTGTAAACACTGTAAAAAAAAAAAAAGACTCTTTAAATTAAAAAAAAAAGAATTAGTATCAACAGTATATAAAAAATTCTCAAAACTCATCAGTTAAGTAAATGATGACCCTAAAAACTGAATACAATAAAATAGGGAAAATATTTGAAGAGACAGTTTCCTGGAGAGTATATATAGAGGGAAAGTAAGTACATGAAAAAATATTCAACACCATTAGCCATTAAGAACATGCAAATTAAAACCACAGTGAGACTTCACTAAATCATCTATCCCAATGGCTAGAATTAAAAAATAGTGACAACATCAAGTGCTGTCAAGCGTGTGGAGAAACTGGATCACACACATTTTTGGTGGGAACATAAAGTGATGCAGCCTCAGGATTTCCCTGGTGGTCCAATGATTAAGAATCTGCCTTCCATTGCAGGGGGTGCAGATTGGATCTCTTGTCAGGGAACTAAGATCCCACATGCCTCAGGGCACATGAGCCTGTGAGCCCCAGCTAGAGAGAAGCCTGCATGCCTCAGTGAAGATACCGTGTGCTACAGTTAAGACCTGACTCAGCCAAAAAAATAAATGATAGCCTCTCTGGCAAACAGTTTCAGTTCAGTTCAGTTCAGTTCAGTTGCTCAGTCATGTCTGACTCTTTTCGACCCCATGAATCGTAGCACGCCAGGCCTCCCTGTCCATCACCGACTCCCGGAGTTTACGCAAACTCATGTCCATCGAATCAGTGATTCCATCCAACCATCTCATCCGCTGTCATCCCCTTCTCTTCCTGCCCCCAATCCCTTAGCAGTTTCTTAAAAACTAAACATGCAACTACCATAGGACCCAGCAACTGCACTTCTGGGTGCTTATCCCAACAAAGGGATGCATGTGTGCTAAGCTGCTTCAGTCACATCTGACTCTTTGCAACCCTATGGACTGTAGCCTGCCAGGCCCCTCTGCCCAGGGGATTCTCCTGGCGTGAATAATGGATGCCCTCCTCCAAGACGGGATACATACACACAAAAACCTATACACAGATATGGTAGCTTCATTCATAATAGACTCGATCTGGAAACAACCCAGATGTCTTTCAATGGGTGAATTTAAACACTCTATGCCACATTCATGCATAGAGTACTGCTCAACAGTAAAAAGGAATGAACTATAGGTACATAGAACAACTTGGATGAATCTCCAAAGAATTATGCTAAATGGAAAAAAGCTCATCCTCAAAGAGCTACATACTGTATGAAGTTGTTTATATAGCATTCTTGAAATGGCAAAATTATAGAGATGGAGAACGGGACTGATTGCCAGTGGTAAGAAGGGGGTGGAGCTGAGGGAGGAAGGAAGAGGAGAGGAGGGAAGTGGGTGTGGCCTGTGGGATCCTCTTGACTATGTCAATGTCAGTGTCCTGGTTGTGATAATGTTCTATAGTTTCACAAATGTCACCACTGAGGGAAACTGGACAATGGGTACATGGGATCTCTATTATTTCTTATAGCTGTGTGTGTGATTGTACAATTATCTCAATATAAAAAGTTTAAAAGTTTATATCTGCAGATCCTACTTCCAGAGGCTGTTTTTATTTTTAAAAATTTTACATATATATATTTTTTAATTCATTTATTTGATTAAGTAAGTCTGTCAAGGGACCAAGAATCTGCACTTCCAAAATACTATATATGATTACAAAGTAGAGAGACCATGGAACTCACTCTGTGAAACCCTATTCTATTCCATTTCAATAGAAATAGCTAAAAAATGTTTTTCTAATATTTCCAATTAAAATGCTAAAAAATAGTTCACTTCTTTGGTTGCACTTGGTCTTCGTTGCTGTGTGTGGGTTTTTCTCTAGTTGCCTCAGCTGGGAGCTACTGTTCACTGAGGGGCCCGGGTTTCTCACGACGGCGGCTTCTCTAGAGCACAGGCTCTAAGTAGAGGGGCTTCAGGAGTTGTTGCATTCAGGCTTAGTAATTGTGGTCCACTGGGTTAGTTTCTCCCTGGCTTTCGGAATCTTCCCTGACCAGGGATCAAACCCAGTGTCCCCTGCAGCTAGCAGGTGGGTTTTTATACACTGTACTGCCAGGGAAGTCCATCCAATTCAAATTTAACACCACAGCATCACTTTCTTTGCCATCCTTTAGTTTATATTTGTTTTTTTCTAACATATGCTTTTTCCCCTTACAGTGAAAATCTGTATGCCTAATAACATTAATGGATTTCCTTAATTATTTTATTCTAAAATAGATGTAAAACAATTAGAAAAATTATAATACCAATGCTACTCTAACAATGAGTTCACTAATAATAGGTTATTTTGTAGTTCTTATCTTTAGAATATACTGTATAAAAATTTATGATTAAAATACTATATTCAAAATTTACTTGAATTGACTCTTTCCTCTCCTTTAGTTTTCTTGACCTTCTTTTGTATCTTGCTTTTTAAATTAAAAAAAAATCTTGAAATATATCAGCTTGTAGACAACAGGGATTCTTAATAAATATTTGATGATTGAAATCTGATTGAATATTCTCTCTCAGGGACTTAATGAAAAAATACAGAAGATGAAATCCAAACATCTTGCACTGGAACACTGAAGAATCTTACTTTATTCTCTGCTCTATTCCATAAAAACGTTAAGGCAGCTAACACTGTGGGATAAATTTTAAGGGCAAGGTAGTGTTCCCTAAACTACCAGGTATCCTTTTCTGGGAAAAGGTTTCATTTTGAGGCAAATGAATTTTAACACTGCTGGGGCTTCATTATTTTCTAAAGATCCTAGGGTTTTTCCTTCAAAATATTAAGGCAAATTCTTCAAAATAATTTGTAGGCTACTATATATAGCTTTAGGCTTGTGTTTAACTTGCATCTTTGCAAGTATCTACCCCGTGAGCAGTGACATCTTTCCTCTTGTCATGAACTGCAGGGCAATCTCAAAACTCTTTTCATGGCTGACTTGCCTACTCCGGGGACTCTATAGGCAGAATTGCTTCACAAGAGCCTCTTCAAGTAGCAGATCTCCTGGGAAAACTTGTGCCACTCACAGTTGGGGTGGTTAGAAAAGTAGTGGTAAACCCTGAATCAGTTTTGGATGTGCTTGTTTTGCTTTAGCTTTCAAAGCAAAAGAAGGCAATCTTGTCAGTTGAGTGTAAAATGTGTGTTGATTAACAGGAATGAACAACTGATCACAGTTACTTTAAAACCCTTGTACAGAGCAAGGAGCATCACCAGAAGTTCTATAATTGCATCTTAATTAACTTTAGAGAGATGAACATAAAGAATTTTAAAGGGCAGTGAAGATCAGGGATGTTACTCCATCTTGAACATCACTTGGTCTATCATTGGACATTGGTATTCATGTAATATGAGGATTCCTTGTGGCTCAGACGGTAAAGCATCTGCCTACAATGTGGGAGACCTGGGTTCAATCCCTGGGTCGGGAAGATCTCCTGGAGAAGGAAATGGCAGCCCACTCTGGTATTCTTGCCTGGAAAATCCCACAGATGGAGGAGCCTGGTAGGCTACAGTTCATGGGGTTGCAAAGAGTTGGACATGACTGAGTGACTTCACTTACACTTGCATAGTCCAAATGCAATACTGAAAATTTTCTCTGTGTAGATATTCATAAACAAATACAGTAGTTTAACAATCATAATCAGGCAACAAAATCATGATGCTTTTATATTGATGATCAATACAATCTTCATTTTATCTCATATTTTTTTCTCTGCAATTTTAGGACTTCAGTCCTTTCCCACATTTTGCTTTCACATACCTTTTGGAAATAAAATCTATAGCACCACTTATAAGTTGTGCAAATTTGTTCAACTCCAGTCAGAATAAAGATATTTATTTGCTAGGCATTTATCAAAGTTAACCTATAAAGCAGTAGTGCATGATTGTGTGTGTGTGCTTTGCCAGATGCCTTATTTTCATCTCATTTACTCTCAAGTTCATTCTCAGATGAGCAAATAGCCTTGGAGAGGTGAAATAACTTGTCCAAGAAGTTGGACACATATTAACACAACTCATAAGAGGCTGTATGAAAACAGTGGCAGATTTTATTTTCTTGGGCTCCAAAATCACTGCAAGTGGTGACTGCAGCCATGAAATTAAAAGATACTTGCCCCTTGGAAGAAAAGCTATGACAAATCTAGATAGCATATTCAAAAACAGAGATGTCACTTTGCAGGCAAAGTTCTATATAGTCAAAGTGATGGTTTTTCTAGTAGTCATGTATGAGTGTGAGAGTTGGACCATAAAGAAGGCTGAGCGCTGAAGAATTAATGCTTTCGAACTGTGGTGCTAGAGAAGACTCTTGAGAGTCCCTTGGACTGCAAGGAGATCAAATAAGTCAATCAAAAGGAAATCAACTCTGAATCTTCACTGGAAGGACTCCTGATGAAACTCAAATACTTTGGCCACTTGATGGAAAGAGCTGGCTCATTGGAAAAGACCCTGATGCCGGAAAGACTGAGGGCAGAAGGAGAGGGAGGAGACAGAGGATGATGGTTGGATGGTATCACAAATCAATGGACATGAGTTTGAGAAAACTCTGGAAGATAGTGGAGGACAGAGGAGCCTGGTGTGCTGCAGTCTGTGGGATCACAAAGAGTTGCACATGACTGAGGGATGGCACAACAGCAATGAAGATTCCAAAGGCCGGAAGATAGCAACATGAAAGCCCCAGGCAGGGCAAGCTGTCGTATTCTTTAGAATGGCCATTTTCTGCTCATTACCATTATACAGGTCAAAGGGTAAGTGTCTTTCAAATGTTTATATGTAAATATAGCTAGTCCTCCAACAAAAGTCCTAGTCAAAGCTATGGTTTTTCCAGTAGTCATGTATGGATGTGAGAGTTGGACTATAAAGAAAGCTAAGTGCCAAGAATTGATACTTTTGAACTGTGGTGTTGGATAAGACTCTTGAGAGTCTCTTGGACTGCAAGGAGATCCAACCAATCAATCCTAAAGGATATCAATTCTGAATATTCATTGGAAGGACTGATGCTGAAGCTGAAACTTCAATACTTTGGCCACCTGATGCGAAGAACTGATTCATCGGAAAAGACCCAGATGCTGGGAAAGATTGAAAGCAGGAGGAGAAGGGGATGACAGAGGATGAGATGGTTGGATGGCATCTCCAACTCAATGGACATGAGTTTGAGCAAGCTCTGGGAGTTGGTAATGGACAGGGAGGTCTGGTGTGCTGCAGTTCATGGGATCGCAAAGAGTCGGACATGACTGAGTGGCTGAACTGAACTGAACTGAACTGAAGGGGTAAGCTGTGGGAAACTCAGTCTCAATCAGTAGATCATGCAGCTCAGTTTCCTTGACCAAGCATGGAAGAAGAGACCAGTGAAATAACCTAGTTGATGGGAAAGCTGATGGATAAGAAGTAAAAGTGATTCTCTTCCATCTTTTCTTACTAGAAAAGTTTTCTGATGTGTAATATACACATGTGTATATATACACACGTGTAATATACATGTGTATATACACACATATACATGTGTAATATATATTATAGATATATTATATATATCTCTATATATATATATTCCAAGCAGGATGGAGTCATTTCTCATACTATAGTTACACTGCTCCTATTATACTTAAACAACCATATTACAATAACCATCACAAGTTGTCACAGTAGTTGTTTATCAGCTCTCTCTCTTTTGTCGTGACATTATTTGCTGGAGATAATAAGAGAATAAGAACCAGGAGCTAGCACGTATTTCAGTGAAAAGCAAAAAAGAAGAATGAGTTTTTCTCTTTTCCTTTCCTGAGAACAAAGAAGATAAAGAGAAGAGTGAGCAGGCCTGAACATTCTCAGACTTTTTACTTTAACTGCTCCTAACTCTGCATGTCTGTAACTAAGTTTGTTTTTCTGCCCCCTAACTGTATGAGAGCTACAATTCCCATTTTTACCTTTGACTCTAGGCTAAATACATCCTGTATCTGGTGTTTACCCTTACAACACTCTTCCCCTTATAGTTACATATCAGAAAGAAGGCTGCAGGGTCACCAAACTGCCAGACTCAATCATTGGCTTACTGATGCCAGTCCATGACTGTCTCTGAAACAATGCAAGAGGAAGAAATCAAGATCCTATCACCTTTGCTCCTCATCACTGACTCCTGACTGCAAGCCCTTGCCTTAAATAAGCCCCTAAATTCATGGAGGGGGTGAACAGTTCTTGAGGCATGAACTTTTTGTCTTCCCCTGTCCACTGGCTGAGAATTAAAGCCACTTTTCTGTTTCCTCCAAACTCGCTCTATCTTTTTATTTAACTTTGGTGGGCAAAAAAGGCCAAGATTTTGGCCAGCAACACACCTAGTACAATGTCTGAGACGCATATCTATGGCAATTGGTCTCTTTCAAGAATTCAAAGTAGGATTGTGGTTTCTTTGAAGGAATGGTGGTAGATTAGCTGTCAAATGAAAGACAGTTTCCAGTTAAGAGGAACAGAGGAGGTGCTAGGCTATAGGGAAAGGAATTCAGACTCAGGAGAAAAAAAATGGAGACCCAGTAGTGCAGCTTGGTCCTTTTTGAAGCAGAAGTCCAGTTAACTGGGAGACAGGTCCCAGAAAAACTAGCAGTTAGGCTGCGTTAATGCTGAAGAAATCCAGTATTGTCATAAAATGCCCTGAATAAAGACAAAATTGCCCCCAAAGTCCAGGGCATATTCAAGCCTGCAATTTTGGGGAGTGTGTGCAGGCTAAGTTGCTTCAGTCCTGTCCGACTCTTTGCAACCCTATGGACCGTAGCCCATCAGGCTCCTCTGTCCATGTGTTTCTCCAGATGAGAATCCTGGAGTGGATTGACTTGCCCTCTTCCAGGGGATCTTCCCGACCTAGGGATCCACCCGCCTTTTATTTTCTCCTGCGTTAGCAGGCGGGTTCTTTACCACTTGTGGCTCAGCTGATGAAGAATCCGCCTGCAATGCGGGAGATCTGGATTCGATCCCTGGGTTGGGAAGATCCCCTGGCAAAGGAAAAGGCTACCTACTCCAGAATTGTGACCAGGAGAATTCCGTGGACTGTATTAATCCATGGGGTCGCAAGGAGTCGGACAAGACTGAGTGACTTTCATTCACTCACTCATTCTCTCTTTACCACTAGCGCCATCTGGAGCAAGATTGCTTAGCAACAAGTTAGACAAGATGAAAGGATCAGGAAACCAGAGATAACCAGAAAGAATTTATGGTGGGGGAAGGGATGGGAGGCAGCCCCTTCTGCCTCCAGGCTCTGGAATCTGAAGTCAGCACTTCCTAAACTCAGAGGGGAAATTCAGGCCCATTGACCTTTGTACTTCTATCAACAGTACTGAGCAGGCTTTTGAATTGATCATGTCAACATTCTAAAGTTTCAGAGACAAAAAACTGGAGATTCTGCTCTAAAGATTGCTAAAGGGAATCAAGAAAGACACAGTATTGGTCTGGGGACTATTCACTAAAGTATCCCAGCAGCAAAACCCAAAAGAAACACAGCTGGAATCGTTTTATGAATTGCAGGCAAATTGTAAGATTGAATTCAGTCAGGATAATTGGTTTTTAAGTATGTCCTTTTCTCTTTCCTATTCGATATTACCAACATGAAGTCTTTTGAAATGTCAATAATTTAAATGTAATTTAATTTCTTTAATGAAATTGTTTAATATTTTGAGAATATAAGAATAGCTTTTGAGCAGTGGGAAAGACTGGTGGAGGCAGGAGGGTGCTCAGCCTCCAAGGGGAATGAAGGTGCCTTCCATCTCTACAGGGTGACTCTGGCTGATGCCACTGGAGTCCCTTTGAAAGGCTTTCTGTTTCAAGTTCCCCCAGGTGAATGCAAGGGGTGTGTGTGGGTGTGTGTGTGTGTGTGTGTGTGTGTGTGTGTGTCTCAGTCATGTCCAGCTCTTTGCGACCCAATGGACTGTAGCTCACCATGCTCCTCTGTCCATGGAATTTTCCAGGCATGAATACTGGAGTGGGTAGACATTACCCTCTCTAGGGGATCTTCCCGACCCAGGGATTGAATGCTAAAGGGACTGCCAGCCAAATGCCATTCAGGAAATGTAAACTGTATTAAAATAGGCAGAAATCAAATAGTATTAAATATGGTCCCCCTGCCCTCAAAATGCTAGGATTTAAGTAAAGTTGGAATCTGGAAAACAGATTGGACAGTCATAACTCCATAGCTTGGTATTTAAAGACCTCCACAGCTTACTTTTTGCAAAAACCCTGAATCAGATTCAACTCTGAATCATTTTCAACTTTAAAAAAAAAAAAACCACAAAAACGAAGAAAACCAAGTCTTTCTCTTCCATGTAGTTTATGAAGTTAAACTTTTGGAACATAGAGCCAAATAGAGGACTTTAAATTTATCCCTATTTAATGTAATCTTGTGATTTTGAACTAGACCAAGTTTCCAGGTTGTTCAAAATTTTTTGAATACTGATTCAACCATCTAGTATATTCTCTGTTTCTCTCAGCTCTGTGCCACTGGCAAATATAATAATTATGCTGTTGACTCCTTCATCCAGATAATTGATTGAAAGTGTGGAAAGGAAAGAGTTTGAAGACAAAGCTCCCCAAGCCTTCATTTTCTGTGGGTTGACATCAATTAACAGGGAATTGGGATGAAAACAACTTTTATGGACTATCTACCATGTATGTGATACTATAAATGATTCCTTGACTATATTAGCACATTTCATCTTTAATTCTAGTAACACAAGTGGAAAGTACTGAAGTTGATTTTTGACTCTACATCTAACTCCATGCTCTTACTAGTAAACCTTCTTGCCTCCAGTTAATCAAAGTTTTTTACTTGCTTGTAAAACTTCTTGCCAATTTGCCAAACTATATTTTCTTCCAGCCTACATTTTGTATCTTGTCCACAGGATACCATGATAGGCCTTATTAAACATGTGGCTGAAATTAAAATACTCTATGTGAATTTCTCTCAGTCATATTGAGAATAAGATAGTATTAGGTGTGGTGGTAACTTCCCTGGTGGCTCAGATGATAAAGAATCTGTCTGCAATGCAGGAGACCTGGGTTCTATCCCTGGGTTTGGAAGTTCTCCCAGAGAAGGGAATGGCAATCCACTTTACTATTCTTGCCTGGACAATCCCTATGGACAGAGGGACCTGTGGGCTACAGTCCATGGGGTCACAAAGAGTTGGACACCACTGAGTGACTAACAATCACAATCAAATCAGGTGTGGTGGTACATTAGCTAAAAGAGGACAGTTGGAAGTGATAGGGTTTGATTTTTTACAAAAGGTGGTACTTATATTTGGTTAGTTCCTTTTTGATAAGAAATATATTGCATATGACACAAATATTAGAGTAAGTGGAATGTGGTTTTTCATAATTTTTGTAGTATCATGTATCTATGATTTATTTCTACAGTTGCTTTCTTTTTCAGATTTTGGGAGGGGGCGGTCCTAAGATGGTGGAGGTATAGAATGGGGAGACCACTTTCTCCCCCACAAATTCATCAAAAGATCATTTGAATGCTGAGCAACTTCCACAAAACAACATCTGAACACTGGCGGAGGACACCAGGAACCCAGAAAGGCAACACATTCTCTTTGAAAAGAAGTAGGACAAAATACAAAAGACAAAAAGAGAGACGAAAGAGTTAGGGATAGAGACCTGTCCTGAGGAGGGAGTCGTGAAGGAGGAGAAGTTTCCAAACAGCAGGAAACTCTCTCATCGGCAGGTCTGTGGGGAGTTTTGGAATCTCAGAGGACAACATAACCAGGAGGTAAAAAAAACAACCACAGAATAGAGTTTGGAAATTAAGGATTGAGTTATAATGGGAATTCTGTGACATCTGGAGATGTTCTCCTCAATACTGCTAGCTGTAGTGCTAACAGGAAAAATAATAATCACATTTAAATGCTTATTTAAATGCTTATTCTCTATCAGACGTTGTGTAAAGTGCTTTACATGTATTAGGTATCATCTCACTTAAACACAACATTGAATATGCTTCCTATTATTAAATATTATTATTGAATATTGAAATGCTTCCTATTATTCCCTTCATTTTATAAATTAGAAAACAGACGAAGATGTTATGTGCCCAAGAGCTGTGGGTTGAACCCAGGGAGATGGGCCCCTCCAGTGTCCATGACTTCAGCCACTGCTGGGAGAGAATTCTCTACGGATCTCTTGTAGTTCTGTTTGTATTGTGAACAGAGGAACTGACTGCCCTATTCTGAATGATCTTTACAAGGAGTTTAAATAATGAATAGCCTTAGGACATACTGTCCAGTATAATAATAATATGGGTTTCCCTAGTGGCTCAGACCATAAAGGATCTGCCTATAATGCAGGAGACCCGGATTGGGAAGATACTCTGGAGAAGGGAATGGCTACCCACTCCAGAAATCTTGCCTGGAAAATCCCATGGACAGAGGAGCTTGGTAGGCTTTAGTCCATGGGGGTCACAAGAGTTGGACACAATTTAGAAACTAAGCTACCAGATAATAAGATAATGTCTCATAATAATTTGTCTTATATTTTATAATAAGAAGATAATGTCTCTCTCTGGGCCAGAGGTTAAAAAGGCTTACTATCCACTATAGAAGTTGCAGGTTCTCTAACCTCAGGATTCCTCTCCTGTAATGCAACTCACTGTGTGTGCAGACACCATCTAGCCCTCATTAATCACCTTCTGGGAATGATGGTAGGGTAACTGGTACAAATGCTGATCCTCTGGCTACTGCTATTGCAGACAAAATTCTCCCAAGGTGCTCATGTCTTTTTCTATGAATCTGTGGTGGGCTGACTTGTTATCTTGTGATTAGGATAAAAATCTCAGACCCTTCATGGTTCTTGACTGCCTCTGTCTAGAGTATATGATTATCTCCTCCATAGCTCAGCAACACTATCCCCCCACCCCAAAAATGTGATCTTATAAGAGAGGACTAATTGATTTCTAATGATCCAAACACCTTTGATGATGTATTGGGTTGGTCAAAAAATTGTTCAGGTTTTTCCATAATATCTTCCAGAAAATTCCAAGTGAACTTTTTGGCCAACTCAATGCTTCCAGGTAATAAACCCCAGGTAGTGGCTTCTCTTCTCCCTCTCCTAGAAAATAAATCAAACATATGGGAATCTGACTCTCCTTTGTTGTTGTTCAGTCACCCAATCATGTCTGACTCTTTGCAACCCCATGGACTGCAGCATGCCAGGCTTCACTGTCCTTCACTATCTCCTGGAGTTTGCTTAAACTCATGTCTATTGAGTCAATGATGCCATTCAACCATTTCATTCTCTATCACCCCCTTCTCCTCTCCTTAGGTAACCTAAAAGTGTAGCTTGGATTAAGAATATCTTGGAGCAGAGCTTCCAATTTTTTTTTAATTTTTTAAATTTTTTTTTCCATTTATTTTTATTAGTTGGAGGCTAATTACTTTACAACATTGCAGTGGTTTTTGTCATACATTGAAATGAATTAGCCATGGATTTACATGTATTCCCCATCCTGGTCCCCCCTCCCACCTCCCTCTCCACCCTATCCCTCTGGGTCTTCCCAGTGCACCAGGCCTGAGCACTTGTCTCATGCATTCAACCTGGGCCAATTTTTTTTTTTTTTAAGAATTTTATTTTTTTTAATTAAAAAAATTTATTTATTTTAGTTGGAGGCTAATTACTTTACAATATTGTTGTGGTTTTTGCCATACACTAATATGAATCAGCCATGGGTTTACATGTGTTCCCCATCCTGAACCCCCCTCCCACCTCCCTCCCTATCCCATCCCCCAGGGTCATCCCAGTGCACCAGCCCTGAACACCCTGTCTCATGCATTGAACCTGGACTGGCAATCTGTTTCATATATGATAATATATGTTTCAGTGCTATTCTCTCAGGTCATCCCACCCTCGCCTTCTCCCACAGAGTACAAAAGACTGTTCTATACATCTGTGTCTCTTTTGCTGTCTCACATATAGGGTTATTGTTACCATCTTTCTAAATTCCATATATATGTGCTAGTACACTGTATTGGTGTTTTTCTTTCTGGATTATTTCACTCTGTATAATAGGCTCCAGTTTCATCCACCTCATTAGAACTGATTCAAATGTATTCTTTTTAATGACTGAGTAATAGTAAAGTAATGCTCAAAATTCTCCAAGTCAAGCTTCAGCAATACGTGAGCCGTGAACTTCCAGATGTTCAAGCTGGTTTTAGAAAAGGCAGAGGAACCAGAGATCAAATTGCCAACATCGGCTGGATTATCGAAAAAGCAAGAGAGTTCTAGAAAAACATCTATTTCTGCTTTATTGACTACATCAAAGCCTTCGACTGTGTGGATCACAATAAACTGTGGAAAATTCTGAAAGAGATAGGAATACCTATCTGACCTGCCTCTTGAGAAACCTATATGCAGGTCAGGAAGCAACAGTTAGAACTGGACATGGAACAACAGACTGGTTCCAAATAGGAAAAGGAGTACCTCAAGGCTGTATATTGTCACCCTGCTTATTTAACTTTTATGCAGAGTACATCATGAGAAATGCTGGGCTGGAAGAAGCACAAGCTGGAATCAAGATTGCTGGGAGAAATATCAATAACCTCAGATATGAAGATGACACAACTCTTATAGCAGAAAGTGAAGAGGAACTAAAGAGCCTCTTGATTAAAGTGAAAGAGGAGAGTGAAAAAGTTGGCTTAAAGCTCAACATTCAGAAAACTAAGAGCATGGCATCTGGTCCCATCACTTCATGGGAAATAGATGGGGAGACAGTGTCAGACTTTATTTTTTGGGGCTCCAAAATCACTGCAGATGGTGATTGCAGCCATGAAATTAAAAGACACTTACTCCTTGGCAGGAAAGTTATGACCAATCTCGATAGCATATTAAAAAGCAGAGACATTACTTTGCCAACAAAGGTCCATCTGGTCAAGGCTATGGTTTTTCCAGTAGTCATGTACGGATGTGAGAGTTGGACTATGAGGAAAGCTGAGTGCCGAAAAATTGATGCTTTTGAACTGTGGTGTTGGAGAAGACTCTTGAGAGTCCTTTGAACTGCAAGGAGATCCACCCAGTCCATCCTAAAGGAGATCAGTCCTGGGTGTTCATTGGAAGGACTGATGTTGAAGCTGAAACTCCAATACTTTGGCCACCTGATGTGAAGAGTTGACTCATTGGAAAAGACCCTGATGCTGGGAGAGATTGAGGGCAGGAGGAGAAGGGGATGAGAGAGGATGAGATGGCTGGATGGCATCACCGACTCAAGGGACGTGGGTTTGAGTAAACTTCGGGAGTTGGTGATAGACAGGGAGGCCTGGTGTGCTGCGATTCATGGGGTCGCAAAGAGTCAGACACGACTGAGCGACTGAACTGAACTGAACTGAATATTCCATTGTGTATATGTACCACAGCTTTCTTATCCATTCACCTGTTGATGGGCATCTAGGTTGCTTCCATGTCCTGGCTGTTATAAACAGTGCTGCGATGAACATTGGGGTACACGTGTCTCTTTCAGTTATGGTTTCCTCAGTGTGTATGCCCAGCAGTGGGATTGCTGGGTCATATGGCAGTTCTATTTCCAGTTTTCTAAGGAATCTCCACACTGTTCTCCATAGCGGCTGTACTAATTTGCATTCCCACCAACAGTGTAAGAGGGTTCCCTTTTCTCCACACCCTCTCCAGCATTTATTGCTTGTAGACTTTTGGATAGCAGCCATTCTGACTGGCATGAAATGGTACCTCATTGTGGTTTTGATTGGCATTTCAGAGCTTCCAATTTAAGATGGCAGAATAGAAGGATACTTTCCTGGCTTGCCTTGCTTGATGCCCTTAAAGAATATGAACTCATTTTGATAGAAAAAATAAACATGGAGAAAAATCATTCAGTCTGGGTTTGCTGTAATTGTAGAGCTTGATATGTCTCTATCAACAGCAGTCTGATCTAGTGTCAAGAGGTACAGGATTTCAGGAAAAGAGCCATTCTGGAATGAATAACACTTATGTGAGAAAATCTTAAGAGATTTATTGCTGAAGCCATACTTTTAGTTTATTCAGAAAAAAGTGATCAGTAGAGTGTACAAAGGATGATACCTTTATTTTTACATAATGATTAGAATACTGTGCATTTTCAAGTTTGGGGTAGAAGAATTTGGGTTTTCAATAGTTTTCAGTAGATTTTAGGAGTATTTCCCTAAGTTGCATTCAAGAGATATAACACTCGAAAGGTTGAACCCAAAGGTTTTATTCAAACTATTTAAAATTTCATGCACATATCTAATCTCTCCCAAATTTTCTGCTTAGCTTACTTGGGGCACTGTGTAAAAAATAACCAAAGTATGCAGGCTCCCAGGCAGGGTCTGGTAAGTGGCGCGTTGGAGCACAAATTTCAAATATGGGTGCATGGATTTCCTTCTTTTTAATTTTGCAATCAAATTAATGGTGATGGATGCAGAGAACGAGCTGGTAGATGGCTAGGAATAATGGAAATATTGGCTGCAGCTGAGCTGTCCTGGCCGATTTGCTGTAGAATCACAGACCAGTGAGCTTCAGAATTTCCTAGAGAGCTGGCTATTTTTGTCTCACACCCCACCTCTAAAGTGTCTGGGGTGGGCCTGAGAACTTCATTGCTATTAATTAGTTCCTGCTGCTGCTGCTGCTAAGTCGCTTCAATCGTGTCTGACTCTGTGCGACCCCATAGACGGCAGCCCACCAGGCTCTGCCATCCCTGGGATCCTCCAGGCAAGAACACTGGAGTCCTAGATAGTACTGAACTGCTTGTTTGAGGAACACATGTTGAGAACAATTGTCTTACACATTTTCCGATGGACAAACAGTGCCTCTGGTCTAAGATGGAGGAGGGGAGAACTCATTAGAAAAATTAGTCTTACAGAAAAACCTGAATGAATATTTTGGCCAATGCAATATTTAGGTTTTTTGGTATTTGCTTGTCCTTGCTTGCCTGCTTAGTCATGTCCGACTCTTTGCAACCCCATAGGCTGTAGCCCACCAGGCTCCTCTGTCCATGGAATTCTCTAGGCATGAATACTGGAGTGGGTTGCCATTCCCTTCTGCAGAGGATCTTCCTGACCCAGGATTCAAACATGCATCTTCTGCATTGGCAGGCGGATTCTTTACCAACTGCGCCACTTGGGGACATATATTTGCTTGAGGAAAGATATAAACTGTAGTTTCCCAGGGTACTCTCCTTCTGCTTCATGCTGATTTTTGTTTTCCATTATATTTCTTGAAGTGAAAGTGAAATCCTGCATAACATATACTGACTTTAGTTGCAACTGTTCATTCCTTTTTACTGCCTTTCTTCCATCACCTTCTTCCTTCACATGTGAAGCCACACACATTCATCGTTAGGTGATTTTTCTGGACAAAATAAATGCCTATGATGCAGAACTATTCTGAATTGCAAACAAGTGACCACTTGAATTTCTTATGGAGAAGGAAGGAAACTGTCTCCCGTTGCTCTTAGTCTTTATTTGTTGGATTTCTGAGTGTTGTACGTCAACAAATTGCATGGTGTTTAAGGCCAAGCCCCCATCTGGATTCGTACTTCTAGTAAGTATTTGCTTTTTCTATAATAACAGTCTTCTATTTGGCTGCTGTATGTTTTTCTCATCATGATGAGAAAAGTTTTCATCATGACGAGAAAAGTTTTCATCCCAATGTAGCCATATTTGTCACATTTGAAATTTGTCATATGAAGCTCAGTATACTGTAAGTCCCCTACATATGAATAAATTCCATTCTGAGACCACATTTGTAAGTATAATTTTTTTCATAAGTCCAACAAAGTTAGTCTAGGTACCCTACTAACACAATCAGCTATATAGTACAACAATAGGCTTATAATATACTATTTTCCCACAAATAATACATAAAAACACAAAATAAAGAAAACATTTTTGATCTTACAGTACAGTACCTTGAAAAGTACAGTAATATAGTACAATAGCTGGCATACAGGGAGGGGCTGGCATCAAGAACCAGCAAAGAAGGGCTACTGACTGGAGGAGAGTGAGAAGGTAGGAGATGATAGAGCTGAAGATTTGTCAGTAATAGGAGATGGAGGGAGGGTAAGCTGCAATTTCACTCTTGCCTAATGTTGATGGCACAAGTTGCGGTTCCTTATTGGAACCAGATGCACGTTCCCATCTTTGAAAGTTTGCAACTTGAAGTTTCCTATGTAGGGGACTTACTGTATTCTTATTTATTTTTTATTGAAGTATAGTTGATTTACCATGTTGTGTTACTTTCTGGTGTATAGCAAGGAGATTCAGTTTTATATAGATATGTATAAATCCACCTTTTCACTTAACTATCCTGTATGCTTAATCTTGCTGAGTTTTATTTTCTTAATCTATAAAATAGTCATGAAATGTCTACTTCACAGGGTTTTGATAATTAAACCAGTTAATAGGTGTAAAGAACATAGCCTATGATAGGTATTCAATAAAGGGGGCCATTATAAATGAATTACTGGTATTTAGGATGGGATATTTGGAAGAACCGTTGTTAAAGATATTTGAAGTTGGATGAGAGAATATTTTCTGTGTGATGAGTGAATTGGGGCCAAAGGATGACAATTACACCAGGGAGAATTACAGTCAGTGAATATAAGGATGAACCCTTCAAGAACCAAATCTAGGCAAGCAATAGGATGGGCTTCCACATGAGGCAGTGAGTTACCTAACCCAGAAAACATTCAGAGAGAGGCTGCAGCATTTGGATCAGATTGTGCAAAATGATTCCCACTTTAGACAGGAGGTTGAAGTCTATGATGTCAGAAATTCCTTAAATTCAGTTATACTGTGAATTCACCCCAGTGTCTTTTGGAAAATCACCCTCTGTGCTCCTATTTCATTTACATTACCCCTGGTGATGACTCTGGGATTCCAAAGAATTTAGATTTCCATAAAGATCCTAGGGGTTTCAGAGACTACCAGAAGAAAACTCATCAGTGTCAGTGTTTAAAAACCAACAACCAAAATGAGACAGCAGGTATCCATTTCTTTTCTTTGCTTTAAAAAGAGTAGTAGGTGCTTTGCTTGCCCAAGGGCTCACGCGTTGAACACACCCAGTTAAGCAGTCTAATGTTGATAGTGCTAACAAGAGGACATTCTGAAAAAGCACATCAGGACATGGCAACTGAGTCCAGCAGCCCCAGGAAGAAGCACATTACTGTGGCTGGAGGTTTCTGGTACAGTGATCAGCAGTGAAATGATTAACAGTGTTGGCATTTAAGTGATCATAATTAGGTTTCAAAGTTAACAGCCCATTGAGATAAATAGTGGAAGTTCACACCTCTCTCAGTGCTATTGTTTATCAGGCTGTCAAGTTGCAGATTCAGGAAGACAACATTAATGTGGCTTTGGACACTAATTGCCCAAAGCCAAGTTACATCCACCTGGGAGGGTCCTTTGGGCATTTGTTCGACTAAAATGTCAGGCAATATGCAGAGCTGGGGTTTTGCACTGCCTATAGCATACAACATCGCATTGATATTTTGATGCATAGAAGGCAAATGATATGAAAACATGTTGTAATTGTTTGAGAGGAATCTCCTTGTTTCATGATATATTTTCCTCAGTTTCTCCTCTCCAATAATAGTGAAACTACTCACTTAGACACAATGCTTTCTGAGAGAAATTTAATGATTTAAGCAACAATGGCAAAATCCTTTACTCACATGAATTAGATTTCTCAACCCATGTTATTGTCCACAAGTGGTTATAGGCACATTCCATCAATAGAAAGACATGGTGAGCATAATTAAATGAATTTTCATAAAATTCTGAACTATTTGTTCACAAATACAGTTTCTACGCATGATTACATGCTGCCCAAGTCTCAATAAGGGTGGAGATTGTACAGTTTCAGTTGGCAAAGTATTGATTTTCTTTTTTCAAAAGACCTTCGGTAATTAAAGACAGAAAAACTGGGGGAAAGAACCCCTAAGGCTTAAAAAAGATTAGCATTTGTTGTCTTCATGACATAAACTTTCTTAAAAGATCAAAGTCATTGGTAGTTCATTAGCATCACCATCATGTAATAATTATTGAACTAGTTAAAAAATTACACCATCAAATAAGCCAAAGGAAAACTGAAGTTTAAATCTTTCCACTTCTTACCGTTTCACCTTGAACAGAGTTTTCCTTTTTCTTTTTTCGCTTTTTTTCCCATCCCTCTACTGACAAGTTAAAAAATGGATCATGGCATGCCCTTTAGCTGAGGCTACCGTGGGACTTGACAGTGACCAAAGACATGAGGAGGGGGGTCCCAGGCTTGAAAAGGCAGGAGAAAAGGAAAAAGAAGAGAGGAAAAGAGAGGTAGAGGGATGTCCCTGCAGTCTAGTGGTTAAGATTTCACCTTCCACTGCAGGGTGTGCAAGTTTGATCTCTGGCCAGGGAACTAAAAGCCCACATGCTTCATGGCCAAAAAACCAGATATAAAACAGAAACAATATTGTAACAAATTCAATAAGAACTTTAAAAATGGCCCACATCAAAAAAAAAAAAAAGAGAGAGAGAGAGGTAGAAAAGAAGAGTGGAAGAGAAGCTCAGGAGAAAGAATGTAGAAGGGATTAAAAGCAGTTACACTGGAGACCAAGGAGGGATCATCCATTCGCTCAGGTGCTGGGCCTCTTGTTTTCTTATGTCTCAGAAGCAGTTGTCTCACTTCTGCTGCCTTCAAGGAGCTCTTCCTTGGGAGGTGTTTCATGAAAAGAGTTACACCAGAAAGAAATGGCTCTAATCTTTCTGAAAGAATAGGAGGTGTTTTCCTTTCTTACTATTTTCCAGCTGTTACATCCTGCTCTGAAGTCGGTCTGTAGAGGCTATTTACACAGACAGTTGAACCAGGGTGGGCTGTCCGGGACGCTCAGTTTCACACTGGTGAAACTCTTATGACTGGGGAAGAATCATGTTTTCTTGTTTGTGGAAATAGGAGTAGACTATGAACTCCTCGAGGCCAGGTGTTGTGCCTTATTAATTTTATTGTCCTCCATCTAAGCTCAATGCCTGGTACATGGATTCTTTTAAAGGGTAAATGCAGAATTTATGACAGATTTTCCTGGTGGCTCAGATGGTAAAGAATCTGCCTGCAATGTGGGAGACCTGGGTTTGGTGTCTGGGTTGGGGAAGATTCTCTGGAGAAAGAAATGGCAACCCACTCCAGCATTCTTGCCTGGAGAATTCCATGGACAGAGGAGTCTAGTGGGCTTCAGTCCACGGGGTTGCAAAGAGTTGGACATGACTGAAGCGACTGACACTTCCTCTTTTTCACTTTAAAATATTTGCATTAATCCTCATCTTTCATTAGGAGAGATGAAAAGCCACTGGGTAATTATTATATTAATACTTATACATGTCACTGTATAGTCCAAGGGCTCGCCAAGAGTTGGCCATGACTGAAAGGGCTTCCCTAGTAGCTCAGCTGGTAAAGAATTCGCCTGAAATGCAGGAGACCCCGGTTTGATTCCTGGGTCAGGAAGATCCCCTGGAGAACAGATAGGCTACTCACTCCAGTATTCTTGGGCTTCCCTGGTAGCTCAGCTGGTAAAGAATCCACCTGTAAGACAGGAGACCTGGGTTTGATCCCTGAGTTGGGAAGAGCTCCTGGAGAAAGGAAAGGCAGCCCACTCTAGTACTCTGGCCTGGAGAATTTCATGGACTACAGTCCATGGGGTTGCAAAGTTGGACATGACTAAGCAACTTTCACTGTTACTTTTCATACATTTCATATCACACATTATATATAAAAAATAATTTACATTTTTTTTCAAAATGCTTCCACAGTACTTTGGGACCCTATTGAATATCTTGCGATCTGAATGCATGTTTATGTCTAGAATAGGAAGAAGGTGCACCCACAGCATAAGCCATGATGTGATGGTCAGTTTTGTGTGTCAGCTTGCCTAGGGTACGGCCAGTTATCCAATCAAGCACTAATCTATGTTGCAGTGAAGGTATCTTGTAGCTGTGACTAAAATATATCATCAATTACTTCAAGTATGGAAGATTATTTTATATATTCTGGGCAGGCCTAATTCAATCTGGCTGTTTTTTTTTTAATTGGAGTATAATTGCTTTATAATGTTGTGTTAGTTCCTGCTATACAATGAAGTGAATCAGCTATATATATATAGCTGAGGTCCTTCTTGGACCTCCCTCTCACTCACCACCCCCATCCCATTCATCTAGGTTATCACAGAGCACCAAGTTGAGTTCCCTGTGCTATATAGCAGCTTCCTATTAGCTATCTTTTACACTTAGTAGTGTATATATGTCTAACCTAATCTCCCAATTCATCCCACCCTGCCATTCCCCCATAGCTGGCTGTACCCTAGCCAAGTTGACACATAGTATCGACCATCACATCATGGCTTATGCTATAGGTATACACATCTGTGTCTCTATTCCTACCTGGAACTAGGTTCATCAGTACCATTTTTCTAGATTCTACATACTGTGTTAATATACAACATTTGTTTTTCTCTTTCTGACTTCACTCTGTATGACAGACTCTAGGTTCATCCACATCTCTGCAAATGTCATTCCTTTTATGGCTGAATAATATTACTTTGTCAACAAAGGTCCATCTAGTCAAGGCTATGGTTTTTCCAGTAGTCATGTATGGATGTGAGAGTTGGATGGTGAAGAAAGCTGAGCGCCAAAGAATTGATGCTTTTGAACTGTGGTGTTGGAGAAGACTCTTAAGAGTCCCTTGGACTACAAGGAGATCCACCCAGTCCATCCTAGAGGAGATCCAGTCCTGGGTGTTCATCGGAAGGACTGATGTTGAAGCTGAAATTCCAATACTTTGGCCACCTGATGTGAAGAGTTGACTCATTGGAAAAGACCCTGATGTTGGGAAAGATTGAGGGCAGGAGGAGAAGGGGATGACAGAGGAGGAGATGGCTGGATGGCATCACCAACTCGATGGACATGGGTTTGGGTTAAACTCTGGGAGTTTGTGATGGACAGGGAGGCCTGGTGTGCTGTGATTCATGGGGTCGCAAAGAGTCGGACATGACTGAGCGACTGAACTGAACTGAATATTCCATTGTACCACAACTTCTTTATCTGTTCTTCTTTTTCTGTTGATGGACATTTAGGTTGTTTGTAACTTGTAAATAATGCTGCAATGAACAATGGGGTACCTGTGTGTTTGTGAATGATGGTTTGCTCAGGGCATATTCTCAGTAGAGGGATTTCTGAGCCGTATGGTAGTTTCATTTTTAGTTTTTTTAAGGTATTTTCATACTGTTCTCCATAGTGGGTAAGTCAATTTACATTCCTATCAATCAGGTTTTAAATGCAAAACAGGCTTCCCTGAGGGAGAAGAAATTCCCCTTGAGGATGTGGTTTTAGCTCCTGCCTAACAGTTCCAGCCTGCTCTTCCCGGTGGTCTGCCCCACAGATGTCCAACTTGCCTAGTCAGCCTCCATAAGTGCGTAAGCCAATTGCTTTTGATACATTTCTTTCTTAAAAAAAAAAGCATTATTGAGATATCATTTACATACCATATAATTAATCCATTTAAAATATTCAGTTCAGTGGGCTCTGATTATTACATTATTAACTTTTGAAAATTGTGCCTGAGTATATATAACATGAAATTTGCTGTTTTAACCATTTTTAAGTAAACATTTTAGTGCCATTAATTATATTCACAATGCCATGCAGCCATCATCATTCTTTTCAAAATTTTTCATCACCCCAAACAGAGATTCTAAACATTACCATTACAGTATACTAACACATATATATGGAATTTAGAAAGATGGTAAGGATAACCCTATATGCAAAACAGAAAAAGAGACTCAGATGTATAGAACAGACTTGTGGACTTTGTGGGAGAAGGCGAGGGTGGGATGTTTCAAGAGAACAGCATCGAAACATGTATATTATCTAGGGTGAAACGGATCACCAGCCCAGGTTGGATGCAGGAGACAAGTGCTCGGGCCTGGTGCACTGGGAAGACCCAGAGGGATCGGGTGGAGAGGGAGGTGGGAGGGGGGACCGGGATGGGGAATACATGTAAATCCATGGCTAATTCATTTCAATGTATGACAAAAACCACTGCAATGTTGTAAGGTGATTAGCCTCCAACTAATGAAAATAAATGGAAAAAAAAAAAACCACAACATTATGCAGTTACTCCTCTTTCCCTCCTCCTTCCCAACTCCTGTAACCTCTAATCTACTTTCTGTCTCTATGAATTTTATCTCTATTCCAGATATTTTATATAGTAGAATGATACAAAATTTGTCATCTTTTGTCTAGCTTATTTCACTTAGCATTAATTTTCAAAGTTCATCCCTGCTGTCGCATGTTATCAGTACTTCATTCCTTCTAATGGCTGAATAATATTCCATTGTATGTATGTATATACTGCATTTTGTTTTTCTTTTCATCAGTTGATGAACACTTGGGTTGTTTACATCTTTTGGCTGTTGTGAATAATGTTGCCATGAATATCAACACTCAAATATCTGTTCAAAAGTCCTTACTTTCAACTCCTTTGGGTCTGTACTGAGGGTCACATGGTATTTCTATACAATAAATCTATATATCTAGATCCAGCTCCTCTATCTATCAATATTTATCTATCTCTTCTAGTTCTCCTCCTCTGATTGAATCTTGGCTGATACAAAGACATGTGATGGGGGAGAGGAAAGAAAGAGAAAACACAACATATCTGCAGAACTGAAATTAATCTATGGGCATGTTTACTCTATTTGCTCCCTTTCAAATACATTTTTAGAAGTAACAGGTATAGTTAAAACTCTTACAATCCCATCCTTCACTCTCTCACTCTGCACCTCTCCTCTCCCAGGGTAAAGAACGTTCTACAGCTGGTGTGTACCCTTCTGCTCTGTGTGGATACATCTTCAGATACGTGTAAATGAACACTGCTGAGTATTATATTTTGAGTTTTAGAAATTTACATAAATTCCATAGTACTTTATCTTTTTTAAAAATTTATTTTTTAAATGGAGGATAATTGCTTTATGTATTGTGTTGGTTTCTGATGTAACTTACTTTTTGTGCTCCTATTATATATTAAACATTCATACAAATTTATGTATATATAAATCTAGTTCATTTATTTTAACTTCTGAGTAACATCCCATTGTAAAAATGCACCATTATTTTTCATACCCTTTCTTATTGGTTCTAATTTTTCACTATTTCATAGGGTGCTAAATGGATCCTTTTGCATGTTTCCTTATAAAACTGTGCAAAAACTTAGCATACAATGAAAAATGGAATCTTGACCTTTTATCTATGTCGAATCTGAAGTTTTGGAGAAGGCAATGGCAAACCACTCCGGTACTCTTGCCTGGAAACTCCCATGGATGGAGGACCCTGATAGGCTGCAGTCGATGGGGCCTCTAGGAGCTGGACACAACTGAAGCGACTTAGCAGCAGCAGCAATCTGAAGTTTGGGCTTCCCTGGTGCCTCAGCTGTAAAGAAGCCACCTGCAATGTAGGAGATGCAGGTTCAATCCCTCGGTTGGGAAGATCCCCTGGAGAAGGAAATGAAAGCCACTCCTGTATTCTCACCTGGGAAATCCCATAGACAGAGGAGTCTGGCAGTCTGTTACAGTCCATGGGGTCACAGTTGAACACAACTTAGCACTAAACAACACTAAGCAATCTGATGTTTATGACATCTGTTGAGTTAATTCTAAAACTACTTTTTTGGGGAGAAGTTTTTTTTGGCTCGTTTTTCAAATTCACCTTTCTTTATTTTATAGATTTTCCTGTTCTATCATTATGCTGTTTCCTCCATTCTGGGCAAAGGCAAATGTATGAAAAAAGAGTGTATATTAAAGAAAAGAAAGTTGTATTGGAGGACTTGGTAACTGACTAATCATAGGAAGTAAAGAAGAAAGAAAAATACATATAAAACAATGAACATTTACTGAGCACTTAGCATGTGTTGGGCTCTGGGCTGAACATATTACATGCATGAACTCATTCATACTTCATGCAGTAGAAGATTTGACCCTTGACAGATAACAGATTTAAGGATGATAAGAGTGTATGTTTACTGGGAGACCTTGGGCTATGCCAGATAGTCCATGCTAACATGTGACTCATGGTCAGGGTTTGAGCTACATAGTATCAGCGTGGGGGTTTCCCTAGTGGCTCAGATGGTAAACGATCTGCCTGCAATGCAGGAGACTCAGGTTCAATCCCTGGGTTGGGCAGATCCCCTGGAGAAGAGAATGGCAGTCCCCTCCAGTATTCTTGCCTGGAGAATCCCATGGACAGAGGAGCCTGGTGGGCTACAGTCCATAGGGTGGCAAAGAGTTGGACACGACTGAGTGATTACGCACACACACACACGCACACACACACACACGCACAGTATCAGCCTGATCAGCCTGACCTCTGGAGGGGCTGGAGAGTCAGGTCAGCCATATGAGTGTTCAGCCATAACCATGTGCCCAAACCTCATGAAAAAATGTATGGACACCAAGAATCGGGTGAACATCCTTGGTGGGCAATACTCCACACGTGCTGCCATACGTTGTTCCTGAGAGAAGTTAAGCGCTGGCTTCGTGCCTGCTGCAAGATTACGGCAGCTCCTGCTCATCTTCCCTGGACTTTGCCCTGTGTGCCTTTCCTTTTGTTGATTGTAGTCTGTATCTTCCACTGTAATAAACTGTGATGTTCAAAATCATGACTTCTCTTAGTTATGAGAGTATTTCTAGCCAGCCATTGAACCCAGGGGTGTTTTAGGGGAACTTTTGATCTGCATCCTCACAAAAGCATCTTCGTGTGGCTATTATTTCTTTTTCAAAAGTAATTTTCTTTATTTTCAGCTGCCCTGGGTCTTCATTGCTACAAGCCAGCTTTTCTCTATTTGCGGTGAATGGAGGCTACTCTGGTTGTGATGCACAGGCTTCTTATTGCAGTGACTTCTCTCGTTGTGCAGCATAAGCTCTAGGGTACGTGGGCTCAGCAGTTGTACCTCTCAGGCTCTAGAGCACACGCTCAGTAGTTGTACATGGGCTTAGTTGTTCACAGTATGTAGAATCTTCTTGGACCATGGATGGAGCACATGCCCCTTCATTGGCAGGTGGATTTTTACTCATGGAGACATCAGGGAAGCTCTTTTTATTTTAATTTCTTCAGATGAGGAAATTGAAATTCAAAGAGATTAAGAGATGATTAAACTTGAATGTAAATAAAGACCTCCACAATTCCTGTTGTTTTAATCCTAAACTTCCCACCCTAAAGAATCACATGCTTCTGGCTTGGGTAACTGGGTGCAACTCATCAAGAATGGGTCTTGAGAAGGAACAGATTTTGCAGGGGGTGGAGATGCTGAGTTTTTTTGTGGCAGCTGGATAGATGAGTTTAGAGCTCAGAAACCAGATTTGGACTGGAAATAGATTTAGGAGCCTTAGGTAGTATTTGGGTTTCCCTGGTGGCTTAGATGGTAAAGAATCTGCCTGCAATGCAGAAGACCTGGGTTTGATTCCTGGGTTGGGAAGATCCCCTGGAGAAGGGCAATAGCAACCCACTTCAGTATTCATGCCTGGAGAATCCCATGCACAGAGGAGCCTGGCAGGCTATAGTCCATGGGATCACAAAGAGTTGGACTTAACTGAGCAACTAACACTTTCACTTTCTTTCACTTGACATTACAAGAATGAATGTCATCACTAAGGTTAAGAATATAGGGAGAAAAGATAGAGGCTGAGAACAGAATCCAAGATCTACTGATGTGAATAGATGAGATTGAAAAAAGGAGCCAGTTAAGGATACTAAAAAAGAATAGTCAGCAGGAAAGGAGAAAAATCAGAGAATTATGCCAAGAACACCAAGGGTGAAGAGTCTTTCAAGGAGGAAGGCATGGATAATAGTGTCAAACTTACAAAGATATCACATAAGTTTATAAGTAAATAGTGTCTATTGGATTTGGGAACCAAGAGACCATGGCAAGAGCAGTTTTTTATTTTGTTTTGCTTGCTTGCTTGTTTCATTTTGTTTTGGTTGGCTGTGTGGCATGCAGGATCTTAGTTCCCCAACCAGGGATTGAACCCTTGTATTGGAAGTGAGGAGTCTTAACCATTGGACCCCCAGGGATGTCCCAGGAGCAGCTTTAGATGAGTGGTGGGGGCAGAGCAAAGCTGCAGTGAATGGAGTAGAAGGGAGAGATGAGTGTGGCAGTGGGGAGGTATACAGCTCTTTCTTTGTCATCTGCATTGTCACTTGTCATTTTCTTGATTCCTTGGAATGTGAGTTTTGTCTCCTGGGGGACTGTTGTCTTCTGCAGAATGCACAGTCTGTCACTGATCCCTGGGAGTGGCTCAGGAATGATCCCAATGCAGATGCAAGTTCCTATTTCATAAGAGTTGGTGCTCTGAGGGGCAGAATCATGGTGGGGGTAGGGGGCAGCTACACTAGAGGATCGACGTTCCTGGTGGGGTTCAGAGCAACCGGGCTAGGCAACATTCATGGGATACAATTGTGCTTGGCAGTTAAGCTCTGGGTTAGACAGACCTAGTCTCAAATCTTAACTCTGGTACTTTCTGTGTGCATGCATGCATACTAAGTCACTTCAGTTGTGTCTAATTCTTTGTGACCCCATGGACTGTAGCCCTCCAGGTCCTTGTATGGTCCTCCCTCTGTCTGTGTTGCCTTATGTTCTAATCACCTCTTCTTATAAGGACACCAGAGACATTGGATTAGGGCCCACCCTAATGACCCCATTATAACTTAATCACTTCTTTAAAGTCCCTGCCTCTAAATATAGTCTCATTCTGAGATATTGGGGATATTGATTTTGATATATGAAGTTGGATGTCGGACACAATTCATAACAAAGAGGATAATCTTACCACCTACTGCATATAGTTTTAGGAAGAAGAATTGAGAAAATATATAGGATGTATTTAGTACAGTATCAAGGGCTGTGTTCAGTCACTCAGTCATGTCTGACTCTTTACAACCCCATGGACTGTAGCCTGCTAGGTTCCTCTGTCCATGGAATTTCCCAGGCAAGAATACTGCAGTAGGTTGCCATTTCCTACTCCAGGGGATCTTCCCCACTCAGGAATCAAACCTGGGTCTCTTGCATCTCCTGCACTAGCAGGCGAATTCTTTACCACTGTGCCACCTGGGAAGCCCCAGTGACAAATAAACAACCTAGATGAAAATAAAACATGCAGACTTATCAAGGATGTGCTTGCCTAGTTCTAGAAGGAAGTAGAGAGGAAAACCCGAAGTTCACATTCTGAGTCATTTCTCCTGGAACACAGCCCCCTGTTCCTCTTGTCTATAGGTGGGTCTCCTCTCAGCTCTGGTCCTGTCTTCCTGCTTCCATTATGTCCCTCCTGTCATGACTGTTTTCCTCCTTGATGATGAATTCTTCAAAGACAGAGATAAAGTCTATCTTGTCTATATCATCAGTATAGAAGCAAGACAACCTGCACAAACATGTTTATTGAATAAGTAAATGACAACATTTTTCTGAGATAACTCAGTGACTCACCTCCCCCCCACCCCCCCCAAACATCTTTATAGCAAAGCAGTACATAAAAAAAGCAAGGATTTAAAAAGACTAGAAACATTGCTTTGATTCATGGGTGTTTTGAATCTCTTTTATTGAGTGAAGTTGCTGTTTAAGTTTCCCCCTTTGAGTAAAGGAAACCCTGATACGTTTGCAGGGCACACAGTCCACACATGGTTATGCTTTCTTAATATTTAGCTAGCTTTCTGTCTTTCTTGCCACCTCACTGGAGCCAAGGCTGAATTTTAATTTTGTCATTTTAGACCTAAATTTTAGCTATAGCCTTTACACAATTATGAGTATGTAGCACCCCCCCCCACACACACACACAAAATAGAGAAACATCAAAACTCAAAACACGCTCTATGTAAATTCGCCTTCTCAACTTCGGCACCTGAGTTCAATGAGGCTCAGAAGAACGGTTGCAATTTGGTTAATGTTTTCCTTCTGACATAGAATTTTAATTTGGAATTGTATTTCTGAAAAGGTGGTACAGTTTAGGAGGCTGACAATTTAGGAGGCCATTTAAGATGATGCCTTCTCTATTAAGGGTCGTAGGAGGGCTTCTTCTCAGGGATTAACTGGGCTGCAAGTTCACCAGGGTCAGAGAGCAACAAATGTCCTTGACATTGAGAAGGTCTGTTTGGAAATGTGAGAGAGATTCAGAGCCCCAGTTGTTGTTTTTAATGCTGTTAATGGGAGACAGAATGCTAATTAGTCAGATTCACTAAGTGGCTGAGTCATGCTGTAACCCTTCTTAAAAAAGAAGTGCCCATTTTGAGATGCTAAATGAGGCCATAAAGGCAGCCAACCATACCTTTCCTGAAACAGAAGAGAGTACCAATGAGGCTGTTAATGTAGCCAGTGAATTGAGTTTTTTGTGTGTATCTGCACCTATATGCATCTCTATCTATCTATGGGTCAGTTTTCACATCTAGGGTCAACTCTAATAAGCACTTAAATAAATCCCGTAGTAAACTTGGGTTTCCAAGACATTTAATCAGAATCAATTTATTCTTAAGGAAAATCTACTCACAATTTTTATTTGAAAAAAAAAAAAATCCTAAAGCTAAGAATTAAACAATTTTCTTCAAATAGGAACACCTATACATGGAATCCAGAAAAAACGGTACTGATGAACCAATTTGCAGGGCAGGAATAGAGATGCAGATGTCGAGAATGGACTTGCGGACACAGAGGGGGAAGGGAAGGGTGGGATGAACTGGGAGAGTAGCGTTGACATATACGCACTACCGTGGGTAAAACAGGCAGCTGGTGGGAAGCTGGTCTATAGCAGAGGGAGCTCAGTTTGTGCTCTGTGATGCCCTGGAGGGTGGGATGGGGTGGTGGGAGGAGGCTCAAGAGGCATACATATGGCTGGCTCACCTCATTGTCCAGCAGAAACTAACAACACTGTAGAGCAATGATAATCCAATTAAAAATACATGAATTTAAAAAGAACTGAACAATTTTCTTGAAAATCGTGGGCTTGGGGTTATCCAAAGAGAGGTCAGAAGGGTAGAGACAGCTTCCGAGGCAGACAGAGGAATGAGATATGGGAACTTCAGGATTCAGCCACATTTTCTTGGGAAGGATTTCTTAGATGGGCTTTTTTTTTAACTTTCTTCAGGAGAATCAAATTTCTAAGCTAATTATTTGCTTTTTTTTTTTTTTAACAGCCTCTTGCTCTTTCTCTTGGTCAGTTCAGAGGTTACCAAGATAAAGCATTTGGACTAGAATTCTTTCCAGAGGTGTTGATAGGTAGCCCTGAGTGGTGTTTGCTTTTCACAACAGAGACTGTGTTTCAGCTTCTCCTATTCCTGGTGCAGCAGGATTGTTAGCAGGAAAACCAATCCAGGGTTACTAGTGCTTGCTAATCAGAAACAAAATACACTAGAGAACTTGCAAAAGTGTAGCTCTGAGGTGACAAGCAGATCATCAGGGGTTACTTCTCCCAGCACACTGATTAGCAACACCGAGGAAGCAATGGTTTTTGCTGGGGATGATCTAGGCTAAGGGTATGATTAAGAAATACCACTTCACACTGGCCAGAGTGGCCATCATTAAAAAACTGCAAGCAATAAATGCTGGAGAGGGTATAGAGAAAAGGGAACACTCTTGCACTGTCGGTGGGAATGTAAATTGGTACAGCCACTGTGGACAACAGTATGGAGATTCCTTAACTAAACATAGAACTAAACCATATGACCCAGCAATCCCACTATTGGGCATACACCCTGAGAAAACCATAACTCAGAAAGACACATGTACCCCAGTGTTGCAGCACTATTTATTAATACAAAGCCAGGACATGGAAAAAATCTAGATGAATGAATAAAGAAAATGTGGTACACATATACCATGAAATATTAGCCATAAAAAGGAGTGAAATTGAATCAGTTGTAGTGATGTAGATGAACCTAGAGCCTGTCATACGGAGTGAAGCAAGTCAGAATATGGAATCTAGAAAAATGGTACTGATGAATGTGTTTGCAGGGCCAGAGCGAGGTGCAGACATAGAGATTGGACTTGTGGACACAGAGGGGGAATGAATGGGGGATGAACTGAGACAGTAGGACTGACATATATATACCACCATGTGTAAAACAGATGGCTAGTGGGAACCTGCTGTCTAGCCCAGGAAGTTCAGCCCAGTGCTCGGTGATGGCCTAGAAGCAGTGGACTGAGGCGGGAGGGAGGCTCTAGAGGGAAGGGATGTATGTATTCATATGGCTGATTCATGGTGTGGTACATTGACAATGTTGTAGAGAAACTAACACAACATTGTAAAGCAATTATATCCCAATAAAAATATGTTTTTTTTTTTTCTTTCTCCCTCTGTATCTTTAATGCTCTCTTGGGAAAGGATATACATTCATTTTATCAAAAGCAAGAGAAGAAAAAAGCATGGAGCGAGGACAATCTAGCTCTGGTGACAATAGATGGTGGCCTGTGCCATGGGGAGTTGACTTCAGGATGTCAACCAGGAGAGAGCCTGCAGTTGGTGTCACCACGCTGACCTCCTGCACCGACCATCACTTAGCGTGGCCCTGAGCATCTTCAAGTTTCCTCTGATGGGAAAAGAATGCTTGGAGAGATGAACCTGCACTGGCATAACGGGATGAAAACAAAACAAAGCAAAACACACTGGGCCTATTATACTCTGTCCTTGTATAAACCATTTGGGTCCTACTTAGGGTTAACTGAGGTTCACAGTCAACATTATTCCAAGTGAAGAATGATATACTCAAGTTTTAGAAACATCACTTAGCAGCCAGCAGAGCAAAGAGGCTGAAAACGGAACACAGAGGGAGAGAGACTGAAGCAGAGCAGGACCCCACGCTCCTTCTCCTCCCGTGTCCCCTGCTGGCCTTTCATCATGCAAAAATTTTAGCCAAAGAATAAGTTTCATCAGAGAAGTGAGAACATGCAGAAACAAAGGAAAACAGTCAAAGGAGAGCAAATGGTCAAGGACCTTTGGTTTCTCCTCAAGGGATGCTGAAGCTGAAGTTCCAATACTTTGGCCTCCTGATGTGAAGAGCCAACTCCTTGGAAAAGACCCTGGTGCTGGGAAAGATTGAGGGCAAGAAGAGAAGGGGGAGACAGAGGATGAGATGGTTGGATGGCATCGCTGATTCAATGGACATGGGGTTGAGCAAACTCAGGGAGATGGTGAAGGACAGGGAAGCCTGATATGCTGTAGTCCATGGGGTCACAAAGAGTCGGAAGTGACTAGCAACTGAACAGGAATGATGCTGGACAAATATTAGACAAGTTTCTAAGGAATAGTGGCAGAATCTTGTCCATGGGGTTCCAAAGAGTCAGACACGGCTGAGCAACTAGGCGCACTGCCCACACACATAGGCCCTGCCTGCCTAGTGCATCCACATCTCTAGGGGTGGGGTCCAGGAAACTTCACATGCTCGTTAGTAGATTCTTTGCTTTTTTAAAACTTTTCCATTATATGTATTTTACATTGATGCATCTATCACATAGAAAGATGAAAAATCCTCCACTGCCATCTTTTCTATACATTCAAAATACAAAGAAAAGCACGACTTCAAAATAAAACAAAGCAAAACTTAAGTAAATTATGTCTGTTTTAGCATTTAAGAGGCCAACATTTCCTCTTTATCTTAGCGAGTTCATGGTTAAGCTTGGGCATGGAATTCTTCCACAGTGGATTATGGTTCTTAATATCCTTCACCACTGATGTACTGCAACCCTCCGTGGACAGATCAGCAATTTGTGATTCAGGAGTGAAATGCTTCTGGGTTAAAATCTCTAGTAGATTCTGAGGACGCTGCTGGATAAGAAACTGTGGGGAAATGCCAAGTTCTTTGGTCACCTGCTTGGGTACCTGGATACAGCCTGGCCTTCCTGCCCTGCAGACTGTACTCTGTAGGGTTAACTTTCCATTCTAAAGCAACGAGGGAATGCCTTTCAACCATCAGGGTTCCACTTGGAAAATCACAACTTCCAGGGAATAAATCAGGCCACCTGGGAATAGTTTAGTCTCTTTACTTGAGAGGAGTGTTTCATCAGCTTCATTTCATCAGAGGATCTGGCCTGCATAGTAATAATAATCATTTTGATGACAACCAGCATTTGTTTAAGGAGGGATGGATGATGGCAGGGTATGGAGGACTTAAGTGTGGAGCAGCAATAAATCCTCTCTCTTTGTCTTTGTGGGCTAGGATAGTACTAATCATTTTCTTCCTTCCTTCCTCCCAGGGCTCTGCCTGGGCAGAAAAAAGCAGGCAGCAGCTTAGTGGGGGTGATTTTGGGCATACCACAAAGACCTCCGGGAAGGCCTAATATCCTTCCTGTCTGCCAGTGTTCCCCATGTATGGGTCCCTCTGAATTCTATTGCTTTCTTTTACCCATCGAAAGCTTAGTTGCTTAAAATATGAATTTCCTCTGAGTGGGTTGTAATTGAAGAGTATCCTTTAAATGACTTTGAAGAGGAACCCAAATATATTTATCTCAAAATATACATGTTCTATAGTTGTTGTTGTTTAACCACTAAGTCGTTATCCTACTCTTTTGCAACCCCAGGGACTGTGGCCTGCCAGGCTCCTCTGTCCATGAGATTTCCCAGGCAAGAACACTGGGGTGGGTTGCCATTTCCTTCTCCAGGGGATCTTCTCGACCCAGAGATTGAACCCGAGTCACTTGCGTTGGCAGGAGGATTCTTGACCACTGAGCCACCAGAGAAACCCACATGTACTATAGTACCAACATTATACATATTCTACTGATGCAAAAATAACAATGAATATATAATCGTATATGAATAATACATTTCCCCCAATCTCCAACTGACTGAGTGGCAAATCTTGCTTCACATATTCCTGCTCTAAAACTGAAAGTCTTAATCTGAGGAAATCCATGAATGGGCTCCAAAAGGTGAATCAACTACATAACATATATGCAAATCAATGGGCATTTCTTTTCTGGAGAGAAGGTATACCTATGGTTTTCTTAGAGGGATTTTTAAACTCAAAACATGTTATATAGTCACAGTTAAGGTAAAGAAGGATCTCCAAATAGGATTTCACATAGGGTGAGGAGGGAGAAAGACAAGACTGGAAGAAATGGAATTATTTAATGAGCAGCTGCTGTCAGTTACATACTGTCTCTGAAACCCTGACTTACCTTCTCTCACTTGATTTTTACTTTTCTTGCTGAAGGAGTCATTGTTATCATTATTTTACAAATAGGCAAACTAGGACTCAGGGAAATTAGATGATTTTCTCACGTCTTAGGATGGATGGGCTGGATCTGAGATTCAAGGAGGGAGAACAATGGGTTAATGAATTCAAAGGGCTTCATACAGGGAGATCAGGGATCTCAAAGAGACACATCCCTTCTTCTGGCCTCTGAGACAGATGGAGCGCTCCTCTTATCCGGGGCCAACCCTTCCAGTTTCGCTGCGGGTTCTTTCCCTTCCTGTCTCTTCTGGGACCCTCTCTATCAAATGTTTTCTCTCTCCTGTACACCTTCAGTCTCTCCTGCTGCCCCAAGGATCCTCAATAAGGATAGAAGCACAGATATAGAGACGGAGGGGTGGACTAGGGGTGGGGGGGAGGTGGGATGAACTGGGAGATTGGGCTTGACGTCTGAACACTGCCATATGTAAAACAGATAACTGGTGCGGACCTGCTGTGTAGGGCAGGGAGCTCAGCTCGGTGGTCTGTGGTGATCTAGAGAGGTGGGATGGGGCTGGGGTGGGAGGGAGACCCAAGAGGAAGGGGATATATGTATATACATTGCTGACTCACTTTGTTGTTCAGCAGACTCTAACACAACATTGTAAAGCTACAATGGGGGGGGGAAAAGTGTCAGAAAAAGGCAAGGAATGGGTAGTGAAAATAAAACCAAAACCTCTCCAGCTAATTCTAACCCTCTCTGTTTCACTGTCCCCACCCCAACTAAGAAGTTTACTCTCTATTTATTCTTTATCCTCCTGCATCCCTGATTACAAAATTTTCCCTTGAAACTGACATGCTTTTCCTTCTCTCAGTCTCTTTCTTCTGTCCTCTAGTACTTTTAAAGTACAGCTCTGTTCCTGTAGCTTTGGTGCATTCAGTTCAGTTCAGTTGTTCAGTCGTGTCCAACTCTTTGCGACCCCATGAATTGCAGCACACCAGGCCTCCCTCCATCACCAACTCCCGGAGTTTACTCAAACTCATGTCCATTGAGTCGGTGATGCCATCCAGCCATCTCATTCTCTGTCATCCCCTTCTCCTCCTGCCCCCAATCCCTCCCAGCATCACAGTCTTTTCCAACGAGTCAACTCTTTGCATGAGGTGGCCAAAGTATTGGAGTTTCAGCTTTAGCATCAGTCCTTCCAGTGAACACACAGGACTTATCTCCTTTAGGATGGGCTGGTTGGATCTCCTTGCAGTCCAAGGGACTCTCAAGAGTCTTCTCCAACATCATAGTTCAAAAGCATCAATTTTTCGGTGCTCAGCTTTCTTCACAGTCCAACTCTCACATCCATACATGACCACTGGGAAAACCACAGCCTTGACCAGACGGACCTTTGTTGGCAAAGTAATGTCTCTGCTTTTTAATATGCTATCTAGGTTGGTCATAACTTTCCTTCCAAGGAGTAAGCGTCTTTTAATTTCATGGATGCAGTCACCATCTGCAGTGATTTGGGAGCCCCCCAAAATAAAGTCTGACACTGTTTCCACTATCTCCCCATCTATTTCCCATGAGATGATGGGACCAGATGCCATAATCTTAGTTTTCTGAATGTTAAGCTTTAAGCCAACTTTTTCACTCTCCTCTTTCACTGTCATCAAGAGGCTTTTTAGTTCCTCTTCATTCTCTGCCATAAGGGTGGTGTCATCTTCATATCTGAGGTTATTGATATTTCTCCCAGCAATCTTGATTCCAGCTTGTGCTTCTTCCAGCCCAGCGTTTCTCATGATGTACTCTGCATATAAGTTAAATAAGCAGGGTGACAATATACAGCCTTGATGTACTCCTTTTCCTATTTGGAACTAGTCTGTTGTTCCATGTCCAGTTCTAACTGTTGCTTCCTGACCTGCATGCAGGTTTCTCAAGAGGCAGGTCAGGTGGTCTGGTATTCCCATCTCTTTCAGAATTTTCCACAGTTTATTGTGATCCACACAGTCTGATCACAGAACCACAGTCTTGTCTAACTCAATGAAACTAAACCATGCCATGTGGGGCCACCCAAGACGGTTGGGTCATGGTGGAGAGGTCTGACAGAATGTGGTCCACTGAAGAAGGGAATGGCAAGCCACTTCAGTATTCTTGCCTTGAGAACCCCATGAACAGTATGAGAAGGCAAAATGATAGGATACTGAAAGAGGAACTCCCCAGGTCTGTAGGTGCCCAATATGCTACTGGAGAAGAGTGGAGAAATAACTCCAGAAAGAATGAAGAGATGGAGCCAAAGCAAAAACAATACCCAGTAGTGGATGTCACTGGTGATAGAAGCAAGGTCCGATGCCGTAAAGAGCAATATTGCATAGGAACCTGGAATGTTAGGTCCACGAATCAAGGCAAATTGGAAGTGGTCAAACAGGAGATGGCAAGAGTGAATGTTGACATTCTAGGAATCAGCGAACTAAAATGGACTGGAATCAGTGAGTTTAACTCAGATGACCATTATATCTACTACTGTGGGCAGGAATCCCCTAGAAGAAATGGAGTAGCCATCATAGTCAACAAAAGAGTCCAAAATGCAGTACTTGGATGCAATCTCAAAAATGACAGAATGATCTCTGTTTGTTTCCAAGGCAAACTATTCAATATCATGGTAATCCAAGCCTATGCCCCAACCAGTAATGCTGAAGAAGCTGAAGTGGAACGGTTCTATGAAGACCTACAAGACCTTTTAGAACTAACACCCAAAAAAGATGTCCTCTTCATTATAGGGGACTAGAATGCAAAAGTAGGAAGTCAGGAAACGCCTGGAGTAACAGGCAAATCTGGCCTTGGAGTTCGGAATGAAGCAGGGCAAAGGCTAATAGAGTTTTGCCAAGAGAACGCACTGGGCATAGCAAACACCCTCTTCCAACAACACAAGAGAAGATTCTACACATGGACATCACCAGATGGTCAACACCGAAATCAGATTGATTATATTCTTTGCAGTCAAAGATGGAGAAGCTCTATACAGTCAGCAAAAACAAGACTGGGAGCTGACTGTGGCTCAGATCATGAACTCCTTATTGCCAAATGCAGACTTAAACTGAAGAAAGTAGGGAAAACCACTAGACCATTCAGGTATGACCTAAATCCAATCCCTTATGAATACACAGTGGAAGTGAGAAATAGATAGACAGAGAGCCTGATGAACTATGGATGGAGGTTCGTGACATTGTATAGGAGACAGGGATCAAGACCATCCCCATGGAAAAAAATGCAAAAAGGCAAAATGGTTGTCTGAGGAGGTCTTACAAATAGCTGTGAAATGAAGAGAAGCAAAAAGCAAAGGAAAAAAGGAAAGATATTCCCATTTGAAAGCAGAGTTCCAAAGAAGAGCCAAGAGAGATAAGAAAGCCTTCCTCAGTGATCAGTGCAAAGAAATAGAGGAAAACAACAGAATGGGAAAGACTAGAGATCTCTTCAAGAAAATTAAAGATATCAAGGGAACATTTCATGCAAAGATGGGCTCAATAAAGGACAGAAATGGTATGGACCTAACAGAAGCAGAAGATATTAAGAAGAGGTGGCAAAAATACACAGAAGAACTGTACAAAAAAGATCTTCATGACCCAGATAATCACGATGGTGTGATCACTCACCTAGAGCCAGACATCCTGGAATGTGAAGTCAAGTGGGCCTTAGAAAGCATCACTATGAACAAAGTTAGTGGAGCTGATGGAATTCCAGTTGAGCTATTTCAAATCCTGAAAGATGATGCTGTGAAAGTGCTGCACTCAATATGCCAGCAAATTTGGAAAACTCAGCAGTGGCCACAGGACTGGAAAAGGTCAGTTTTCATTCCAATCGCAAAGAAAGGCAATGCCAAAGAATGCTCAAACTACTGCACAATTGCACTCATCTCACACACTAGTAAAGTAATGCTTAAAATTCTTCAAGCCAGGCTTCAGCAATACGTGAACCGAGAACTTCCAGATGTTCAATCTGGTTTTCAAAAAGGCAGAGGAACCAGAGATCAAATTGCCAACATCCGTGGATCATCGAAAAAGCAAGAGAGTTCCAGAAAAGCATATATTTCTGCTTTATTTACTATGCCAAAGCTTTGGTGCATAAACACCTGCAATTAAAATGCATACAGCAAGATGCCTACCTAGCTTTCTATCATGAAAGTCTGTAGTAGTATGTCATTTTGTCTTCCTGGGCCTGAAGAGAGCGGGGAACCACATGATAATGCAGATAACGGTGAAGGAATGACTGGTTTCCATTGTCAAAATTCACAGATTAAACTCCATGCTTTACATGGTGAACAACTATGGTGGTCTCTCCAGGGCTAAGGGGTTTCTTAGGATGCAGAACTTTTTGCTTGAAAGCTGGGCCAGATTGGTTGCCCTATGCCTTGACTTGATGTTCCAGACCAACTTGATCTGCCCCCAAGAAGCTTCTCCAAGCTCAATGGCATTAGTTCCTCACAGACACCCTGTGTTTTTAAAAAGAAAACAAAACAAAGTATGTCCTTGAAGATGGATCAATTGCTAAACCTGCGATGTGAATGCAGGGCCTCAGACCAAGGAGCTTGAGAAGCCCAGGGGTGGGGGAAGAGAGGCTATTTTGGTTGTACTTGGCTCAGTTTGCAACTAGAGGTCATGGGAATGGAACTGACCCAGAGGGATATTTAGATAGGAGTGGGGGTGGAGGAGGGATGGTGAGGAAGGAGTCGGCTGTGGTGCGGGAGTTCTCCAAGTGTGGTCCTTGGGAAGCAGCGTCAGTCTCGCCTGAAAGTTATCAGAAATGCAAATTCTCAGCCCCGCCCCCCCGCACCCCCCACCAGCCCACCTGAATCAGACATTCTGGAGGTACACCCAGCAATCTGTATTTTAACAAGTCACCCACGGCACTGTGATGCATAGACAGATGAGAGTGCCACTGTCAGGGGAAATGAACACTTCCAGGATTCAGAAACCTGGATGGTAGTGCCAGCTGTCACACAGATGATCTGTGAAACTGGGGGGCTTCCAAATCTCTCAGTATTAACTGAGGGGGTTGGAATGGATGCTCTCTGAAGTGTGAGGGAAAGTCCTACCCTCCAATAGCTCTAACTTCCTCTTTTAGCCTCTGAGCAACTATCGTCCTGTCACATCTCAGCCTGTGTCAAACCTTGATTTAATTAACTATTATTTGCCCAGTGCTCATGGCTTGGCTATCGCTACGTGGGGTGCTCTCCTGCAGGAATGCTGTGAAATGACTTAAGCTGATTTGATCAACCCTATTAAGGTCTTTGGGGGAAATATCAGAGGCCTGGTCAGGGTCCTAGATCTCTCTTGACTTGGGACAACCATGACACCATATTCTTTTTTGGTCACGCCACACAACTTGCAGGAACTTAGCTCCCAACCAGGAACTTAATCCGTGCTTTCTGCAGTGGAAGACTGAGTCCTAACCACAGGACCACCAGGGAATTCCCAACACCAAGTTTTAACAATATTGTTTGTTGTCATTTCTAAATTGTGTCTGACTCTTTTGTGACTCCATGGACTGTAGCCCACCATGCTCCCCTGTCCATGGGATTTCTCAGGCAAAAATACCAGAGTGGGTTGCCATTTCCTACTCCAGAGGATCTTCCCCATCCAGGGATTGAACCAGCATCTCCAGCATTGGCAGGCGGATTCTTTACCACTGAGACACTAGGGAAGCCCATTCGATAACAGCAAGGCTCAGATCTAATGCTACCACATATAGAAACATTTTAAGTCAGGAGACACAAAGGAGTCACATAAGTCATTCTATGAGCTTGAGGCAGTCCCAGCTCTGGGTCCCTTTGAGGGTTCCAACAGCAATTTGCCTGGAGGGTTCACTAGAGGCAAAGAGGCAGTCATTGAGCATCAGGGTTCAGCTAACATTCCGGCCAGATTCAGACAAGGAGACTCCTTGGAGTCAGCGGCTAGACCCAGGACAATTTCCGAATCAAGCCTCGGGCTGGGCTCCTAATTGCACAGGCTATCAGGCTCAATGGATTCTTAGCCTCATTCACGCATGACTGGGATGCCTGCGTACGATTTCAGTCAATACACACATCTTGATCACCACTCATTTCACCAATGAAAAATCATTTCTCATATCCATTACTCTAACAAAGAAAGCCTCTGGAGTCTATCGGCCATAAAGATAGCTGAAGTGTTGCTGGAACCTCACATGGGAGGCGAAGTTTCCATTAGAGTCTTTTAGAGTCTAACCACCCCAACAGAGATAGCCAATGAGGGGGCTGACTCTCTGCCTCCAGCGAGATGAAAACTACCTAACAAATACGGCTTGTGGCTAAATATGCAGAGAAACACAGTCTTATAAATTTCAGAACATGTGAAAATGCTGTATTTTTAGGTCAGCAATCTCTGGTTAAGGTTAGGAATTTTCTATGATTCAACCTAAGGACAAAGTCCTCGAGCACTTGAATATCTTATGTTGTCTCTTTTTGTTTCATCCTGTCTTTTTTGGTCTCCTTGAGCGTCCCACCTTCATCTCTCCCCAGACATTGACCTTGTTTCTCTGCCTGAGATGGTTCCATCTCAATCTTTTTTTCTGCAAAAATGCCAATTTTATCTGAGATATCAACGTATATAAGGGACACTAGAGTCCTCAAATATACCAGTGTTCTCCTGGGATATCTTTTTTAAAAAATTATTTTATTTTTGGCTGTGCTGTATCTTCTTTGCTGAACACTGGATTTCTCTAGTTGCGATGCATGGGCTCCTCATTGCGGTGGCTTCTCTTATTGTGGAGCACAGGCTCTAGAGTGCTGGCTCAGTAGTTGTGGCACACAGGATCAGTGATTCCACAGCATGTGGAGTCCTCCTCCTGGACCAAGGAATCAAACCCGCAACCCCAACATTGGTAGGTGGACTCCCAACCACTGGACCACAAGGGAAATCCATCCCAGGACATCTTAAACATCCTGTGCTAACTGCCTTCTGAACACCATACTGTATTAACTCCTTTGTTTTGGCCTGTATAGTCTGTATAGTCAAAGCTATGGTTTTTCCAGTAGTCATGTACAGATGTGAGAGTTGGACTAAAAAAAGGCTGAGTGCCAAAGAACTGATGCTTTCAAATTGTGATGCTGGAGAAGACTCTTGAGAGTCTCATGGACAGCAGGGAGATCAAACCAGTCCTAAAGGAAATCAACCCTGAATATTCACTGGAAGGACTTATGCTAAAACCGAAACTCCAATACTTCGGCCACCTGATGCAAAGAGCCAGCTCATTGAAAAAAAAACTCTGATGCTGGGAAAGATTGAAGGCAAAAGGAGAAGAGGGTGGCAGAGGATGAGATGGTTAGATAGCATCACTGACTCAATGGACATGAATCTGAGCAAACTCCGGGAGATAGTGAAGGACAGGGAAGCCTGGTGTGCTGCAGTCCATGGGCTCCCAAAGAGTCAGACTTGGCTGAGCGATGGAACAACCTGGCTTGTAGGTGGTGCGCTCCCTGACAGCATGGGCAGGACCCACCTGGTTGCCAGGTCAGAGCAGGAAGGCAGCAAATGGTGCCTTGTGTTCCACAGAAAATTGGAGAAGTTTTCTTGGGAGGAAAAATGAGCTTAACCTGAGTGACAATAATGTCCCCGGTGGGCAATATAAGGCTGTTTATATTGGTGCTAAATGTTGAGATATGGTCTGTAAGTGCCATAAGCAGTTAAGGATAGAAGATTGAAGGTGATGCTAATGGAAAGCCAATTGAAGACATTTAGGAGATGGAGATTTGAGCCCTTGTCCTGTTTCCTGGAGACAACACAGGCCACTCTGATATCACACACTGGGCTCACCCTGGACCATTCGCTGTGGGGCAATGAGGCTTCCATTCAATGAGAGAGAACTCTTAGCATCACCAGATACATGCAACGGCGACAAAGGGAGGGGGTAGGAATAGCAATAGCAGTTACACCAATGACACCAGGACTGATATCATCTGGGATCACTCAATCAATTAGCATACAATTTAGTGTAATAAGAAATCAGAGAGAAGAAGAGAGAGGAGGAGAACACAAACCCAAGTGCCTATGAAGGATAGTCGAGGAAGCGAAAGACCAAAACTGCTGGCTTTGTATGTGGGTAGATCTCTCTCATTTGCCAGCAAGGATTCCATCCAAGAAGGAAGGTGACTGTGTCCCAGCCGTTTTGGAGTCCGGTGTATTATCTGTTGCAGATTTTGATATCTTACTTAGGCTCATGCCAGTCTGATTTTAGGAAGAGTGTATGTTATTTACATGAAAACAAATATGAGCATTCGGAGGCATTTTTTCCCCGGCGTGCAGTTCCTACTAAAGAATTTACATTCTTCTAATTTGCTGCTTTTCTGCATCACTTAGTATCCGCCTGAGATGAGCGCAATGTCCTCAGTTGGGAAGGTGCGGAAGAAATTTACCCTTTTTGCGCCGAATCACTTGCTCTTCTCCTGGAAACTACCAAACCCTTGCTCACTTGAAATGCCTTTTTCTAAGCACCAGCCTTGTTCTGCAGGTATCAGCCGATCCCCAAATCATGATGCAGGCTGGGGAAGCCGTTTGATTTTAACATTTCATCTTGAGCGTCCTGTGCAGTATTTCTCCTCTGATTGAAAATGGTCTTTTCGATAACAATGCAGAGGCATGTGTTTTACTGACGCTACAATTGATGGATTCATCTTGCAAATGGGGGTTCTGAGTGAATTTTAGCAACACACAAAACGTGAATACCATCTGGCGGGGCTGCTTCCTGCAGAGTTAGGGTAAACATCATGAATAGCATTAATGTAAACCACATGTATTAGTGGTACCCACCCTACCGGCTCAATAGACTTACAGACTGAAACTGAACCAGGAATGGTCTTCAGAAACCAAACATTGAACTTCTGAGTTCCTCTCAGAAGGAAAAGGAGGATACATTTAGAATCTTGGTTTAAACACACTGGAATTCAAATGCCCATACTTTTGCTTGCTGCATTTTGATGTTTAGGACTAAGAGGAGTCCAAGAGGCCAGCTCTGAAGGCAGCTTTTGATGTGATTGTGGAGGTCTGTCACTTACCAATTCAATTAAAATGGAAAGAAATACAGAAAATCATTGGAAATCTTTGTGGCATCATAGCCCCAAGCATTTGCAGCTGTGCCCATCGAGCTTAAGCTGAAAGAACACTGGCTCATAGAGAGTTTTTGTGTTTATTGAGAACAAATCAGTGGTGTTGATCATCACTGGAACAGAGCAAAGGCAATGGAGAGCCTGCTGGAATGGTGTTCATGGAGACTGATCTTTGTAGCAGTGCTTTATTTTCAAGTATCAGTAGGGAGCAAACCTCTGCTGTGTGGTTTTGCTCAACATTTTCTTGATATAATATAGCTTGGCCAGATTATTATAATGTCTGAGGACTGTATCCATGACTGCAACCTAGAATTTGAAGTCTTTTCCAAAGGGTTTGTTTTTACCATTGTGTCTGTCTCCTGGTGCTTAAATCCCTCACAGATGCAGGGAGGTGGGACTAGGATATTCTTTGCTCTCCACTGTTTATCCCTCTCTGCCTTCTTGTTTATTCTCTTTACTATATGCCTGTGATGCAGATTCGATCCCTGCTTCTAATCCCTGGCTCAGGAAGATCCCCTGGAAGAGGAAATGGCAACCTGCTCCAGTATTCTTGACTGGGAAATCCCATGGACAGAGGAGCGTAGCGGGAACCAGTCCATAGGGTTGCAAAGAGTTGGGCACGACTGAAGTGACTTAGCACGCACGCAAACACAGAAGCCAGAAACTCTGGGTTGTTGGCCCCTGCCTGACTCTCTCTGCAAGGCCAACGTTCATGCTTTATTTCAGCACCAGATGCCTGGAATTCCATTTTTTTCTTTCCTGAACCCCTGCAATGACCTTTGGCTAGTTGCCTTGCCACCATTTTTTTCCCCTAGGGTTCATTCTTCACACAGTAGATAGAATGAAATGTATTAAAATGAAATTCAGGCTATCTCTTGTCCTCTTTTGCCATTTCAGGGATGTTATGAATGCTTTAGTCTGAAATTCTGCTCATCTGCTTTTGGCAGAGCTAGCTTCTCATCCTTCAAATCTCATCTCAGTGGACACCTTCTCAGAGGGGTCTTCTCTGATCAGCCTAAAGAATTTACATCCTCATCTTACTGTCTGTCTCAGGCCCTGTTTTTGTCCCTTGTAGCTTTTATTGCAGTTTGTGCCTTTTTTATTTAATTGTCTTCTCCTATAGTATTCACCTTCTACAAAAGCAGGGATCCCAGTAGTTTTTGCTTCCTCCCCATTAAATCTCTACTATTTAACATGGAATTGTGCTCAGTTGCTTCGGGGTTGTGTCTGACTCTTTGTGACCCCATGGATTGTAGCCCACCAGATTCCTTTGTCCATGGGGTTGTCTAGGCAAAAATGAGGTGGATTGCCATTCCCTTCTCTAGGGCATCTTCCCGACTCAAGGATTTAGCCTGTCTCCTGTATCACAAGCAGATTCTTAACCACTGGGAAGTCCTAGGGAGATGATCTAAATGAGAAGCAAAGGGAAAAACTGCCCTTCTCCAGGGACTGCACACAAACCCAGGATTTGAAGCCGCATTCTGGCTGCTCTATCTCTGACTTACATGTGAGAGGGGTGGAACCACTAAGCGTTCAGGTCCCCAGACCCAAGATCACAAAACACTCACTAAGTCTCCTATTCTATGCACTTCCACCATCTCTGCTAAGCAGCACAGATCAGAAAACTCATCCCCTTCTTACACGCGGAGAACAGAGCAGATGTAGAGAGAGATGAAATCATTTGCCAAAGGTCACAGAGTTCATCAAGCTTGAGGGCAAGGACCTGGAACTCAAACATTTCTTTACTCCAAATTCAGAACTTTCTCTAGCAGATGCTTCTGCCTAAAAAGCTGGTATTTAAGTTCTTATATGCTAAGCTCTGTTGTAGCATTTCTTCTGATGTATGGCCCAAATTCTGCTTCAGTGGGTCTTGCTCAAAACTCATTTCTTTGGTGAACCATCTTCTAATCTCAAATGACCACAGGCTCTCCTTAGATGGAAGCTCCCAGACATGGTCTTTGAAAAATCACATCATAATCCTGAAAAGAAATGAAGGAAATTGAAACCAATCTTTGTGACGTACTGTTTTTATTTGGTTGCTTGTGCTATTTAGATGAAGGGGTTACAGGATAAGGACTATATCTTTTCCATGTTTTATACCATGCTTAATAAGTTCTCAGAATATAATAAATGTTTCACAGGCCAATGAAAAATTCCAATGCACATAACCTACTGGAGAGGTTATAAAATTATTCATGGCTGACATTGATGAGAGGATCAGAGCTTTTACCCTACAGGGAGAAGACTGTGATGGAGAATCCAGGAATTATTTTCAGGAAAACCAGATATAGAGTATTTCAATCAAACCAATTTCCAGCATGAGTTTATTAAGACATACAGAAATGTACATAATAATAAAGTGCTAATTTATGTTACTCTATGATAAAAAACAATAATTGGTGCTGGTTATTTATCACATAATTCACTCATTTTGGAGAAGGAAATAGTGATCCACTCCAGCATTCTTGATTGAAAAATACCATGGAGAGAGGAGCCTGGTGGGCAACAGTCCCTGGGGTCAAAAGAGTCATACACAACTGAGCAGCTACCTATACACACAAACACACTAATTTTAATATGATTTTCAAAAGAGGATAGATATTACTGATTGAATGAGATAACACATGGGGAGGAGAGCACGTATAGAGTAAATATCACATATATGCAAATGGTTATCTTGATGGAATTATTTCAGATGTCTGAACAACCGAATAAGCATTGTGAAATTAGTGGAAAATAAAATTTCAAAGATGTTGGACAAATAAAATTTGAAATTGAGCCATCTACACTGTATGACAGTTATGGAATGTCAGAGAAAATATTACTTGGATTGAGAGGTAGGAGAAAAGATTATCTGCAACAGGAGGGAAGAGAAAATCCTTTAGTCATTTTTGAACATTTGCTACCTTAATTTATCAGTTGTATTTTCCGGAAGTCAATTTTCTTTGCAAATAAAACCATTTACTAATGTGCGTATTACTGAAAGGCTTATGTGCTTATGTGTCCTGTAATGGTTCAAGAATACTATAGAAGGTGAACACAAAGAAATTTGGGGGTCAAGGAATGAGTGTATAGAACCACTGGGAAGCAGAGGCTGTGAGGGACTGAAGGTCAGGTCAATGGTCAAGGCTGGTATGAGTGGGTGACAGCAGATTGGAGGAAGATGTCCTCAAGTAAGAGTGAGGTAGGGGCATGGATTCTCACAGTTTTGTGAGAGAGACTGCTAAATTCATAAATGCTAAGTGCTAGTGGGATGATTGACTTGTTTGATCATATATTAGGTATCAAGTATATATTTCACCTTGGGGTTTCCCAGGTGGCTCAGTGGTAAAGAATCTGCCTGTCAACGCAGGAGAAGCAGGAGAAGCAGGTGAGTTTGGTTTGGAAGTGGGTTTGATCCCTGGGTCGGGAAGATCCCCTGGAGGAGGAAATGGCAATCCACTCCAGTATTCTTGCCTAGAGAATCTCACAGACAGAGGAGCCTGGTGGGTTACAGTCCATAGGGTCGCACAGAGTCAGACATGACTGAATGACTGAGCATAGACACACACACACATTTTACCTGCATTTCTGTGTATCAAAACACTTTATGTGAACACTCTAACATACAGAAGCAATTATAAGATGCTCTGAAATCACATAGGAGGGATCTCTAACCTAGTCCAAGAGAATTAGGTTAGGTTTCTGGGAGAAGGTGAATGTCTTAAATCAGAGTGGAGGGGAGGTGGGGGAGTAGGCTGGAGAGAGGAGGGCATTCAGATGGCCCATCAGACTGGCAGAGAAATAAGGTAAATCCCTCTCCTTCAGACTGTAGTCCTTCTCATCAGCGTTATCTTTGAAGTAATTGCCAGCAAGAGAGTCATCCCATACTTAACCAGAAAAATTGAGTATCCCCTCCAAAGCTGCTCTTACCATTTATGGTACCTACTGTTCTTGGTTGTCAGTATATCTGGTCTCCTCTCCAGCCACGTAGAAGACTAAATTTCCCTTATCTCCAAGACACAGCCATGGAATTTGCTTTGGCCAATGACATGTGTGCAGAAGTGAGTTGGGTGGAGGCACATAAATGTTAGTGTGCTGTTCTCCCTAATTCTCTTTGTATCACCGAACCAGGATATCACATGCTCCAGATGGTACAGTTCCAGGAGGGTGGAGTGTCTGTCCCTCTGGATCCTCATTCAGTGTCTCAGAGAGGCTCCAGAGGGTCCCCTTGACCCACAGCAAATTTTGAGTGAGAAATAAATTTCTGTTTCTGCTAAGTTGCTAAACTTTTTTTTTTTTTGGAGAGGGGATGTTCATGACTGCAACATAACACTGTACCATTTGCCTTTATCTCTGTTGGAAACCTTTTTGTTTTTAGATTTGTGTCTTGTTTGCATATTCTTTGACTCACTTTTTACCATAAAGTATTGTCTAAGGGCTCTTAATGGCATCTAGATTTTTGCTGGAATTAAATGACTTTTGCAAATAGCATACAATTATTTACAAATCTTATGGTAAATTTCAGATGGATGTGGAAGGGTTAGTCGCTCAGTTGTGTCTGACTGTTTGCAACACCATGGACTGTAGCTCACCAGGCTCCTCTGTCCATGGAATTCTCCAGGCAAGAATACTGGAGTGGGTTGCCATTGCCTTCTCCAGGGGATCTTCCCAACTCAGGGATTGAATCGGGTCTCCTGCATTGCAGGCAGATTCTTTATCAACTGAGTCACCAAGGAAGTACAGATTTCAGATGGGAAATGCTTCTGTTAAAATCCTAAATGGGGGCTTCCCTGGCAGTCCAGTGGCTAAGACTCTGCAGTCCCAGTGCAGGGGGCAGAGGTTCGATCCCTGCTCAGGGAACTAGTTCCCACATGCTGCAACTATGAGCTCACATGCTGCAACTAAAGATCCTGCATGCCACGACCAATACCTAGTGGAGCCAAAAAAAAAAAAAAAAAAAAATCCTATATGGATAATATACTACAAAACATACTCAGAACTATACTGTTACCTTCAATGTTTTCATGCTTGTTCTTTAGTTTTTGATTTTGTTTTACTGGTATAACACATACTACATTTTTCCTATTGTCACTAATTAAAAAAGAGCTTAATTTTCAAGTAACATGACAGTCATATTTATTAGGAAACATGAGTTAAGTCCATATATCTTTCTGGAACTATTTTTTTCTTTATAGAGAGTGTTTCCACTACATTGCTAGATCTCACAGTCTGCATTAATTAAAATATGCATTCATACACTTCGTTGAGGCCAGAATTTCAGTGTTAGACTCTTTTGGATGGTATGAGAAGCTTGGACCCAAATGTGCAAATTTGGCCCAGTTTATTACCTAGAATCTACTATCAGTTTTGTTTCTCAAAGTAATTCAAAGGCAAAGTTAAAAACAGGTTAATAAAAATTCAGGCGCAACTACATCAGTAAACTAGATGATTAAGATGAGTTGTTGACATGAAACAAGGGCAATATTTTCAGTGAAATTCTGTTTATTATGTAATTTGAGAAGGATAAAGGGAGCATAATCTTTTCTGAGGTGTTTTAATTTGGACACCCAGAGAAAAAGGGTAGGAAATTATAAGATTTTTTCCTTCCTCTGTCCAAGGGACTCTCCAAGCAGAATACTAGAGTGGGTTGCGATGACCTCCTCCAGAGGACCTTCCCATCCCAGAGATCAAACCCACATCTCTTATGTCTCTTGCATTGGCAGTAGGGTTCTTTACCACTAGCGCCACTTGGGAAGCCCATAGAAGAGCTTGCTTGCCCCCAAACATAAAACAGATTGCTCATTCGACTTTTTCTTTCTTCTTTCCCTTGTTTTGTTTTTTTTTTTAAGGAAAAACAAAACTACTTTTTATTGTCATATCTGATGGTATCTTATTGTAATTTGAAACACATCAAGGGATTTATAAAGTGAGCTGCGACCCCCTGATAACTTTTAGGAACCTAAAGGCCTTGTTCGAGATGTCTTCAAACCTTTCTGCGACAGCATTTACATAAGAGCTGTATTTCTTTTTATAATGTGTTTATCTTCCTGGACCCAGAGAGTTTACTTACTAAGAGATGAAGTGATTTGTGTGCTTTATTGATGAGTCTCATCTTATCTATATTCTATGATGATTCAAGGACAGTATTCAGAATAAATTTCCAATATATATGTACCTTTTTTTTTAGTACTTGTTTATGCCTTTCTGTACCATTTATTTGCGGGCTCACTTTCTAATTTTAAAAAATCCATTCCTTCCCTTCTGTCCTTCCTTTTTTGGAGCCCCTGTCCTATGATTAAGCACAATGCTATGTTCTACAGGAAACAGTGGAGATAAATGTTGAGATGACCAAGATGGTGAAGAAATTGGCTGTGTATCATAAACTGAAAAAAAAAAAAAAAAAAACAGTCTTTGTCCTGAGTCTGTCTATACTTTTTTTCTTCCAGATTCTGTCACATTTCTTCACTTTAGTTCTTCACCTTTCTCTCCCACCCCTATTCCTGCCCTCCCCTCCTTACTTCTCCCTCCTGATACAGCCCTACCTGACGTCCACTATCATGCTTGTTCTGCCTCTTAGCTTCTTGAGGGAAATAAGATGAGATGTTTTAAACTTCTTTTGTCAGAAAGAGGCATACTGATCATCCTTTCCCAACTCTTTGTCATGCAGGTTACATCATTACTTCTCCAAGTCAGGCTCTGACCAAAGAGAAACAGAAAATGGGAATGACAAGATCTACACAGGCAAAACAATTTAGCACCAGACTGTTTCACGTAGCACATAGCTTACTGCTATATACAGAGGTCTAAATTATGTGGTGAGAGAATTATAGATTAAAAATTGTGCCTCAGAGATAATAAGTGCAAAATAAAGTAGAATAAAGAAAGATTCACTTGAGAGCAGAATTGCGCCATTACCAGAAAAATTAAATTCTCTATCTTGATATTCAGCTTCCCTTGTGGGGTTCATCCTGAGTGCACATGTTTCTCTTTCATTCGGTTTCTCTTTCCTGTTCTGTGTCCTCTGAGAAATCAGTGTCTTCAGGTAGTTTGCTAGCAGAGCCATTGGCGCTATGAGCAGGAAATCAAAGTCAAGCATGTAAACTGGATTGTCAAAGATGGAGTTTGTGGGTGGTTTCCGCAGTTCTCCTCCAGTGTTCATTTCCAGTGCATCATGTGGTCTATAATGGCTACTTGGTGAAATAGAATCAAAAGCTTTTGGGCTTCTCCACAGGTACCAATGTACACACACAAACACGGACGACAGTTTTTTTTTTTCCATTTATTTTTATTAGTTGGAGGCTAATTACTTTACAATATTGTAGTGGTTTTTGCCATACATTGACATGAATCAGCCATGGATTTACATGTGTTCCCCATCCTGATCCCCCCTCTCACCTCCCTCTCTGCCCGATCCCTCTGGGTCTTCCCAGTGCACTAGCCCTGAGCACTTGTCTCATGCATCCAACCTGGGCTGGTGGTCTGTTTCACCCTTGATAGTATACTTGTTTCAATGCTGTTCTCTCAGAACATCCCACCCTCGCCTTCTCCCACTGAGTCCCAAAGTCTGTTCTGTACATCTGTGTCTCTTTTTCTGTTTTGCATATTGGGTTATCATTACCATCTTTTTAAATTCCATATATATGCATTAGTATACTGTATTGATCTTTATCTTTCTGGCTTACTTCACTCTGTATAATGGGCTTCAGTTTCATCCATCTCATTAGAACTGATTCAAATGAATTCTTTTTGATGGCTGAGTAATATTCCATTGTGTATATGTACCATAGCTTCCTTATCCATTCGTCTGCTGATGGGCATCTAGGTTGCTTCCATATCCTGGCAATTATAAACAGTGCTGTGATGAACATTGGGGTGCACGTGTCTCTTTCAGATCTAGTTTCCTCAGTGTGTATGCCCAGGAGTGGGATTGCTGGGTCATATGGCAGTTCTATTTCCAGTTTTTTAAGGAATCTCCACACTGTTCTCCATAGTGGCTGTACTAGTTTGCATTCCCACCAACAGTGTAAGAGGGTTCCCTTTTCTCCACACTCTCTCCAGCATTTATTGCTTGTAGACTTTTGGATAGCAGCCATCCTGACTGGTGTGTAATGGTACCTCGTTGTGGTTTTGATTTGCATTTCTCTGATAATGAGTGATATTGAGCATCTTTTCATGTGTTTGTTAGCCATCTGTATGTCTTCTTTGGAGAAATGTCTGTTTAGTTCTTTGGCCCATTTTTTGATTGGGTCATTTATTTTTCTGGAATTAAGCTGCAGGAGCTGCTTGTATATTTTTGAGATTAATCCTTTGTCTGTTGCTTCGTTTGCTATTATTTTCTCCCATTCTGAGGGCTGTCTTTTCACCTTGCTTATCGTTTCCTTTGTTATGCAAAAGCTTTTAAGTTTAATTAGGTCCCATTTGTGTATTTTTGCTTTTATTTCCAATATTCTGGGAGGTGGGGCATAAAGAATCCTGCTGTGATTTATGTCGGAGAGTGTTTTGCCTATGTTCTCCTCTAGGAGTTTTATAGTTTCTGGTCTTACATTTAGATCTTTAATCCATTTTGAGTTTATTTTTGTGTATGGAGTTAGAAGGTGTTCTAGTTTCATTCTTTTACAAGTGGTTGACCAGTTTTCCCAGCACCACTTGTTAAAGAGGTTGTCTTTTTTCCATTGTATATCCTTGCCTCCTTTGTCGAAGTTAAGGTGTCCATAGGTTCGTGGATTTATCTCTGGGCTTTCTATTCTGTTCCACTGATCTATATTTCTGTCTTTGTGCCAGTACCATACTGTCTTGATGACTGTGGCTTTGTAGTAGAGCCTGAAGTCAGGCAGGTTGATTCCTCCAGTTCCATTCTTCTTTCTCAAGATTGCTTTGGCTATACGAGGTTTTTTGTATTTCCATACAAATTGTGAAATATTGTAATTTTACCTAGAAAATTATTTTTGTAATTTTAACTAGAAAATTATTTTTTCTAGTTCTGTGAAAAATACCATTGGTAGCTTGATAGGGATTGCATTGAATCTATAGATTGCTTTGGGTAATATAGCCATTTTCACAATATTGAGTCTTCCAATTCATGAACACGGTATATTTCTCCATCTGTTTGTGTCCTCTTTGATTTCTTTCATCAATGTTTTATAGTTTTCTATATATAGGTCTTTCATTTCTTTAAGTAGATATACTCCTAAGTATTTTATTCTTTTTGTTGCAATGGTGAATGGTATTGTTTCTTTAATTTCTCTTTCTGTTTTCTCATTGTTAGCATATAGGAATGCAAGGGATTTCTGTGTGTTAATTTTATATCCTGCAACATTACTGTATTCATTGATTAGCTGTAGTAATTTTCTGGTAGAGTCTTTAGGGTTTTCTATGTAGAGGATCATGTCATCTGCAAACAGTGAGAGTTTTGCTTCTTCTTTTCCTATCTGGATTCCTTTTATTTCTTTTTCTGCTCTGATTGCTGTGGCCAACACTTCCAAAACTATGTTGAATAGTAGTGGTAAGAGTGGACACCCTTGTCTTGTTCCTGACTTTAAGGGAAAGGCTTTCATTTTTTCACCATTGAGGATAATGTTTGCTGTGGGTTTGTCATATATAGCTTTTCTTATGTTGAGGCATGTTCCCTCTGTGCCTGCTTTCTGGAGAGTTTTTATCATAAATGGATGTTGAATTTTGTCAAAGGTTTTTTCTGCATCTATTGAGATAATCATATGGTTTTTATCTTTCAATTTGTTAATGCGGTGTATTACATTGATTGATTTGTGGATATTAAAGAATCCTTGCATTCCTGGGATAAAGCCTACTTGGTCATGATGTATGATCTTTTTAATATGTTGTTGGATTCTGTTTGCTAGAATTTTGTTAAGGATTTTAGCATCTATGTTCATCAGTGATATTGGCCTGTAGTTTTCTTTTTTTGTGGCATCCTTGTCTGGTTTTGGTATTAGGGTGATGGTGGCCTCATAGAATGAGTTTGGAAGTTTGCCTTCCTCTGCAATTTTCTGGAAGAGTTTGAGTAAGATAGGTGTTAGCTCTTCTCTAAATTTTTGCTAGAATTCAGCTGTGAAGCCATCTGGTCCTGGGTTTTTGTTTCCTGGAAGATTTCTGATTACAGTTTCGATTTCCGTGCTTGTGATGGGTCTGTTAAGATCTTCTATTTCTTCCTGGTTCAGTTTTGGAAAGTTATACTTTTCTAGGAATTTGTCCATTTCTTCCAAGTTGTCCATTTTATTGGCATAGAGCTGCAGGTGGTAGTCTCTTATGATCCTTTGTATTTAAGAGTTGTCTGCTGTGATCTCTCCATTTTCATTTCTAATTTTGTTGATTTGGTTCTTCTCCCTTTGTTTCTTGATGAGTCTGGCTAATGGCTTGTCAATTTTATTTACCTTTTCAAAAAACCAACTTTTAGCTTTGTTGATTTTTGCTATGGTCTCTTTTGTTTCTTTTGCATTTATTTCTGCCCTAATTTTTAAGATTTCTTTCCTTCTACTAACCCTGGGGTTCTTTATTTCTTCCTTCTCTAGTTGCTTTAGGTGTAGAGTTAGGTTATTTATTTGACTTTTTTCTTGTTTCTTGAGGTAAGCCTGTATTGCTATGAACTTTCCCCTTAGCACTGCTTTTACAGTGTCCCATAGGTTTTGGGTTGTTGTGTTTTCATTTTCATTCATTTCTATGCATATTTTGATTTCTTTTTTGATTTCTTCTTTGATTTGTTCGTTATTCAGAAGTGCGTTATTTAGCCTCCATATGTTTGAATTTTTAATAGTTTTTTTTTTTTTTTTCCTGTAATTGAGATCTAATCTTACTGCTTTGTGGTCAGAAAAGATGACTGGAATGATTTCAGTTTTTTTGAATTTACCAAGACTAGATTTATGGCCCAGGATGTGATCTATTCTGGAGAAGGTTCCATGTGCACTTGAGAAAAAGGTGAAATTGATGATTTGGGGTGAAATGTCCTACAGATATCAATTAGGTCTAGCTGGACCATTGTGTTATTTAAAGTTTGTGTTTCCTTGTTAATTTTCTGTTTAGTTGATCTGTCCATAGGTGTGAGTGGGGTATTAAAGTCTCCCACTATTATTGTGTTATTGTCAATTTCCCCCTTCATTCTTATTAGCATTTGCCTTACATATTGCAGTGCTCCTATGTTGTGTGCATATATATTTATAATTGTTACATCTTCTTCTTGGATTGATCCTTTGCTCATTATGTAGTGTCCTTCTTTGTCTCTTTTCACAGCCTTTATTTTGAAGTCTATTTTATCTGATATAAGTATTGCAACTCCTGCTTTCTTTTGGTCTCCACTTGTGTGGAATATTTTTTTCCAGCCCTTCACTTTAAGTCTGTATGTGTCCCTTGCTTTGAGGTGGGTCTCTTGTAGACAGCATATATAGGGGTCTTGCTTTTGTATCCATTCAGCCAGTCTTTGTCTTTTTGTTGGGGCATTCAACCCATTTACATTTAAGGTAATTATTGATAGGTATGGTCCCGTTGCCATTTATTTTGTTGTTTGGGGTTCACGTTTACACCACCTTTCTGTGTTTCCTGTCTAGAGAAGATCCTTTAGCATTTGTTGAAGAGCTGGTTTGGTGGTGCTGAATTCTCTCAGCTTTTGCTTGTCTGTAAAGCTTTTAAATTCTCCTTCATATCTGAATGAAATCGTTGCTGGGTACAGTAATCTGGATTGTAGGTTATTCTCTTTCATAACTCAAAGTATGTCCCGCCATTCCCTTCTGGCCTGAAGAGTTTCTATTGAAAGATCAGCTGTTATCCTTATGGGAATCCCCTTGTGTGTTATTTTTTGTTTCTCCCTTGCTGCTTTTAATATTTGTTCTTTGTGTTTGATCTTTGTTAATTTGACTAATATGTATCTTGGGGTGTTTCGCCTTGGGTTTATCCTGTTTGGGACTCTCTGGGTTTCTTGGACTTGGGTGGCTATTTCCTTCCCCATTTTAGGGAAGTTTTCAGCTATTATCTCCTCGAGTATCTTCGCATGGCCTTTCTTTTTGTCTTCTTCTTCTGGGACTCCTATGATTCGAATGTTGGGGCATTTCACATTGTCCCAGAGGTCCCTGAGGTTGTCCTCATTTCTTTTAATTCTTTTTTCTTTTTTCTTCTCTGCTTCATTTACTTCCATCATTTTATCTTCTACCTCACTTATCCTATCTTCTGCCTCACTTATCCTATCTTCTGCCTCCATTATTCTACTGTTGGTTCCCTCCAGAGTGTTTTTTTATCTCATTTATTGCATTATTCATTTTTAATTGACTCTTTTTTATTTCTTCTAGGTCCTTGTTAAACATTTCTTGCATCTTCTCAATCCTTGTCTCCAGGTTATCTGTAACTCCATTTTGTTTTCAAGATTTTGGATCATTTTTATTATCATTATTCTAAATTCTTTTTCAGGTGGATGCCCTATCTCCTCCTCTTTTGTTTGGCTTGGTGGGCATTTTTCATCTTCCTTTACCTGCTGGGTATTTCTCTGCCTTTTCATCTTATTTAGATTGCTGGGTTTGGGGTGGTCTTTTTGTATTCTGGTAGTCTGTGGTTCCTTTTTATTGTGGAAGTTTCTCCCAGTGGGTGGGGCTGGGTGTTTGGCTTGTCAAGGTTTGCTGGTTAGAGAAGCTTCTGTCGGTGTTCTGGTGGGTGGAGCTGGATTTCTTCTCTCTGGAGTGCACTGGAGTGTCCAGTAGTGAGTTTTGAGAGGGGTCTATGGGTTTGGTGTGACTCTGGGCAGCCTATATATTGACGCTCAGGGCTATGTTCCTGCGTTGCTGGAGAATTTGCGTGGTATGTCTTGCTCTGGAACTTATTGGCTCTTGGGTGGTGGTTGGTTTCAGTGTGGGTATGGAGGTTTTTGGATGGTCTCTTATTCATTAATGTTCCCTGTAGTCAGGAGTTCTCTGGTGTTCTCAGGTTTTGGGCTAAAGTCTCCTGCCTCTGGGTTTCAGTCTTATTCTTTCAGTAGCCTCAAGACTTCTCCCTCCATACAGCAGTGATAATAAAACTTCTAGGTTAATGGTGAAAGGATTCTCCACAGTGAGGGACACCCAGAGAGGTTCACAGAGTTACATGAAGAAGAAGAGAGGGAGGAAGGAGATAGAGGTGAGCAGGAGGAGAAAAAGGGGGATTCAAGAGGAGAGAGACAGATCTATGCAGTACTCTGTTCCCTAAGTGTTCTCTGTAGCCCAGACACCCACAGAGATTCACAGAATGGGATTGAGAAAAGAAGGGGGCGGGAGGAAATAGAGGTGATCTGTTGGAGAAAAAGGAGAATCAAAAGGGGGAGAGAGTGATCAAACCAGTAATCACACTCCTGAGTAAAAATGGGTACTGAAGTTTGGATTCTTAAATGTCCAAAATTGATATCAAATACTGAAAAACAAAGATTAAAAATCTAGAGTAGAGGTTAGACTCTTAAAAATACAATAGTAAAAAACCACAAAAACACAAAAAATTTAAAAAATAGGGTCCTTTTTTTTTTTGGCCAGGTTATAGTGGGTTATAAAAATGAAAATTAAGGAGTAATAGAGGAGTAATAGAGGACTTTTTAAAAAAAAGAGAGAAAAAAAATTTTTTTTAATTAAAAATTAAAAAAATAGTAGTAAAAATATATCTAGGAATTTCTCTGGAGCTGTTGTGGGCGGTGTGGGTTCGGTTCAGTTTCAGATAGCTCCTCGTTCCAGCTTACACTTCTCACTATCTATAGGCCCCTTCCGGTGTAGTCCGTGTTACCTATAGGGATTTTAATCTGTTAAAACTGTAACTTCTGAGGCGGTTCCCTTTGTTTCTTTGGCTTCTGTTTGCTAGTCTCTTCAGTGTCTAATCTCCACCCTGACACACGCGGGCGGAGGTGGTCTCTTGTTCAGGTTCGCTTGTTCAGTCGTGCTGTGGGGAGGGGGGGCGCTGCAGACAAATGTCACTGGCCTGTGTGGGGAGCACTCGCGGTTTTCTGGCCACACTGGGTTTGCCCCCGCTCGGGGCGGGTGTGTGTGCTTTCCCCGTCTACACTGCTCAGGCTCCAGGCTGCTCTCCAGGGAGCGGGCCCTGCGTTGCGTGGACTTCCCAGGCCTAAGCCGCTCAGATTCAGGTTTTCGGGTATTCAGTTACTTCAGGGTCTATGCATGTTTCCTTTTTTGATTCATACACACACACACACACACACACACACACACATAAACACACACACAGTATCCTGTTATCAGGATACTGTACAGGGCACGCTTGAATTAAACAGAACGAGACAGATGGTCCTAGGTGACAATGAACACTACTTTCAAAACAGGTCAACTCACTTACCATTAACATGGTTGATAGGAATTACTCATCTATTGGGTTAACTCCTCAAATGAGGACGCCTTGTATGTTTTCTTTCTGTTTTCACCTTTGCATGTGAGTTGTTTCAATGTACACCAGGACATTAGAACCATGAATCCTCTCAAACAAGTTATATTGGGGTTTTCATGGTCATGGGGTTTTTGTGCTTGAAAGGATTCTTGGCTGTGTTGTCCTATATTGGAGTTTAGAATGTACTATAAAAGTGTACTTATTTGTAAATGCTATGTAGTGTATTTCCTATTCTAGTTATATTCTACTTTCACTGATGGTGAAAATTTATATTTCCTGAACACAGCTGAAGTTGGAGAAAGGTAAGGCTTCCCCGGTAGCTCAGATGGTAAAGAATATGCCCACCGTGCAGGAGACCTGGGTTTGATCCCTGGGTAAGGAAGATTCACTGGAGAAGGGAGTAGCAACCCACTCCAGTATTCTTGTCTGGAGAATCCCATGGACAGAGGAGCCTGGTGGGCTACAGTCCATGGGTTGCAAAGAGCTGGACACAGCTGAGTGACTAACACATGCACGTTGAATACAAAGGGAAAATGAGGTGGAGAAAAATTTGCCTTGGACAGAAATTTCCATTTTTTTTGGTGATGGTAGAAAGGTGACCGAGGAAGATTATGAGCACATGGATAACTTGAATTTTTTATTATGAACATGAACTTATCCACCTTATTTTTTTATAGGAACATTCAAGACTTATTTTTTATTAGGAGAGTAAAATATATTTTATAGGAAAAAAATACAAATCAGCACATCCAAAAATTCACCTCAGTTTAAAAATACATTGGGATTAGATCTGCACTAAAAGATCTGTGCCACATATTAAGAGTTATCCCTGAGGAAGGATTGCTAGTTCAGTCATTTCATTTTTATGATTCCTTTGGAGAGAACTAGAGATTTGCTTTAAAAAGTTGCATTAGACTTGTGTCAGAGATAACTGTAAATTGCTTGAAAAAGAAGAAAAACAACAACAAAAAATTTCTATAAGCTTTTTTTCCCTGTAAAGAACCACACTGGAATGGTAGACAGCATGACATGGATATGTGTAGACACACCCAGTTCTACTGATATTTGATACTCAAAGAAGAGCCTATGGCTTTATAGCAGCAAATTAGCAAATAAATGTGCATTTGTATATTTTAAATTACAATAAATTCTTTAAGGTACTTTGTGTCTTTTTTCTTTTTAACTTTAATTGACTGGGACAACTTGTCCTAACCTTCTTTCTACCTTTCATTCTGTGCGTGATCAATTGCTCAGTCGTTTCTGGCTCATTGTGACTGTATGGACTGTAGCCCAGCAGGCTTTTCTGTCCATGGGATTCTCCAGGCAAGAATACTGGAGTGGGGGTAACCATTCCCTTCTCCAGAGGATCTTCTCAACCCAGGGACTGAAACCAGGTCTCCTGCATCTCCTGCATTGGCAGGTGGATTCTTTACCACTATTGAAAAGTAAGAATCATAATCTAATCAACACTGGGCAAACATCATCACTTCTGATTTTTCTTAGGCTTTCAGATTTTTAAAAATTAAATAGTTCACAGTAAGGTAACTGTAGAATTACATGCAATTGTAAAAAATAAGGCAGATAGGGTCTGTGTCCTCTTTACCCAGTTTTCCTGCCATGGTAACATCTTGGAAGACTAGAGTAAATCATCACAGCCAGGAAACTCACAATGATAATTTCAAGAAACAGAATATTTCATCCTCACAAGGATCCCTCCTGTTGCCCTCTTTCCTACCACCTCCACCTCCTGCTTAATTCCTGACAACCACTAATCCGTTCTCCATTCTTTAATTTTGTCATTTAAAAAATGTTATATAAATGGATTTATATAGTATGTAATCTTTTGGGAAATCTTGGAAAGGGTAGGAAAAACCCCAGTTCTTTCCTACTGTGGGTTTCTTTATTGTGAGTCTCCTTTACTACTTACATAAAACACTTCTGGTCATCGAATGTGTTTCTCACACAAAAAGCAGTTCTCTGCAACACCAGCTGGTGTCCTACAACTTAATTCAGTTCTGACATTATCTACCTGGAGATAGTGTCTGGTCCTATAGATGAAGGACTCAGACCCACAAGACCACCCTCCACACCTAGATGCCAGTTGCAAGCCTAGGTTTTTACCTGTGGTTCTGACCAACCCACTATAGATCAGAGATGCCAACGATCTCCTCCTTGGGTTTGCTTAGTTGGCTAGAGCAGCTTACAGTACTCAGAGAAATACTTATTTACATTTACCAGATTATTAAAGGATATGATAAAGAATGCAGATGAATAGCTAGATGAAGAGATACATTAGGGCAGGGTCTGAGAGAGTCCTAAAGCGGAGTTGGGGTGTGTGACCCTCTCAGGGGTGGGTCACGCTTCTATGTGTGCATGTGTTCATTGACTTGGAAGCTCTCAGAACCTCGTATTATTGGGGTTTTATGGAGGTGTCACGGAGAAGGAAATGGTTACCCACTGCAGTATTCTTGCCTGGTAAGTCCCATGGACAGAGGAGCCTGGGGTCTATAGTCCATGGGGCCATAAGAATTGGACACGACTGGGTGACTGAACCTGCCACCACCATGGAGGTGTCATCAAGTAGGCATGATAGATCACTTACCCCATCTTCAGTCTTTTCTCTTCTCAAGAGAATAGGGAGCCAGGGCTGAAAATTCCAAGCTTCTACTCATGCTTGGTCTTTCTGGGGACCAGCCTCCAATTTAACAGCCAGCAGTCCCCCCAGAGTCTCCTCATTCAAACAAAAGATCTTGTTAGTACTCTCACCACTTAGGAACTTACAAGGGTTTTAAGGGCCCTGTGTCAGGTATGGGGTCAAGGGAAACATTAGAACAAGAGTTGCTCCAAGTGTTCTCATCATCTGGAAATTACAAAGGTTTTAGGAGCTCTGTGCCAGGAGCCAGGGGCAGAGACCAATATGTGTATTTTCTATTATCTCACTCATGACCTCTTTATTTTTCTTTCCAAAATAGTTTAGCTGTTTTAGTTATTTTGCCTTTTAATATATACTTTAGAATAATCTTGTCTGTATCCATAAATAATCTTGCTGGCATTTTGATGAGAATTGCATTGAACTGGGTATGTCAATTTGGGGGAACTGACATGTGTACTATGGTGAATCTTCTGGTCCATAAACACACTACAGCTCACCATGTATTTAGAACTTCGATATCTTTTATCAGTGTTTTGTAGTTTCCAGGTATGTTTTGTTAGATTTAACACCTAGTATTTTATCTTTTTTGAGTGACTGAAAATGTACTACGTAATTTTTTTCTGTGTCCATGTGCTTATTGATGGTATAGTGGGGTAGTGTGTGCTCAGTCATGTTCAACTCTTTGCAACCCCATGGACTGTGGCCCACCAGGCTCCTCTGTCCATGGGATTTCCCAGGCAAGAATACTGGAGTGGTTTGCCATTTCCTCCTGCAGGAGATCTTCCTGACCCTGGGATTGAACCTGCATCTCTTGAGTTTCCTGCGTTGGCAGGTGTGTTCTTTACCACTAGTGCCTCTTGGGAAGGTATATAGAAAAACAGTTGTTTTTTGTATGTTTATCTTTTCCTGTTACCTTGCAGAATACACTTATATGTTTCAAAAATTTTGGGGGTAGATTTTTGGAATTTTATACATAGGCAATCACGTTTGGTACAAATAAGGACAATTATATTTCTTCTTCATATCTTGGTCTTTCCCCCTCCTTTCTTGCTTTACTGCACTAGTTACCATTTTCAGCACTATATTGAATGCGAATGGTGAGAGCTGATGTCCTTGCATTGTTCTCGCCTTAGGAGAGAAGCATTCAGTTTTTCATCATTAAGTACAATGTTAATGGTAAGTTGGTGGGTGTTTTTTTTTTTTTAAGCTGTTCCTTCTTAAACTGAAGTGCTACTATTTCTATTTTTCCGAGAGTTTTTATTATTAATGAATATTAAATTTTGTCAAATCCCTTTTCAGTCCCAGTTGATATGATCACATGAAGTATGATTGGTTGTTTTTCACCCTCAGCTACTGGGAGGGAATTCATTCTTTAGGACCATGGTGTACATATGGCCACTGCTGTCTGCCCTAAAGCTGACAGTCCTGTAATAATGTCTGGTCATCAGGTCCATGCAAGTCATTCTGTATCTTTTCTAGGACCTTACCTAATGGTGTTCTTTCAGCTGCTTTTGCTTTTTACCTTCTATATGACTATGGAGATAGGAGTCTTGGGTGTTTATTGTGGTAGCATGATAAGGGCGGAGAAACCAAAATTATATTGCAGAGTCTCAATTCAGGCCTGTTCTTGCCATATGTGGGACATAAGGTGTCTTAAGTCCAATTATAAAAAAGCTGTTAAAGAAACTAGCAAACTCTTAAAGATATGTCCAAACTTCTTACCTTAATAAGATATCTCTTTCAGTTCAGTTCAGTTCAGTCTCTCAGTCGTGTCCGACTCTTTGCGACCCCATGAATCTCAGCATGCCAGGCCTCCCTGTCCATCAACAATTACCGGAGTTTACTCAAATTCATGTCATTTGAGTTGATGATGCCATACAGCCATCTCATCCTCTGTCGTCCCCTTCTCCTCCTACCCCCAATCCCTCCCAGCATCAGGGTCTTTTCCAGTGAGTCAACTCTTCGCAGGGGATGGCCAAAGTATTGGAGTTTCAGCCTCAGCATCAGTCCTTCCAATGAACACCCTAGACTGATCTCCTTTAGGATGGACTGGTTTAATCTCCTGCAGTCCAAGGGACTCTGAAGAGTTAGTGGCAAAAAATGCATAAAAATGTGGTTTGTATATGACTGAAAGTCAGTAAAGTATCTAAAGTGGCGAATTTAATTATTATTTTGCAATTTACATGCTTGAGTGCAAAGTCGCTTTAGTCCTGTCCGACTCTGAGATAGCCCAGCCAACTCCTCGGTCCAGGGATTCTCCAGGCAAGAATACTGGAATGGGTTGCCATTTCCTTCTCCGATTTTGCATGTATGTGTGTTTTATTGATAGGCTAATGAGTTTACATAAGTAAAGATAAAGGCATACATATTCATATATTAGTATATATTTATTTCATAAAACTTATTTTTTGTATATTCATTTCAGTAACATCACTAGTTACATTGCTATTATCAAGATTTTCACGTAACTTGTATTCTGTTGATAACAAGGATAAATTTTACAGCCTTTGCAAATGCATAGTGATTCTTATGTAGTTTTTTATTAATTTCAATTTGTATAAACTTCTGCTGAGACAATAGTAAATAAAATTATCAATAAAAATTTTAATGACATATCTATATTTCTACTTCTGTATTTTGGTGGAACCCTACCTTTTGTGCTGACAAAAATAACAATTTGTAATATGCAATGTTATTGCCATATTTAAAGGTGGTATATCAAATTTGTGTTTACTGCCTAATTGGGTTGTTTTACCCCTTGAAATTTTGCCCCTTGAAACATGCCTTCAAAGGGAAAAACTTCAAGACTTGAGTGTCAATGCTTTTTACTATAAGGGGAAAATATATCACGAAGGGCTATTTTTGAAACAGTGGAGGCTGCTAAGCAAGTGTGAAATCCATACACAGGTGGTCAAGAAGGACAGGCTGGAATGGTCCAGCACTAGCTGAAGATGAAATCCACAGGTAGAATTTCTTATTTCTCTTCTTCCTCCTTTTTTTTTTTAAGTTTTTTCTTTTTTTTTTTATTTGATGTGGACCATTTTAAAAGTCTTTATGGAATTTGTTACAATATTTCTCCTGTTTTACGTTTCTGGGTTGTTGGCCAGGAGGCTTGTGGGATCTTAGCCCCCTGACCAGAGATTGAACCTGCACCTCCTTGCATTGGAAGTCTTAACCACTGGATGCCAGGGAAGTCCCTCTCCTTTTCTTATGGTATTTCAGCTTATTGAATCAAGTTTAGTCCCATAACTAGAATAACATTTCTTACCTAAAATAACCTGACTATAGACTTTAATCACATCTACAAGATACCTTCACACAACATGTAGATTAGTGGCGGGTAACTGGAGTCTTCTTGTCCTCCATAATTGTATGAGCCACATCCTGTAATAACTCTTCTCATATATATATATATATTTCTCCTCTTGGATCTGTTTCTCTGGAGAGTTCTGACTAATACAGCAGTTTTTAGAAAGTATATATATTACATTTACTCTATAAAGATTCTATGGAAATACAGAGTACATTGCACCAAAACCCAACTTTGGAAGTGAATTCAGTGAATCTCATTTGTGCACTTTTTCTGCTAATCTCTGAGCTCTACAAGGGAGACTTTGAGTCTTATTCACCTTTGTACTTGAAAGTTCAGCACAGTCTTGCTGACAGAGAATGAATTCAAATTTCAATAAAAGAAAATGACAATAGTTAACATTAACTGAAGGCCTAAAATATTCTAGGCAAATGTACTAGGAACTTCATATGTAGCTGACTCATGTAGGTTTGCTTGGGACTGAGGGGTTTCTGAGATATGACACTTTGAGTGGTAAAACTGTAAAGGTCCTAGTCGAACTGGGATAGTTCATCATTCTGCCACATGTATTAACTTGAAGCAAACTGTAGAGTAATGTAGAGCCACTAAACAATAAAACATTGTGCACTTACGAAAGTATTGTCCTTAAAGTCCAAGAGTACTGAGAGAAGTTCACTAGCTGTCCTTAGTCCCACTAAGTTTCCAGGTCTTCAGTGAATTCCTTATAAGCTACAAGTTCTTTACAAGTGGCTTTTATGGGCTTCCCTTGTGGCTCAGCTGGTAAATAATCCGCCTGCAATGCAGGAGACCTGGGTTCGATTCCTGGGTTGGGAAGATTCCCTTGGAGAAGGGAAAGGCTACCCACTCCAGTATTCTGGCCTGGACAATTCCATGGACTATACAGTCCATGGGGTTGCAAATAGTCAGTCATGACTGAGCAACTTTCACTTAAAAAAAACTATTTATTTTATATTGGAGTATAGTTGATTAAAAATGATGTATTGGTTTCAGTTGTACAACAAAGTGATTCAGCTACACATGCACACATATCTATTCATTTTCAAATTCTTTTCCCAATTAGGTTGTTACATAATTTTGAGCAGAGTTCTCTGTGCTTATTTGTGGAATCTAAAAAAAAAAAAAAGGTAAAAATGAATTTATTTGCAAAACAGAAAAAGACTCACAGACTTAGAGAGCAAATCCAGCGTTATCACTGGGAAGCAGGGTAGAGGGGACAGTTAGGGAGTTTGGGATAGACGTGTACACATTGCTATATTTAAAATGGATAACCAGTAGAGATCTACTGTAAAAGTGCTTTTTTTAACATTAGAAAATCTGTGTTTCCTCAAAATGTACAATAGGACAGGATTACAGAGCACTCACTTTATTTCGTTACTTGGAAATAGAGTTACTATTGGTAGAGGTTTCTCAAGCTGTTACATTATCTCATTTAACTCTGACAGTAAACATTTGGGGTAGAAATTACTATTCTCTTTTATAGATGAGGAAATGGAGGCTTGGAAGAGTAAAATAATCTGCTTTAAGCCACAGACAAATAACAAGGCAATGAACAGTACAATTGTAGCCTTTGCTCTTTCTAAGGGCTTGCCTGACGGCTCAGCAGTGAAGAAGCTGCCTGCAATGAATGAGACTCAAGTTCAATCCCTGGGTCAGGAAGATCCCCTGGAGAAGGAAAGGGCTACTCACCCCAGTATTCTTGCCTGGGAAATCCCATGGACAGAGGAGCCTGGCGGGCCTACAGTCCATGGGGTTGTAAAGAGTTGGACACGACTTAGCGACTAAACAACAAAGGCTGCACAAACTGTATCTCAAACAAGAAATCTGATGTGAAGAGGGAATGTCCAAAATGTATATGCCAGTGGTTCTCCAACCAGAATCCCACCTCCCGGCTCTGACAGCATAAAGGAAGGCACTGTCTGCTCCCTGGTTCCTAATTCAGTGGGAACGCATATTAGGTTCTCCCAAGGGTGCTCTGGAAGCAGGACAGAGCAGGCACAGTGTTCTAGAGCAGGAAGGGACCTTTGGGTGGTTAGCAGAGAGCTTAGCTCCTACTCAGTCAAATAGCTTCGATTTCCATGAGTGTCTGGAGAGTAATAAAATGCCCCGGCACTCTTGAATTCTACAAATTCCCTTTGAAAATCTCTAATAAATTTACAGTCTTTGCTTCAGAAGTGTTGGAAGGTTATAAGTACTGGACCTTTTTGCCTCTTCAGCGTGTCCTCTGGGAATATGACCGTCACATAAGAAGACATGCACATGCACTGCTCAGATCTCCTGCTGCCGGGAGCTCACTTGACCGACAGTGCCAGTGACTGAGCTCTGAACTGGTCACTGTGTCAAAGCCACGGTCCACATGGATTGCTGCCAGCCAGTGACCGAGCGGGTCAGGCATACTAATTCAGACCTATTCCCTTCAAGTAGGGGACTTTTCTGATGAGTGATGTTGGTTTTAGAACTTCTGACTGACCTTCTTCAAACTTTAGAGGCTAACTGGAGGCTAAGATTCTCCATATCCAACTCTCCTTTCTTCCCTTCTCCCTTCACTATGGTCAGACCTGAATTGCATTTTTTTTTTGGCCATGCAGCGTGGCATGTGGGATCTTTGTTCCCTGACCAGGGATCGAACCCCTACCTCTTGCATTGGAAGCTTGGAGTCTTAGCCACTGATCACCATGGAAGTCCCTCTGAATTGTATTCTCAAGGTTCTTCCTGTCTCCACTACTGCCTCCCCCACCTCCCGAATAGGTCTTTTCCTCAATATGTGTCTTTTCACATCTACACCTATCATGGTGTTTGCTTCTCAGAGAACCTAAACTAACACATATCGGTATTGAATACCCACTGTCTTCAGTTTTGAGGACTTAGCCAAAATTCTAATCTGAGACAATAGGAAAAATTGCATTTAATATCCTGCTATGTATGCCATGAGTTCAAGTTTTAGAGTACTGGATTTCATACCAGATATCTGAAATCAGAGCATTTTGGGAGGAAGGAAAAGAGTAGACTTGTGTCAATGGAGCATTTGAAGACCAGTCATGTAGTCTGGCTAATTCCCCAGGCTTCCAGCTTAGTTTACTTGTACAAATGGAAATCATACCAACCGTAAAGAAAATTGAGCAATGCTAGAGGATGGTTGACTTGGGACACTGAAGCGAGTTATGCGTCTTCTGAATTTCTCCTTCTCTTACTAATAATGGTCTTGAGTACAGCCCTTCTGCATTATGCTGTCTTCACCTTAAATGTGTAAAATTTTTTCATTCTACCCAAGAGAAAAATATCATCACCCCCATTTTGCAGATAATGCAACTAAGGCTGAGAGAGAAGACTAACTTGCCCAAGTTAACCCAGCTAGGAAAGAATGGAATCAAAATTTGGATAGGAGGATCAGTGGCTACAGTCTACTCTTTTCATCCATTTAAAACCCTATTCAGTAATCTTCAAGGTGTTTCTAGTTATTAATTTTATGGATTTGTGCACCTGAAATTAAAGGTAACACTTTGCCTAAAAGCATATTTTAACTGTGCATGGATTTTTTTTTTTTGTCAGTGAAGGGAACTACCTTATTGGACAATTGTAGTTTATTTTTCATTGGCTGCTTTACTGAGCCTCATCAAATGTATTTGCTTTGCAGAGCTGCAGTGGATTAATCTTGAATAAGTAATTTGGAAATGTTTTTATTCATTTCTATGGAAACCATCTATCTGGATTTTCATATATCAAGATCATAGAGATTTGTCCCAGTCCAATTGCAATCTTAGTTACAGCAGTGTCGGCTTACATATTAAGGGCATAGTTTTGCTCTGATGGCCCTTCAGAAATCTGTAATTGGTGTGGAACACAAACACGAACAGAATGTGTCTTAGGAGGTCCTGTGAGTTAGGCTTCAGCAGATTAGCTGAGTCTTTCTTGATGGAACAAGCCCTTTGGAATTTATTAACACTCTCTGCTTCGTCCATTAACTACTCACGTCTTAAAATCCACTTGGTCCGCGTTCGCTAGCGTTTTAAAGAGTCAAACCTGAATCTGAGACTTAATTGACATCCATAGTGATATACACCAGACAAATTCCTTCACTTTTTATCCCCAAACAGGACATTTTTTTTCCACTTTGGGATAACAATACTACTTTTATATATTTTCCTTCAGCAGAGAAAGCGTCTATTTTTTTTTTTTTAATTCTTAGAATACATCATCCTGCTTCTAGTTTGACTTTACTCCCTACCCCTCAGTGATTTTAGAGCTTTTGGAGCCATATTATCTCTTTTCTTCTGAAGATTACTGAGAGAGTTGTGTGTTTGTGTGGGGGTGGAGATTGGGGGCTGTGAAGGGCAGCCTGCCTGAAGATTATGAACCATATTTAAAGAAACAATACTGTGAGGGAGGGCCGATAAATCTAAGAAGTATGGTAGAAATTCAAGCCAAAGATATTAATCCTGGGAGAGTGTGTAACAAATATGCAAGAAGATTTGTCTCTTATCTATTTGCTATGTATATATCATCTACCTATCAATCTTTTTATCTGTCATCTATCATGTCCATTTGCCTATTTGTCTGCTTTTTCTCTCTGTTTTTACTTTTTCCTTTCGTGTCCAATAATTTCTTAAATTTCTTAAAATACTGATTAGCTACAACTGATTTATAATGTAAAACAGCACCAAGTATACAAAAGTATTATCAACCTAGAAATGCTAGGCTTTTAACGTAGGAAGAAGTCATACTCATTTTCATGAACTTTGTTTATATATATATTTTAAAATTTTTACCATACTTACTGCTATGGTAGCTACATCAGTTTTCTTTTGGTATGTCCTTGTATTTAAATTTTGTCTCCTGTTAGGATCATATAATGAGCTGTTTCTAAACCAGTCTGACAATCTTATTCTTTTATTTGGAGTATTTAGTCCATTTATTTTTAGGTGTGTGTGTGCTCAGGCATGTCTGACTCTGTGGCTCCACGGACTGCAGCCCGCCAGGCTCCTCTGTCCATGAAACTTTTCAGGCAAGAATACTGGAGTGGGTTGCCATGCCCTCCTCCAGGGGATCTTCCTGACCCAGGGATTGAACTAGTATCTCCTGCGTCTCCTGTACTGGCAGATGGATTCTTTATCTCTGCGCCACCTGAGAAGACTCATTTATCTTTACTGAGCTTACTAATATATTTAGTTTTATATCTCTCATCTTATTTGCTTTTAATTTGGTCTGTTTTACACTTTCTTTTCTCTTTCTTGCTTTTTATAGAATTATTTTCATTATTCTACTTTCCTCCTATTTATTTGTTAATTTTACATTTATTTTAAAAAATTTATTTAATTTTAGTTGAAGCATAATTGCTTTACAACGTTATGTTTGTTTCTGCCATACTATTTACTATTAGTGCGTGCTAAGTCCCTCTGGTTTTGTCCGACTGTTTGCGATCCTATGGATGGTAGCCCGCCAGGCTTCTCTGTCCATGGAATTCTCCAGACAAGGATACCTGAGTGGGTTGCCACGCCCTCCTCCAGGGGATCTTCCTGATCCAGGGACTGAACCTTGAGTCTCCTGCATCGGCAGAAGGGTTCTTTATCACCAGTCTTTCCTGGTGGCTCAGTCAGTAAAGGATCTGCCTGCCATGCTGGAGACCTGGGTTTGATCCCAGGGTCGCGAAGATCCCCTGGAGAAGGAAATGTCAACTCACTCCAATATTCTTGCCTGGAGAATCCCATGGACAGAGTAGCCTGGCAGGCTACAGTCCATGGGGTTGCAAAGAGTCGGACATGACTGAGTGACTAAACCACCACTACCTGTCTTTCGAATTATTCTTGTTATGCATTTTAATTATCTCTACATTTTAAATTTCACAATAATTCCCCATTATTTTTGTATGGTCAATGTTTATTTATAGTTATCCACATATATACATCATCTTCTGTCTTCTTCATTGTTTGTTTTTTTCCATGTTTCCAACTATGATCATCTTCTTTTTTCCTGAAAATCTCTCTTTGGCATTTCTTTTAGTGTAGGCCTACTGCTGATAAACTTCTTCAGTTTTTATTTGTATGAAATTATCTATTGTTATTTTCAATTTTGAGAGAATTTTTTTATCAGATATAGAAATTTGGGTTGGCTTTTATTTTCTTTCAGTGCTTAAAAATGTTATTATAAATTCTTTTGGCTTCTATCATTTCTATTGAGAACTAAGTTGAAAATCTCATTGTTGCTCCTTTGAAAACAATATAACTTTCGTCTCTAGCTGTTTTTAAGATTTTTTTGTATAAAATAGATAACCAACAGAACTTATTATATAGCACAGGGAACTATATTCAATATTTTAAGATATCCTATAAGGGAAAAGAATCTGAACTATATTCAATATTCTGTGATAAACCATAATATAAAATAATATAAAAAAGAATATATATATGTATAACTGAATCACTTTGCTGAAACTAATGCAACATTATAAATTATACTTCAATTTAAAAAGAAAAGCATACAATGAAAAAATATTTATTTTTGGTTTTCAGGAATTTTACTCTAATGTACTATGTGGTTTGCTTTGTATTTATCCTGCTTGGGGTTTGCTGAGCTGCTTGTAACTGTGGGTTGATGTTCTATAACAGTTTTGGAAAATTCTTGTCCAGTATACCTTAACATATGGCTTTTATGTCATCTCTCTTCTTTCTTTCTAGAACTTAGTGATACATTCACTAAACGCTTTGTAAACATTGTAAGTACTTACCAGAAATCTCTTTCTCTTTGTTCTTCATATTCTCTTTTCTCTTTATGCTTCCGTTTGAATATTTTCTATTTTTTCAAGTTTATTAATCTTGTGTTCTGCTGTGTCTAATTTTCAGTCAACTCCATTGACTGAGTTCTTAATGTAAGATATTAATTTGGTTTAGTTTTAGAATAACCATTTGATTCTTTTTAAATTTTTATTTTATATTGGAATAGTTGATTTACAATGTTGTGTTAGTTTCAGGTGTAGAGAAAAACGGTTTAGTTATACATATACATATATCTATACTTTTTCAGATTCTTTTCCAATGTAGGTTATTACAAAGTATTGAGTTGAGTTCCCTGTGCTATACGGCAGGTCTTTGTTGATTATGTAGTGTATATATGTTAATCCCAACCTTCTAATTTATCCTTCTCTCTAACCTTTTCCCTTTTGTGGCCATAAGTTAAAAAACAAAATAGATCCTAGTACTCTGGTGAAATTTTTCATCCTTTCATTTATTTTGTTCACTTTTCCTATATTTTATTTAACACATTGATTATAGTTATTTGCTTGCTAACTCGAAAACCTGGATCAGCAGGCCCATTTCTATTATCTGTTTTATTCTGTTGGATATAAAGCATATGGTGCTGTACTTATCTCAAGTCTAGGAATTTTTGACTAAATGCACTGTTCTGTGTATTAAATAATGTACTATCGTGGTTGGATATAACTTTATCTTCCATTAGAGCATGGGTCCTCTTTTTCTGTTATGCAGATAGAATGAGGAGGTGGCTATCTCAATTCAGTCATGGATATAGCTTGGCTCTTGGCGCTTCCTCTTTCTATAGCCCTTCCTACAGCCCTCTTCCTAGGGCAGGCTCTCACAGGCTTTTGCTTGAGAGCCTATTGTTTGTGTCCAACCTTGAAGTCCAGAGAAAATTCAGCTCTTCCCTTTAGCCATTTTCCATGTAACTCTCCTTCCAACTCAGAAAACTTTAAAATTTGCAAATGTCCTAAGGGAGTGAGCAGTAAAGTATTTGAAGCAATTCTTTTCCTCTGGCAAGTCTTGAGATTGCGGGAACTTTTTCTTGCTTTCTAGAAGTTTTGACCTAGTTCCCCATCTTCCTGTACAACACCAGAACTCCAGAAATTTCCTTCCAGGCAAAGTTGGCTGTGTGTTTAGGGCTCCTCGGGTTTTCATTGTGGGTTTTCATTGTTTCACTCCAGTTCTGTGTGACAGGTAAAGTTGGCTGGTTTCTCTTTCCCATTGGACTGATCCTCTGCCTGGGCTAAGGTTGATCAACATGTGGCCAGGACTTGAAAATGTCCCTAGGGAAAAAATACTGGCCATCATAAGCTCACCTCAGAACACGTTTCCCTCCCTAGAACTTGATTTCATGTAGTCCTAGTTGCATTTATAGCTCTCTAATGCCTTGAAAAATATGGAAGTCTTGGCCTGCTGTGGCTTAATTTGCTCTATCTAAGCAAAATTCCTTGACCTCACACTATTTCATTTTCTTCATCAATTATGTATTTATCTAGTAGTTTTCTATATGAAACTGGCTTAGTTGTTATTTATCGTATTTTCAGAGATTGTCTTTACAAACATTAACTGAAAAAAGATCCATTCATTTTCTACTTAGTACTGAATACATATATATGAATATATATATTCATATACTTCCTCTGAACCAGCCTGACTCCCTGGTTCTCCTAGTTGGACATAAACTCTTTTCTGGAATTCCCACATTGTCTTATGTGTATATCTTTAGAGGATGAGATGGTTGGATAGTATCATCGACTTAATGAACTTGAGTTTGAGCAAACTGTGGGAGATAGTGAAGGACAGGAAAGACCGGCATTCTGCAGTCCATGGGGTTGCAAAGAGTCAGACACAGCAGTGACTGAACAACATTGCATGTGTACCTTGCATTGTAGTTACTTGGGTATATGTATATCCTATGCAGGGACCATCATAGAGCTTTGTCCATAGTGGAAGGAATACATGAACAAAACACCAACAGCATAAAACATAAAAATGCTCTAGGGATACCAAGAGAATTCTTACATACTCATCCTTGTCACTGGTGAAGAGATCACCCAAGAAGCAGTATTTGTGTATGGTTTCTGAGCTGGGGGCCAGAATTATACCAGTACCATCCCATTTGTGTACTGGGGCAAAGATTTTCATAATAATAGGATGTTTATATGATGAAACAAGGGTCTCTGCATACAAATTCTGGCTTTCACAGTCATTAAATAGGGAGGACATGGTTAAAATGACAAAGGCAACTAGCTTGCACATACTTAGACTAAGGCTATTTGCAGGATTTGACATATTGGCAATGGTTAGATTGTCTTTAAGAAAATCCATGTACAACTAACTTACATTTTCAAGATTATGAGGTGGAAATAATTCCACTACTCCAGGGATTCTAATACGTCTCAAGTCAACCACTACTCATTCACGGAGCACCACATTGGGAAAAGCATTGTGGAGAAACACACCATTTCAGGCATTGTCCATTGTCTACCAAGGGGATTAGTTAAAACAAGCCATAAATATATCATAATACATCATCAATATAATAAAATATGTGATTGGTAAACTATGTGAAAAATATAGATAGTAAATATTATAATAATTATTGTAAGGATTTAGAGAAGAAAATGACCACCCTAGTGATGGTCTAGGGAGACTTGGATTATATTTTCTCATCAGACACATAGCCTTAAGGGCCTTTGGCTTTAAACTTCTTTCTTTCCTCAGAGTTGGTTTAACATGGCCAATCATGTTGGAAAAAAATGAATAAATTTGACATGGCATTCCATCCCAGCTGGTTTTAATAATCTGAACTGCTTTTAAGACAAACTTGTAGGAACAAGTAAAGAACTTCCTGCCAAACTATATGAATGCCATCTGGCCTGAAATGAGAGCTTGGTGGTGGTCTAAGTTCATTCACAAGGAGGGTACAGTTTACCACAACTATTCTGGCAGAGCTTGGAGGTGGGAGAGTTGGAGCTTTTCTCATTACACATGTTAACTGAGGAGAAGGATCAGGGATGGCTGAATAAACAACATCTCTGGAGAGATAGAAACTTTCATGTATTTCAAAGAGTATGTTATGGTGAAACCATATTAGTAGTTGAGAAGAACATGAATTGTGGAGAAAAACTGGTTTGAAGAATCATAAAAAACACAAAAAAATGTTTGTTTGAGGATTACATGTGACACCAGTACATAAATCGAAATTTGCCAATGTTTGAATGTTTGTTCAGCATACTATGAAATTATTAAAATTACTATAGAGACCACCTTGTCACACAGAAACATGTTTATGAAATGTTGAATATTTAAGAGATCAAGATATAAATTCAGGGACCTTCCTGGCAGCCCAGTGATTAGGACTTTGCCTTCCAGTATAGGGAGTGTAGGTTCGATCCCTAGTCAGGGAGCCAAGATCCCACATGCATCGTGGCCAAAGCCCCAAAACATAAACCAGAAACAATATTGCAACAAATGCAATAAGACTTTAAAGAAAGATATAAATCCAGTTGTACAGAATGCAAAAGTGCAAATGAAAAAGACAGGGAAGAGTCTGGAGCCCAAAAGACAAGTCATTGTATTAAATGTAATTTTCTCTCATCCCTCTTATTTCCCCAAATGTTCATAACTCGATTATATTAATCATTTAAAAACACAGGACTTTTATTTGAGAAATATTTCATGACTTCATGGTTTTTTTCAAAGACATATTGCTTATTATCTCTACCCTCAAGGAATGCTGAATCTAGTAAGTGGGTAAGACATAAAATCTTATAAAGAGTATGGAGTAGAGAAAATAAGAGAGCCATGGGAAGTCAGATGAAAACCATCACATAGGACTGTTGTGATCACGAAGGCTTAATGAAGGCAGTGAAGTTTGAACGTGACCTTTAAAGACAGGATTTTAATAGATTGTGTTGAGCATGAAATGGCATTCTCTGTGGAGAAATTGCACAAGCAAAAAGGCAAAGATGGAAAAGCATAGCTGTTTATGTGGAAAAGCAAGGATTCACAATGCTCAATGAGCAGAACAGCAAAGAAAAATGTGACTTGCAAGCGAGACTGAGGCCAGATTTTAAGGTATCATTGCCAGGCTAGAAGTTGGATTTAGTCATTGCATTGTAATAGCTGATTTGTGTATTTTTCTTCAGGGTTTACAAGGTGCAAAGTGTTTCCACATTCTTTACATATGATTTGTTCAATAATGTTCTGAAGATGAGATTATCACTCTATATACAGATGACAAAACTGAAGTTGGAGGAACTAGAGGATGCCCCAAGTTCACAGAGCAAGTTCCTTCTGCTCATTCTTCCCAGGGGTTCATTCACAACAACAATATAGCATTTGCCATGATGCACTATCGTTAATTGTTCATATTCCCCTCCAGCACATCCTAGTCACTTATGGAAAAAGCAGCCAGTCCACCAGGATTTCCTACACGACTTCAAATGATTGATCTAAGAAATGAACTTTGTTAGCAGGAGAATATGATGGTTGGAGGTTAGATTAAAGCCTTGGGTTGAATCCTAGTTCTGCTGCCTATGAGCTGTATATCAGATAGTTCATCCCTTCCAAGAGTGTGTCCTTACTTTTCATACATGACTCACATTTGCTTTATAGAGTTGTCTAGAGGAGTAAATAAGAAAACACATGAAATGCCCGGTAGTATTCCTGATCCATAACAAACATGAAGTCAGTGGAAGTGTTATGTTGTTATAATATTGTTTCTATAACTTTGAATCAGTAACTAAATCCTATTCCTTTATTCCACTTTCCTAATTTAGTTTGATCAGTTTCCAAATGACCCAGATTTGAGGGACTAGATTGGGAGTCAGGAGCCTGCCAGCTCTCTAAATGTAGGGTGACTTCATCCTGCAGCCAAATGTTCCCCTTCCCCTGCCTTTTCTCATATGTCACTCTGTTGTCCAAAGGGGTTTTGGAAGGTCACAAAGAGTCAACTTAATAAGTGAAAAAATGGAAGGAGAGGTCACAATCAAGGACCTGAAGTGATATAATTATTCTGAGCCTGAGTAGACAGTCCTAAATGCCAAGTCACTCCAACTATCTTGTTTTTAACAATACCAGTGAGCTAAAAACATTAAGGTAATGCTACTCCTGCAAATGTTAAGAATTGACAATTACTGAGTCTTTAATATATGCTAGGCAACAGCTTAGAACAGAACAGGCCACTCAAGCTTCAATTTGTAGAAGACTTTTTCTTTAGTCCTGCCCCACTGTGTTGTATTCTTGACACACATTCTCAATCTGCATCTCTAGATAGAACTGAACATTTTGTTTATGCACCAAACCTGAGAGTCAACCAATGTAGGAAAACTTTATTAAGAAACCCAACCCAATATATGACTTCTCAAGTGGTGCTAGTGGTAAAGAATCTGCCTGCCCATGCAGGAGACATAAGGGATGTGGCTTCGAACCCCAGGAGAAGGAAATGGCAATCCACTCCAGTATTCTTGCCTGGAGAATCCCACGGACAGAGGAGCCTGGCGGGCTACAGTCCATAGCATCACAGAGAGTTGGACACAACTGAGTGACTTCACAGGCACACATAGCCCAATATAAGGCCCGTATTTAATGCACAAGGCAGTGTAGCACTCTACCATTGTAACAAACATACTAAGAATTTGGATATTTTCTCCTTGCATTGACCTTTCTTCTTTTTTTTCACTGCCATTTTATTTTCCACCAAAATTTCAACATTCTCTAGGTCAGGTGCTTCTAGGGAAGTCAGGCTTGATCAGTCATGGTCTTCCTTCTGCCTCATCCACGGGAACTCAGTCTATTAAGATACTCACGGTGTGTATTAATTGGCTCTGCTATGCTTTACCAATCCAGTTTTAGCTGGCTTTCTTGTTCATTTAAAAATATTTTGACCTAGAGAACCAAGTTTAATCAGAAGCCTGGAATTTACAGTGATGCCTTTGAGGATATGCTCAATAAATACTTGGTACTTACAATGTTGATAGTGATGAGTTGGTTAAGTGATATGTCAAGCAGTTGGGAAACGAGAAATTTGGCCCTCACAGGGGAGAACAAACACAGATACAAATTTTAAGACCACAGACACAGCCTAATTAATTAAAAAAAAATCTTGTTCTTATGTTTTCTCTTCCAGTTTTAGTCTAGTCATGGACTTAAGGAGAAGGAAATGGCAACCCACTCTAGTATTCTTACCGGAAAATTCCATGGGCAGAGGAGCCTGGTGGACTACAGTCCATGGGGTTGCGAAGAGTTCGATATGACTGAACACACATGCATATGGATTTAAAGTAGGTGGACCCTGGGGTTAGGAGAAAGCCAAGTATAATTGCTTAACTGATCATGATAACTGGCCAGCACTAGAGCTTTTGAGGCTTCAGAGTGCTAGAAAGAAGTTCTGCAACAACTGGCCATTGGCTCCGGAGAAAAGGAGGCTACTATAGAGAAGAGGGCCTTTTCTGCTACGCTACACTAGCATGGTGAGCCGAAGATTCAGTGGGTAAAAGAAACGCCATTACTCTTGCTTCTGTGGAATACTGGGGAGAGTCAAATGGCCCTTTAATTACCAGTTTAGTCATCAATAATGGAAGATTTGCCAGGGAAGGATTAAATACTTTCTAGTTTGCAGGCTTTTTGCCTGGAAGTTTGCCCAAACCTGCAACCACATGCCTCAGTTTCTCCTACTGTCTTCCACAGCCCCATCCTTTCCTTGCCCTGAACAAATTCTTTTTCCCTCAGATTTCTAAAAATAAAATGAAACACTGTATATTTAGAGAGTTGACTTAATTAAATGTGTGATTCATTTAGGGTTAGGGTTAGGGTTTAGTGTTAGGGTTTCTAAAGGGGTACCCTTTAGAAAGTGTGCAAGTATTGTTTCATGCATAAGGTGCTTCTAATAATTTCTATAAGTACTCTGCTATTAGATCTTGGATAAGTATGTCTCATTGTAACATTTTTACAATGGAAAAACCAGATTCAGTTCATGATTTATAACTCACAACACTTTTTCTGAAACATTCTGTAATTTTTAGGATTAATACTACATACATGTATGTAGGGGCAGGAAGCTAAATAAATTGATAAAGTGTATCTGCAGAATAAAAATATTTATGCATTTACAAATTACAAAGCCTCAACTTAGTGTGTAGATTTATACACATGCTTTATAAGTCAGAATATGAGAGACAGTTGAATTAGTACATAAAGTTTTTATTTAAAGTTTTCCCCTTCCAAGCAAGCTTCATTTACACATTCTAATACTGTACAAAATTTACATTCTCTGTGACTTATTTATTTATTCATTCTTCACTTTCTAATAGTTTACGCCTTTCTGAAAGACAGAAAGCTTTACTTATAGTTCTCATAAATGCTTTTATTTATTTTGGCTAGAAATAAAAAATAAATGAAGAACAAGTCCAAGGAAAGCAAATACCCTTGTATAAACTGTGACTTTGGGAAGAGATGGGGACTGTTGACAATAAAAGGTTTTGAAGGAGACCTTGTATTCTTCATGACATCGGCTGGGAATTTTATCACAAAGTACTGTAACCTTTCTTTCTATGTATTCATATGCGATCAAGGAAAAAGAAATGAAAAGTTGATTCCACTGGATATATATATTTATATATATATATTTTTACAACGGATCCTTTGGATCTGAACATACAAATAAATACAAAAACAACAAGGATTGCACTTTACTGTAGAAATGGCATTGGATTCCAGTACACCCATCCATCTTGACATGCTCCACAGTGAAACACTGTCACCAGGGCAATTTTAATCGTTGGCTTCCCTATATGGTTATTTTTGAATGACATACTTGTTGAGGGATTTGAAAACATCTCTGGGTGATTCACAAAATATTTTAGGCTTTGATTTATTCCTAATTGTTGCTGTGGCAGCTCTGAAGAGCTTGAAGATCAAATCCACATTGCTGCTAGTTTTTCTGTATTGTAGGTCACACTGATACTGTCTCATCCTTTTCTGACCTTCTGCTCCTAAATTCCTCATGCTTCTCAAGACAGCTAGTGATGGCTCGCTTCGCTGAGCTCAGGCATCTCTGGTGACAACAAAGAAATGTAATGAGTTGAGGGGAAGGAGGGTTCATCAGGTGCTTTTCTAGAGCCACATCTAGGGTCTTTTCTAGAGCCAAAGGTGTGGAAGAGGGAGAGCTATTGTTTGAGGAGCTACAGGTTGCTCCTTAGGCTCTTTGTGACCCCAGGGACTGTAGCCCACCAGGCTCCTCTGTCCTTGGGATTCCCCAGGCAAGAATATTGGAGTGGGTTGCCATACCCTCCTCCAGGGGATCGCCCCAATCCAGGGATTGAACATTTGTCTCTTAAGTCTCCTGCATTGGCAGGCAAGTTCTTTACCACTAGCACCACCTGGGAGGCCCTGTTCACTACTTATATGCTACCCCAAGTTAGAAAGCCTGAGCCTCTATTAACTGAACAGTGCATTTTGTTTTAATTTTTTGGATAAAACTGAGGACACAGAATTTATGACTCTGGTTAGCCTGGAACTGACAGGGCAGAAAGAAGTTGCTACAAGACCCAATATCTTTTTCTTCTCTGTTCCCACGAGGTGCTGTGAGGGGCAGAAGGTATATAAAATGAAGTTCTATGAAACAAAAACAGTTCTCTTCAGTCTTATATGAGTTTCTATAACTGTGTTGCCTACAGAATCTGTGAAGCTGCCACAGGTTAGGAATATAGAATCAGTAGCCATTTCTGTAATGTAGTATGAGTGTTTTGGTGGGTCAAATTTGGAATCATTCATGAACACAATATCCCCAAAACTTCAACATAGATCACATGCAGGTAAACTACAATGCACAATACTGATCTCAGGTCTCTCGGGGGGGCACTCTTCTGTATTTTCTTTCTCCTGTTGAAAGTCGAGATCCATATGAGGGGATTTCATAAAGCTGGGACAAGTTAAAACCAGTTTGAAATGGAAGAGTCTGTCAGCACAGGAAGTTTGATGTGATCTGAGTTACAGACAGAGTTTCCGTTCAAGAACAGGTCTTTTCCTTTTGAAGCTTCTTGTAAATCATCAGACACTAAAGTGGGTTTCGGCAGATGTACCATTAGAATGCATTGTTCTGGCTACAATAGGGATGTCACTTGTCACTGCTTCCTAGAATGCGTCGTTCCGGGGTTTCCTGCTGTTATTTGTTGTAAGGTACGCAGGCGGGCAGGATAACTGTTGCACAGGCTGGCCCTGCCAGCGGTTCTGCCACATCTCCTTCGAGTTCTGTCCAGCTGCCTTTTTCTGGACAATAGCAAATTGTGGATGACTTGTAGGCTCCCTGGAATGGAGAGCAGAGAGCCTTAGGGAATGCTGTTCAGAGAAGTGCCATGGCAACCTTATTTATCACATCTACATTGGGAAGACAGTCTTGTCTCTCTGCTCTTGCTAAAAAATTCCAAATAAAAGCGGTGAATTTTAAATTATTGTATTCTAAGGGAGAATTTGAGGCCAGCAAGGTTTTGGGTGTATATGTGGCTGATAGTAAAAGTCAAGCAACAATAATGCCCCAGATGGTTTACAAATCCTTTATGATAACTTAGCCCACATTGGAAATTATCCTTCTTGTTTAAGTTTTAAAAAAGCAAAATGTATCTTAAATATTCTATGATAACTTACCCCAAGTTGGAAATTATCCCTTGTTTAAGTTTTAAAAAAGAAATAATTATCTTAAACATTCAAATAATTGAAATAAACTGGATTTTAGATTATCACCTCACTTTTCCATTTTTTATCTTACTACTATAGAGAATCAGAGACAGAGGGTTCAAAACCAGTTTAAAATAAACTGGACCGGGATGGGGAATACATGTAAATCCATGGCTAATTCATTTCAATGTATGACAAAAACCACTGCAATGATGTAAAGTAATTAGCCTCCAACTAATAAAAAATAAATGGAAAAAAAAAACTGGAAATGAAGGTTTGTCAACTTCTTCACATGTTGATCTATTTGTTTTCCAGGGGCCATGTGAGGAATAAAAAATGTCTTTGATATTGTTTCCTTTGTTAACCTCAGGGGCCAGTGCTTGTATATTTCCCTTTCTTAACCAAAGTAGCCTTGTTTTTTACCATAGGCAAGGAAAAAAAACCAAAATCCCAACCAACATAATCATCTTCTGGTTCCAAACATACACACTTTTGCAGCTAGCAATGTACACCAGCAAATAAGGACGTAGATTAATATCTAGTGATATATGTCAATACAGTTTACTTCCACAAGACTGTAACTTTTAAAGGCTCTTTAAAACTTTAAATAACAATCTTGTTGGATGCAAAATAAATGAGGTTAATTAATATTATTAAAACCCCAAATTAATCTTACAAAACCAACACATACATATAGGAAAATACAGTCATCATTTCAAAAGTTGCTGTGTAGACCTTTAGACTTATGTGTCTTCTGATATGTCATCTGAATTACATAGCCCCCCTCCTGTATGTTCTTGGTATTAATAAAATAAATAAATTAAAAAAATGTTTTTTAAAGCTGAACTCAGGTCCTTACCAATAACAGTCTATAGGAACTATGGAGACAGAAGACTATTTTTAAATGTCAACACAAGGAAATCATTAGCCAATACCAGAATGTTGGATATTCTATAAGATAACTGACTTTGCTGTTTCAACAAGTTAACGGTATGGGACAGAACGAGGGGCAGGCATAATTCTCCAGACTGTGGGGGATGTATGAGATACAGTAGCAAAATGTAAGTGAGGCCTTTTGAATCCTAATTTGAACATGTCAATTTGAAAAGCAGATTTTTTTTTCCAGATAAATGGGATAAACTTGAAAAAGGATAGGATATAAAGGAATTACTGTTGATTTTATTGGGTGTAATAATGATAGTGTGCTTATATAAACAAGTGATTTTTTTTTTACAAAGAAATACTGGAGCATTTAGGTTGAAATAATATGTCTAGAATTTGCTTCAAATTGCTTAAACCAAATATTTTTAGAAGGAGGAGAGATAAAGGAAGTATTGCAAAGCACTGATAGGTTGTCGAAATTGGATGGTACACTAATGAGGGCCCACTCAGCTCTCAGTTTTTGTGTATGTTTGGAAATTTTCGTGGTAAAGAGTGGGGCAAAGTGGAAAGCAACGGCAAATTACATAATCCTAAATAGAATTTGTGGATAACTGAACCATTATTTTCCATTTACTATGCTTTGCCTGTCAGAAACTTTTCAGACTCTCCTAAACAGATTCAACAGACATCTGTAAAAGCACTTCAGCTCGACTTTTAACTGGAAAGCATGAGGATGGGAGAGAAGCTGAGACCTACCGCATTTTGTGATACAATTGACCAGATGGCAAGCCAGCTCTACACCAACCACACTGATTCCATTTTACTGCTTAAAGTAATTTATTGTGTGCATATAAACGTGATACTCTTAAAAGGTATTTGTGTGCGTGGTAACACATTTGGAGGGAAATGAAAAGTAAGCACAGCAAAAAGGAGGACGAGAAGGTAAATGTAGACACGTACCATGCTCCAGCTGTAGCCTCCCACCAGGTAAATGCTGTCATCAAGCACTGCACAGCCAGGACCACTGCGACCCTCTAAAATGGGTGTCTGGAGAATATTCCACTGGTCGCCTTTTGGGTCATAGCATTCCACCAGCATTACATCGAGATGGGAGAAACCTAAGTGACATAGCAAAGTGGAATTAACAAAGAATAAACTCTCGGGGTTTCAATTTAAGGGTAGGGCTTCTTTTAAAATAAATGACCAGAGCCAAGAAACAGACAGCTATACCTTTGCAGATGTATGTATAAATTTAAGGGTGAAATAGGGAGATGTCAGAAAGACCTAACAAGCAAATGAATAAAAAATCCTCCCAAACCCCAACACTTGATGTTTTGGATTAATTTAAAGCAAAAATGCCTGCCTAGATGTCATTGGCAAAGGTTGATATACCTTGGAGTATCAGTAAAGATTTGCTTAAATCTTATTAAAAAGCTTTAGCAATACGTGAACTGTGAAATTCCAGATGTTCAAGCTGCTTTTAGAAAAGGCAGAGGAACCAGAAATCAAATTGCCAACATCCGCTGGATCATTGAAAAAGCAAGAGAGTTCCAGAAAAACGTCTATTTCTGCTTTATTGACTATGCCAAAGCCTTTGACTGTGTGGATCACAATAAACTGTGGAAAATTCTTCAAGAGGTGGGAATACCAGACCACTTGACCTGCATCTTGAGAAACCTGTATGCAGGTCAGGAAGCAACAGTTAGAACTGGACATGGAAAAACAGACTGGTGCCAAATAGGAAAAGGAGTACGTCAAGGCTGTATATTGTCACCCTGCTTATTTAACTTATATGCAGAGTACATCATGAGAAATGCTGGGCTGGAGGAAGCACAGACTGGAATCAAGATTGCCAGGAGAAATATCAATAACCTCAGATATGCAGATGACACCACCCTTATGGCAGAAAGGGAAGAACTAAAGAGCCTCTTGATGAAGGTGAAAGAGGAGAGTGAAAAAGTTGGCTTAAAGCTTAACATTCAGAAAACTAAGATCATGGCATCTGGTTCCATCACTTCATGGGAAATAGATGGGGAAACAGTGGAAACAGTGGCTGACTTTATTTTTCTGGGCTCCAAAATCACTGCAGATGGTGATTGCAGCCATGAAATTAAAAGACGCTTACTCCTTGGAAGGAAAGTTATAATCAACTTAGACGGCATATTGAAAAGCAGAGACATTACTTTGCCAACAAAGGTCCGTCTAGTCAAGGCTATGGTTTTTCCAGTGTTCATGTATGGATGTGAGAGTTGTACTATAAAGAAAACTGAGCACCAAAGAATTGATGCTTTTGAACTATGGTGTTAGAGAAGACTCTTAAGAGCCCCTTGGACTGCAAGGAGATCCACCCAGTCCATCCTAAAGGAAATCAGTCCTGAATATTCATTGGAAGGACTGATGCTGAAGATGAAACTCCAATACTTTGGCCACCTGATGCGAACAGCTGACTCATTTGAAAAGACCCTGATGCTGGGAAAGATTGAGGGCAGGAGAAAGGGACGACAGAGGATGAGATGGTTGGATAGCATCACCGACTCAATGGATGTGGGTTTGGGTGAACTCCAGGAGTTGGTGATGGACATGGAGGCCGGGTGTGCTGTGGTTCATGGGGTCGCAAAGAGTCAGACACAACCGAGTGACTGAAATGAACTGAACTGAACTGAAAAAGCTTTGAAATAGTAATAGCTAAAGCAAGCATTTTATAGACTGCTTATAATAATCTGGTTCTTTTCTAAGTGTTTTATATGAAGGAACTCATTTAATTCCCTCAACCACCCTATAGATATTTCTACATTATATTCATTTTATAGATGAGAAACTGAGGAACAGATGGAATTTTAACCTAAATAAGTCACACAGCCTGTAGCTAGGCTGAGATTTGAAACCAAACGAATAGGCTTCAAAAGACTCACTTTTACAGACAAAACTTAACTGCTTTTCTTAAGTGAATATTCAATTCTCTCAAAATCTTTTACTTTTTTTTTTAACAGTCTGATTATATAAACACCTGTGATGATGTGCTTTAACTATTATAAACTTGTAAATACTTAAAAATGACACTTATCCAATACTTATTACATTTAGGGGTAGATATGTATTACAAAATAACAGAAGAAATATCCATATCTAACCTGTGGTTTAAGATGGGTATATGATTGGAAAATAAATGCATGAACAAAGGTGAAATTGCTCAGTTATGTCCAACTCGTTGTGACCCTTTGGACTGTAGCCCACCAGGCTCCTCCATCCATGGGATTTTCCAGGCAAGAATACTGGAGTGGGTTGCCATTCCTATCTCCAGGGTATCTTTCTGGCCCGGGGATCAAACTCAGGTCTCCCGCATTGCAGGCAGACTCTTTACCATCTGAGCCACCAGAAAATCCCATATATGGGTATATGATTGGAAAATAAATGTATAGAATGGCCTTATGTGCCATGCCCAGATGGCCTGTATTTCATTTCATTCAGTTTCAAGGATCATGGAAGGTCAGAGCTGGAGGAGATTTTAGAGACCAACTTGACCAGCTTCTTCATTTACAGATTAGAAAACTGAAGCTCAAAGTGGTTCCACAATGTTCTCAGTATCACAGCTCTCTATGCTTTCCTGTAAAATTTAGTGCTACACGAATGCACACAAACTACAAAAAACTTGCTGCCATATACATAATAAGGAGGGAAAAGAGCCACATATGGTTCTAAGAATACAATGTTACTTATTAAATAAGCAAATGGAAAGAATTTGAGAATCATAGATGGTTTGATATTCAACTCTTCAAAGAATTCTAAATTTAGACATGAAATTCTGTTTTCTTTAAGAAAAATCACATTCATTTCTTTGTGCAGCTCTAAATTTAAAAAAAAAAGGTTCTTTATGATGATTACAAAAACAATTTTCTGGAAAAAATCCATTACTATATCTTGGTGATAAGGGATAATTTATTTTACTGAATTCATTGTTACAACCAATTGTTTGTGCTTTTCAGTTATTAATGCTCTTGTTTTTTATTTTCTGTAGACATAATTATTCATTTCTTTAATGTGTGTGGTAACTTCAAAATAATCCTATCTGCAGGAGAGCCAAAATAAGTGCTTGCCCAAGGGTACTGCTAATTTGCAAAGAGTAGATTTTATTTGGTCAACATGTTTTATACTTGGTTAACTATGATTATCTAACAAGAAACCCCCTTAGCAAGAAACATGAGATGCAAATGTTATTGTGATTTTAAAAAAAGAGGACCTTTCAAATGATTTCCTCCAATTGCATATAAGCGATCATTCATTACAGCCAAAGTGTGGATGGCGCGTTTTGTGTTCATATCTTGTTTTCGAGCCCAGACATCCATGACGGGGTCATAGCAATATAGCCACGGGACATACTCTCCATTGTGTACACCCCCTGTGAATTAAACATAGACACACAAGTCAAGAAGTGCCTCGGAACTGAACTTTGTAGCAGAAAGTGGAGGAATGACTTGCCTGAAATGTATATTTTCCCATTGTGCACTGCTCCTGCATGAGCTGCCAGAGGCTGTGGCAGAGAAGACACGTAACGCCATTCATTTGTTTCCAGGTTATAGCACTCCACGCTGGACAAGTAACCAGTTTCATTCCGTCCACCAATCACATATAAATGTTTGTCCAACCGGCATGCGTAGAAACTGGCTCTTCTACAATGAAAAAACAACAACAACAACAACAAAAAAACACCCCTCTGTAAATCACAAAGTAGCCCAATCAGTCAGGGAAAGCGGGGGCATCCTGCTTCAGGAAGGGGTGCTGTGGGTTCATTCACTCAGTCATGTCTGACTCTTTGCGACGCTCTGGACTGTAGCCCACCAGGCTCCTCTGTCCATAGGATTCTCCAGGTAAGAATACTGGAGTGGGTTGCCATGATGATCTCCAGGGGATCTCTCTGACTCAGGGATCGAACCCGCATCTCATGTGTCTCCTGCATTGCAGGCAGATTCATTACATGCTGAGCCATCAGGGAAACCCCAGAAAGGGGTACAGATCTTTGGACATTACACATATGACTCCTTGCTAAATCAGAGACCTTGAAAAGTAATCATCCATAATGCCCATCCTGGTTAACATTATTGACACTAAAATCACAGTAGAGGAGAAATTTACAACTCTTTGTTTCAGCTCTTTTTATCTTGCTTTTATACACTATTCAAGTGTTCACTAATGTTTGGGATATTTGGTACCTTGTAAAGATATCACAGCTCAGTAAGACAAAGTGAAAAATGAGGTAGATAATGTAACAATAATAAATTATCTTGACATTCACTTTCTTTATGGTCCTTCAAGGGTCATTGTTCCCAATTTATAAGAGAACTACATCATCAAAATTTTTCTTCAATTATCTTTTTTTTTTTTTCTTTTTTCCCCCAGTGTGACTGCAAGTATAGAAACTTTTCGGACTGAATATAGTGTTGAAAGTTTGCTCTTAGGAATTTCATCTGTGTAACTCTTGGTGATCTTACAAAGCCATAGGATATTTTTAAATCTCTTTTCAAGAAAGACTATTTATTAAATTACCCCACCTTCCTTCAAAGGCAAAAGACATGCAAGTTGTATTGAAAGGATTGGAGACAGGAAGGCCTTTCTGAGGGAGAATACAATCTAGGAGTGAGAGATTGAGGACCTGATATAGAGTTCTAGTAGAAGACATGGAAAGTGGTGATGCAAGATATATTAAAGGAAGATGTAAAGTTTAGCAACTAATAATAAATAAGAGCTGAGGGAGAAAAGAAGTTAGAAGAGTACTCAAAAAGTTGGAGTTAGAATGACAAGGTTGAAATCTTAAGCAAGACTTTAAAATTTAGCTTCTTTTTTTCTCATTGATGCTACTGGAATAAAATACTTCATAAGGAAAAACATGTGGGTCAATACTGGAAAAGAATAATTGTGAGGTGCCAAGATCTTCAGAGGTTTCCCAGGTGGCTCAGTGGTAAAGAATCTGCCTACCAATACAGGAGACTCAGGAGATGCAGGTTTGATCTCTGGGTCGGGAAGATCTCCTGGGGGAGGAAATGGCAACCTGCTCCAGTATTCTTGCCTGGGAAGTCTCATGAACAGAGGAGCCTGCAAGGTTATGCATGGGCTCCCAAAGAGTTGGACACCACTCAGCATGCATGCACAAGCCCCTCAGAGAACATAACTTATGTTTGATGAATTAATGGTCTTTATAAAATTCTATAAAAATTGATGCTCAGACTCTTGGGCAAAGTCAATAGCAAAATAAAGAGTCCTAGAGGTTTGAATCAGGTAAACCTATATTGTTTGAAGATTTTCCAAGCTGTGTTTATAAAGTGTCAAGACCTCTGAGAAGCAGTATATAGCATCTTGATGAACAGTTAGGACTCTGGAATCAGATTGCCTGGCCATATGACATATTGTAAAGTGCTTGTCATAGTGTCAACATATTGTTCACTCTCATGAACTGTCAGTTGACATTATCTGGATAAAAATTTTTTGAAAAGCAGCCATTGTCATTAAAAAAAAAAGACGGATAAGGACGAAAAAAATCTGCTCTGCAGAAAAAAAACTGTTTCTACTAATGTCAGGAGAATCAATACATCAAGAATAGAGCTTATGGAAACAACTCATCAACAAGACTCCACACCTGTATATGTGCTTGAAAAAGCTACAATGTGAAAGTCATGTTTGCTATTTATAAATGTGTCCTTAGGTTAATATGTCTGGACAGACTGTGGGAGTTAAGTGATTCTTCGAAGAATTAGATACTTGTCACTGCCTATACCTGCAGTTGAGCTGAATGGTACTTTGTATGTTAATAGTTGTTGTTCTGATAAATCATACAATTAAAGTGATGTATCATCTTGTATACTGAAAAAAAAAAAAAGCAGCCATTGTGATGTTTGCATATGAATTCTCCTAATGGCATTTTCAGTGATGACTAAATTTTTTAATTTTTAAACACAATTTAGTACCATATACATGCACGCTTAGTCGTTCATGTCCAACTCTTTGCCACCCTATGAACTGTAGCCTGCCAGGCTTCTCTGTTTTCTGGCAAGAATACTGAAGTGGGTTGCCATTGCCTTCTCCAGGGGAACTTCTAACTCAGGGATCAAATTCACATCTCCTGTGTCCCCTGCATTGCAGGAGGATTCTTTACCACTGAGCCACCGGGGAAGCCCATATACATATGGCATATGTTATAGATGGTGATGTATTCAGCTTTTTTCCAGTTTTATTGAGGTATAATTGACAAAAGTAAAATAAACATCAAGGGTACAGTGTGATGATTTGGTACATGCATACACTGTAAAATGACTTTCACAATCAAATTAATTAACACTTCATCAGCTCACATATTAACCTCTATTTTTGTTTAGTGAGAACACTTAAGATCTACTCTCTTACCAAATTTCAAGTAAACAATAAGTATTATTAACTATAGTTATCATGCTATAATTAGATCCTCAAAACTTACTCATCTTGCAATTGAAAGTTTGCATGCTTTCATCAGTCTCTCCCTATTTCCCTCACCCTTATCCCCTGGCAGCCACCATTTTAACCTCTATTTCTTTAAGTTTGACTTTTAAAATATGATTCCACATATAAGTGATATACAGTATTTGTCTTTCTCAGTCTGGCTTATTGCACTTAGTGTAATCACCTTCAGTCTCATCTATGTTTGTCATGTAAATGGCAGAATTTCCTTCTTTTCTGTGGCTGAATAATATTCCAGTATGTGTGTGTGTGTGTGTGTGTGTGTGTGTGTAGGTTTCCCAGGTAGCACAATGGTAAAGAATCTGCCTGCCAATGCAGGAGATGCAAGAAATATGGGTTTGATCCCTAGGTTGGGAAGATCCCCTGAAGGAGGAAATGGCAACCCACTTCGGTATTCTTGCCAGGAAAATTCCATGGACAGAGGAGCTTGGAGGGCTATAGTCCATGGGGTCTCAAAGAATTGGTCATGACTGAGCAATGAGCACATAACTGCATATTTATATATACACCACATTTTCTTTATTTATCTGTCAACAGTTTGTTTCCACATCTTGGCATTTGTGAGTAATGCTGCCATGACCACGGTAGTGCAGACATCTCTTTAAGATCTTGGTTTTGGCTCCTTTGGATACACTGTATATGCAAAAATGGGATTGCTGGAATATAAAGTTCAGTGTTTCTGGATAGTCCTGGACTTGTTAGCATCATTGTTTATTTCAGAGTAGTATTTTGGCTCTTTTTTCCCCTATATTTTCTTGATGGTTTTGACAGAAATATGTGCTGTAGAAAACTCAGAAAGATGATGAAGAGAACTATAATGGAAAAAGAGAGAATGTTATGAAGGAGCATGAACAGGTGAGACAGATTTCACTAAATAAAATTTGCTGCTAACCTGGGCCCATGTCTTCTGAGGGGTATGTGAAGCTCTGAAATTGTAAAAAAATCTTTTAAATAAAGTTATATATATATATATATATATATACATATATATATATATACACACACACACACACACACACACACACATATAGTGAATATGCACACACACACATATAATGCTGTTGTTTAGTTGTAAGTCATGTCTGACTCTTTGTGACCCCATGGACTATATGTAGCCCACCAGTCTCTTCTGTCCATGGGATTTCACAGGCAACCACACTGGAGTGGGTTGCCATTTCCCTTTCCAATAAATTATAAATATGTGTATATGTGTGTTGTGAATGTGCATTTTTTGGAGGCATATGTTTGGAGAAAAAGATTTTGAGGAGAATTTTTAATCAGATTATTAAGGGAATTGAAAACCTAAAATTTTGAAATTTCTTGGTATAAGGACATAAAAACTCATCTAAACATAAAATTAGGTTGAAAAACAATAGCAAAATTAAGTGCATATAGGTAGACCCTAGTTCTTTCCATTTCTCTAGCCACATTTCAATTGCTCTCTTATTGAATATGATGGGTCAAGGTTGCTTTACTAGTGCTTTTACCTTCTCAAGTTAAAATATTTCATGGAAAACACTGACATGTCTATGAAAATTTGTATGAAAGTAACAGATATTTCTTTGCATCATTGACACAGGGTAGGTCAATATCCCTCTTCTATATGATTCTATTACAAGTTTTGGAGCCTCTGAAATAATTAAGTTACTAATTTTACTAATAAACCAACTTTAGTGGGCCAATTCCATAATTTGGACCATGTTAGTTGTAATATACTATATTCTAAGTTCTTTTGTGTATTATATGTAGTATATTCTGGTCTAGAAGAGAAAAAATGCTAGTCATAAGAAGCACAAGACTCTCTATTAAATTAAGTTTAGGTAGTGGAGAATCAGAGAAAGATCTTCTGGCAGTGTGAACTCCTTTTATCTTGTCTACAGTTTAATTTTCTCCCTCTTTCTGATCTTGCTCCTTCCTTCCTCTCTTCACCCGAGGGAACTGTCAGAACTGTCTTTCTATCCCCGACATTCCTAATGTGATGTTCCATGTGTACTCCTAGCTTTATCCACACAGTGTCACTGTTAGGTTCTGAATGGGGGGAAAAAATATCAGTAGGTTTCACTTCCTGATGAAAAGTGCATTTTTATGCAGAAATTTTAATAGCGAAGGTTCTGAGTCTCTGACTTACTCCCTTGCATGCCCAAAGTGAGAATTCATGAAGAGTATCATAGAAGCACTGGATAGTTAATGGTCTGTCAGCTACTGTGAACATTTGCTTGAGGCTAAAATTTTACCATACCGGGTCTCTCCTGGGAATGCTTCCTGCCCCTCCTCCCCACATGAAGAGCACACCTGATTAGGCTATTTTATTTGGGGGCAAAAGGAAGCTTATTGAAGATTTTTTAATGGAATGACACTATCTGTATTTCAAGTTGTTTTTCTCTCCCTCCTCCACCCCTCCAACTCCTGTCCCAACCACAGAGATGGTATTCAATGAATTGAGATAAGTTTCAAATGACTGCCGATGCCCTCTACAAATGCACTTGGAACCTGTGTATAGTACAGATTTTTACAAGCCCTTTCTGAAGCTTAAGGTGGTCAGTTCATATCCTCAAGAGTCATACTGAGAAGGCTTCCCTGATGGCTCACTGGGTAAAGAATCCATTTGCAGGAGATGTGGGTTTCATCCCTCAGTCGGGGAGGTCCCCTGGAAGAGGCTCTGGCAACCCGCTCCAGTATTTTTATCTGAGAATCCCATGGACAGAGGAGCCTGGCAGGCTTTAGTCCATGGGTTCTCAAGAGTCCCACATGACTGAGCCACTAACACTTTCACTATCTCTGTTTCAACTTTTGACTTTTACCATCAGGTTAAAAATAACAGATTTTGCCAAGCAGAATATTGCTTCTCATTGTTTCTTGTAAGGCTGCTAGAAACAAAATATTTAAATTTGGGAACTTCTTTGGTGTACATGTTTCTTGCTTTTCACTTACTCTGTGAAACTTAAGTTTTGTTACTGGTGCTTCCCAAGTGGTTTTCCTCCCTCCCTCCCTCTATCCTTCCTTCCCTCCCCGCCCTCTCTCTTTTCTTTTTCTTTTTTGTTTCCTAGACTAGCTGGCAGGTAATATTTCCACAAGAATAACACCTAAAATGTCTACTTTTTTTGAAAACAAAATTGAATTCATCGAAGCATTTTTATTGATCCAATCGTTCATTTTTGCCCTCTTCTTACTGAAGAATCAAATCCTAAATCTGAGACCAAAACAACTCTTGAGCTTTACATTCATCTTGGTACTTCTGTCTAACCCCTTCTGTCAGCAACGTCATAGGCAGCAAGCATACAATTCATGAGTTGACCTTTGGCTGAGTAAGCCTGGAGATCATGTGCCCATTTCCTTGAAGAACTGGGAGGGTGTTCTGCACTTGCATTATACTCGTTCGGAAGCTCTGATTAGGCAAGATATCCAAGGAATTTGCCCAGCCAGCTCTGTAAGAGTGGGTGACCCTAGGGGTGACTTTCAATGTGTTTCTATTATTCTTAATCGGTTTGGTAACTTCTCAGCATAGTAATAACTTCTCAGCAGTTTGTCAGCAGCTGAGGGGATGAGGGGGATTCCCAGGCGGCTCAGCAGTAAAGAACCTGCCTGCAAGGTAGGAGATACAGGATCAGCTCACAGGTTCAACCCCTGGGTCGGGAAGATTTCCTGGAGAGCTTGGCAGCGCACTTCAGTATTCTTGCCAGGAAAATCTCATGGACAGAGGAGCCTGGCGGGCTACAATCCATGGGGCCACAAAGAGCCGGACAGGACTCAAAGGACCAAGCACATGAGCACAAGGGAAGGAGGACAGTGGGGAACGTCCGGTGAGTCTGATTCATGATCTATACCATGCAGAACTAACTCAATTAAATATCGCAAGAAATCTCTTTTCTAATCTGAAGAGTATCTCATATATATATATATATATATATTTTCCTTCTTTGTTTAATCACCAATTAAACCACACTGGTAGCTAACTGTACTTGCTCGGGTGAATGGGAAGCTTGGCAATGACAGAAGAATTTCATTTTAAGTTATGGATTGCTGCCCAGGTCAACCAACCCATAGGAGATATGATGCTAGAAGATTGACTGGGCATTTGTGAGATCTGCCTTTTCCCATTCAGCTCTGGAAGGAGCTCTTTATTTGGTCTATCGAGTTGATTGTTCGAAATCTAAAAAAAAACTTCTTTTACTAGGGACCTGACATGATATACCATAATGACTTGGAAAGAAACGTTAAACAGTCCATCCTGTCAACGGTGGCTGCCGGGCGCCGACAGACCATGGCAGGTCTTTTCATCAGGTCAATGAGCTGCTAAAAATTGTCTAAGTAGGACCCTGCCCTGATAGGCTATAGTGCCTCCGAGGAAGTCATTATAGAATATCAAGTAAACAATACACATTTAAAAAAATTACTAATTAGGTTTTGCAGCAATACTTCTCATCCTTAGGGGCTCTACAGTGAGATAATTGACCGCGACGTGAGTTATGCCTCCCAAACCCAAGGCGTGAAGGTTAATTATTGTGGTGAACAGCCCCCAGCAAAGGAGACCATGGTGATGAGATGCTGACATCTCAAACATGTTTTGATGTATATTTAATTTTTTTTTAAATAAAACTTTTGGAATAGTTTGGATCAAAGGGTAAAGTGATACAGCTAACAATAACAGCAACCAGAAAATAACCCCAAAAGGGGAGAAATAACGTATGTTGGAGAAAGACCTGAGGAAGCTTTTATATATACACGTATACACAACAGGGGGATTGAGAAATTCATCAAGATATTAACTGAGCCAGAATAATTCCTTGAGGTACCTTCGAATTATACATTCCTCTCTGTGGTCCTTAGACTATATTGTGCCTTGAAAATGACTAAAATGTCATTTTCAGTGTATAACATTTAGTCCCTTGAAAGAGAGTTTCAATATCCTTATATGGAAAGGGACATTAGATACTACATTTATAGCAGAGATTCTTACTCTCTTTTGGCAGTAACGTACCTTTTTGAGTGAATGGCATGATCTGAAAATTTTTTTACTTGGAATTCATGATTAAGGACTTAACTTGATCTCAGTGTAATCTGTGGTGCTGGAGAAGACTCCTGAGAGTCCCTTGGACTGCAAGGAGATCAAGCCAGTCCATCCTAAAGGGAATCAGTCCTGATTTCATTGGAAGCACTGATGCTGAAGCTGAAACTCCAATACTTTGTCCACCTGATGCAAACAGCTGACTCACTGAAAAAGACTCTGATTCTAGGAAAGACTGAAGGCAAAAGGAGAAGCGGGTGGCAGAGGATGAGATGGTTAGACAGCATCATCGACTCAGTGGGCATGAATTTGAGAAAATTCAAAGATAGTGGAGATAGTGAAAGACAGAAGAACCAGGTGTGCTCCAGTCCACAGGGTTGCAAAGAGTTGAACGTGACTTAGTGACAGAACAGCAGTGAAATCTGATTGAATGTTTATAAAAGGAGATGTTAAGGTCATGAAGGAATAAGAACAAAAATTATTTCTTAGTTCAATTGAGAAGAGAAAATAGGTTGCAGCTTATTGTTACTATTATATCAGAGAATTTGCTCATGAGGATGTTGAGATATTATTTGAGAAGAACCAAGTGTTCAAGATTTAGTATGTGAATTTGCATGTATATATTAAGACATGGCCTCCTGCCTAAGTAATAGTCAGGAGAACTGAATGTGTAAAAACACAGTTGCCTTATTGTCCTTTGATGTTAGAAAATTTTGGTGCGATAAACACTACGTACATTACAAATCAGAGGACACCTTGGAAAAATGACTTTTTATTAGATAGCAAATCACCTATTTTTAAACATCTGATAGGGAGATGCTTGAGGAAGTAAACATAAGGAATTTGAGGTAGTGAGACTTGGAAACTTTAATAGTGAAATATCTGCATCTAAATACATACATTGTGAGAATGGTGTTCTATATTTCAGTGATAAGATTTGAATAAATTACAACTGAGAAGAGTGGAATAGCCATGAGATTGTAGCTCAGCTTGTCAAAAAAACTAGTACAACATGGAAAAGGAAGACAAGCCATGGATGGGCATTATACTAAGTAGAATAAGTCAGACAAAGATAAATACCATATGATATCACATATGTGTGGAATCCAAAAAATGCAACAGACTAGTAAATATAACAAAAAAAGCAGCAGACTCACAGATATAGAGAACACACTAGCGGTTACCAATTGGCAGAGGGAAGTGGGGAGGGGCAAAATAGGGATAGAGTATTAAGAATTACAAATTATTAAGTATAAAATAAGTTACAAAGATCTATTATACAACACAGGGAACATAGCCAATATTTTAAAACTACAAATGGAGCGTAACCTTTAAAAATTGTGACTTTTTATATTGTACACTTATATAATATTACACAACAACTATACTTCAATAAAAAAGTAAACTTTAATGTGAAAAAAAACCAAGGAAGACAAGTTATATAAATGCTTTCTTCCTACATTGAAACAAATACTTGACCTATTATTTTTCTCCATCGAGTTAATGAGGCAGTTAATCAAAGTTGGCCAGGCCAGGTTTTGTATTTTGCCTCCAGGGTCATTCATTGGCTTTGTTTAGCATACCTTATCATGGAAAATCATTCAGTATCCTTCCTTCAGGTAAAGTAGCCACAAATGTTTCAGACACAAGAGATAAACACTTACCGTTCTTGCATGGGTGGAAGTTGTATCCAGCTATTAAATCGGGGGTCATATCGGCTGACAAAATTTGTACTGTGTTTTCCTGTAAAGATATATTTGAGACACTTAAAACTTAGATTCCTTTGTTGTTTTGCACATTGAATAGTGTTTTATAAGATGCCCCTGTTCTCTGGTTTAACAAACAGATGAGAGCAGAGGGACTATCTAACATGGTATGAGAATGAGGAGTCAGAACAAAAATCTATGTGCCACTTTAAATATTTTTCTCCTTTTCTTCTTTTCTCCTCTACTTTTTTTTTGGGGGGGGGATGAGTTAGAATAAAAATAGTGAAGTGAAAGCAGTAATAAACATAAGTCAACCATAATAATAAAAGCAGATATGTTTATCAAACTAGTTTTATCCCAAAGTTAGGGTAAAATTTCTGTGTTTCTGTATTTACGTTTTAAAAACATGAAGTTATTATCTAATCATAATCAGTTCCAGAGACTACCTTGAGTGATATCTCTGGTTAAAGTCTTTTTGATTTTTTTAAGTGATTCAAGAATTCTAGCAGTGGTAGAGACCACTCTGTCTCCATGGAAATGATAGCAATCACTATAATAAGGGTTTGCATACGAAATCAGTTGTAGCTTATGTCTATCAAGTAAGTTCTGCTTTTGCATTTGGGGAGCGCAGAGTTGCTGTAGCAGGTACATTTGCTGAAATGTGAAACATGAGTTCTCAGAGCTGGTTATTTAATAACCAGGTTATTTCCTCTACTGAGCCTAAGAAGCATAGTAATGTCTCCAATGTGTCAAAATGAACCTTATTGTACATACAGATTGATACCAAAGCAAGAAATACAAGCAAAAGAGTGTGTTACAGTTTCTTTGTACCATTTGAGATGATAATCATCTAAAACACCTGAGGTCTTAACTCTAAAAGTCTGTTTTTTGTTAATATATGTGGAACTAATCATTGAAATAAAGGTACTAAAATTCACTGCAGGAGTAAACAGGTAGGAGTGTGTGTGTGCGTGTGTGTGTGCGTGTGTGTGTGTGTATCTGCACTCACACAGGCATGTATATACCACACAATTATTAATTGCACAGATATACACTGAGCACCCAGTATGTGTCTTATGCATTCTAGGTCCTGGGACCATATTGGTAAACAAAAAAGACAAAGTTCCAGTCCTTACAAGGAAATAAATACAAACTTGTAAACTTGTAAATTCATCAAGTGAAGATGAATGTTATAAAGAAAAATGAAGCGGGGATTGATAAAGGGAAACACAGTTTCAGTACTAGGGGCACTTGTTCACAGATACATTCTGAAAGTCATGCAAGTATCTGCAGAATTAGAGTCTCAGACAGTAGGGAAGGTGAGCGCAACCTCTCCCTGGGCTGGCCATGGGTTTGAAACCAGCAAGACTGCTGGGGCTGCTTGGACAGAAGTGCTGCTTGAAAGGGAGTCCGAAGGATATGAAGGTCTGCCCACAGTGTGCCTTGTGGACTGACACTGATTTTGATTTTCTGCTAAGAACATTAGGAAGTCACTGGAAGGTTTTGAGCCAATGAGGAACACAGCCTCACTTCTCTCTTACCGTCACCACTCTGGCTGCTGTGTAACAGACAGACTATAGAAGGGCTGCTCTGGAAGTGGGGGACCTGTCAGGATGCCATCACAACAGTCAAGGCAAGAGCTGGCTTGAATGAAGGTGGAGGCAAGATATGGCCATGTTTGGGATCTACTGTTTGGGCACAGTCAATACAATTTACTGATAGACTGAGCATTGGTGTAAGAAAAAGTGAATAATTAAAGATGACTGCCAGAATTTTAGCCATCATAACTGGTCAGAGGGGCTTCTCTGGTGGCTCAGTGGTAAAGAATCTGCCTGCCGATGCAGGAGATGTGGGTTCTATCACTGACCTGGGACTATCCCTTGGGGAAGGAAATGGTAACCAACGCCAGTACTCTTGCCTGGGAAATCCCATGGACAGAAGAGCCTGGGGGGCTGTAGCCCATGGGTTTGCAAAAGAGCTGGACGTGACTTAGCAACTAAAACATCAACAATAACAACAACAACTGGTTGGAAGGTCATGCAGTTTGCTGAGGTGGGGAAGATCAGGCAGGAATAGTTGAGGGTTAGGGAGAGAAGCCATGAATTTTGTTTTGGACTTAATCTGCAGAATCCTATGGGATCTCAAAGTGAAAGTGGCTCATAGGCTACTGTCTAAATGAGAATGAGTAATTGTTTAAAAGCATAGAACAGGATGAAAATCTTTAGTGAGTGGGTATGGAAATGGAAGCTAAAGAGTCCTGGAAATGAGCTCTGGGGGAGAAGAAGAAAAATCAGCAAAGGAAAGGAACTGTCAGAAGTAGGAAGGAAAGTGGGGTGGGAGTTTGGAAGCCACATCAGATAGAGGAGTGAGCAATGGACAACTGACCACAGGATTTGGAAACATGCGGTGACCAGGACAAACCTTGTTTACACAGCAGACAGGAGGGGGAAAGCCTGAGTGGGGATTCCTCAGCAGAGACTAAGATGTAAGAAAGCAGAGGAAAGAGGATAGGCAAAGCTTTTAGGGCTTTTGGCATAAAAAGATGATGAAGATTATAGCTGGAAGATGCAGCATTAAGAGAAATTTTCATTTGGTTGTTGGTTATGTTTTTAAATTCAGAAGTACTCCAAAGTCCTTGAGAAGGCAAAAGGGAATGAGGAATAGACTTTAGGTTGAGCAGAAATAATAATAAAGGGATTGCAGCTGCTGTGCTGTGCTAAGTCGTGTCCGACTCTTTGCAACTTCATGGTTACCAAGCTCCTCTGTCCATGGTGTTATCCAAGCAAGAATACTGGAGTGGGTTGCCCTTTCCTTCTCCAGGGGATCTTCCCAATCCAGGGATCGAACCCAGGTCTCCCACATTGCAGGCTGATTCTTTACCGTCTGAGCCACAGGGGAAGCCCAATAAGAGGGACGTATTTATCTAAAATATATGGGTAGCAGGACTTCTCTTGTGGTCTGATGGTTAAGACTCGCCTTCCAGTGCAGGGGGTGGGGGGTCAATCCCTGGTCAGGGAGCTGGGACCCCACATGACTCAAGGACAAAGAACCAAAACATAAAACAGAAGTAGTATTGTAACAAATCCAATAAAGCCTTTTGAGATAGTTCACCAACACAAAGGACATGGGTTTGGGTGGATTCCGGGAGTTGGTAATGGACAGGGAGACCTGGTGTGCTGTGGTTCATGGGGTCGCAAAGAGTCGGACATGACTGAGCGATTGAAATGAACTGAACTGAACTGACATCCAAATATCTTAAAAAAAAAAATCCGGGTAGCAATGGACTTGGTAGTAGCAAGATGAAGATTTTACTGTTTGATTGCTTCTTGTTCTCATTGGACTATGGAGCAAGACTATCAGCTGAGAGTGAGGAGGGAGTTTTTGGAGAAAGAAGTATCCGAGGAAAGAGAAGGTATGAAATAATTAACTCAGAGGGTGGAAGAGCGTATTGACCAGGGAAATTTAGTAGTGTTGGCTAGTAGCCAGCATGGCTGTATGATTTTCTATGTCTCCATTTAGTTGCTCAAGGGGAGAAGAGAGATGGAAAGAGTTGGGTTGAACCAGGGCCAGGGCTTTACCAGGCAAGAATAATAGGAGAGATGGACACAAGGGCTGCAGGTTTGTGCACTAATGTGACTATCAGGATGGGCATACAAGCTCAGTGAGGAGGGAAGTAAGGGCATGAGGAGTTTCCCTGGTGGCTCAAGATGGTAAAGAATCTGCCTGCAATGCTGGAGACCTGGGTTCGATCCCTAGGTCAGGAAGATCCCCTGGAGAAGGGAATGGCTACCCACTCCAGTATTCTTGCTTGGAGAATTCCATGGACAGAGGAACCTGGCGGGCTACAGTCCATGGGGTCGCAAAGAGTTGGACATGACTGAAGTGATTTAGCAGGAGTGGGCATGAAGGGATGATTGGCAATGAAAAAGTAGTAGACGAGAGTGAAGGAGGAGGCATTTCCATGATAATAGTGGGGAGCTGCTACATACAAGGGCAGCAGGAAGTAAAATCTGAAGACACCCTTTAAAGTGGTGAGTTTAAAGCATGCAAGAGTGAATAAAGAAGTAGAAAAGCTAGCTGCCTCCAATACTATGAAGTATAGGGGCAAAGGTAGGGAACAGAACACAGTCCCCATTGGAGAGAGTGGCTGGGACAACAGTCCTCTCAGAGAATAGTCAGACTTTGATTAGAAAAGAAGTTGAAGGGACATTTAGAGGAGAGTTTAAGGATTATAGGGATATTGTTCATGTGCAATCATGAGTTCCAAGGATTGCATGGGAGGGTTTGGATCGCCTGGTTGGGTGGTAAATCAAGTTTTACTTGGGAATTACAAAAAGAGTTGGGGATTACAGAAAGAGCTGAGTGCCAGAAGTAAGTATGACCCCAAAGACTTGGATTTCACAAAGGGAGGCTCCAACTCAAGGAAGGATTATGTCTGGAGTTGGTTTATAATCAAGTTTTTGTAGAATTTACAATCATTTCCCTGTAGAAAATGTCATTCTTGATAGTCATGTTCTAAGATTAATTCCCCAATATATCCAAAGATGAATGTTTTTAAGAGGAATGTAGAATACACCCACCATGAATAAGAATGTTTCTCTGTGACGCTTGGTTTAGAATTTCCATTTGGAGGAAGACATGTGCCTCCTTTCAGCAATGGGGCGTAGTGCCTGCACACGCTGAGCACTGGTGGTAGAAATCGGCAATCGCCTTTGCTTATTGGTGGTAATGGTAGCGACTGTCACTCAGAGAAAAGGCTAAGCTAACCACTCGTGTGATTTTGATGGGAACTGAAGAAAGAGTTTTCAGAGGCAAAGCCGGTGGTATGGAAAAGAGGCTAGGATGGAGGATGAGGAGATAAAAAGAAGAAAGATGTTCTGAAGTTGGCAAGGATGTGCAGAGGGGATAATAAATCTCAGAAGGACTGAGTGAGGTAGAGTGAGGAAAGTGAGATAAAATGAAGACAGTTATTTCCTCCTTGTGCCTTTCGCTGACCCTATTTAGATGCCTGAGGGGGTGGCCACAGGCAATGGAATTCTGGATTACTCTTCACTTCTTTAGTTTCTTCTCATCTTTTCCATTTTCTTGTAACTCTTCCACTTCTCTCTCTCTTTTTTTCTTATGATGTCTGATTACCGGACATGATTGTTGTCTATCACTTGAGCTATAGATAAAGTGGGGCAAGGAGTGGCAGTTTTTAGCCAGTGGTAGAGGGGAAGGAAGGAGAAAGGAAAGGAAATCTCCCATGGGCAGTTTTTCTGGGGGAGTTAATATCAGTAAGTGACAAATGTAAATTGGTTCTCTGTAAGTTGGGGCATGACAGAATATAGGCATTTATGTTAGAATATAACAAAGCAGTTTATCACTAATGTCATTAGTAACAAGACTTTCCAGTCTTCTCTTGTCATGTGTTAACGTTCATCTGGCTTTCAAAAAACAATTCTGTACATTCTTTCTTAGCTAAACCTGCTGGCTGTGCACTCTTTCCTCTTACAAACGTTCCACTCTGTTCAAATCACTTCCAGGGAAGAAGAGGTTAAACAGGAGAGTTCACAGTGGATTGTATATCTACCAGGGTTTGTTTGTTTGTTAGTTTTTGGTAACATATGGAATCCCTCATTGCAAAGAGAAGTTAGCGAAGACATAATAAATAACATTTTTGTTCCTGATCCAAATCTGTTTCTCCCCAAAGCCCAAAAACTGTCTTTCTAACACTGAAAGATATAAGCCAACAAGGCCGATCTTGAGAAAGACTGTCCCTTTCTCTTCAAAGAAATATTCCTGGAGGGTAGCCTGGGCTGTTTTCCTTTAAGGTTTTCTAGAATGAACAGATGTAACAATTTTCTATAATTTGCCTTGGTGCAGATGCTGGAAGAGAACATTCACCATAAAATATATGCAGTATATGTAATTTCAGCTGGCTGTTCTGGGGCTTTAAAATAAAAATGTGTACCTGCAAGCTGTTTTATGGTTTCTCAGTCATAATGATCTCTGTTACAGAGAAGGCTACAACGGCAACCCCTCCTTCACATGCAAGGTTTCCAAAAATATCTTGATACTTTTGCATGTTCTGCAAGGCACAGCAAGGCACAGTGTTCTCCCCCTATTGGGCTTGGGAAGGGTATTCGAATGTTTAGTTTCTCTTTTTGACACAATCACAAAGTAATTGCATCAACAGGGAAGATGGTGGATAATTGAGGATGAAGCCCTTGCCAAAGATGCTATAGTCCAAATAGGCTTTAAGTAATAAAGCCTGCAGAGGAACTTCAGCTAAGGTTACCTACAGCACGACGACGGCAGATGATGTGTACTTATTGAAACTGTGTGTATTATCCTGATAAAATGGGAGAAAAGTGGTGGAGAAGGTGGTGAGAATTCTTCATGGCTGCTGCTTGCTACCTGCCTCCAGGGAGTCTGAGCTTATGCTGGGGGCAGCCCTCAGGGGATGGGTAAGGAGAGGGGCTGGGCATCACGGTGAAGCCAAATCCCCAGACAGTCCATGAGTGAACGCACTGCTGCGTACTGTCCTCTGCCAGCTCAACGGTTGACCCTCCCTCCAATTGTCAGCCCCCATCACCGACTACTTCATTTGTCCCTGCTGCACAGAAATATGTTTTCCACGGTAATTACAAGATGGATTTCCACCAGTGCCTCTCATCACGTGCCTGTTGAGCGTCTACTACTGAGTGGTTCAATAGTTACCATTCGGGTTCCATTGGTCCTCTCCGCCCAACACAAACAGGAAGTTTTCCACCTCCACGACGCAGTGATGGGCACTGTTGTAGGGCATGACTAGAATTGAGAAGGAAAAACAAAGGACATATGAAAATTTTCATCTTAGGACTTGACACCCTGGTTCACAAGTTATGTGCTTTCACCAAAATGCACACAACAGGAGACTAAGTCAGAAGGAAGAAGCGCAGACAGACAGCAGAGCGGGGCACCCCCCAGTCCACAGGGCTCAGCAGTGTGTTTCCAGCAATTGCCAACCCCACCCCTTTGGATGAATTTTACATAACATTATTCCGCAGATCAGTCAAGAACAACGTGTCGGGCTGCTTTCGATTCTTAAGTTCTCCTCGCCTGCCTGATGACGGGGATCGCAGTCTAAAACCATGAATGACACTCCCAAACGGTCAGGGCTGGGGGTTCCGTCTTGGAAGAAATCCCCCGGCATCCACCCGGAGCCATTAAGCTGCTCTGCCCAAACTTGGCTTGCTGGCAATCTTTCCACAAACAGACTCAGGGTGCTTGGCTGTTTTCTATTCCACAGCAATGAGCAAGCTGAATTTCCATACAGTTTTAAGTTTTTAAATTAAGGTCCTGCTGATTTAATGCCTTCTCCAAATGTATACGCTTAATTTCCTGTACAATGTCATTAGCAGCACAATCACACATTTTCTATCTATCTGCTTAAGAGCTCTTCTGGAACAAAGATAAAAACTGTCAGGAACATCACAAATATCCATTCCCCTCGTCTCGCCCTGCTCTGCCCCTAATGCGGTGCCTGTGAAGAGGGGGATGTGATTCAGAAAACCCACCAAAGCCAGGTGGCCCTGGATCTGTTCTCATGCACACGTTCGTTGGGGAGACACACACGACCAGAATAGGACACCCCTGTTAGCCCGTATGTGCAGTGCCGTGTTCGTCTCTGCTATTATTATATCTCATGGTGAATGTAAACGTACACGGCATTAGCTGTCACACCGCGGGCAGTGTGGTTTGGGCCCAGTGACACCAGTAGGAAAAATGATGTCCTTGTTCAGCTCATCATATGGGCACCTTAAATCTAGGTGAGGACAAATGGGGAGGTGATATGCATGTTCAGCCAGGGAACTTATTGCTTGACACGGATCAACAGAGCACTTAAGAAACCAGTGCAGTGGGAAATCAATATGAGTCAGGGCCAGCTCGTGCTCTGTACTCTTCTGCCAGTGGTGAGAGAAAGATAGGGAGACAGACGGGGGTGGGGGGGGGGTGGGAGACAGAGAAAAAGAGAGAGAAAGGGAGACAGACAGAGAGAGATAGGGAGACACACAGAGAGAAAGACAGAGAGAGAGAGAGACGGAGGGAGATAGATAGGGAGACACACAGAGAGAGACAGAGAATGAGCCTATCTTATAACTCAATTTATCTGAGATGATACATATCTCTCATTTTACTTTGTTTTTAATATCTTCTATTTTTCTTAGAATGTACTTATGCTGGCTAAGATATGTAAACAAAAATAAGAAGAAACTGGCAGAGCTTTGAATCCTTATAACACATCTCCAGAAAGAGCAAATCAGATAGCTTAAGCCTCTCATTAAAGGATTTTAGGAGTTTTTCATTATTTTTATTAGGTGTTCACTTTTACTGTGAATATTCACTGTCTCTGCACTAACAGCCACAAGGGAGATGGCATTGGTATGGAAATCCTGCATTTCTGGGATCGAGTGAAAATTGGGAAAATTGGGTGTGCTCTGGATTTTCGTGGCCCGTGAATTAAGTCAAGTGATTTAGGGAGTTGTCTAGGGAATGTCCTTGTGCCTCTCAACCTTCAGTTATCTCTTTGGAAAACGCTTTCAACCACACAGCTCCTGCAGGTTTCACTTCTCAGAGTCCACTGGGGCAAAGTATATGTTGAGTTTGTGGAGCAACTACAGTTGGGTGACTGATTATACACTGAACACCTTTTTTTCTTTTCTTAAATTAATTCATCATTGTTTGCATTATGATGCTGGTTCCAAAATACCAAGCACAAAACTGTGCTACTCATATATTATGTATACTGTGGGTATTGTGAACAAGCTGGTACTACTCTGGTTTATCATAATGTCATCTGGTCAGAGCAAACTCAGCACAGATTGTTTCACCTGGATGCATCTATTCATATGAAACCTCAAAGTAAGAAGAGAGGCCACTGGTGGTTCAGTGATTAAGACTTCGCACCCCCAATGCAGGGGATCTGGGTTTGATCTCTGGTTAGGGAACTAGATCCCGTATGGTTGCATGTTGCAACTAAGACCCTGAGCAGCCAAGGGGAAAAAAAAAAAAAAAACTGACTATAACCAATTTACTTTATGACTACCACTCTTCCAATATTTATTTTAAATTTTTGGTCAATTCAATGCCCACATTTTATAAATAATAAAAATTGTGTTATCTTCTTTTTAACTGGAAGTCCAGCTTTATATTAATAATAAAGCACAGACTCTGAAAATAGAACAATAGTTGTGTTTTGTTCTTGTCATTTACTTGCTCCCATTCAGGCAGAAATTAAGTGAAGGAAATAATACATGATTGATTCTTAAGCTTCTTTCTCATTTGATTGCCCCTATTGTTAAGCTTTGTGCAAACAAATGAAATTATTGCACTAAACTATTGAAACCTTCAAAATAAGAGAGGACAAGGTCTTTGAAATGCTCATATAAAGGCCACTTGAAGATATTCTCATTTATCTACCCATGTTTTAAAACCTTGCATGCTATATTTCTTGGCTCTTTCAGCATCTTCATCCTGAATTATTGTTGTGAATCAAGAAACTATACATACATACAGAAAATCCTTTGAGATGATTATGAACGTAAAACACTCCAAATCTATTAGAAAAATGTTGCTATGAAATCAATGTTTGAGTTTTGCAGAAGATCTCATTGCTTTGACTTCTGATTAAGCCTGAAGGAAAGCAAAATAAAGAAAGCAGTGAGCAAGACAAAACATCTGTTTAAAATGACATCGGGTATGGCAATTATTGATTATCTTAAATAACAAGAAAGACGTGCCCACTTCCTTCCACATTTCTCTAGGGGTGGACACTGGCCTCGCCCTGCCAAGCAGGTATCATAAGAGAAGTTTGTACTCCCTGTTCATATATAGCCCGGTGTGAGTTTTTAGCGTGTCAGTCAGTGAGTTAGAGGGAAAGGGTAAAGAGAAGCTAATCAGGATGAAATGAGATTAAAGGCTGTCTAATTTTACAGCGACTGTGATCCATCAGCCACTGTGAAAGTGACAGTGGAAATGAATGATGGAGACAGACAGGTGGGGCTGTACATTTCACTGATTTATCCTCAAATGCACTGGGCCTTATTTTATTGAGTGAACATGACCGCATTTATCATTACTGTCATCTAAACCCACTTCCCTCCATTTAAAAAGGTCACTTTACTCACAGGGAGTAGGAGAGAGGCACTTTCAAAATCAGATTTAAAATCTAATAACACGTGTTTATAAGGCCCTTTGTGAGAAGTCTCAACTTCATTAAACAAACTCAAAATGCTAGAAGGAAAGAGAAAAACAGCCAGAAAACTGAAAAAGAAGAAACCTCTGGTCATCTGAGGGGTTCATTCAGTCTCTAAATGTGAAGCAGTTTGTGTCATTTTTGCTTTCTCAGTCCAAACCCCTGCTATTCTATTCTAGTCTGGGAAATTTTATAAACCATTTGAATTTAATATTTTTAATTAAGAAAGTAGGAAGCAGATGATTCTATAAAATAAACTTGGAGAGAATATTAAGTCAGACTATTTACTCTGCAGAATGACTGATCATCATACACTGAATAGATGTTAGTCATTGTTACAAGTTGAATCCTTGCCGCAATTCACTTACATACCTGTTAATTGTTTTCTCATAATTTTAAGGCCATAAAAATCTCAGTAACACAAATTCTTTTACTCTTTTCTGTACAGTGCAATGAAACGTCCTGGGATGTTATTCACAGAATTAGTCTTTGTGGATGTGAAAATGAAGAGTCAAACTCTCAAGAGTATTTTGAGTTACTTTTCACAGCAGGAACCACCATTAACCAAACATTTGCTATGTGCCAGGCATTGTGCAGGTTCTCTATACGTATATGTAAATATAATTATATTTATATATTTGTGTGTGTCTGTGCTCAGTCGTGTCCGACTCCGCAACCCCATGGACTGTAGGCCACCAGACTCCTCTGCCCACAGGATTTTTCTGGCAAGATTACTGTAGTGGGTTGCCATTTCCTCCTCTGGGGAACTTCCCAACCCAGGGATTGAACCCGCATCTCCTGCATTGACAAGCAGATTCTTTACCACTAAGCCACTGGGGAAGTCAATATTTATATATAGTTACCTATATTATATTTCTGAAAACATAACAAAACTTATGTTTTGTTATTACTGGCTCCTATTCAGGTAGAAATTACATGAAGGAAATAAACATATTATAATACATGATAAAATATGACATGATAAAATATATATTTTATTTGCCCATAGCTTTCATTTAATACAGCTAACTACAAGGGTAGCATTAGTGATTCACTTTATTTCTGTAAGAAATACTGAGGCCTTGAGAGGTTAAGTCACTTGTTGAAGGTCAGACTCAGCTAATGAATGGCAGAGATAGAATCCAAACACAGGGCTATCTGGATCCCAACCCACGCTCTCATCCATTTCACTCTACTGATTTTCAATAGGTATGTTCATCCAACCAGCAAGTAATTACCGAGTACCTGTGTGTTCAATGATGGTGTTCCTGAAAGTTCTGTATAATTTTTTGGTATTGAATCGTATTTTAAATATTTATTCTTTTCGTATTTAAAAGGATCCTTAATTAAAGCAAGTTGACACTCCTTTACATTTTTTCCCTATAAATCCAGATATTCAGAGTGGATTTTTCTGAAAGTAAGATACATGTATTTGATGGAGCCAGAAAAACACTGACCGAATCAGCCAGGCAAGGATGGAGAGAGTCTATTGGCAGAGGGTTTTTATCTTTTGAACAAGAAGGGCATATTTCAACCTTGCAAGCAGATTCAAAGTACCTTGGGCCCAGAGGCCCTTTTCCTGGCATATAAAATGTACAGGGGTCTTGTTGCCTTTATGAAGATCTTAATCTGCTAGAGATCCACATCTCTGTTTCCTCTCATATTTTATATCTAAGGAAAATATACCTCTTCCAACAGTAGGTATCCTTTGCAACCACAGATTTGCATGAATATCCAAACAAAAGACTGCAAAGGGCTATGCCAAGTTTATAGGATGACTAAAGACGTGGTTATTGAATGATTATCATTTCAAGTAACATGAGCACTTTGATTTCCTTTTGGCCTCAAATACAAAAACTTGCAAAACCGTCAAATGTGACAGAATTTTTGGAAAAAGTAATTACTGCCCATGTTTTGCAAAAGTATATTCTTGTAAAAAATAATGATCTGCAGGAAGAATAAGTTTTTCTCAAATCCCTCTCAACCTTTCAGTTCCCTACTGCAGAGGCCAGCCCTGTTGTTTTCCTGAATTTTTCTTCCAGAGAAGTTATATATATATGGGTTATTTTCTTTAATACAATTGGTGTAGCATTCTATGGGCATACTATTCAGTACTTTGGTTTTTTTGCACTTAAGAATACATTCATTTATTCATTCTCCACCAATCAAATATCTGTTTGGCTGCTACCCTATGCCAGGCAATGCTTTACTTGTCGAGGAAGTCATGACAAACAGTATCAAGGAATATTGTAGTGAGGGAAAGCATGTAACAAAGATGGACACAAATAAACAGGCACTTTAATTTCAAAAGACAAGTGCATTGAATAAAAGTGGGTTTCCCTGGAGGCTCAGATGGTAAATAATCTGCTGCAAACACAGGAGACAAGGGTTCTCTTCCTGGGTTGGGAAGATCCCCTGGAGGAGGAAATGGCAACCCACTCCAGTGTTCTTGCCTGGGAAATCCTACGGACAGAGGAGCCTGGTGGGCTACAGTCCATGGGGCTGCAAAAGAGTCAGACAGGACCTAGCGACTAAACAACAACAATAATGAAGAAAAATAAAGCGGTCCGAGGAGAGAAAGGGAGAGAGTGAGGAATTTTGATAGTGGTCAGGGGGGCTCTTTCTGAGCAGCTGACTTCTGAGCAGAGGCCTGACAGAATGCACAAGGCAGCCACATGGAGTGGGTGCAGGTGTAGATGCAGGAATAACGAACACCAGGGCCCTTGGAGGCACAGGCATGGAGTACAGAAGCATAGCATGAAGACCAAGGACAGAGGATCTGAGAAAAGGTCTGGGAGGGAGACCGAGGCCAGATCTGTGCAGCGGGGCGGCCTCGGTCAGAGGATAACCCCTGGATGGCCTACCATCCCATTCTTTTCAAGAGCCACACCGTGCTCCATCTGAGGAGCATCCTGGGATGCGTTCCATCCCCTTCTGATTCACTCACTCAACGAATATTTACTAAACACTTATTATGTGCAGGTTCTTCTCTGGTTGCTGATAATATAGCAACGCATGAAGCTGACAATGTCCCCGCTCTCTGAAGCTGACAGTGTCCTCCTCTTCTCTGACAGGGACAGAAGAATCTACACAAATACATGATGGGACGCACAGGAACACAGCCAGGTGAGGATGGATGATGTAAGAGGAAAGCTAAAGGGACCAAGTGTTAGAAGGTGAGTGCCTGGCCGTGGCTCTACCTGGGGTCATCAGGGAAGCCACTCTGGGGACTGTCACTGAAAGTGAATTTTGAAGGGTGAGAAGGGGTCATTGTGAGAAATCTAAGGGGAAGGGGTCCAGGCAGAGATTTTAGAGCATGAAAGAGCTGGATGTGCCTGAGTAACCTTGAGAAAGCCTCCGTGTCTAAAAACACCAAGGGTGAGGGCCAGAGAGGCTTGGGAGATGTCAGGGGCAGGCAGAGGCGGGGTAGGTGGGTCTTTACAAGCCAGATAAGTGGTGTTGATTTTATCTTTAGCATGATGGAAAGTCACTGGAGAGGTTTTAGCAGCAGCAGGACTCTATCTATGTTTTAAAAACATTGGTCTGGCTCTTATGATGTTGTGGGAGTGAACAAAGGAAAAGAAGATGAGGCAGGATGCTTCTTCTGTGGTCCAGGTGAGAGAAGATGGAGGCTGGATGAGGGAGGGGTGAGTGGGCTGGAGAGTAGGGGCGTGGTGAAGTTTGCCGCTATTATCACAAGCAGTTCTCTGCTGAGTGTCCATGTGGGTACACAGCACGTATACACAGGGTTTATCTGTAGGATTAATTCTTCCAAGTGAAATTTCTGAGCCAAAGGATGGGTGTCTTACCTGTTGATGGATGTCATTATATGGTACTCCTTTTAACATCTGTACCTTTGCCAACATGGTAGGTGAACAATTGCTGTCTAGTTAAAATTCAAATTTCCATTTGTTTAAATATGAAAGAGCATTTTCCATATATTTCAAATCCATTTGTATTTTATACATTTCTCTGTTGGTTTTTGATTTCTTGATATCATAAGTTGCCTCTAAATATGTGTTTTCTATTCTTGAAATGTTCTATTCTATGGAAATATCTAAATTGGCAAAATAAATGATATTTTGGAAGCATGGTGTTGGAAGAATATATATTTGTGCAATATTTACTCCTTGAAGCAAATTCACAGGGCAGTTGCATGCTGTTATAAAACAAATATAACCTGAAAGAAACATGCCTCATTTTAATGATATTGAATGAGTATTTCTTGCCATAGGATTGTAGAAATTTTTTTTTTACATTTTCTTCATTTTTATAGTAAGTATAGTTAAGAAACATAAATGTTTTAAAATTTACTACTTTAATCCTACCATCCTGTCTTTCTGCAAAGATCTGGCTAAGTTGCTGGAGACAGAATCAGAAACACAGTCAAATATCTTACTTACATGGAGCACATGCTTGATGCATTTTATTGAATAAATAACACATGGAAAAGGCTCTGTTACTTTTTTCTGTTGTACTTGGACTGTATTATCCTTGCTTTATTGTTTAGTCTCTAAGTCGTGTCTGATTCTTTGCCACCCCATGGACTGCAGCCCGCTAAGCTCCTCTGTCCAGGGGATTTCCCAAGCAAGAATACTGGTGCGGTTTGCCATTTCCTTCTCCAGGAGGTCTTCCTGATCCAGGGATCGAACCCACGTCTCCTTCATTGGCAGGTGGAATCTTTACCACTGAGCCCTAAAAACTACCAATAAATGGACATATTTTGTGTATTGAGGGATGATTTAGTTATGGATGGTCTGTCTGGAAAATTAAATCCTTTAGGAAATTGACATGGGCTGAATCCTGTGATGAGTTGGTGGAGGTTTTGAATTAAACCAAAGGTGGCCAACACTTTCTCTCTCACTCCCAATCTGCTCTGCACACACAGAGTCGGCTTCCCATCGTCTCACTGGAGACAAACTTGTTGATGTGAGTTCGAGATATACAAATCTGAAAATAAGGGCCCAAGCCTTAGACCTTGGAGACTATGCGAGAACCAAGAGAGTCTGTTTCTCTTTCATAATTCAAAAATGTATCTAAGGGAGAATTTCCCTGAGTATTACTTTGTGACCCTCTCCTCTGTGCCACTGTTCTGAATGCATGATTTTATCCGACACTTGCCGAGTCATGAAATAGTGTATCAGAGACATGGATGGACCCAGAGTCTGTTAGACAGTGAAGTCAGAAAGAGAAAAAAAAATCATATATTAACACATATATGTGGAATCTAAAAAATGAAACAGATGAACTTATTTGCAAAACAGAAAGAGAAACAAATGTGGAGAATGAAGGTATGGACACAAAGAGGGGAAAGGGAGGCTGAGAGATTGGGAATTGGGAGACTGGGGTTGACATATGCACCACTGATATTACAGATAAAATAGATCACTAACGAGAACCTACTGTACCATACAGGGAGCTCTACTCAATGCCTGTGGTGACTGATGGGGAGGAAATCCAAAAAAGAGGGAATATATGTATACACAGAGCCAGTTCACTTCACTGTACAGTAGGAACTAACACAACACTGTAAGGCAACTATACTCCAATACAAATTAATTTAAAAGAATAAAATAATTTAAAAAAAATGTCTTTTGTGTGTCACTCAGATCTGTGAGCTCCTTGAAGCTAGACTGTGTCATCTCTATAGCTTTATGGCCACCCCAGTGTCTAGTACATGGGATAATACAGCCTCAAGCATTGCTAGAGCTTTTATGCCTATTGCAGAAATTAGAAATATTAGTGAATGAATAAATGTTAGTAGCACAAATATGTGAATACTATGAGAGAATGTGGCAATTACTTCTTTGGCAGCTGTAAAAAAAATGTATGAATGCCAGAAGATGTGAAGGAGGGAGGAAGTGAAAGAATTAAAAGGAAGAAAAGGAGAAAGATACATGTCTTAGATCAGGATTTTACGTTGTCTAGGATTTTACGTTGTCGCCCTACACCCAATACACATGTTAAACAAAGGAAGTTTGTAAGTTCTTCAAAGACTGTGACATATTTCTTTAGGAACTATCATAAGCTTAATTGTGCCAAGGTCAAAGGTTTTTCAATAAATCTTTGTTGATTTACAGTTTTAGTTCTGAGTGCTTAAATGGAGGGAAGTGCTAATAACCAGCGAGACTGAGGAGTCTGAAAAAAATCAGGCTTCTCTTAGCTATTCAACCAAAACTTACTTTTCAAATTATGACTCTATCATTACAATATTAGCTACTGTATTTTGAATAGTTCTTGATATGTTAGTTAGAATTTAGAATAGTTTTATTTTCACTTTTGGAAAGTAAAACATCTTTGGGGATGAACTCTGTGTGCATGTGTGTGCAGCCACTCACTTGTTTGACTCTTTGCAAGCCCATGGACTATAGCCCGCCAGGGTCCTCTATCCATGGGATTTCCCAGGCAAGAATACTGGATTTGGTTGCCATTTCCTCCTCCAGGGGATCTTCCCGACCCAGGGATCAAACCCGAGTCTCCTATGTCTTCTGCATTGGCAGGCCTACCCTTTACCATTGAGCCACCTGCAAAGACCTGGGAATGAGCACTGCAATATCTTCAAAATGTTAGTTTCCTCCCCCCTGTATTTCTGAAGTGTGTTTTCAGAGGCATGCTGATGAAACATGCTAGTGCTTTGATGTTTCCCTTTTCCTAAGTGTCAATAAGTGTCTTCCTGATTTTGTCTTTCTGGAGGACTGAGAAATTGCACTTTTCATTGGTCTACACCCAAAAAGACTCATTAAAATACAGTCAACTCTATAAATGAATTAAAGCCATAGAGCATCTTATATTTAAACTTGTGCAAATACTTGACAAAGGTCAAAGGAGCCAGGGCTATTTAATGTGGATGATATGGCAACAGGACAGCAAAAATGATTGTGCAACAGCTTAAATTCTCTTGGGTGATGGCTCTATTGTTGTCCCAAGTTATTGATGGCAAGAGGAAGGAAATGGATACGGTACCTATAATGAGAATTTGTAAGGAAGTATTTTCTGATGTGGATCACACACACTCATTATTGGAAAGTGAAATCTGGTGGTTCACTATAAAACCTAGGAGACAGCAGCTCATTCATTCACTTATTTCATTCAAAAATACGTATTGAGGAATTAGCTATTGTGCTACACTCTGGGATGCCATTCCTGTATTTCAGAGCTCACAGTGCAGAGAAAAAGAGAATGTGTAAATAGAGAAGTAAGATACACCGTGTTCTAGGAGAAGAGCAATGGAAGAAGCGGGATGGAAATAACCATGACCTCAGGGAGAAAGTGAGACTTGAGATAAATCATAAAACCAAGGCTGTTTGGGTAAATTATTTCCTTCCCTTTCTGTGCAAAGCAGCACTTTGTAGGTCAGTGTCTGGCAGACAGTTGTTCGATAAATGACAGCTTTGTGTTAAACAAATAAAAGACCTATCTCAGGCCATTGATGCAAGAGTTTCTAAAAGCGGTTCCTAAAGCTGGGTCCTGGTGGTGGTATGATTTTGTGCATATACATACATTTTGCCGATATATACACAATGACATGGAAGACTATTAGTGAGTAGGGATTTTTTTAAACAGAGTGGTTGTGGAACCACTGGGCATTTTCCATCCACAGAAGAACAGAATTCTCCTATCCAGCTCCCCAAAGACAAAGCAAAGGCTGGTGGAAGTACTTTGGGCCAGGTGTTTCTGTGTCTCCTAGGGATTTCTGGGGACCAGGAGAAGTCTGAAGATACAAAGCTGGCAGAAGCTGTCAGTGCTCGGAGTGTTGAGGAAGACAGTGGGGGCAGGAGTAGCCTGTATTTCTGGATTTGGTGGAAAAAATAGCACCAAGTACCTCCCTGTGAGCTGCACTGTGGGCCTGCTTGGCTAGAACTGCCATGAAAGGTTTCCCAACCAAGAAGATTAATTGCTGGTTCAAGGTGACCCTAACAGAAGCCATGAGGTGGAAATGGGATGCCTTCAACAGGTTCACAACCGGGACTTCCCTGGAGGTCCACTGGTTAAGACTCCTGCACCTCCAACATAGGGGGATGGCTTCCATCCCTGGTCAGGGAAATAAGATCATGCATGCTGCATGGCACAGTCAGAAAGTAATAATAATCATAATAAAAGAAGAACAAATAGAAGTTTTTTAAATTAAAAAAATTAAAAAACAAGAAAGAGGTACACACAGTGTTTATAAAGATAGCTCATGAGAAAACAAGCTCAGTTTTGCAGCAGTTACCTCTTGAAAGTCAGGTTTTAAAAACACCAGACAAATAAGAGCTTTCCTCTGTCTTCCCCCACCTCTGGCTCTATCTCTGGTTGAACCAGACTACTTGCACGGTTGATTTCCATCCAAGGGTGAGTCAGTCTTTCTCACCTTCAACCTCAGTGTGCAGAAAAGATTTAACACAGCAGGCCTGAAACCGCTATCCTTGGAAAAGTCTGGCCTTTCTTAGAAAGCTTGGACTTTCTTTCCTAATGTTAGGAAACTTAGATTTCAAGGGCAGTTCACTACCTTAGCTAAGAGTGGCTGTCTATGCCCAAATTGTACAAACAATGAGATTTATGCTGTTTTTCTTCTGGGAGTATGGAATTTTGGTATGTGCTAGGCACATGTCTACCTGACCACCCCCCAGTAAAAGCTTTGGGCACTCAGCCTCTAATGAGCTTCTCCAGTAGACGTTTCACAGGTGTTGTCATGATTGTATGTTGGAAAGAATGGGTACAACCCGTGTGTCTCCATTGCGAAAAGCCTGGTTTCCTCTGGACTTTGCCCCATGCATCCTTTCTTATTGCTGATTCTGCCCCTGTAATAACTCATAGCTGTGAGTATGACTATATGCTGATTCTGTTAGCCCTCCCAATAAATCACTGAACTTGAGGGCCCAGAGGAGACAGAAAAACTTCAAGTGTATTTAGAGAACAAGGTTTTGATTGACTATCCCAAGACACCTGGGGTTGCTTTAAGAACTTTTCCTGTAGCTACAGGGAGAGATGAAACATCCAATACAGAGGTTTTAAAAAAATCAGTGGTTGGGAAAAAAAGTTGTTTTTGGTGAGCCCCATATGTGAAGTTCTCTCAATAAACTGTGGATCTAGGTTTGTATGACAGGACTGCTTCTGGGCTCTGGGGAAGTATGGTCAGAATCAACGTGCAAACCCAGCACAGTCTCATTTAGGTACTAGATTTATCAGAGCATTTTACATTATGGCCCTCTTTATTTTCTTGGGAAGTTTGCAATCGCTATATTATTTGAAACACTAATACAGACACATAGGAGACCATCTGTAAGGAGTACACAGTGGTTCAGGAGCTTTGTGGCAGAGAAATGCAGAGAAGGGAGAAGTCACTGGGGCCTGCCTCCATCAGGTAGTGATGCATCATCTTTAATCTCTCCCTAGCCATTCCATCCTTCTGCTGTGTTCACAGGGTGCTTTGCCTTATCTTAAAAAAAAAAAGCGACAGAAAATGGATCCTTCTTTATTCTGCTGCTCCTTCCAGGTATCCTTAGAGCACCCCATCCCCTGGGCCGTGAACACAGAGGTGGACACAGTGAGTGACTGGTCAGTCTCAAGACGGCCCCGTGATCCAGCCAGGCCCCTCAGCGGGGATTTCACCCTGGCTCTGACAAGAAGAAATCTTTCCCTTCTGGCCACAGATCCTGGAGTTGCTTGTGAAAATGGAGAAGCAAACCTGAGTAAGGAGAAATGAGAGGAGAACAGGAGTGGGGAAAAATGAGACCAAACTTTGACATTTGTTTCTGAGCTATCCATAAGATCAGAGCTGCCCTCCTCTCCTGTTTAGGTGGTCTATAAATCCCTCTCCCAAGTGGCCTTTTAAAAAGCCTTCTTACAGTCTCCTTTACCCCTTTTGGTTTAACCTTCACAGGGCTCTCAGAATGATCCTTCAAAAACCCAAGTCAGATGATGACATTTATTTCTGATCAGTCTTTTCCTTACTTGCCATTGACCTCTGAATGAACTTCGAAGTTTTTGAAATGGCCTACAAGGACCATACAGCCAGGCTGTTGGCTACCTTCCCAACCAACTTTTCTACCACTGTCTCCTTCCCCAGTGGTGCTCCAGCCATACTGATCTCCTTGGGAATTTCCCCTATGCCACCAACACATTCCTGGTTGAGGACTTTGCTCTTGCTATTTTCTCTGCCTTACATGTTTTTCCTTCATGTATTCCCATGGCTCACTCCTTCACTTCGTTCAGTGTCACTGGAAAGGGAGACCTTCCCTGTCATTCATCACTCTTTTACCTTCTTGTAGTATTCTTAATAGCACTTGGAAGTGCTTATCATTAGACAGATCTTTTGTTTATAAAGCATTTCCATACTAAGTATGTTAGCTGCATAGGCAGGCAACATACTAAAATGTTAGGCTCCTGGCTGCATGAATGTCTTGCTCACCACTGAATCCCTAGTACCTTGAAAAAATGTCTTGCATATAAAAAACACCTGATAAACATTTGTTAACTTGATGACAAATCATTAAGTTATATAGAATTGGATTTCTGTAACTTGCAACCAATACTTTTAAATTTCAGATGAAGAAAGTAAAGCAATTTAGTTAAGGTAGACTAACGATGCAATAAGCATGTGACTTTAGCTCCTAGGTTTAATCTTGGAGACTTATGTGCAATCTGCCTTTTAAAATGGAAAGCAGTAAATTGTCATACAGATCTAGGTTTGATATCATTTAACTGTGTGAGTTTAGAAGTCGTGATTTTCTTCATCAGTAAGATGTGAATTATAATATCTACCTTATAGGGCTATTGTAAGAATTCAATTAAATTGGATAACTTACAGAATGCACCAGGCTCATTACAGACAAACTATAAAAGTTAGTTCTTTTATTGTCCCCTTTCCTTAGTTCTTCCTTCAAATATTCTTACATTATTTAATTTTATGAAGGACAAAAAACTCCAAACAAGCAAAATTCCTTCACTTGTGATAACTAGTTGACAAAAGCATGAAACTGTTAAAGCATGAACTTGATAGAAATGGACTTTAAAACACAGTTTTGGTTTATTGGGGGTAGAAATGTATGGTCCCCAAAATATTTACACTGGACTGTGACTAGGATGAAGTGACACAGGTCCCCATATTATCAAGAGGTATGCTGATGATCCTTATGTGGTTTAAACTAGCTTAACATGTGTTCCGTGAGAATAAGAGATTTCATTTAGTTTTTACCTAACATATATTGCACATGGACATCACCAGATGGTCAATACTGAAATCAGATTGATTATATTCTTTGCAGCCAAGGATGGAGAAGCTCTATACAATCAGCAAAAACAAGACCAGGAGCTGACTGTGGCTCAGATCATCAGATCCTTATTGCCAAATTCAGACTTAAATTGAAGAAAGTAGGGAAAACCACTAGGCCATTCAGATATGACCTAAATCAAATCTCTTATGATTATACAGTAGAGGTGACAATAGATTCAAGGGATTAGATCTGATAGACAGAGTGCCTGAAGAACTATGGATGGAGATTTCTAACATTGTACAAGAGGCAGTGACCAAAACTATCCCCCCAAAAAAGAAATGCAAAAAGGCAAAGTGGTTGTCTGAGGAGGCCTTACAAATAGCTGAGAAAGAAGAGAAGTGAAAGTCAAAGGAGAAAGGGAAAGACATACCTAACTGAATGCAGAGTTCCAGAGAAGAGCAAGGAGAGATAAGAAAGCCTTTTTAAGTGCACTATGCAAAGAAATAGAAGAAAATAATAGAATGGGAAAGACTAAAGATCTCTTCAAGAAGATCAGAGCTCCCTAGGGAACATTTCATGCAAAGATGGACACAATAAAGGGCAGAAATGGCAAGATCCTAACAGAAGCAGAAGAGATGGCAAGAATACACAGAAGAACTGTACAAAAAAGTTCTTAATGACCCAGATAACCACGATGGTGTGGTCACTCACCTAGAGACAGACATCCTAGAGTGAGAAGTCAAGTGGGCCTTAGGAAGCATTCCTAAGAGCAAAGCTAGTGGAGGTGATGGATTTCCAGGTGAACTATTTCAAATCCTAAAAGATGATGCTATGAAAGTGTTGCACTCAACATGCCAGCAAATTTGGAAAGCTCAGTAGTGGCCACAGGACTGGAAAAGATCTGTTTTCATTCCATTCCCAAAGAAAGGCAATGCCAAAGAAGGTTCAAACTACCATACAGTTGTGCTCATTTCACATGCTAGCAAGGTAATACTCAAAACCCTTCAAGCTAGGCTTCAGCAGTACATGACCGAGAACTTTCACATGTATAAGCTGGATTTAGAAAAGGCAGAGGAACCAGAGATAAATTGCCAACATCATAGAAAAAGCAAGGGAATTCCAGAAAAACATCTATTTCTGATTCATTGACCATGTTAAAGCTTTTGACTATGTGGATCACAACAAACTGTGGAGAATTCTTAAACAGATGGGGATACTAGACCACCTTGCCTGTCTCCTGAAAAACCTGTATGCAGATAAAGAAGCAACAGTTAGAAGTAGACATGGAAAAACGAACTGGTTCAAAACTGACAAAAGAGTACATCAAGGCTGTATATTGCCACCCTGTTTACTTAACTTATATACAAAGTACATCATGTGAAATGCTGGGCTGGATGAATCACAAGCTGGAATAAAGGTAGCCAGGAGAAATATCAACAACCTCAATCTGTAGATGATACCACTCTGATGGCAGTCAGGGAAGAGGAACTATAGAGCCTCTTGATGAGGGTGAAAAAGGAGAGTGAAAAAACCTGGCTTAAAACTCAATATTTGTAAACTAAGATCATGACTTTCAGTCCCATCACTTCATGGCAAATAGATGGGAAAAAAGTTGAAACAGTAACAGATTTTATTTTCTTGGGCTCCAAAATCACTGTGGATGGTGACTGCAGCCATGAAATTAAAAGAGGTTTGCTCCTTGGAAGAAAAGCTATGACTAAACTAGACAGTATATTAAAAAGCAGAGACATCACTTTGTTGACAAAGGTTCATATAGTCAGAGCTATGGTTTTTCCAGTAGTCACATAAGGATCTGAGCTGAGCACTGAAGAACTGATGCTTTAAAACTGTGGTGCTGGAGAAGACTCTTGAGAGTCCTCTGGACAGCAAGGAGATCAAACCAGTCAATCTGAAAGGAGATCAACCCTGAATATTCATTGGAAGGACTGATGCTGAAGCTAAAGCTCCATAATTTGGCCACCTGATGTGAAGAGCCAACTCACTGGAAAAAACCCTGATGCTGGGAAAGATTGAAGGTAGGAGGAGGAGGGGGCGACCAAGGATGAGATGGTTGGATGGCATCATCGACAAATGGCCATGAGTTTGAGCAAACTCTGGAAGATAGTAAAGGACAGGAAAGCCTGGCGTGCTGCAGTCCATGAGGGTGCAAAGAGTTGGACAAGACTCAATGACTGAACAACAACAACATATATCAGATACCTACTGCATGCTATGTATAAAACAGAGAAGAATGCAGTGGCTTATGTCCAATGGAGGAAAAATTTATGTCACATGAAAATATAATGCAAAGTAGAGTATAGGTAATGACATAAGTCCAAAGTACCGAGAAGGATGAGGCAAATGAAGAATAATTTTTTTTAAGTTGTCTTGTAAACTAAGAGCTAAAAGGAGATTTGTGATGGGTCTTTGAAGGAAGGATGGGAAATGGAGTGATGCTGAGGAGCTCAGGGAATTCCAGTCAATGCCATCTGTGTGCAGAAAGGCATGGTGGCTGGGGGAACTGTTAGGGAGCTTGGTTGGGTTAGAGTGTAAAGCAAGGTCTGAGAAGCAATGGGATGTCAAGCTGGGAAAGTAGAGTGAGACAAGGTCATGGAGGTGCCTGAATACCAGAGAGTCAACTACTCTCAGTAGAGAGGCTGTGAAGATTTCAGGAAGGAAGTAAAGCCTTAACCAAGTGAACAGGGAAGGGATCTGGTTCTTAGATCACGTTAACATTCTTTCATCACTGGGCATGTTCCTGCTAAAATAACAGTAAGTCCCTTATGCTTGAACCTTCAAGTTGAGAGCTCTCAAAGATGCAAATGTGTATCTGGTTCCAGCAAGGAACCAGATGTTGATGTTGTGCCACCAACATCAGGCATGAGTGACATTGCAGCTTGTCTCCATCTCTTATTGCTGATAATCTTTCAGCTCTACCATCCCCTACCTCCTCTAATTGCTCTCATCAGTAACTCTTTTTGCCTGTTGACTCAATGCCAGCCTCCATACTCCAGCTGTTGTACTGTTGTACTATTGTACTTTTCAAGGCACTGCAGTGTAAGGTTAAAAATGTTTTCTTTACTTTGGGGATTTGTTTTTTATGTATCATTTGTGTGAAAGGTAAGTATTATAAACTTATTACAGTACAGTACTATACAGACAACTGTGTTAGTTGGGTACTTGGGCTAATAGGTACCCACCTTATGAATGCGCTCTTGGTACAGAACTTGTTCGTATGTAGTGGACTTACTGTAATTAAAAAAAAATAGCCATCATCTTAAAGATCATAAATGCAACAGAAGAGATAAAGGTTTAGAGGGAGAAAAAAAGAGAAGAGTATAAGCATCTTCAAGTCTCAACCCAGAAAAGGTAAAACATAACCATGTGTAAAGGCTAAGAGTTGAAGACCAAGAAAAAGGGAGATATCAAGGGAGGGAAAAAAAGACTGTTAACTGAAACATGATCATGGGTATAAGTATTATTTGTGGACAGGGAATAGGCAAGAACACTTTTTATAATAACATAGGAGAAGAAAAGAGAAAGAGTAGTTCTCATAACTAAAAAATTAGTTATTACTGTAAATAAGACTATCCTTCAAACGTCCAGTTCAATGTGGCTTCTACTTTACTTCAAGTTGATAAAATGGGGAGCGGCATTATAACTCTTTGGCAGAATGATAACTAGAAGCATCATCACTCTACAAAGTATGAACCACAATTTAGTTTTTACTTTCTAGTAAAATAGCTAATGAATCGTCATCATCCCTCAGAAAAAGCATCTGAGCATCTAAGGTTAGTGGTGAGGCCTACGGCCATTAAGCCTTTATCTTTTCCACTACCCCCAGTTGTCAAGTCCTTGCTTCCCTCCTGACTCAGCTTAGATACCAATACTTGCCTTTTAATAATTTCCTGTAACACACATACTCAACTCTCTTGTTCCTTTCTCCAGTCTTCATACTTGTGTAGAAAAACCAAGTCTTGGTTATATCCAGCCCCACACAACTCCAGCATGTAGCTGGAGATATATTTATGCCATCATTTAAAATTCATGTTATTGTTGCCTGAAGGTCCTACTGTGTCCCCCTACACCATTTATTATCAAACTAAGGTCTAGGGACCAAACTGGGCCCATCACCAGTTTTGGTAAATAAAGTTTTACTGAAACACAGCCATAGCCATCAGTTAACATATTGTCTGTTGCTGCTTTCTTGTTACTACGGTAGAGTTAAAGAACTGCAACAGATACCTAATGGCCTGCAAAGGATGAAATATTTATAACCTTGCCCTTTAAAGAAAAACTTTTCTGACCTTTGTCCTAAAGGATTATTTTGTAGCTTGTTCTCTCTCAACTCTCTAACATCTGCTCCCTGATTTACTTCTAGCTGATAACATTGCTTTCTATTTCACTGAGAAAATGGAAACATTTAGAAAAGAACTCCCACAGGCTTCCAGCATCTTACCTACCAAATTACCTGCATCAGTATTATCTATACCCTACCTTTCCTTTTGCTTCCTTTTGTTATTAAGGATGGATGGACCATCCACACTCATTTCTAAAGTTAAGCCCTGCATTGGCGTCCCATTCGCTCTCAACTATTCAAAGATATTTTCTGAGAAATTTTATCATGTCTTGTGTCTTTCATTGCCCTCCCTCCACCCCTGACTCCCATCCCTGGCTCTTTATCAGATCTCTCCTACCAGCAGAGAAACAAGTGCTGCTTTGCCACCTTAAAAAACAGTCTTGGATCAATATCCTTGTCTTCCTCCTTATCAAATTTCTCTGTTTTCCTTTATATAAATGATTCTTGAAAGAGTTGCCTTTACTCAAGGTTTCCAATTTTTCCCCTTCCATCTTCACTTGAGCTTTTTCAATGAGGCTTTTATGAATAGCTTCATCATTTCACTGAAGCAGCTGTTGTTAAAGTCCATGTTGATCAGTGAAATGTCATTTCCCATTGCTCATCTCATGAGATCTAGCCGCATCACTTTACATCAACCACTCTCCTATACACGTGTCCTTCTGAGAAACCATTCTTTCTGGATCCTCCTTCGACCATAGTCTGACTCATGGCTGGTTGCTGCTCATCAACTCAATCTGTTAACGTTGACATGCCCCAAGAGCATGACCCTGAAATCTCTTCTCACGTCCACCCACCTCACTGTCTTGGTGATCTTTCAGCCACATCCACCTCACTGTCTTAGTGATCTTTTAGCCACATGATTTTATTCACACCAATAATGTGAATAAATGGGTACCAAATGTGCTCTCAAACTTAACATGCCTCCAAATAAATCCCCGACTTTCCGCTCCAAATGTTTCCATCTAAATCAGTGTCAATTCTATCTTTCTACTTGCTCAGGACAAAAACTTCAGAGGCATTCTTGATGCTTTTCTTTCTCTTGTAATATGCTTGGTAAAAATAAATTATTCATTTCTCAAGGGATAAAAGGTATCCTTTTAGACTTTTTCTCTGCCTTCTCTTACAAACACATAAAAATGGTATGCATATGATATATCTGCTTTTCTAATCTTCTCCTGTCACCTTAAATGTATGATATTTTCATTAAGAAAAATGTAGATTTTTCCTTAGTAGTTTTTAATAGTGGGTATATATATATATATATGTTTCAGTATGGATAAACTAAAACTCACTCAACATCCCCTAATTGTCAAACACGTGAGTTTGGTTCTTATTAATTGCTCTTATAAACAACACTGATGTGAATATCTTTGACTGTGATATGTGAATGATTATTTTCTCAGAACAAATCTTAGAAGTGGCGTTGCTGAAGTCAGGACCATTCTGTTTCTTTAAAGTTTATCTTTTTGTAATTTATATATAACTGTATAAAAATAAAGAAATACATTTTCTGGATTTCTAGATGAGCATGATGTACTAAGATATAGTGATGAAAACAACCCAACAAACTGTGGATGATTTAATAATGTTCTTTCACTGACTACATTTGAATTGCAGTTGTGAATCCAGTGCATGTAGAAGACGTTATATATTTGATTTCTAGAAAATGTGCCTGTGGCTGTGGATTCAAGGTCCTTTTGGTAGCTCCGTGGCTCCCTAGGAGTTCATAGACTGGCAAACCCAGCTTTGGTTAGTGATTTAGAGAAGCAATTCTCTTAGCATATGATCATAAATGGAACCCATCTCCTCTCCCATCCAAGTTGCTCACTTCTTGACATAACAAACTGTTACAGTAGGAATATTAATTCTGGTACTAAGCAGGCAAGTAAAAAGAGTTCTCATTAAAGCAGAGTAATTACACATACGTAGTCAGAATAAAGTAGGATTTTAACTGAGGGCTGTTTAAGTTAACTTCCTCGATCGAATCTTTTTATGTGCTGTGAGGGTTTCCCTCTGGAATTCATGGCAATCGCTTTAGCACTCCGCAGGCATCTGAAGAAACGTGGAAGGAGTAAGTCTGGGGACTGCCACGGCGGCAAACGCCCACTGCCGCACTCTGCTCAAACGCTTCTTGCGCTGCTGCAGTTTTGAACTCAACCACTAGATGGCGTACACTGTTCTCTGCTGGCCCCCCAGGAAAAGCATCAAGAACTCTGCTCGAATATGGGGCTCTAAGTAAAGCCAATAAAAACAAAGAGGAAAACCAACATCATCAGCACAACAAGATTTGGGGGATGTCTTTAAAACTCCGGTGTCCTTTTTTGTTGCCGCCCCCCCCGCCCCCCCAATGCAGGCCATGCTGAGTTAGAGAATAATATCAGTGTTATTTTCTTTACTTCATTTCTCCTAAGTAATTCCAAATATCTGAACTGGACAAAATCTATCTCTGATTCTCTAGCTATTTGTGGAAACCTTTTGAACTTCATACTTCAGTGCTGAAGGCAATCTAAATAGTTTATTTCCTCTTTTAGAAACTCATATGGACCAACACTTAGCAGAGACATCCTATGCTGTTATTACCAAAGACAGATTTTTTACATAGACCAGATTTTTCAGTAACTTAAAAGATCTACAGGTAAGTCCTGTGGTGTTTATGTGGCAGAGATGTAATAAACTAGAGTTTACGACTGTTCATTTGTCTATAGGAAAATTTGACCCATGCATCAATATAACTTGCATTTCTATTTATAGTATACACACAACTGGAAAAATGATTTGGCTTCCTTTGTTTTTTAGGGAATAATTCCATACAAGATGCAAACATTTTTAATTGGTAAATTGCTTTAAGAAGTGAACATTTTAAAGAAGCTGAGAGAATAAATAGAATCCTCTTCCTTAAATTTCTGTCAGGCTTGCACAAATACATAGGCATTAACTATTGATGATTTTTTTTAGTAGCTTCAATTTATCTTTTATTCTTTAGGGAACTCATCTTGAGTGGTCTTTGAGCTGTGGGTTGGGATCCCAACTCTACTGTACACTATGCATGTGCTCGTTTGCTCAGCCGTGTCTGAGTCTTTGCGACCCCATAGCTTCTCTGTTCATGGGATCTTCCAGGCAAGAAACCTGGATTGGGTGGCCATTTCCTTCTCCAAAGAATCTACCCAACCCAGGGACTGAACTCAAATCTCCTGCATCTCTTTCACTGGCAGGCAGATTCTTTACCACTAAGCCACCTGGGAAGCAATGAATTCATCTTAAATACAGTAAGTTGCCTTCAGTTAAGAAAGCAAACATTTTAGTGAAGAAGTTGATGGAATAAAAAAGTCTTACCTTAAAGTATCCCCCCAGATTTTGTAAATAACACATGCATTTAAACTATGGATGATCATTTGTAAAAAATTTTTATTGGAGTACAGTTTCTCTACAATGCTGTGTTACTTTCTGCTGTACAGCAAAATGAATCAGCTAAACATATATTTATCTCCTCTCTTTTTTGGATTTCCTTCCGATTTAGGTCACCAAAGAGCATTGAGTAGAATTCCCTGTGCTATACAGTAGGTTCTCATTAGTAATCTATTTTATACACATTAATAGCAGTGTATATATGTTAAGCCCAGTCTTCCAGTTCATCCTATCCCCACTTCCCCTTGGAATCCATATGTTTGTTCTCTATATCTGTGTCTCTTGGATGACCCTTTATGGATTAAGTAATTTCAACATATCTTGTACTCTTTCTTGTCATATTAACCTGGGTCCCGTGAATCATAGGGTCTCTCCTCATCTCAAGTGGAACTTAGCTTTCTGAATCCTTAGTAGTCAAAGATGCCTGTAGCAAATCAATATTACCATCCTTTGCGGGGAAATACAATTCAAACCAACTGAGGCCTCTGAGATGAAAAAAAATGCTCCAAGTTCATGTACACTACCCAATAATGTGACAAAAACTGCTCCAAGCTCATGTCCACTACCCAATAATGAGGTGAAAAAATGTCCATAGGTGGAACTTCAGTTGAAAATCTAAAAAGTCAGTGAAATTACAAGGCTTTAATGGTGCTTCTAAAAACAGATCTAATTTTATATTCTCATTTTTTGAATTACATTCACTTGACATTTAGAAGCAATTTTAACATAAATGTTTTTTATTAACTGAGAAACAAGTATTCTTGGGCTCTAATGATAAATGATGACTCTATTTTAAAAATACAGTCAACTCTTGATTACTCAGTGATCTGGTTCATATATTATTTTAGTATTATGATTTCTTCTGTTACCTCCTTTAATCCTGCTCTTTGGTTATTTAATTCTTTAGGGAGTAGGTGAAGCCAAAGGACAGTGGTAAATGCAAGTAAATTGATCATGTATCAGTTATGAAAAAAACTGATTTGTGTGCATGTATGTGTGTTTGTGAGGTAAGGGAACGGGATGATAAGGTTAAAATTTTATAAACTGTCAGGTATGTAGTTTGCTTGAATTCTAACAATCAAGTTTATCCCTTTACTCATACAATTTAAACTTCCTGGGTGGCTCAGATGGTAAAGTGTCTGCCTGCAATGCAGGAGACCCAGGTTCGATCCCTGGGTCAGGAAGATACCTTGGAGAAGGAAATGGCAGCCCACTCCAATATTCCTGACTGGAAAATCCCATGGACAGAGAAGCCTGGTAGGCTACAGTCCATGGTGTCACAAAGAGTTGGACATGATGAGTGACTTCACTTTCACTCATACAATTGATATTTAGAAATTGTTTTTTGCTTTTACATTGTATTTTTTAAAATTAATTTTTATTGGAGTATAGTTGCTTTACAATGTTGTTCATTTCTGCTAGACAGCACAGTGACTCAGCTATATGTAGACATATAGCCCCTCTCTTTTTGAATCCTTTCCCATCTAGGTCACCGCAGTCCATTGTATTTTGTATCTAGTTTATATTTTTAATATTTTTTAGATATTGCTTTTGTAGATATGAACCTTTTACACAAAGACTCCTAAAAGCTTTAGGCTTAATTTCTTTTTATGTACATCTTCTTATTCACGCTTCTGTGCTCATTTGCGAGTCTAGGCTGGGCCTGTAAGAGCAAGGCCAACTCGGATTGAAATGAAGGGCCCTCTCTCACCACGCTGACTTTCCTAATGAATGATGGTCAGTGTGTTAGACTAGCAGCTCCAAAACCTCTCAGGAAACATGTTGTACACATGGGTCACAGTAAATGAAGTGAAGGCACTAAATATTTTGTTTCTATTCGGCCCACTTTTAGTATATAAAAAGTATTATCGGTTCCCATATTGTTGTATTATAGGAAGTCTTAAGGAAAAAATAATGGTATTTTTATTGGTATTTTTTATTTAATGGTACAACAACAGCTTGATGATAGATTTAAGTCATAAATTGAACTGGAAAGAAAAAGTATGGAAGTGACAAGGACAAGTAGAAGAAATTCCTCATGGTTGCCTGAAATTGAGGCTATAGAATTCACATTTCCTGATGGGAGCCAGAGGAAGAACGGTAGAATTAGTCCATGATTCAGATAAAACACTTCAGACAAAACAAAGGGCTACTACAAGACTCCCAGATGTTCTTCCTTTATCTCCTCTTGAAAAGTTGGTATTCATTCATTCATACCTTCACTCATGTACTCAATAAATATTGATTGATTGATTCTATGCCAGGCATTGGACATACACAATCCTATTTTGAGAGAGTCGAGTTCTCACTAGTTCTCTTTTCATTCCATCACTTGCTTCCCTGGTGGTTCAGATGGTAAAGAATCTGTCTGCAATACAGGGGACATGAGTTTGATCCTCAGGTCAGGAAGATCCACTCGAGAAGGGAAAGGTTACCTACTCCAGTATTCTTGCCTGGAGAATCCCATGGATAGAAGAACCTGGTGGGTTACAGTCCATGGGGTCCCAAAGAGTCAGACACGACTGAGCCGCTAACACTTCCACTTTTTTCACCTTCTTCTTCCTTTCGGATCTCAATTTGCTTACAAGCTGACTTTAGAATTTGTACTTCTAGCCATTTCTCCTCTGTCATATAGACCAATATTTTCCAGTCCTTTCTGGATAACTTCCCTTAAGTCTCTCCTAGTCTTTATTTCTTCCTTCTTTCATTGATACATTCACCAAATATTCACTGAGCACCTACAATATGCCAGGCACAAAGCTGAATATGATGAATATAGACACTACAACTCAATGTTTAAGACTAAACTTATCCCCTCCTTCTCTAAGCTTGCTCTTCTTAGCTTCTTCTTTTGAGCAAAAAGGCATTAGTTCAGTTTAGCCAATCAAGCCAGACTGTCTCTTGCCTCCTACTGTCCAGCACGACAGATGAAGTTTAAATTCTACTTATGAAATGAGTTTTAATTTTTCCATTCTTTCATTGTTTTCATAGCTGTTGCAGTAAATCAGGCTCTAATTATCCCCTGCCTGGGTTATGTAATAAATGGTTACCCTGTCTCCAGTCTCTCCTTTTCTAATTCACCCTAAATTAACTTTTAAAACACAGACTTAATTATGTTATTTCCCTGCTCAAAGATTTTTGGTGACTCCCCACTGACTACAGAATAAGATCTAAATGGTTTTCACCTGACCCTTTATGCTGGCTCTCAATCCACTTTTCAGCAGTTCCCAACTCTTTGCAATTTCCTAAGTTTAAAATTTTTGTTACATTCTGCTTTTATCCTGCTGTCCTCTCTCTGCCTGGTATAATAACTCATCATATTTGTGTGTCATTTTCCAGTTTACAAGGGATTTTTCCCCAAGCACCTTCCATTAGGTAGGCAGGATCATGTCCCAGAACTAAAACCAAAAGAGCTGGGGCTCTGAAGATGTAAATAATTTGATGAGGACCTCATGATTAGCAAGAGATCCCAGATACTAAACATCAAGGGGATCAAGCACCAAAAAACAAACTATATTGAGATGCAGCACTTTTACTGAATAAAATGAATTTGAGACCTAGGTTGCCCTTGGTATTTGGTGTCATATATTTTTATCTAAGAGCTTCGTTTACACAGAAAGCCAGTTCTTCCTTTCTTCCTTTGGCTGCTTTGGGTCTTAGTTGTGCTCCAGGGCGTGTAAAATCTTCTTGGACCAGGGATCGAACCCACGTCCCCTGCAACAGCAGGTAGATTCTTATCCACTGGACCACCAAGGAAGTCCCAGAAAGTCAATTCTTAAATTCCATATATCTTTGGATTTATTATACTCTGACAGAGTTTAAAAACAATTTCAACTATAATTTTATAGTCACTATGGTAAAGCTCTATCCTATTTTCATTCTTTGTGTATCTTTATAGTGATATAAATAAACTCACAAGATTGATACACCCTAGCTTTCACGAACATTTTGTAAAAATAGCACCTGCTAGTTTCATCAAAATGTTTAACATACTGTGCTAATCTGATGGGGTTGCAGAGTCAGACATGACTGAGAAAGTACCTATTTTGTGCCACTATGGTAGTCCCTTAATGAGCAGTCCATACAAAAGAATACACTTTAAAAGCTTGCCACAATTTTCGCATATGAACTATAAGATATGAGTCTAACCCAGAAGTCCACTATTCAAAGACCTGAATGAATTGGAATTTCTCTCATCATTACCAATGATAAGCACCTAGAAGCCTTACCGTATAACATTTTATGTATACCTCAAACAGCCTGAAGTGACTTCTATTCAAATTGATCACTGTAGGAATAAGATGTAAAGGTAAACTGGCTTTGCTGACTGTCCGTGTATTGATTTCCAGGGTTCCTTAAGCTGCTAGTGTAGTTTAGGTACCACTCAGTCATTTCTTCAATAATTATTACATGTACTTGACACAGTGGCTATAAAGATACATAAGGGACAGATGCTTTCAGTCTAGGAAGATAGACTAGACTAGGTATTTATTTATTTTGGTTTCATAATTGTACCTTTTCACTTTGTATAAAATACGTTAATACAAATAATTCTTTAAAAAGTGCAATATATTTTACTTTTATAGATATTATTGACTTTGCTGCTTTTAGAAGGAACTTCACATTAAAATAAGTATATTTGGAAAATGTTAGAAAACAGGAAATACACACATACACACACCCCTATAGCTTAGTCTCATGACTGGATTTTCTCTTCTTTTTTTCAAAGTTTATTTTATTTTATATTGGAGTATATCGTTGATTTACAATGTTATATTAGTTTCAGATATACAGCAAAGTGTACATTTATACATGTATATATGTCTATTCTTTTTAAAATTCATTTCTCATTTAGGTTATTATAGAATATTGAGGAGTTTTCTGTACAGTACAGCAGGTCTTTGTTGATCATCTATTTTCTATATATGTAGTAGTGTGTATATGTTATCCTAAACTCCTAATTTAACCCCCCCACTTCAGAAAGCAGACATTTAAGCAATTATAACACAAACAAACAAAAAGCTTTCGGAAGGTAGGTTTGGGCAGTGAACTGTGACAACACAGAAGAGAAACCAATTACTTGTTAGAGGGGGGTCAAGAGTTACCTTGGCACTTGGTCAGAAGGACATTTATGGCCATGTGGGTGTAACACTATGTGCTCTTGTAGTAATCTTTGTTCTTTAGTTGCTCAGTCATGTCTGACTCTTTGTGACTCCATGAACTGCAGCACGCCAGGATTCCCCATCCTGCACCATTTCCTCAAGCTTGCTCAAACTCATGTCCATTGAGACAATGATGCCATCCAACCATCTCATCCTCTGTCGCCCCCTTCCCCTCTTGCCCTCATGGTCTTTTCCAGTGAGTTGTCTCTTCACATCAGGTGACCAAAGTATTACCTAATTTTATCTTGACCTAGCACATTATATAGAACTGATTCCTGTATGTTTCCTGTGAAAACTGTGATGACCTTAATAAGGGCGATGTCCTATTTGTATCCTAAATTCTAAGCACAAAGCTCGAAACAGAGCAAGTGTTGCATAAAGTGAAGTGAAAGTGTAAGTCGCTCAGTCGTGTCTGACTCTTTGCAACCCCATGGGCTATACAGTCCATGAAATTCTCCAGGCCAGAATACTGGAGTGGGTAGCTTTTCCCTTCTCCAGGGCATCTTCCCAACCCAGGGATTGGGTTGGGTTGATTTAACCCAGGGATCAAATCAAGGTCTCTCACATTGCAGGCAGATTCTTTACTAGCTGAGCCACAAGGGAAGCCCAAGTGTTGCATAACTTACATGGAATTAGAACCAAGAGCATTCTGTGCAGGAGAAAGAGTATCTGCAATGGCCCAGGGTCAGAATGGCTGCATCTCAGGGATCTGAGTGTAGTTTGGAGAAGTTGGAGGAAAGGAGAGGGATGGGAGAATGAGCACATAGTGAATCCAAGGAGGCAGGCTTCAGAAGCCGTGCTGGGTTGAAGCTCACCTTCGGGGAATCCTGTTTTGGGAATTTGCTGAAGGTTTTGTGCTAGGTATCCACAATGTGAATGGAGATTAAGAAAAGGATTAAAGTGGATGCAGAAGATAAAAGTGACAACACGCTGATAAGATGAAAAAGGGATTGGATGAGAGGGACATGTCAGGGATGACACTTAGGTTCTCAGGTTGGGGAGATGCGGAGATGCGGATGTCATTCACTGCGACAGAGAACAAGAAGACAATGGGTGTGAAGGCAAGATAACAATTTTAAGGCTAAGTGGAGATGTTCAGAGAGCACTTGGAAATACAGTAATCAGTTGCAATAGAGAAGTCTGGGAAGGAAATGCAGATTAGGGTTAGGGATAGGGTCAAGGTCAGGGTTAATGGTCCACCATGAGCTGTTACGGATGCCATGCTGCAGGAAAAGTGTTCAGGATAAGAAGAGGGCTCAGGATGATAGTCTGGCCAACACAAGTGCTTACAGAGTAACTGGAAAAAGTGGCATTTATGATTACCTGAGAAAGCACATTTTTTGCAAAGTTATATTTTTGGAGTCAGGAGATGACTTAACCAGATGGATACAGTTTTCATTTGAGATGAAGGACATATTAGAGACACTAGAAAAATGATACCGATGAACCTATTTGCAGGGCGGGGAGAGGGACGAAGACATAGAGAGCTGACATGTGGACGCAGAGGGGAGGGGGACAGGGGGGTGAATCGGGAGGTTGGCACTGACACATAATATACTACGATGCATTAACTAGATAGCTGGTGGGATGCTGCTGTCCAGCGCAGAGTGCTCAGCTCAGGGCTCAGTGATGCCCTAGAGGGGTGGGATGGGGGAACGGCAGGGAGGTCAAAGAGAGAGGGGATACATGGACACACATAGCTGATTCACTTTGTTGTATAGCAGAAACGAACACACCATTGTCAAGCAGTTATACCCAAGCAATAATACAAAATGAAGTACTAGAAGTACAGAATGGATGCTCTCTGGACCAGAAGTCATTAAGAAATAAACACTCTGAATTCCCCATGATTTCAAGACCATGCCCACCAAGCTTCCTCATGTATGGACAATGTTAATAATGGTCATGACTCTTCTCTTCCTCAAGTTCTTCCTCTTCTCCTGGCTTGCAAGCACATGTATTTAAAGACTATCCCCTTCACATTAGTCTTACTGAATGGAAACCTGGGAGAATGGTGAGATGGAAAAGTGGCAAGAGGAGAAATGCACTTGTGGAGAACAAAGCATGTTCTCTGCAGAGAAGGCTCTTTACTCCTGTGCGGGCCAAGTGTGTTGGTTCTCTGAGGCTGGCAATTTCTAAGTCACTCTAACAACGACACCCTCCATTCCATAGCTCTGGACACTTAGATGACATGGGGAGGCAGGGGACAACCAAAGTAGAAAAGACACATTTGAAGTTGACTTACATACATCACCATGGGCTTCCCTTGTAGCTCAGTCAGTAGAGGATCTGCCTGCAATGCAGTAGACCTGGGTTCGATTCCTAGATTGGGAAGATCCCCTGGAGAAGGAAATGGCAACCCACTCTAGTAGTCTTTTCTGGAGAATCCCAGGGAAAGAGGACCCTGGCAGGCTACAGTCCGTGCGGTCACAAGAGTTGAACATGACTTAGTGAACCATCCCCACTATATATACCACCATGCATAAAACAGATAGCTGGCAGGAAGCCACTGTATGGAGCAAGGAGTCCAGCTTGGTGCTCTGTGGTGACTTAGAGGAGTGGGATGAGGGGTGGGTGAGAGGGAGGCCAGGAGGGATGGGATACGTATGTATACATATAGCTGATTCACTTTTCTGTACAGCAGAAACTAATACAACACTGTATAGCAATTTTTAATTGGGTTAAAAATTATATTAAAAATGAAATTAATTTTTAAATTAAACAAAAAAATTAAATTAAAAAAATGACCCTGCCAAGAGGAAACCTGGGCATTTCTTAGTATAGCTTTCCCCTGAGCAACTCAGAGTGTTAATCCAAGAGTAATTTACAGTCAGCCCTTTGTATCGAGATTCCTCCACATACAGTTCAACCAAATACCAAGGTAATATTAGTATTTACTACTGAAAAATATCTGTGTATAAGTGTTTCTGTGCAGTTTGAACCCACATTGTTCAAGGATCAACTGTAAGTGTGCAGAGTAACACTCCACTTGGGAAGTTTTCGAGAGGCAAAAGTGTCCGCGAACCCTGATGCCCTGTTACCACAGATCATAAGAACCTGCAGAGGTAAGAGGTCAGAAGCAAGCCATGCATTTAAGGGATAAAAGAGAGGGGGAAAATGGCTTTCAAGCTAGATTTATATTGGAGTTAATAATACTCATTAAAAGTGATGTGTTATTGACATCTACATTCCCTGAACATCAGTTAGGGCTTGATGTCCACAAAATTTACAATTTTACCTGCTTTTCAATTAGTTGGCTCTTGGCCACCTGATGCGAAGAGCAGACTTATTAGAAAAGACCCTGATGCTGGGAAAGGTTGAAGACAGGAGGAGAAGGGAATGACAGAAGATGAAATGATTGGATGGCATCACCGATTCAGTGGAAATGAGTTAGAGCAAATTCTGGGGGATGGTGAAGGACAGGGAAGCCTGGCATGCTGCAATCCATGGGGTCACAGAGAGTCAGATGTGCCTTAGCGACTGAACAATAATTCAGTTCAATAAGGGCTCCTCTTCTACCCTGGCACGTTTGTTTTATATGAATTATTAATCAAACTCTGCTTTTTCACATGACTGGTCTTCCTCAGTTCCCAACCTGAACATCTCTGTGTGATAATAACGTTCAAACACCTAATGCCCCAGTGGATACAAGTTTGGGGACACCTTCTCCAGAAATCCCTTTCTGCCTTCAGATCTCAAAAGCTGTGAACCCACTCACCTGATTCACCCATATTAAATCTGCAAATACCCATCTGACCTTGAAAAACATACAGTGTCACTCTCACACGGGACACTTCTGGCAAGGCATTTTCTTTTATCATTTAGTGCCCATCAGAGGCCCCAGCTCAAACCAGTGTCATCCCTCAGATATGCAGCACCTTTTCTTTATCAACAATGAGCCTCAAGTCTAATGCAACATGGACAACAAAGATGAAAAAGAGAGAGAAATGTAACTAAAAGGAACTTGGGAAAAGGGGGAGGAGCCGTACAGTAAATGCGTAGAAGCTCACAGGGCCCGACAGGGATCTACGCCATTGAAGGCAGTGGTCTCAGTTCTCATCTCACACACTTGTGCTTTCTGCCAATGGTGAGCCAAACCATGAATTTTCACTTTGTCACATAATGTGTGCAAAGCACAAGACTGTACCATGGAGACGGTCTTCAACATGGCCAACAGAATCACAGGGCAGACAAGACATCCACCTTCAAAAAGTTAAACAAATCCTCACTGTCATTCTTACTATGGAGGATGGACTTAGGATGATATTGGCTTCAGGGTTGGCCTGTACCTGGTGGGCAGGTTTGGGGGGCATCTTGTCACTGTCTCCTTGCTACCAGCCTCCACTTCAGTTTGTTTACTTGATAGTGGGCCAGTTTGACTCAGAAGAAAATATAATATGGCTCAGGTTTTAAGGAACTCTGGTAAGCCAGACTAGGTATTACAGTTACAAAGAACTGAAAAAATGTATCTGTATTTTGACACTGTCAGTTGAAGAGCTTGGTGTGTAATAAAAGGTGGCCTCATGAATAGGGAATGCCAAGCATCTTCTGACCGCCCTGCAGAACCACTCTCCACGTCTGGGGACCCTCTTGGTTCTTTCAGGTGCTGATGCCCCTGGCCACATCTCGGGGCCACCTTTCCTCTGGCTTCTGACTGGATTTGGTTTCAGAAGACTGAGGGAGGGAGGAGAGAAAGGTCAGGGCATTTCTTCCCCTAGCTTCCTTCTTCTGGGCCAGTGTGGGCTGCCTTCCTTGTTGGAACGAAGCTTCTACTGAGGTCATTTCAAAATAGCCCTCTGTCTCTGGTTCTGGAAACTTCTCCCTGCCTTTGCCTTTCAGCCCCTAAGGCTGGTGTCAGTGTCCCACTGTCTTAGCACTGGCAAGCAAGGAAATGGGGTACACAACTCCTTGAGATGTTCTTAGCCCTTGCCTACATCTCTCTATGTAGCTCTCATAATTATACATCTTCTGTTTCCTGGTATTCACCAAATATGCTTTAGCTTTAATATGGCACCTGTGAGTTCTTACCTCTGCATTATTTGCAAACAAGGAATTCATTATTTTACATCCAAAATGGCTTGAGTGAATGAAAAGCTTCTGACATGTACTTTTCTAAATAATCCAGTTGAAAAAAAAATACCATGTTAAAAAGAGTTCGAATAATGTCAGTTACAGGTCAAAGAACTCCTAATAAGGTTTCATGGAACATGGCTTAATAGAAAGAGCACTAAATAAATTAGGTCAGAAGCCACAGGTCTGAGTCACAGATTCATCAATTATTGCATGACCTTGACAAGTAACTTAACTGCTCTGAACTTTAGTTTTCTCATATATCAACCAGTGATAATAATGCCTGTCCTGTTTATCTCACAGGGTTATTGTGGGGGATCTGATGAATGACAGATGTGAAAATGATTTCCAATTGTGAGGATTAGATAGGGATATAACCCAGAACATTTCTGAGGATAAAATTTATCCAATAAAGAAACATGTAAAGTTTCATTATCCTAGAAAGTCCACAATACCTGTCCATTTTTACCCTTAAAATGACAGTGACAAGATAAAAGCACTGTCCAGTTTAAGAGGCAGGTTCTGAAGCTAACTGTTTGGTCACGAATTTGACCGCACCATGAATAAGCTTGGACATACTCCTCAACTTGGTTGTATCATCAATAAAATGGGATGGTAATGATCTCAGCCTCACATTGCTACTGCAAGTATTGAATGGATCATCGTGAGAGCATGGAGTACAGTGTCTCCCACAGAGAAGTTCTTCATCTATACTGGCTTCAGCCTCGAGATGGAGAGAGAGTCCCTCAGTAAAGACAGGATGAGACAAGGTGCAGTATCCAGCTTCTGGAGTCAAAACTTCATGTTTTGGAATATTATCTCATATATTTATTAACTGTAAGTTTGAACAAGTTATTTAGTCTTTCTGAACTCTAGGTTTATATATATATATTCAACAGGCTAAATATATCTGCCTTAAAATGGAACCTGGTGAACACCAAATAATAGGTATGTAATGTGCCTAACTGGTGGCTCAGACAGTGAAGAATCTGCCCACAAAGAAGGAGACTCGGGCTCAATCCCTGGGTTGGGAAGATTCCTCTGGAGAAGAGAATGGCTACCCACTCCAGTATTCTTGCCTGGAGAATTCCATGGATGAAGTAGTCTGTCAGGCCACAGTCCACGGGACTGCAAAGAGTCAGACATGACTGAGTGACTTACACACACAATGTGCTTAACACAATGTTGGATACATAATAAATATTCAATTAAAACTGTCATTACTATTTTGGTGTTGCTAAAATCAAAACCCCTCCTCCTTGTCTTTTTAGCTCTTAATTCTTTTGGATGAATAGTCTGCAAAGAGGCTGGTTTACACAATAAGTATTTGCAAGTTCAAAGATAGAGAATCCTAACGACACATATTTAAGGGCTGGACATATCTTTGAAAGGCTGATGTCTTGGCTCAGCAGTATATGACATCCTGGAGAAGGGAATGGCTACCCACTCCAGTAATGAGACAATGTTTAGCCACTTTTGGTACTTGCCTGTGGCCCTGGAAAATGAGAGTTAATCCCGATTCAGCATTTGCCCAGTGTCTGTGGGGTGTAGCTGTGACCCAGGCAGGGGAGTAGAAGTGATTAACAGGGTAAATATAATATCTGCCTCCATGCTGTTGCCTGAGAAAGTATTTCATTTATTTTCAGAACAGAATCTGTCTTGAAGTTAAAAGTGAAGGTCACAAAATATTCCCTTTGGGAGTATACGGCTTGCGACTTAAGAGTATGATCTCTGTTCGAACTTTGGCTTTGATTTTTATTCATGGTGTTGGACAAGTTATTTTACCTGTTTATTCCATGGTTCCTCCTCTATAAAATAGGAGTTCATAGTAGAACTTGCAACATTGATTGATTGTTGAGAGGACTAAATGAGCTAATACATGTATAAATGTCTTAGGACAATAAATGTTAGTTATGCTTCCCAAGGTAAGTATTATTTTATGACAAAGTGGTGTTGTTTGTGAATAAAATTGAAATGTCCTTAGATTAGAGTGCAAGAGCTAGCAAACTATGACTTGCAGGTCATATCCACCCCTCCACTTTTTTTTCCCCCCGTAAACCTAACCTCATTGGAAACCAAGTGAAAAATTATTTGTTTGGCTCTGCTGGTCTTAGTGCAGCATGCGGGATCTTGGGTCTTCCATGTGGCACCTAGTTTCCTGACCAGGGATTGAACCCAGGCCCCCTTCATCGAGAGGATGGAGACTTAACCATTGGATGACCAGGGAAGTCCCTCTCCACTTATTTTTATAAATAAAATTTTATTGGAACAGAGTTGCAATTATTCATTTACTTACTCTCTATGGCTGCTTCCATGCTACGTTGGTAGCTGAGTATACCTGTGATGGAGATCTTATGGCTAGAGGCCCTGAATATTTACTCTCTGGCTCTTGATGGAAAAATTTTGCTGACTCCTGGATAGACAGCTACTACTAACATATTCTTCTCAAAGGGAAAAGCTGGCATAGAAATTATTTATTCTGGGGAAATATGTTTATATTCACGCCTCTGCACTCTGTCAAGTGACATATTATACACTGCAAACAAGTGCAGCTCAGAAGACCTTGGAAGGTACTGCTTTCTGCTCTCCCTGCCCCCACCAGTTCTGCTTAAGGAAACAACGTGCATGAGGTGATGCTACTAACCTACTTTCAGCAGAATAAATATCCTGTTATTTTCCAGTAATGTTAATGAGTGTTCACGCTTCCAGCTGCAATTAGGGAATTGAACTCTCTCTCATCCTTGACTTTTCTCAGACCATGATAGAATCAGGCAGTGGCTATCATTTCTGTAAATAACTGAACTTTATTTGGTAAAAGGCACAAAGTTGCTTCTTCAAAAAAAAAAGATATGTATTTCATGTTTCTATTCCTTCTTCTTTTTTTTTAAACAAAAAAGAGTATGTCAACATATAATAAATGCTGGAGAGGATGTGGAGAAAAAGGAACCCCCTCCACTGTTGGTGGGAATATAAATTGGTGCAGCCACCATGGAGAACAGTATGGAGGTTCTTTAAAAAACTAAAAGTATAGTTACTGTATAATCCAGCAATCCCACTCCTGGGCATATATCCAGAGAAAACTCTAATTCAAAAAGATACATGTACCCCCAGTGTTCATAGCAGCACTATTTACAGTAGCCAAGACATGGAAGCAACCTAAAAGATCGCTGACAGATGAACGGATAAAGAGGATGTGGTATATATCCATAATGGAATATTGCTTAGCCATAAAAAAGAAGGAAATAATCTCATTTGCAGCAATATGGATGGACCTGGAGAGTATCACTCTGAATGAAGTAAGCCAGTCGAAGACAAATATCATATGCTGTTGCTTATATGTGGAATCTAAAAAAAAACAATCCAAATGAACTTATTTACAAAATAGAAATAGACACACAGACATAGCAAACAAACTTATGACTATCAAAGGGGGCAAGGGGAAGGGATAAATTAGGAGTTTCGGATTAGAATATACAGACTACTATATATAAAATAGATTACTAAGAAGGAAATACTGTATAGCTCAGGGTACTACTATACTCAATATCTTGTAATAACCTATAGTGGAAAATCATCTAAAAACATATAACTGAATCTCTTCGCTGTGCACTTGAAACTAACACAGCATTATTAATCCACTATGCTGTTGTTCAGTCACTAAGTCATGTCTGACTCTGTGACCCCGTGGACTGCAGCACATCAGGCTTCCCTGTCCTTCACCATCTCCTGGAGCTTGCTCAAACTCACGTCCATTGAGTTGATGATGCTACCCAACCATCTCATCCTCTATAGACACCTTCTCCTCCTGCCCTCAATCTTTCCCAGCATCAGGGTCTTTTCCAATGAGTCGGCTCCTCACATATTTTAATAAAAATTTAAAAAACAGATGAAGACATTTCTCCTAGGGAACAGAAATCACTAACAAATGTTGCATGTTTAAAAGGATGTTGATCTCAGAAAAGGTAATGTAGTTAATTCCATGGGGAAAAAGGCAAAATAAAAAGTTTCAGTTAAAAAATAAAATAATAAAACAGAGTGTGGAAAAGTTTAAATTTTTCCAGAGGTTAAGAAAGGTTATTCCCTCTAGTCAAAGTGCTGGATAGTGCCACACTTCTGGCTTCATCTTTTTTTTTTTTTTACCTGGCTTCATCTTGTACCCACATCCACTCAAGCTTTTCAGTTCAGGGCTGAAACCAGCTGGAACATGGCATAGAAGATGAATGCCCAATGCTGAGATTAGCAAGTGAACTGGATGTTAAAGATACATATAAATTATGAGAACTAGTGTTGATTACTTTCTGAATTAGATCAAGAAACCTATTTATATGTATTTGTAACAAACACAATATAGGATATCAAACCTTGCAAATTGACTAATAAGATTGAAAGCAAATAACCATTACACTTCTCCTTAATTCATCTGCACATGTACCTTTTGGTTATCATTCAGGTGGGGGAAATGATTTGGGTTTTTGACAATAATAAAGACAAAAAAGGATGCTTTATCATTTTTTTTTAAATGCAAGCTGTAACATGGAAGAAGTAATTTAATCCTAGGAAATTTTATGCACACACAAGAACAGCTACTGATATTTGGTAAAGTTAATGATTTTGGTAGTGAAAAACTTCAAGCAAATTTATGAGTGAACAGGAAACAAAGATCTGAGATTTACCAATGCAACCAGGCTGAGGAATACCTCAGCATCATTAGTACAAAATAAATCAGACCACACTGAGAGCAAAATGCACAGCCTTTCCCTCTTTAGGAAACTGTATTTTGACACACAGGCCTTATAATTTTTGTAAGTGAAGGAATTACAAGACCCCAGGAAGTATAAATCACCTCTTTCTAAAATAATTCTCAGCTAGAAATAACCCAATATGTATCATATTCTTTCTTCAATCTTCAATTAACAACAAAGGGGACAGTGGCAATCTCAAGAAACAAACATACATATTTAGGATATGAATATATTCTGCTTGGGCAGAGAATATTCCATTTTATTCTACATAAAAGGCAAGTCTAGTCTTGCTTCACATTTAACTCTTTTTACAATTTGTGCTTGGCCATTACTACTATAATGAGAAACAGAAGAGGGTACAGGCTCTGGAGCTTTATTTGGGTACACATTTTGGCTCTGCCATTTACCATCTGCGTGACCTTGAGCAAATGGCTTAATGTCTCTGTACTTCCATTTCTTCTTCTGAAGTAGAAATAACCACAGCGCCTAAAACCATAAAGTGCTGTTGTGAGACTCAAACAAATAATGCAAGTGAAGTGCCTAGAATGTGTGCCTTGCACACAACACGTGTTTCACAGTTCTTTGTTTTCTTACGTGTTCTCCTGATACGTGTCACTTGTCAACCACAGTGAGCTGAACTGGGTCTCCCCAAAAGATATGCTTAAATTCTACCCTTATTTGGAAATAGAGTTTTGGCAGATGTAATCAAGTTAAGATGAGGTCATACCAGGTTAGGGTGAACCCTAAAGCCAGTGACAGATGTCTTTATAAGAGAAAGGAGAGGAAGATTTAGATACAGACATGGAGCAGCGGCACCGGGGAGAAGGCCAGGTAAAGACCGAGCACAGACTCAAGTGATGAAGCTGCAAACCAAAGCAAACCAAGGACTGCCAGGAGCCACCAGCAACTGGGAAAACGCGAGGAAGCATTTCCCCCTGGCACGTTTGGACACTTAGATTTTGGACTTCTTGTCTCCAGACCTGTGAGAGAATATGTGTTTATTATTTTAGGCCATCTGGTTTTGGGTACTTTGTTGCGGCAGCCCCAGGAAATGAATACAGCGGGTAACCTCTATGAAAAAGTAGAGACTTGTAGGAGAGAGTGAGGTGAAGTCACGGCACCTAGAAGAGAAGCCACAGGTGGCTCACTGGGCGTTCTTTGAATTTAGTTATTTCATGGAGTCGCCACTCTTTAACCTTGCTTAGACTGGAACAGCTTCGGGCCAGTAGCTGGGGCGGCCGACAGCTCTCCTAAGTGACTGGGACCACATCATACGACTCTATCTAGAGCTGTGCTATTGATACAGAAGCCATTCGCCACAAAGGGATATCTAAATTCAAATTCACCAAAATGGAATAAAATTAGAAATTCAGTTTCTCAGTTGCATGAGCCACAGTTACCATGCCCCATAGCCACACAGGGCTCCTGGCTGCCATATTGGATTGTGCAGTTACAGAACATTTCCATCACAGCATAAAGTTGCATTACACAGCACTAGATGACATTGGCATTGTAATAGGATTTATTTAGAAGGCAAATAAAACAAGCAGACAGGTTGTGTAGAAAAAGGAAAGTGCCATACTCTTGTAATAGAGGTAGGCAACCCCATCATTGATGAAGGACAAAAGGAAATGTGAAGATAGTAGAATGGGTACTCGGACAGCTGCTCACAGGAAATCTCTCTTGTTGAATGGTCTATTGTTTTCCTTTTAAAGTCACCTACATCTCTGCTTTTCTGTAATTTGGAAAAAGGATATTTTATTCAATTTTTGTAAACTGAAAATTAGTACCATAGAAAACTAGCCTATATCCAATGCCAAACATCACTATAGAAGAGTATGGCTTACTTTACCTGCATCTGGTTGAGATACACCTCACACATAATTGGTTAATTTTTTGGTCCCTCAATACTGTGAAGGAGGTAAATGCTACAAAGTGACAAATGAGATCAAGAAACACGTGAGCTACACAATCTCTCTCCTCCTCTTCAGATCTAATCATACAGATGAATAAATTGCTATAAAAATACCAAAAATAAAACTAAAAACAATGACTGAATCATTTTTTTTAAATCTCATGTACTTCGTGTTCAGGTAGCAAGAAATTTAATTCCAGTCCAACCAGTCTCCTGTGATCTTTTTTTTTCCCTTTCATCTAAGATATTTTTAATGCTCAGAGGCGTTATAATAGAAAAGCATGTATTTTTGCCTGGTTTATACCCATCATCCTTACCATTACAACAAGACAAAAGCATTAAAGTAAAATTAATCATGTCAAAAGATTTTAGCAAAAACAAGTGAGACCATGCATAAAGCATTGCTTTGTCTAGTGTGAAGTCACGCTCTGATTAAAAACATATAATGAAAGTGAAAGTGATACATCATTGCCTTAGCAGTAGGATTTTCTGAAAGTGCTTTGCAGTTCTCAACATAAAAATGTGGCAAGATTTCTGTCTTTGAAACTCACAATGATTATTGTTCTAGCTAATAACTGGAATTCAATCTTAAAATCTTTTCTTTAAAGAAATTAAGACTTAATGACCAAAATACAGCCTGTCAGTAGGATTAATAGTTAGCACACACTGAAAGGAGTAGTAGTTTGCCTTGACATCCAGACACAGAGATCAGAAAGTATCTGCTCAATATTCCTCTTTTACAAAGCCATCTTTAATGCCAGCTAAATATGGTCAGGCCTTTAAGATATCTTCTGTGAAGCACAACTGTTTGCTTCATCAAAAGCAATCTCACTAATAAGTATTAAGGCATGATCACAGAGTGATCATTCCCCTGTAATGGAGTTATTTTATGTATGCTACACAAAACCAAAAATTCTAACTGACCAGATATTCACAAATACAGATTTAGCTCCTTGATGCCACCAGGGTTGCGTCATGATTCTGAAAAGAAACAGTGTGCTTATTTGCACTTTCCTTAGTTACTCATTTATTCTGACAGAGTTACTTGGATATAATAACACTCCCCCCAGCTTTCTTTTCATTGTTTTGTTGTAAGTTTGAAGGTCATTTCAATTCCCTTTTATCATCTCTATTGATGATAAAAACCATTCTGTTCTATGGGAATTATGTGTATCTCTATGACTTGAATTTATATCTGTTTTGTATAAACTATATAGATGTGTACTAGTTGGCATATAATAAACAGAAGAAATAGTAAAAATTACATAAACTCAGACATACTTAAACTATTTGTGGGAAGTCAAAATTAGAAAAATTCCCTTTCAAATGCCTTATACTAATATTTTGAGTGTACTTTAAATTTTTTCCTTCAGTATACAGGTTTGTAATCTATGAATAAAGATCTGTCCCAACAATAAAAGTCACACTGATGCACCAAGAGTTAGAAAGATGCAATGGAACAGCTGTGACTTGGGACAAATAACCGCTCGTAGAAGAAACGAGAATGCTTTGCTTGAAGAAGACTGAACCAAATATTTGTTGCACATAAGGGTGCACTGTTGTAACCATTTAGGTTATTAAACAAATTTTTGGTTATTCTTTATTTGAGAGCTTGGGAGGACTTCATTTCTCTACCTACTTTGAAGTTAGGTGTGGCCAGGTGGTTTGTTTTTGCCAATAAAATGTGCTAACTCTTAAAGAGTCAGTGTGACCTAAGAAGCTTAAAGACTCAGTGTGAAATTTTTCTTTCCCCTGCCTTGGCAACCATAAGAAGCCAAATAGTACTGGAATTTCCATCAATATGAGTACTGGAATGAGAAGAAATGGAACAGGCACCTAGGTAACTTATCATAGACATGTGATATGAAAAGAAATAAATCTTTACTTATATAAGCTACTAGGATACAGGGATCGTTGTTACTGTCTAACTAGCCTAGCCTCTAAAAGATACAGGCATTGGTACTAAGAGGACCAGTAGCTGATAACCAGGAAACTGACCCTGGAAGGTGGAAAGATGGAAATGCACATTATGGTATGGAAAACCACTTTGTGGGCACTCAAACCCAGTGCTCTGGGACAACCCAGAGGGATGGGGTGGGGAGGGAGGTGGGTGGGGTTTCAGGATGAGGGGATACAAGTGCACCTGTGGCTGATTCATGTCAATATATGGCAAAACCCACCTCAATATTGTAATCATTCTCTAATTAAAATAAATAAATAAATTTTAAAAAATTTAATAAAAATATAACATATCAAAAAAATTCTTGTTTTTATTTGGGTGGCAAATATGTTATTTAACAAACATCCATCTCCAAGAGAAGAGGTTAAAAAATAGATACGAGAGATATAAAAAATGTTGATAGTGTGTACTGGTTGCTGTTGGCTGCACTTGGCTAGATCTACAAAGAAGAGATGATCTCACAAAAAAAGTCTGCATATTTATAAGTAGCATTGAAAGAAATAGTCTCGAAAATCAGGAGTGTGCAACATTAGAAGAAGCAATGATTTTCAGACCCATCTGGGAGAAGGTGAAATTGAAAAGAATTTTGAGCAAAAGACATAAATTCAAACTCAGCTTCTGTCTGTCAGTAGAGGAATGGATAAGGAAGATGTGGTTACATATACACAACAGAGTATCACTCAGCCATAAAAAAAAAGAACAAAATAATGCCATTTGCAGCAACTGGATGGATCTAGAGATTGCCATACTGAGACATATAAGTCAGACAGAGAAAAACAAATATCATATGATATCATTTACATGTGGAATCTAAAACATGGGTACAAACGAACTTATCTACAAAATAGAAATAGAGTTACAGATATAGAAAACTATGTGTATGTATCAATCTGTCAGTTTGTACCTCCTCCCCTTCCCTTCCGGTAAACACGAGTTTGTTTTCTATATCTGTAACTCTATTTCTATTTTGTAGATAAGTTCAATTGTACCCATTTTTTAGGTTCCACATATAAATGATATAAAATAGTTAACTAAAAAGAACCTACAGTAGAGCATGGGGAACTTTGCAATGGCCTCCAAGGGAAAAGAATCTAAAAAAGAGTGGATGTAGGTATATGTATAACTGATATACTTTACTGTACCCTGAAAGTTACACAATATTGTAGACCAACTATGCTGCTGCTGCTGTGAAGTCACTTCAGTCGTGTCCGACTCTGTGCGACCCCATAGACGGCAGCCCACCAGGCTTCCCTGTCCCTGGGATTCTTCAGGCAAGAATACTGGAGTGGGTTGCCATTTCCTTCTCCAATAGACCAACTATACTCCAATAACAATTTTAAAAAGCTCAGTTAGTGACAAAAAAATTAAAAGCATGGCTTTAGAGTTCAGGATTTCTGAGCCCAAGCGACCCATTTTCTTTGCTTGGCCTTGCCGTAAACCTTCCCCTCTGCTCTAAACTAAAAAAAAAAATGTGTGGCTTTAACTGTAATTTTGCTACTTTAGAGAATCTTAGAAGAAAGTTTCAATGAAGGGTAAGACATTCAGTAAACTCTTCTAACTCAGGGAAAAGAGTAAAAAGGGAACTTCCTCAGTAAAGCCAAGTAGATATCCAAATATAGAGAGTATTAGGAAGAGAAAAGAAAGAGAGAGATGAGAGAGAGAAATGGTGATAAGGAAAAAAAGGAAAAAGCAATATAAGAAGTATATCAGAAAAGTCCACATGGTCATTGGCCATGAAGTAGATGGAAATATAAGTACAAGAGACAGCTGAGTTTATTTAGAGGATGAATTACCCAAAGACTCACAAGTTTGGACTACAAGAGGCTATGATCATTAGCAACTTAAAATAACCATCATCTGCCACATCTCCTAGACATGAAATGTACTTAGAAAACTCTTCCACTCCTAGGAAGTGCACAACCCTCAGGCTGACCTCAGGTACGGAAGAATCTCCCATACGGTGAAACCATGGCCGTGGAGAACAAAGGATGATGAGCAGAATTAGGGAGGACTCTCATCAAGGAACATACCTTTGGATAGTCACCTTTCCAAATGACTATTTGGTGGGGTTGCCAAAGTGCTATGATCTTTCTAAATTAAAGAGTCTCTCAGGCTCAACTTGTGCCTAATCCATCACTGTGCATTATGTGTGGGGGAGCCAGAAAATCTGTCTCTTTATTTGGTTTCCAGATCAAGTGAAAGTGTGAAAGTGTTAGTTGCTCAGTCATGTCCGACTCTTGGTGCTCCCATGGGCTGTAAGCTGTCAGGCTCCTCTGTTCATGGGATTCTCCAGACAAGAATAGCGGCATGGGTTTCCGTTCCCTTCTCCAGGGAATCTTTCCAACCTAGGGATATTGAACCTGGCTCTCCTGCTTTGCAGGCAGATTCTTTACCATCTGAGCCACCAGGGAAGATCAGGAGGTGTCTCAAATAAACCCTGTGGCTGAGCTGAAATGACAAATGTCATTTTTAATTGCCAGTGCAAAACGCTTACAGCTCATTCTTGCCCCTGCTGCACTGATGCTGTTACATGTTAAGACGGAGCCCTGTAAGCCTGGATCCCTGAATGATGCCCTCTGCCAACATGTGCTGGCATGTAGTGTGCATGAGAAACAAGGCTTTTGCTGATTTAAGATTTTAGGGTTGTTTGTTACCACAGCATAATCTAGCCTGTCCTGATTGACACACAGATTTTCAGACTAGAAATAGAAATATCATGCTGAATCAAAAGTGTGTCTTCTTCAGATGCTGCTGCTGCTAAGTCGCTTCAGTCGTGTCCGACTCTGTGCGACCCCATGGACAGCAGCCCACCAGGCTCCTCTGTTGACGGAGTTCTCTAGGCAAGAATACTGGAGTGGGTTGTCATTTCCTTCTCCACCCATATTACTGCAAATGACATTATTTCATTCCTTTTACTGGCTAAGTAATATTCCATTGTGTATACACCACATCTTTATTCATTCATCTTTGATGGACATTTAGGTTGTTTTCATGTCTTGGGTGTTGTAAATAGTGCTGATGTGAACATAGAGGCACATATCTTTTCTAATTGTAGTTTTTTTCTGGGTATATGTTCAGAGTGGGATTGCTGAATCATATGGCAACTCCACTTTTAGTTTTTAGGAGCCTCCATGCTTTTTTCCATAGTGGCTGCAGCAACCTACATTCTCACCAACAGTTTAGGAAGTTTCTCTTTTCTTCATGTTCTCCCCAGCATTTATTCTTTGTAGACGTTTTAATCATGGCCATTCTGACTGGTGTGATGTAGTTTTGATTTGCATCTCTGTAATAATTAGTGGTTTTTTGACATCTTTCCATATGTCTGTTGGTCATCTGAAGAAGTGGAGAAGGCAATGGCAATCCACTCCAGTACTCTTGCCTGGAAAATCCCATGGATGGAGGAGCCTGGTGGGCTGCAGTACATGGGGTCGCTAAGAGTTGGACTTGACTGAGCGACTTCACTTTCACTTTTCACTTTCATGCATTGGAGAAGGAAATGGCAACCCGCTCCAGTGTTCTTGCCTGGAGAATCCCAGGGATGGAGGAGCCTGGTGGGCTGCCGTCTATGGGGTCGCGCAGAGTCGGACACAACTGAAGCGACTTAGCAGCAGCAGCAGAAATATGGGTGGACCTAGAACTTATACTAAGCGAAGTAAGTCAGAAAGAGAAAGCAAATACCATATGATATCACTTATATGTGGAATCTAAAATATGACACAAATGAACAGATCTACCAAACAGAAATCAGACTCAACAAAACTAGAGAAAGTAGAGAACTGACTTGTGGCTGCTAAGAGGGAGGAGAGTGGTGGGTGAAGGGGTGGGATTGGGACTTTGCAGTTAGCAGATACAAACTATTATAAATAGGATGGCTGAAAAGCAAAGTCCTAGTGTATAGCCCAGGGAACTATATTCAGTATCCCATAATAAACCATAATGGAAAATAATATACATATATGTTATATATATATATAATATATTTAAAACAAAGTTACTTGATATACAGCAGAAATTAACATTGTAAATAAACTATACTTCAAAAAAATTAAGAAGGATATGTAATTAGATTAAAAAATAAAATAAAATGTATAACTGTTACAAAAAGAAAAAAACATGTCTTCTTTCTCAAATCTTGGGTGATAAGAGCAGAAGAAAAGATTCACTTCTGTCTGGTTGTAAAACAAATAGAGTCAAACAGAATAAAAATGTATCAGAAAACAACTATATTCCAGATACTGAGCCCAGAGCTTATTATATTATTTTTATTTAACTCTCACAATAAATCTAAGAAGTGAGTGTAATTATATCCACATTGTGTGTGAAAAGGATCAGAGATGAAGCAAGGGGTATATTTCAACTTAGATCTGTCTGTCCTGGAAGATGTGGCTCTGTGCGCGTGCGTGCGTGCGTGTGCGTGTGTGTGTGTGTGTGTGGTTTCATTTTTGACACTGCAACCAAGACAGATTTAAGCTGTCAAGAAATCTTCATAGAATTATGGCTTGTCAGTAATTTTACATGCAAATTTCATCACTTGCACCTCCTAATTTGCAGATTAGTCCACAAACCAAGATTATATTCTTGACCTCTAGGAGTAGGGGATTCATTCAATTAACCTGCAGTAGTTCTATTCTCTGAACATGGAACTAATCCCAGTGCCTTGGATCCGTTTAGACTTTCATGGGTGCGATGGGTCAGCACAGATTAAATCCCGTTCATCTGCTCGGAGTCTTGACTAATAGCACCTGTTGGTGAGATAGATCTGTGTGGGCCTGGGGCGGCCCCATCTGATGAAAATGGAGACCAGTGTTCTGTTCCTCATCCTACCACTAAATCATCGTGTGACTCTGCGTACAACACCTCTGCTCCGTCAGTCACTTAAAGTGAAAGCCAATGTAGTGAACTGTAGAAAGTGCCTATAGGATCTGGTTTCTGCTAATCTCTTTAGCCACACGCCGTGTTTCTTTCCCTCACTCTTTGAGTTTAGCCAAGCACCTTCTTTCTGCAAGGTCTTAAGGATTTTAGTGGCTAACTTGTGTCTGACTCTTTGCGATCCCATGGACTATATATACCCTGCCAGGCTCCTCTGTCGATGAGATTTTCTTAACTAACCTGGGGGAATCGTCTCTCACATCTTTACCTGGGCAGCTGCCTACCTTTGTCTCATCCTTCTGTTCTCAGCTCATATGTCACCTTCTTTGGTGATATCATTCATGACTCCTACACTAGATCTGATCTCTCCATTCCATGACCTTATATATTTTATACCCTTCCTTCAGAGCACCGTCACATTTTGTTATTATATACTGCTATCTGGAATTATTTATCTATTTTGCTTTTTGTTTTATATTGGAGCATAGCCGACTGACAATGTTGTGATAGTTTCAGGTAGACAGCAAAATGACTCAGCCATAGGTATACATGTATCCATTCTCCTCCAAACCCCCCTCCCAGCCAGGCTGCCACATGACATTGAGCAGAGTTCCCTGTGCTACACAGTAGGTCCTTGCTGGTTATCCATTTTAAATATAGCAGTGTGTACCTGTTGATCTCCAGCACCCTAATGGGATTATTTATTAATGCTGATTCCTCCAGTAAACTCTAGGTTTGGTGAAGACATGATGCTATTTGCTTTGACTCAGCATTGCTTTTTCTGCATCTAGAACAATGCCTGCTGCATAGAAGGTATCAACTATATTTGCAGAATGCATGAAATTAATGTGCAAAATGAGAGGGTTGAGTGAGAAGATCATTTAATTTTTCAGGGCTCACGTTCAGTGGTTTGCTAGACTTTGTCCGCAATTTGTCTACGATTGACACAGAGCAAATCTGAGCAGCCTATATCACTCATACCTCCTTCACACCAGATTCAGTAGCAAATACCGCAGCTGGTGTGTAAAGAAGACATCATCAGAATTATTGGTACCCATTCTGTCCTCTGGAGAAAAAGCGACTGCTATATTCAAGGGAGGTATATATAAGCCAGAAGTAAAGTCAGCTGGTTTTTCTAGGCACCCAACTTACTTGAATACAGTATTTGGAGTGACCACGACACATATTTTTTTTTAAAAAATCTATGAAAAATCCACTAATGCACTGGTGCATGAATACACAGTAGCAAATAATTCAAGATATATAGCAATGTGCAGCCATGGATCCCAAATTAGAATTGAGCTCATTGAAGATAAAATTAGATGCTAACATATTTTAAAAGTCCAAACAGAATTATCTCTCCTTTTTCTTTGTCCAAAGTCCTGGAAACCATTACTCCATGAACTGAAATTCAAAATTACAAGCTAATAGAGAAAAACTGCCATGCTACTTTTTAAAAGTCTTTAGATCACTGTGTTTTCACTAACAACAAAAACAAAAATGAGAGGCGTATCTCTCCTCTTGGTTCTTATTCTTGAGCCTATTTTAACAATTCCCAGAAATGGTTCTGTATAATATGGTTCTTGCTTAACTCTCCAGTCCCACCACACACTTCCTCGACTTCAGGCTGTCCCATAGATATACAAATTCATTTCAGTTTCTAGAAGGTACCAACTCTCTCTTGCTTTTTGGCACTCCCAGTATGGGGCCCTCTTATTAAAATACTTTATCATTCATCTCTTGTTAAAAATATTTGTTTATTCATTTATTTATTTGGTCTTAGTGCAGTACTGGGGAGTCTTTAGTCACAGCATGCAGGATCTTTTTAGTTGCCACATATGGGGTCTAGTTTCCTGACCTGGGATTGAACCTGAGCCTTCTGCATTGGGAGAGCTGAGTCTTAGCCACCGGACCACCAGGGAAGTCCTGATCATCTACCTCTTTGCAGCAATAATACCTACGCATTTTTCTCAGTTTTACAGAGGGTCACTTTTACAGAAGCCTTCCTAACCTCCCATGTTTAGATGAAGGGTACTTTCTGGGCTCCCATGTAAGCCCAGCTTCTCCTGTTTATTCCTCAGCACAATCTTGCTTTCATTGCCTCCTTGGGTTCTTGAGAGGAGATTTGATCACCTTTTACCTTGCCACCTAGCACAGAGTGGGTATTCAATAATTGCTTGCTTCATAAAGGAATAAGGTCTGCAGTTAAGTTTAAATGCTTCCCAGGCATTTTGAGTCATTCTGGAAGCATCTAGTTGTTTTCTGAGGTTCTCCTGCAATGCAAAATGCACTATCCACAGACTCTACCTGCCTGTCTAGAAATTAAGCTAAACAAGTTGTGGGTTTTGGTTATGGGTAATAAAGATAACATGAATAAAGGAAACATAAAGGTATAGAACCCTCAATTAAATTTACTTTTTATTTCTTTCAAAGCAAATCATCATAAGAAGTGATTATTTTCCACTAACTTGCCATCTCCACCTCTCCAATATATCCTCAAAGAACAGAAATGAACTGAAATCAAGAAACAGAAGCCCAAGAAAGGAGTCCAATTAAACTGTCAATGTGCAGGTTTATTATTCCCTGAATAACCAGCAATTAAACCATTCTCCATTGCTCAAATATTGGCGAAATATCAAATCTACATTTATCTTTTGGAATTGAAGTTCAATGTCTGACACAAGATGTGTTTTTTAGTATTCTTTCTTCAACATTTATGGAAAATATGTTTTTTTTAAAAAAAATCAAGCGTCCACCAGCCTCTCATCTCTGCGACTCTCGTAAAAGAAATTGATGACATTCAGTCCCAAAACTATTCCTGCAAGGGTAGGATCAAGTTCAAAGTCCTCCACAAACCAGACAGGAAGCCCAGGAAACCTCTGTACAATGGTTTCCTTTATTTTCTATGACTGAAAAAATACAAGTTCCCAAATCCTTTCACTGCCAAGTAGAGGACAAAGTTGTAAATTTAAAGGAAGAGGAACAAAGGCAGCTGCCCCTCCTGCTATCAGAGGGAACTGAAAGCGGCCAAAAGAAGGAACACACCTTTCTAACTCAGCTCTTCTAAATTTTATTCTAACCTTACTAAAGGGAAATCATTATCAGCACGTGGAGAGAGAAATCTATATGTTGAAATCCCTTTTCCTGGAATTGCTCAAGGAAAACAATAAGAAGCCCCGAATAAGTAGAATCTCTTATCTGAAATGTCAGCAAAACAAGGTCAATTTCAGGGAAACACTTCACCCACCAGCAAAGACAATGGTCAGCGGGGAACCCGAAGAATCGACAGCCCCTCAGGACCATCTCGTGAGAAGGAAGGTAAGCCGCTTGCACACGAGGACTTGGTGAAAACTTTTGATATGTCAGTCATACATTACAGTGGTTCACAGCAGCCACAGGGACCATTTTCCTTGATCTTTACAGGAAGGATTTAAGGGCCGTAAAGTGCAAGAGGCACGCTTTTTGCATTGGCCATTTTAGTATTCATGTCTCCTGTGCCGCTTCCTAATAAGTTAAGAATGAAACGGGAGACTGCGTGCAGGAGTGAGAAATGCAAGAAAAGCAGTACTGTAAAATAAAAATGAACAAAAGTGCATTTCAACTTCCCTCTCATTATTAACAGTCAAGAGAAACAACAATGCCAATTTTCTTGTTAATACTTAACATTTCACACTTACAAAAGGACTTAACCTTCATTTTTGCAGGGTATTTCTTAGTATGTTGCTGATAGAGGCTGGGGAGCCCTGTTACAATTTGTAATGTTGATTTTATAATGTTATATAAGTGATTTTTTTTTCCCAAAGAGAAAGATAAAAATGAAGGCTGTGTTAGCACGTTACCAAAACAATCTTTTCAGGGAGAATAAGTGTTCCCTTTGCTGTTTGGGCAGACCAAGCCACTGGCTAGCTAGACTGTTGAATTTTGTTTTCTTTATGTTAGATAGAACCACTCTTAACTTCCACTGACCTCCACCATATTCAATTTATTGTTATTTGTGGACCCCTTAAGATAGTGTTTCTAAAACATAAATAATGCAACAGAATAAAAGGTAAAGAAAGTTGTGACTGACTTTCCCCTTAATTCTTCTTTTTCTTATTATTATACATATATAAGGCATATGACTCCCTTAAGTGGGCACCTGTGTGCCCACCTGGGGATGACATCCTTCTAAAAAAAAACATGTCTGTGAGACAGGCTAGAAATGCTCAAGCCAAGTGGGCAAAGGATTCTACGATTCAAAGGCTCTAGGTAATCCCAGATTTTAGGTTTTCGCTGGTTAACTTATTTGTTAGTTCTTATGAAGAGAATCATTCAATACATAAGCAGACTCCACACCAGGAACTGTCTGCAAGCATTAATTGTCGTCTTCAACTCCTGCCAACTGGCTTAGCAGTTCTTTGGAGGAAAAAAAAATGACCACGAGCAGTTCTGCAGTCCTTTATGTTTCATTAGATTTGGGGAGAATTTGGATACCTTCTTATCCAGTAAGAAACACTTTTTCACTTATTACTGGGGCCTCCCTGGTGGTTCAGCAGTAAAGAATCTGCCTGCAATGCAGGAAACGCAGGTTTGATCCCTGGATCGGGAAGATCCCCTGGAGGAGGAAATGGCAACCCACTCCAGTATTCTTACCTGGAGAAGTCCATGAAATGAGAGCCTGGAAGGCTACAGTCCCATGGGTTTAGATGGCCCCAACAGTGTGGAAATTGATCAGTTAACTGACATATCTATTCAATTTAGCCAAATAAGATGCCTTAATTAAAAAAATACAAACCAGCAGCAGAAATCATACAGATAGACTGTCTATATTTCTCCCATAAACCTGAAAAATATGCTTTCACATGGGACCATGTAGTCACAGCCCAGAAGTTAATAAACTTGATTTTTTAAAGTGCAAGCCCAGTAAAATGAAGAGTATCATTGTCTACTATCAGTAGAGTAGACATTTATTTCAAAGTCATGCACCTTCCTGAGTATAGGAAAAAAGATCCAAGAGTTTTGAACATGTTTCTATTAGAACTTTTCTATACATTAATGTCTTTATTTCCTTCCAATTTCAAATCTGATGGAGTCAACAGAACCCATTTGTCTTTACTTCTTAGTCTGAATACATCTATGTCCAATGCATGAAAACTAGAGTAAAGGGTCTCCCTATTCCAAAATGGTGGGTTTAGTACTGGGTCTGTTACAATGTAATTTGTCTCTCCTCTACTTGGAGAGCTTGAGTTGACAGATACCTCGAAAGTATAAAGGTATATAAAGGTACACACAGTCCTCGTGCCAATATTGGTTGTAGAGTTACAACAATAGCAATAACATTCGCAATTTTTTGAGTTCCTGCTGTGTGCTTGATGATTTACCAACACAATTTTATTTTAAAAATACTCAAAGGAAAAAAAAATACTCAAAGGATGCTGACAGAATGAATAAGCCATGATTCAAGACATTTACATGACTTGCTCAAGGTCACAGACATGGGTTCAAACCTAGGTCTGACCAACTCAAGTTCATGCTTTCTTACTGCGCCTCACTAAGTAAAGAGTTAATCAGGCAATATGAAGAACTGAAGTAGGGTGACCCTATGTTCTGGTCCTACCTGTTGTGCCAGAAGAGTTAACAGATCCCCATTTCAGACTCTAAAGCTTCCCAGGTTGAACAATAAATTGGATGAGCACTCTCTGAACAAGGCTTGAAACGAACATAAGACTTTTCATAAGTTATTCAGAGTGCTTTAATTGATCTTTTTGCCTTTAATGAAGGCCTTCAAACCATTAGATAATTGGACCCTGCCTGATGTACCTGGGAAAAGAAATGTATTTGTGAGTGAGTATCATTTATTGTTTGGGTCTAATAACCCCCTGTCCCCAGGCCTCTTTTTTTGTGCTCTTTCACTAAGAATTTCTTGTCCTTCCTCTTCCCTCTCACCTCCTCTGGGTATCCACATCTCATTCTGTGTGGACCTTCTCTATTGATCAAGTGTCAGAAAATTGATTCTTTGGTTTTACTTTAGCTTGAGTTTCCGATGCATCCTGAAAAACACAGCTTGGTCACTCATTGTGGTTGTTCAAGTCATGTCCAACTCTTTGCGACCCCATGAACGGCAGCACGCCAAGCTTCCCTGTCCTTCACTATCTCTTAAGTCTGCTCAAACTCATGTCCATTGAGTTGATAATGCCATTCAACCATCCCTGGTCACCCCCTTCTCCTCCTGCCCTCAATCTTTCCCAGCATCAGGGTCACTCATTCAGATGTTTAAACTACTATGAACAATATTTTGTCAAAAAGAGAATGAATATCATTTGAGGGTATCTCTAACTTACTTTTGCCTTTTCCTTCCTAATCTGGCAGCTACCCTCCACTACTTTATTACTACAAACAGAGATGGTAGGTGTCCAGGGAGCCTTCGCATTGCAGTTTCTGGACAATGCTACTGCAGGTCTGTAGGTTTGCTGGAATAAGCCAGCTGTGAAAATGTATTATTTCAAGCACCACCTCACATGCCTCTACTCCTCTCCTGCATTTATGGCCAAACTGTTGTCCTGTTTCTATTATTTTAAAGAGTTTTCCGTAACAGAAGGGTAAACGACTTTTTAAAAAATCTGCTAAAATATATAACTGCTTCAAAAGACACAGGCAACAAGGAAATCTAACTTTCACTTTGGCGGGTTTCAAATGTATGGCTTTGATTTATGGATCAAAATTGCTCATTTATTATTTTATCTATACAGCTCTGGGCAATTTTGACAGTTAAAATTTAGTTTTATTGACCAGTGCAGCCACTGTGCCCACAAGGGGACTGGTGCGCACAGCCTGCTGCACTCAAGAAACGATGATTTTTGATTCCATGACTGAGTCAGATTGGGAATCATAACCGATGTAACAATAAGTTCCAAATCTCCATGCCCGAGGCAAGAGGTTTGCTGTAAAACACAATCACCCTTTAAGGAAGGGAGGAGAAGAATCTTGGGTGGAAGTCTGCAAGCACAATTTAATGCAGTAGGGCTAGGACTGGGGTATCTCCGACCATTCGAACAGTGGACATGGGGGCAGGGAAGCCTGGGAAGGGGGTGGTTTTCTAAAGACTGGGGACCACAGCCTAAAGGTTAATGAGCAAAGATGCCTCAAAGCAAACCGAATGTTAATTACAGAGACAATGAACTCAGTAACCATTTGGACCTGAGGAAATTTACTAGCTGACTGCTATTCAGCAAGCTTTCCCTTTTCAAAGAGCAAAAACATAACTGAAGAATTTCTCTTGAAAGAAACACAAGCAGACACACCAACTTGGTGCAGTGATCTTAGGCCAGTTTTTCCTTTAAGCCTCTTCCCATTACCCAGTTGGCCACCACTGCAATGTTAATTTAGTCTTCCACTCTAGACCTCTTGTGATACATACACAGACTTCCAAAGGGTAACAAATCAATAAAATGTCTAATTTGATTAACCATGTTTTTGAATTCATTGAGATAGCTCTACATTGAAATAAATAGGTGGGTAAAGAAAGAAAGAAAGGCACTCACTTGTGAGGATTTTCCAGGTCTTCTTTTCATCATCGTAGTACTGAACCAGATTGCTGGGGAGCCGGTCCGGCCCAGGAGGCAATCCGCCGACCAATAACAGCATTTTCTTGTTAGAGCGAATTCTTCACCCAAAACAAAAGAGGAGATGAATAACCACATTATTGTAGAGCCTTTTTAGTGGCAACAAAATCATAACCATCAAAAGAATGTTCTCTGCTTGCAGATTTCTATTTCATTTTTTCCCTGTTTCTTTTCCCATTCATTCTCAACAATTTTTTTTTTTTGAACCAAGCAGATCAGAAGCACGGCATATCCCCATACTCAAGGAATAATAAGCTCCTTTTATGCAATTTGTTAGAGGTTCATTCTAGAACGACCTTTTTCTTATATTATCCCTTTAAATCATCACTCTTTACAGCTGAGTACACATGAAATGCTCTGGAGTTGTACTAAGGTTAAGCATTAAAGTTGCATGTCAAAAATCGTATTAGTCAAAATCATTATTATAAACCATTCTCCACTCAAAGAACCTTGAAAAAATTAAGGTTATGCAGAGAGTTTGTGAGCCAACTCTTTAATCACCCGGCGAACTTCAAATACCAGTTTGCTACAATTAGTAGCATAGGGGCTAACTAGGGTGGGTTCACCAGTGCCAACAGGACTTTTTGTTTAATTTAGCTGAGACTTCTGCCTTCATGCTCTTCCCAGCTCCTCCTCCCCCTCCCCCAATCCCCGAGCACCACTGGCAACACAGCAGCACCAATTGGTAAAAATGAGGCTGCGAGGTTGTTCTGAGCCTCCCCAGAGCGGAGCCCTGCCAATGCTTGCCACTGATCCAGCGGCATGAACTTGCTCAACTGTGCAAAGTCACTCTAATTCCCTCCCTCTGTTTTTCTACCTTCTCCCCCCAGGGGGCAACCACTGAAAGGAGTGACTACCCACCCATCAAGAGCTGGCAATTCGCTGCTATTAACCGTGACTGTGATTCCCAGGCTGCCTGGCAGTTCCTGAGAACAGGCCTGCAATGTCTCATATGCAGTAAAAGCTATAAGATGCACCCTGCCCTGCACACTTGACCTGATGGATGCACGATCCTGGGAACAGTAATGGATTGAGCTCACTTGCGATTGGAGGGAGAAGGGGAGGCCCAGACCCCCACAAGGGCCCTGCTGATTTAACGGTCGCTTTACATATAATTGAACTTCTCATTTACCTGAAAGGCTGAAGGTGGTGGTGGAAGAAATGCAACAACCATCATGGAGGGGAAAAGTCAATAAACGTAAAAGGGTTCCTCTTAAATATGATCACCACCCACTGTGTGGCTCCGAGTCTATGCTTACATGTTCATCATGGTTGTTCTGATTGAAGGATGCTTGGTGAAGTATGCCCTTGTGGAGAAGCGCTGTTTGTTGGTTAAGAACCTAACATTCAGAGAGTTAACTTAATACAGTTAATGACATTTCCATGGGAAGGAAGGGAACAAGAGAATTCCTTTAATGAAACTCTAGTGCCATTGAATGATTCATGTATGGCTCATCAGGAAAAAACACTTTCTGGAGAAACTCGTATCAGGGACTCATGCATGCAGGCAGCTGTGTTTGTAGAATATTTAATGTGATATCAGCTTATGACATTAATTTTGCCACAAACAAAAATAAACTCAACTATTTTGAAGTACTTTGGAGCTATACTCACATATCTTATAGATCGGTAGTGAAAGTGAAAGTCATTCAGTTGTGTCTGACTCTGCAACCCCATGTACTATACAGTCCATGGAATTCTCCAGACCAGAACACTGGAGTGGGTAGCTGTTCCCTTCCCCAGGGGATCTTCCCAACCCAGGGATCGAACCCAGGCCTCCCACAATGCAGGCAGATTCTTTACCAGCTGAGCCACAAGGGAAGCCCATCATACAGGGTATACCTATATGAAGGTGATCATATAGATCAGTAGTTGGAAAACAAAAACAATACTAATAGTGAAAAGCTCCATATTTTGAGGATTTCAGTCATTAGGGAGGTTTGTTGAGAAAGGTTAAGGAAACTCAGTGCAGTACATAACTCTCTTTTACTTGCAAATAATACATAATTCACGTGCCATATCATCTCCAAAATGTCTGGTTACAGAACTAATATAAGACTACTTATTTTGGTTGTTCTGTAGTTTTAGCCCAAATAATCAACCACTCTCTGAGTACAAGATGACAGCAACTGTATTTTTAGACTGCTGTCAGTTTCCATGTGTGGACAGATCTGTTCAACCAGAAGTCACGATTCGTGGCTGTCGTGATTTGACACATGGACATGCTCTAGACTGAAAGTAGGGGTGCTTGTGCCTTGCTGTTGAGTCATGGCCGACTCTTTGAGACTCCACGGACTGTAGACTATCAGGCTTTGCTGTCCAGGAGGATTCTCCAGGCGAGAATACTGAAGTGGGTTGCCGTGCCCTCCTCCAGGGGATCTTCCCAACCTAGGGATCAAACCTAGGGATCAAACCTAGGTCTCCCGCAGTGCAGGCGGATTCTTCACCACCTAAGTCTGCGGAGAAGCCCAAAAGTGGGGGCAGATGGACCAATATCTACCCATTAGACATAGAGGCAAGGATTCATTGGAATGGTATGACCAAAGTCCATTACCAAATGGTAATTCGGTCTCTGTTTAAATATTTAAATAATTGTACAGCTTTAAAAAATGTGTTTCAGGAGTGAGAAAGGGAGATAAATGTATGGCTCAAATGATGCTCAGGTAAGGGTATTTCATTCACTGATAGGGCCAGTTTCCCTGGACCAGTCCCACTGGTGATTTTCAATACCTCCTGAGATGGACCATCTCTCCAGATGAGGAGAAGATCAAGGGTCTTTGTCATTACTGCCCAAAGAGCCAAAGAAGATGCCCAAAGAAGATGGAGAGTCTTTGTCCTTTCTGTCCCCTATGAACTGGACTGGGATTATCAATACATAAGCCACTGATCAGCTGGCAAATGGTAACAACTGCCATTCTGGCAGCAAAGACACGACTCAAAGCGTTAGCTGGCAAAGCAGCTAGGAGAGACTCTGCATCAACTAGGACATGTCTCTGAACCTCCCAGGACTCCTGAAGAATTACATGGAAGGAAAGGAAATTCCTCATTGGCTGCGTGTTTTCTGTAAGAGAACAGTGCTCTGAGTTTATTACTATGACCTCCCTGGTGAGTGAAGACACATTCTAAAGCTTTTGCATTGTTACATTTACATCATCCTTCATTCATTTTTATGGCATTCTTACTTGGAGTATTTTGTCCCTAAAGCTTATGTTACTCCATGATCCAACCTGATATTAATACTATTTAATTCTAAATAAAGTTTAACACTCTATCTTGTGAAAGTGAATCACACAGAAAGCAAAAATGGGATAAAACACGTGAGAAGTAGCACAGCACAGAAGAAAGAACACATAAAGCAACAAAATGCACTTGAGTGGTTTTCTTGGCATTTTCTCCATCAATTCTCAAAACGGCACTGTCTCAGGTATAGTTCACTCAACAGGGGCATAAGAAATTTCTTAGAGTCAAATAAAGTGGCAGAAACAATGTTCAGACTTAGGTCTTCTAACTACCAAGCCACTGATCTTTTTAAAATTCAAATCACTTTAAAAATTTTTATTTTAACATAAATTCTGGTTAAGACCCAGGTGACCTGGATTGTAGGGCTAATTTTGTGATTTAGCAGAGTGACTTTGTATAAATTACTTGGCTTCTTGGAGCCTATGTTTTTTTATCTTTAAATAGAGGAGTAATATCTGATCTGCATGAGGATTATATGAGACAATGAAGTGAAATGTTCTATGTAAACTCTAAGGCAAATGATTATTAAATCAATCTTTGGTGTTGACAGTGCAATGTGGGCTTTATTTCATTATGCCAAACCTGATTAGTTAAAAAAGAAAAGTGGTATTTTTCACTGAGATTCTTGTTGAGTTCATATATATAAATACAAGCTAATTAAGAGGATTTCACTACCTAGCTGTTATCATATAATTGTATGTCCTTAGAAAATTATCAATTAAATTATAATGGCTGTCTTTGAGCCTTGTTATAAGAAAATATACTTTGGACATGACATAAAACTGTGAACCTTTAAATAAAGAGACAAATAAAGAGACCTAATAGAGATTACTCTACATTTCTTATTTCTTAAGAATAAAACAAATGAGAAAAACCAACACATATTTTACTTTGATATAAATGCAATGTCAACTATTCAATTACTCCTAGAAACTAATACACGTGAATAATTCCTGTGGAAAAGCTCCCATTCTTTTACAGTGTGCAATTATAATAGTGACAATCACAATAATGACAGATAATAATGAATGCATATCAGAAATTGAAACCTCTGATTACCATGCCATTTATTTGATGTGTGTGAACTTCAATTTGAAAACACCATGAAAAAAGATACCTTGTGAACTAGAAAAGTAAAATTAGAAGGATCTGAATTAACTTGCTGAGGGGGCTTTCAATTATTCTCTTCTAAACAATTCCAGTAGAGCTTTACACGTTGAATTTTAGATTAGACAAAATCTATAATATTGCAATAGAGTTCCTTTATAAGGCAACATAGTATACTTTTTAGAAGATCTTTATATAGGAAAGTAATTTAGCCAAACTTAATCTGTTCTCTTTAAGTCTGTTAATATTTTAAAAATATTTATTTTTGCTCCTCATCTTTGCACTTCTTAGACCAAAGTAATACATTTAAAAGGGAAGTAATTAGAGAAACTTAAAGAGCTGAGAATGTCATGATTAATAATATAATTTGGATGCCTTTGGGTTCTTAGATTCCTGCTTAGAAAATATAAGGTTAAAAAGGCAATGGAATTTGAAGGTCTCCTTTGTTCCAGCTCAGTAATCACCCAACATTTACCATGTGTCACATTTGTGCGTGTGTGTGCGTATGTATGCGTGTGTGCTCGCGCGCATAGGTACTTTGGTTCCGGGGATGAATGATTGAAGAATAACCTAAAATCTCCTGGTATAAACAAATTTTTCATCATACTGGTGTTCTAAGTATGCTAAAGTCTCATTTATTTATATTTCAGTGATTTGGAACTTTAATAATTGGGAAACAGGCCAGGTAGAGTTTTCCTTCACAGGATACATATAAAAAGTTTTTATTAACTAGGTTGCAAGAAGAGTTTTAACCAATTTAAGAAGTCAGTTGGTCTGCTGGCACTTTAGAGCCATCCACCTACATTTAGGCTAAGTTCTTTTTACAGATAACAAATCATTCTCAACTATTTATTAAAGAAAATGTTCTGCAGTATTCTGAAGAATCATTAAGTCAGAGAATTAAAAGAGAAGTTTAAATTCATCTTCTTCAGGAATTCCCAAGCCTGAAAAGTCATCAGTATCAACTGAGGGGATTAAAAAACTCAGATTCTTGAGATAAATTCTTAGGTCTCAGTTTCCAGAGATTATGTTTCAGTGGGATAAGGTCTTAAAAATCAATAATGTTACAGTTTTCTGGTTGATTCTGACACACAGCCAGACTTCAGGCCACTCATTTGGTGCAGTTCTCTATATAATGTAGAAATCCTTTCAATAGTTTTATTTTTTTAATAAGAAAACATTCTTATTAACTTGGAAATTTATAAGGAAATGGATCTCAGTTTTTCAAATGCACTCTATTGTGGAAAGCTATTGGACAGTTGTGTTAGATCTATTTTTTCTTCTCTTGATGCTGAGCTGATAAGTCTTTCAGAAAAAAAGAACAAGTGCCTGGCTCTTTGTCACGGCACCTCTCCAACATTGGAAGATAGTTGCTATGTGTCTTCTCTTTTCCATGTTGAAAATTTCCCTTTCTTTCTAAAAAAGTTTTAATTTTCTTTACTATGCTGTTCACCTTCTTGAGTGTATTCCAGACAATCATTGTCCCTTTCAAAAATGTGAAGGTCAGAACTGCACACATATAACAAATACAATGTGTGATGGACATACTTTTTTAAAGGCTTTCCAAAATGACAATGGTCTTTCAGCTGGCATGGCAGTGTTGGTTCCTGTGCAGCTTTCAGCTGACTCTAAACACAGATTTTTTTTTTTTAAGCAAGACAAGCCAGGTATTCAAGTCAGTTTTTTCCCTATCCTGTATTTCTTTTAGTTAAGTATTTTTAAACATCAATGCATGCCTCTTTTTAAGTGCTTGCATATCCTCTATTGATTGAGACTTTGTTTCATCTGTCATTTAACAATTACTGAGTTTCTAAGATGTTCCAGTTTCTACTGTGTTTTAAACACTAAAGATGATAGTGTGAACAAGAGGAATAAATTCCCTATTCCTCATGGTAGTTACTTCCATCCTAGTGGGGACATCTATCAGAAACATCATGATTCTCCAAGCAAGACAACCTGTGTCTCCTGCGTCTCTAGCTTTGGCAGGCGGATTCTTTACCTGTAGATAAATATTACCTGAGCCACCTGTAGATAATAATTATTCCATCCTTCAAAAGCCAATTTTAATATTTTAAGATTTATTTTTGGCTGCATTGAGTCTTCGTTGCTGCACCAGGCTACTCTCTAGTTGCAATGAGTGGGCTTCTCAATGTGATGGCTTCTCTTGTTGTGGAGCATGGGCTCTATGTGGGCAGGCTCAATAGTTGTGGCTTGAGGGCTTAGTTGCCCCGACCTGTGGGATCCTCCCAAATATCGTACCTGTGCCCCTGGAATTGGCAGGCAGATTCCCAACCACTAGACCACCAAGGAAGCCCCAGGCTGAGTTAATTTTAACAGTCAGCCAGTTCTGGATTTAAGTTCTCTTTTTTACCACTTCATATATTTTCTATCCTTAGGCTGGTATTCAACACCTTGAAGCCTCAGTTGCCTCATCTGTAAAGTGGGAATGTTTTGAGTGTCAAAGTCATCTAAGTGTAATGGTTGAAAAGAAATGGCTGTGACTCATAAATGGAATCACCTTCCACAGCCAGTCTCTTCAGCAAAGGAAAGGCATTTTGTGCTGCTCTTGCCTTTAAAGATGAATGCCTCTGCACAGTGAGGGGGGACAAAATTGATGCTCCCAACATAATCCAGTAGAGAGAGGCTGGAGAAGACAGGAAGACATTTTAACTGTTCCCATGACTTTCCAACTTCAGTGAACTTGCTAACCCTAGAATGGCTTAGTATTTTATACAAGCATTGAGTCAAGGGGCATTTCATATCTAGTGATACAGTAGTGATGTATGGTAGTGACCTGGGAGGCAGGAAAAACTGGGAAGATGTAAACACCACCTCTGCCCCCGATCTCCCTGCCCAGGATTCACAGAAACACACAGGTTTTGAATTTCCACAGGCCATGGGATTGGAGGGGTTTGTAACAAATTTACCAGATCTTTAGCAGATCTGAAAAGCCACCAGATGACATCTGAGTTGCATATTGAAAATATTTCTATAGTCCCACAGTAATCAGGGTTTCCCAGGTACTGCTAGTGGTAAAGAATACTCCTGTCAATGCAGGAGACTCAGGAGACATGGGTTCGATCCCTGGGTCAGGAAGATTCCCTGGAGTAGGAAATGACCCCACTCCAGTACTCTTATCTGGAAAATTCCATAAACAGAGGAGCCTGGCGGGCTACAGTCCATGAGGCCGCAAAGAATAGGACACGAATGAGTGACTGAGAACTGAACACATAGTAATCAATCGATTAATGGCAACTATTATTATGCATAATTTATTAACCTTATAAAGCACTCATTTGAAAATGCATCTTTGCAATTTTGGCATTTTCTTTTATTGCTTAGAAGCCTTTTCAGGTACCATAGGTGCATTGTTTATAAACAGTCATAATATTTACTGCATAAGCAAGTTTAACAAAAATGTAAAACCATTGGGCTTCCTGCAACAATATTAGACTAGATCTCATTCATAAATTCAACCCACTCACTCCTGGCTGCCAGCTCCTTGTTAAGGAAGTCTCCAAACCTTATGATATCCAAGTCACCAGACTTTACGGTAATCTTGACTCTTCTCTCATTTTCCTGCTATAGTCAATGTTCTATCAAGCCCAATGCTCTATGGATTCTGGAGATGTAACACGTATACATCACTATATTTACAATGAATAACCAATGAGGACCACGGTAGGGCACGGAGAACTCTGCTCAATATTCTGTAGCAACCAAAAAAAAAAAAAAATTCTGTAGCAACCTAATTAGGAAAAGAATTTGAAAAATAATAGATACATGTTTATGTATAACTGAATCACTTTGTTGTACACATGAAACTAACACAACATTGTTAATCAACCAACATAAAAATATTTGTCTCTTCATTTCAACCAAACTGCCAGTAACCTCCTTCAGCTGGGTTGGTTTTCTCTGGAATTATTTTAACTGTGATGTCCTTGCTTTGCGAGCACATGCTCCCCTCTAATCTAACCTACATGCTTTGTCAAATGAATTTCAGCAAAGCCTGACATTAATGATCAATTACGTCAGTCCTCTTTTTTTTTTTTATAAATTATCAAGGAATTCCCCATCACTTATCCTCTGTAAAATACACATATCCTCCACGTTATAATCTTCCTTTTTCTTTCTTTGTCTCTCTCTTTTTCTCATAGGTAAGTGCCTTGCTTGAGAGTCTTCTCAGGAATAAAAGTGTTTATGAGTTAAGATCTGAAAAAACATGAAACACATATTTAAGGAGGAAACTGCTTAGACTATGGGGAAAAGTAAACAGAAGAAGATCCTGTATCAATGGCCAGAAGGAGACTTTTTGCAAATCAGCTAGCCTTCCCTGAACTTCCAGCTAGAAGGGTACCCAAAAGTCCCCAGAGGAGAGCTGCTACCTTTTCTTAAATTTTTCCAGAGAAGGAAACTCTCCGGAGAACGTGTTCCAGCTGATTTCATGTTGTATTTAGGTTTCTTTATCATAGCTGTTCTTGGTAATTACACAGCAGCTTTCCTTAGAAGAGCCTTTAAATAGACCTGCTAATGCCTCTCTGAGGTAGGAAAACACAGAGTGCCATTATCCCCATTTAACAGATGAAAGAAGAGAGGGAAAGGGGCTTGGACACCTTTTCCAGTGCCTCAGGATGGGTTTTATTTCCTTCATTTCACAGAGGAAATATCTCTAGGGCTTTCTCACACAACCCTTCTGTGATTTTCAGGTATGGCTGAAAATGCCTTCACTTCTCAACTTCTGACACTATGTCACCCCTTTCTTCCACCAGCTACATGGTGAATGGAGAATGTCAGCCATGTACAGTACGCTTTGTGCTTAGTCGTTCAGTCATGTCTGACTCTTTGATGCCCTGTGTATGGATGTAGCCTGCCAGGCTCCTCCGTCCATGGAATCTTTCAGGTAAGGACACTGGAGTGGGTTGCCATTTCCTACTCCAGGAGATCTTCTCGATGCAGGGAGGGAACCTGCGATTCTTGTGTCTCCGCATTAGCAGGCAAGATTCTTTACCACTAGCTACCTGGGAAGACTATACAGTATTTGTTGTCATTGTTCAGTTGTTAAGTTGTGTCTGACTTTTTTGCAACCCCATGGACACCAGGCTTCCCTGTCCTTCACCATCTCCTGGAGTTCACTCAAACTCAAGTCCATTGAGTCAGTGATGTTATCTAACCATCTCATCCTCTAACACTCCCTTCTCCTCTTGCCCTCAATCTTTCCCTTAGTTTTCCTAAAATGGAATGTGACTTTAAGATTTGTTTGATCGTATCATTAAGATAACACATGCTCACTGAGAAACGTTCTAAGTTTACTTAAACACACAAAGGACTTAGTACTATACAGTAGGTACTCAAAAACTTGTTGTAGGAGTGAAGAAATGATGAAGAAAAGAATGAACTGGTGAAAGGAGTCAAAGTTACTTGCAATCCCATTATCTAGTAACATGTCATTATAGGTTCTTATCATCCTTTTTCCCCTCATCTGTTTTCAGGTCCAATAAAGTGGGTGTGTTGATGGGGGTGCCAAAAGGCAAAAGGGAAAGAAGAAAAGTTACATTTCTGAACCAAAACATGGAAGAGGCAGAGGGTGACATATTGGAAAACAGACAGTCTTATTGATTAGCCCCCAAATCTAACGTGCTACCTAGGATCAGGGTTGCCTCCCAGAATGAGAGCTACCCATGACAGAGATAAGTTATTGAACTCCAGTTATTAGCACAATATCTGTATTGTACACAATCTCTGCCATATCTGTATATTATTTACTTAATATTTTGTTTAAAACTAATCACTTTGAAATGCTTAATTCTAGTCTATTCAAGCTGTTCCCAATGATGGCCGCTCTTTACAATCACCTGGGAGAGCTTTCATGAAATATTTAGGGTGGGAGCACCTCTCAGAGATTCTAATTTCATGATCCACTGTGGCACCCAGCATTGGTGTTTTTTAAAAATCTTAAGCATTCTGTATGATTCTAATATGCAACCAGTATTGAGAATCATGGTTCTAAGCAATTATATTTATGAATCATGGGCTTCATGGGTTGCTTTTCTCTAATACATGTTAAGATACAGTAATACCTAATGATTAAAATAAATTAAAAAATGATTTCTCATGTGCCCTCTGAAATGTCTCACATACTACCAGGGGTAGGCAAACTATAGTTGAGAACAGACCATAATAAACAGAAGAAATTAGGACTTTAAAATCTGAACTTCTGAAAAACTAGTCACATTCCAATGCAGCTACTTCTTATGTGTTTGACCATAAGAAGCTCGAAATATTGAATGACTGGAGTTTTGCATGTTACAATTGTAATGAACCATCTTCCTATCCATTCACTTCTCACTCCTGCCCCTATAGCACACTGGTGAAATCTTCCTCAAATCTTCACTGACACATAATGATCTCAGAATGTCACCGTTATTTTATCTAACGATTAAAATAAATTTAAAAATGGTTTCTTTTGTACCATCTGAAATATTTCACATCCTACCAGAGGCAGGTAAATGATAGCTGAGGACACACTATAATAAACAGAAGAAACCAGAACCGCATCCTCTGACAGTCAGGGTGGGGTAGTTTGCTAATGTTTTTGCCACATTTCTCCAGATACTAAAGCTGTAGACTGGTTCATGATGGCAGAGGCAGGTATGACAAAAGTGTCTTATGGTCTTCATCTGAATCCATGAAATGTTAAGTCTCCCCAAGGCTTAGTTCATAAGCCAGATGGGTCTATCTTTATATCACACACAGCATTTCACACTGTACTCCTGGACATTGGCATCATGAGGGACATTGGCTTTCACCCAACTTCACATTTAATACTCAGCGTTTTCCCCCCTTCCCCCTGCCCACTCCCAGATTAAAGTTTCCTTTAGTAACTAGAAACAGTTGAATATCTTCTTTGCTTGACTACCTATATAATCCCTATTTCTAGTACTGAGTACTTAGTGACTTTCTTCTAAAGAGCATGAATTGCAATGGGAATAGCACCTCATTAATCCTCCCCATTCCTGGGCGGAAGTTTCCGTGGCAAGTATGACCTCTTAGACTAATCTGTCTGCCTCCAAGTGAGAGGTGGGGGTCTCCCGGCTCACGATCACAGATGCCACCAACACGCTCGGAGGGACACCAATGTTTGTGTAACAGGAGAAAACTCTTCTTCTTGCTCAAGAGAGATGTGGTTCTGTGCAACCTGTCGCCAAGGAGAGATTCAAGCTCTTAGTGACAAAGGCAGATAAAGCATCCTTCTCATGCCAGGGACAGACACGTAAGTAATGCCTATGTCTAAACCTCTAATGGGGCTTCCCAGGTGGCACTAATGGTAAAGAATCCACCTGCCAGTGTAGGTTAGACATAAGAGATGATAGTTCGATCCCTGGGTTGGGAAGATCCCCTGGAGGAGGGCGCAAGAACTCACTCCAGTAGTCTTACTGGAGAATTCTATGGACAGTGGAGCCTGGCAGGCTACTGTTCAAGGGGTAGGACATGATTGAAGGGACTTAACACGCAAACCCCTGATAAAGGCCAATGATTAGACTATGCTGCCTCTTGAGTGCCAATCTCATTATTGAGACCTCTCCCTCTCCTTCCCATCTGGTCGCCATTTGAAGAGAAAAGAATGACTTCCTGACCTGGAGGAATGTTCTTCCAAGAAAAACGTACAGAAAGACCCCAAATCAGAGAATGACGTTGAAAACAAAAGCTCAGGATGTTACGTATCTCCCGCTGAAGTCATTTGTATCTGACGGTCCAAGACCTAACAGTAAAGATGAATATTTTAACAAAATCACGTTTCTCCAAACAGAAGTTCAGTCATTCAGGATAAGAGGACAAAGACCTGATCCTGCATCAAGGGTCTAGAGACTGATTTTATCCATTCCTCTGACTCCAGGGAGAGACTTCTCGTGGGGAAAGTAGGAGGCTCGTTTCTGAGAACAGGAGCCAGCCTCCTGCTAGGCAGGCTGTTTCTGGTTGGAAAGTCACTGCAGGAGTGGCCATACGGGGAGAAAAGTTAGTTAGTAACTGAATATATTACTAGAGGCTTCTCTCAGAATATTCATGGCAACAAAGAGGTGTCCCTCTTGGAGAAAAGAGATTGGCAGCTGACACCTTTCACAGGGCCCAGAATTTATTTTTAGAGGAACAATAACGTTATGAAATCATCCAGGGGTTAAGAGAAATGAAGAAGGTTTTCCTTACTTTGGGGCAGATAAGCTGCCAGGGACTGAGGCGGGCCTGGGGGCTGTGTGCTGTGCAGACAATGAGGTGTGGCTTGTGGGAGCCAGTTTAGGGACACCCCGCTGCGGTGGGTGAAATAGGAATTTCTTATCCTTCTCTTCTTTTCCTCCCCCTCTCTGTAGGGAGCCAGTTCTTTCTGTTCTTCGCTGCTTCACCGCGCCTGGAGGGGCTAAATGCTAAAGAAAACCCTAGCTTGAGGGCTGGCGGGGTCTAGGAGGTCCTCCAAAGTCCCCAGAGGAAAGGGCATTGGCAGAAGCCTCTGAGACCCGGGATCAGCCAGTCCCCCACAATATCCTTCTCAATCATCAGATCTCTGACTGGCAGAAACAAATTATTCTGGGAAAATTCACCACATCTCTGAAGCTGCACCGTGGACTCGATAATGTGTGGCTTTGAATTACCCTGAAAATTCTCTAGAGCAGCAAGTACTCAAATTTTATCACCAGGAAACAAATCCCCTAGAGTCTGGTCATTCCAATAACTTGCCCTATGACTTACATCTTTTTTACTCATGTCAGTGAATCAGATTTCTTTTAATGCAACAAATTTTCCTTAAACTTATCTTCCAGTAAATCACGACCCTATTTTCTTCCATCATCTATGGATATGGAGCAAACAGGAAAACAGAAGCATCTGTTTAGTCGCCTGATTTTCACATGAATTCATGCTAAGTTGCTTCACTCGTGTCTAACTCTTTGATACCCCATGGACTATAGCCTGCCAGGCTCCTCTGTCCTTGGAAATTCTTCAGGCAAGAATACTGGAGTGGGTTGCCATGGCTTCCTCCAGGGGATCTTCCCGATCTGGGAATCAAACCCGTGTCTCTTAGGTCTCCTGCATTGGCAGGCAGGTTCTTTATGCTAGCGCCAGCTGGGAAGACAACCACTGATAGCAAAACAGCCTGGGATGTTGCTGAAAATGCAGATTCCTCAGTCCACACTACAGATCAATCTATTTAGAATCTCCAGAGTAGGACTGGGGAAGACCTGTGTTAGAAAAAAGCTCTGTGGTTGGTTCTTCAAAGAACTACTGATTTAGGCATGATTTTTTGGGGTGGAGGAAAGCAGGCCTACATTTTTTTTTTCTCTTCTAGGTTTGTATTATTGAAAGAGTTATATATATATTGCTGACTTGGATAATTGCTCAGCTGCCTAGATAATTTTGCCTGTACAGATCTAGTTGAAAAGTAACATTTCAATTAATTTCTTGAACCTGTTTTATAATTCCTTCTGTCCTATTCTTGGCCCTTGTTATGGACTGAATGGCGTTGTCTCCAAATTTATATGTTGAAGCCCTAACTCTCAGCATGACCGTGTTTGGTGATAAGGCTTTTAGGAGGTAGTTATAGGTAAACGAGGTCATAAGGGTAGGGCCCTTGTCTAATAGAACTGGTGTCTTATGAGAGAGCATCCCAGGTGGTGCAGTTGGTAAAGTCTCTGCCTGCTAATGCAGGAGACACAGGAGATGCAGGTTCGATCCCTGAGTGGGGAAGATCCCCTAGAAGACGAAATGGCAACCCGCTCCAGTATTCTTGCCTGGAAAATTCCATGGAGAGAGGAGCCTGGCAGGTTACGGTCCATGGGGAAGAAGAGGAAAAGACCCCAGAGCTTCCGCTCCCCCTCTCCTTCTCCCACCCCCCAGCTCTACACACACAGGAGTGTGTGTGGGGGCACGCTGGGAAAGCAGCCGTCTGTACACCACGAGGAGAGCCTTCACCTGAAGCTGGCCCTGCCGGACCTCGATCTTGGACTTTCAGCCTCTAGAACTGTGAGAAAACAAATTTCAGTTGTTCCTTAGTCCCTGTTATTCTGCTCTGGCAGCTCAAGCGGACCAATGCATTCCTCATTAACACAACTGCTTGGAGGAAGGGTGTTCCGAGTCCCACCACACAAGAGCTATACTTTGTAGCGGCCTACGGCCCGTACACCCTGTGGGGAATTTGGAATATGACATAACACTCCTTATCTCCTCCTCTGCTTGGTGCTCGGCTACTAACATGCATGCGTGCTAAGATGCTTCAGTCATGTCTGACCATATGGACCGTAGCCTGCCAGGCTCCTCTCTCCATGGGATTTTCCAGGCAAGAATACTGGAGTGGGTTGCCATGCCCTCCTCCAGGGGATCCTCCCAACCCAGGGATCAAACCCATGTCTCTTAATTCTTCTGCATTGTCAGGCGGGTTCTTTACTAGCAGCGCCACCTGGGAAGCCCATGCTGTACATATTAATGTTAACCATGTTCCAATGAAGAAGAACAGCCAGGAGGGATAAGAACAGATACAGAGAGCAGAGAGCCATGATTCCCATCAGCATTTGTGGCTCTCTAATGTCTATAAAGCCATTAAAAAAATTTCTTTGTGCTTTCAGAAATTTTAAATGTTTCTCATGCTCTCAGATTCTAAAGTTTCCTTGCCGTAAAGAAAAAAAAAAAATGGGAAGCATTCTCCAGAAAAATCTTTCTCAGGTGAGATCACTCTTTCTAGGTCAAAAAGACTATTGTGTCTGGAACCTGGGCTCTCAGTTTGACGAGGCTGCTGCAAAGCTTGAGGGGCTCCTTCCTATACAGGGGGTGCCCCTTTCTTGGAATGGGTTTTTACTTGCTGCTGGTTTTGTTGGCTGCTTCCTAACCCTGGAGCAATCACAAATCTTCAGTTTATTTGAGTGCAACAAAGTGCTGTTTATTTCCGTTTTGCTTTCTCTTTCCAAAATTTTGAGTATAAGAATGTCTGGGTGACAGCTGAAATTTGCCAGGCTTCTTGGGATTCTGAAGGGCTTCCCTGATGGCTTAGTCAGTAGAGAATCCACCTGAATGCAGAAGACCTGGGCTCAATCCCTAGGTTGGAAAGACTCCCTGGAGAAGGAAATGGCAACCCACTCCAGTATTCTTGCTTCAGAAATCCCATGGACAGAGGAGCCTGATGGGCAATAGTCCATGGGGTCTCAAGAGTTGGACATGCATGACCTAGCAACTAAAGCACCCACCACTCAGGGTTCTGAAGTGACTCCTTTGAATTAGGTATCTATTCTATACTTCTGCCGAGGAAAGGCGGTGTCTGCCTTCTTGACAAAGTGACTAATTTAGGTGATGCTCTGCTTTCCTGAGATCTGTTGGTAGTGCTACTAAAAACTATAAAGTTTTAACTTTGATAGCACATTGTCCTTTTGAATAACCAGATAAGAAATCCATGTTAAAATTTCTACTGCTTTGCACTCAGATCTATGATGGTGGTCAGGAGTCTTCTTTGTTGTGTAGTAGACATGTAAATCTTTTAACAGAAAGCAAGAAGTTGATTGCTCAAAGAAACTGATAATCAAAATAGAAACTGTTCCATCCAGAAGCATAAACACGAAGCTTAGGAAACGATTTGCTGAACATTCTGCCATACCCATACACTCAAAGCAAGAGTTAGTGAAGAAACCTATGAGAATTGCCTGGTGATCCAGTGGTTAGGGCTCCACGCTTCCACTGCTGTGGGCCTGGGTTTGATCCCTGATCAGGGGACTAAGATCCCACATGTCTCCAGGCATGGCCAAAAATAAATGAATGATTTTTTTTTTTTAAAGAGTGAAGCAACCTAACCTGCTACTACTAAGAGTAGCAAAAGTAATTTCTTATCAAGAGCTGTAGATATTTTTTGTTCCTAAGGAAAATTGCAAGGACACTGTAGCAAAGGAAGATAAAACTGGACAAGTTATTCTCCTGATAAACTTAGCTTTTCCATGTCAGAAATTGCCTTGGTGATATGAGGAGGGAAGCCCGAAGGTGCATGTCAGCCATGACTGAAGATTCTGGACTGTGCTGTTTCCTGCTGATCCCCACAAGGAACACTTCTGAATCCCCTTTCAAATGAGAGCATCTGTTTTTCAAAGTTTTTTTTTTAAATTTCTCCTTCTGCAGCGGTTCTAATGAATTATCACTGTCTTGGCAGTTGAAGAATTTTACCTCATTTCCCTAAAATACTTATCGTACAAACATAGTTTGAATAAAAATTCTGATCTGCCTTTAAGATAATGTAAATTAATACTAGAGTAATAAACATTTTTTCTTTGAATAAAAGATTTGCTACACCAAGGAATCTTCCTACACTTGAGGAATATAATGCCTGAATCAACACAAAGCCAAAATAATCACATGAAGAAGAAAACAAACAGCATCAAAGTCAACTGCAGATACTGTCCTCTGCCACACTTAACTCCCAGAATTTTACACAATAGACATATGTGCTATATAAAGGTACTCGTAGAAATTTCCACTGTACATCTATATGCATTTGTAGTTATTTGTGTCAAATAGGACACCCAATTCCTGCAGAAGGTGGCCCCAGCTTGACCTAGGAACCATAAGAAGCCCTCCTAAAAAGGTCAAAAAGACTTCCTCAACTTAGGAAGAAAAGGAAAATAGCCCAACTAAAAAGTGGCCAAAGGAGTTGATAAAACTTTTTTTCCAAAAAATATTCAAGTGGCCTATAAGCACATGAAAAGACGCTCAACATCATTAGCCGCTGCTGCTGCTGCTGCTAAGTCGCTTCAGTCGTGTCCGACTCTGTGCGACCCCACAGACAGTAGCCCACCAGGCTCCCTGTCCCTGGGATTCTCCAGGCAAGAACACTGGAGTGGGTTGCCATTTCCTTCTCCAGTGCATGCATGCATGCTAAGTTGTTTCAGTCGTGTCCGACTCAGTGTGACCCTATGGACAGCAGACCGCCAGGCTCCTCTGTCCACAGGATTCTCTAGGCAAGAATACTGGAGTGGGTTGCCATTTCCTTCTCCCCATTAGCCACTAAGGATATGCAAATCACAGTGAGATAGCACTTCACATCGATCAGGATGGCTACAGTCAAAAAGACGGGTGTTAAAAAAAAAAAAAAGACGGATGTTAAGTGCAGGTGGGGAAGTGGAGACATTGGAACTGTAATGAAAAATAGTGCAGCTGGTTTGGAAAACAACCTGATGCTTCCTCTTGTTCAGTGTTAACCTGATACAATATGACCCTGCAATTCCACTCCTAGGTATATATATCTAAGAGAAATGAGAACATGCTGCTGCTGCTGCTAAGTCGCTTCACTTGTGTCTGACTCTGTGTGACCCCATAGACGGCAGCCCACCAGGCTCCTCCATCCCTGGGATTCTCCAGGCAAGAACACTGGAGTGGGTTGCCATTTCCTTCTCCAATGCAGGAAAGTGAAAAGTGAAAGTGAAGTCGCTCAGTCGTGTCTGATTCCTAGCGACCCCATGGACTGCAGCCTACCAGGCTCCACCATCAATGGGATTTTCCAGGCAAGAGTACTGGAGTGGGTTGCCATTGCCTTCTCCAATGAGAACATATGTCCACACAAAAACTTACACATAAATGCTCACAGCAGCATTATTCACGATAGCAAAAAATGGAAACAAATCAAATGTCCACCCACTAATGGATAAAGTGTGGTTTATCTATACAGTGGAATACTATTTAACCATAAAAAGGAATGAAGTATTGTTACATACTATAGCATAGATGAAGACATGCTACATGAGAGAAGCCAGCCTCAAAGACCACATATTGCATGATTCCATTTGTTTGAAATGTTCAGAATAAGAAAATCTATGGATTTATGGAGAGAGTAGATTACTGGTTGCCTAGGGCTGCAAAAGGCAGGGCCAAGTGGGTACTGATTGCTAATAGGTCTTTAGGGCTTCCCTTGGTGGCTCAGCTGGTAAAGAATCTGCCTGCAATGTGGGAGACCTAGGTTCAGCCCCTGGGTTGGGAAGAGCCCCTAGAGAAGGAAAAGGCTATCCACTCCAGTACTCTGGCCTGGAGAATTCCATGGACTGTATAGTCCATGGGGTTGCAAAGAGTCAGACATGACTGAGTGACTTTCACTTTCACTTTCATGGGGTCTTCTGGGAGGGAGAGATAAAAAATGTTCTAGGTGAAAGGCTTGTCTTTGTTCTTAACCTTAGTACCCCTGAACTTGCAGTTAGTCTGAGAAGTGAAGGTGGTCTTGGGGAATCCAGGACACACAAAAATAAATAAATAAAAGATAAAATTAATTGTGGTGATGGCTGCCAACACCACAAATATACTAAAAATCATTGGATTGTACACTTTTTTAAATGGGTGAATTGTGCTGGATGTAAATTACATCTCAGAAAAGCTGTTCAACCTGAATCCAGAAAGGCTTTTCTAACTTTTTTTCAGTTGCTAACATGGATATATCAGAAGGATGGACCAGACTCAGGACTGGCCTCAGCTCTGCAGTGTACTCAGAGGTGGATAAAACAAACACTGTCAAGCTAAACCTCATCACTGTGGGAGCAGCACTTGAAACTCAGGCTGTGAGAATCCAGTTCTAAAATAAACATCCTGTGTGGAATTAGGAGTCCTAACAAGTGAACAGAAGGGCAAATTGATATAAACAGAACTATTTCTATAAAAGTAAAAGCTATCAACGACTATGCATTTACTGTCAGGCACTATGTCAAGCGCAGTACATATTTTCACACAACATTCAGGATTGCCCTGAGGAGGTGGGCATCATTATCGACATGTCATAGATAAGCAATCTGAAAACAAGTTAAGTAAACTCCCTGAGGAGAGCCAGCTTATATGTGGTCAAGGTGGGATTTAACCTGAATCTGTCTGACTTTTAGGTCTTAATTACTATGCAATAGAACTGTTTAAGATATTTGCACTATATGCATAACATTTTTATCTGTATCTCCTATTATGTTATGTTCTCTTTCTCTCCATACATGTATCTCCTAGCTTTACCCTCTAGTCCATGTCTCCGGATGTCATTTTGGAGTGAACCCTTGTGAAAACCTTAAGACAGGGAGTTCATAGGAATTGCCACTGACAGTAGCGATACTGTTGTCATAGTAACCAATCCACCAAACTGGTCCCTGCAAGGAGCCGCACACTTCTGCGTCTATAAGGCACCAATACTGGCTGAACTCGCTCACAGTATCAATGACCCTCTGTCCATGCATACGGGGTAGAAAGTGCTGAGGTCCTGGTGTGCAGCTTAAAGCATTAAAGTTCTTTCTTCTGTTTCCCTCTCTGACTCAAAACATTTTCCATTCTGTCTTCTAATCCTTTCCATTTACTCAGGATGTTCCAGGGACGTTGGTTCTGAGGGGTGTGAAAAATCAGGGCCAGTCAGGATCCACAGCTTTGTTCTAAGCAGGAGTTACAAATATGACTACTTTCTTTTTTGGTGAAAAAGGCAGACTCCCAACCCAGTAATTCTTCACTCAGTGTCAGACTCTGAATGTTTGTCCCTGCCCCAAACCTACACGCAAGACCTTTAACTGATTAAAAAATTAAACAAACAAACAAACAAACAAAACACCTCTCAGAAGCCACTGTACAGAAAATTTCAAGTTGGCAGCCCATGGAGTACACTGTGTCGGGGGGCTATGCACACAAGACATCCACACGCATCCAACCATCTGCATTTTTCAACAATGCCCCTACATTTTCAAGGACTCTTTTCTTCTCTAACGTGGGTCTTTCTCTCTTCCTTCTCCTCTCCATTTCACTGGCCTCGCCTGTCTTCAGAGGCACCTGAAGGCACATAAGGCAGGGAAGTGAAACTGACTGTAATTCTTCAGTTCACTTCCCTGCAGCCTCCAGTGAGCCAGTCTCCATACGGCGGCCCAGCTGAGCTCGGAGGAAGCCTGGGTCTCAGCGCAGGTGCAACCACCAGCCCGCTGGCAGGCGCCCTGGGAGAAGGGAGCCAGACAGGGACACCAGAGGCCCTGCGAGCCGCAGGAAACCAAGCCTTACATCAAATGTATAAGATGAAAAAGAAGAGGGCTTCTCCTCTGTGAAAGGAAGAATAGGAGACACTTGTAGTATCTAAAAAGGCCATCATTTTCCCTTTGAGGAATTAATCATGAATTGCTGGGAGCAATCAGAAATTCTGATTTCCCCATTTTCTTCTGATGCCCTTGTGTTCACCTTCAGATCCCTCCAACTTCGCTCTTAGGTCCTTACAAGTCTATTTCTGTGCTATCAGGGAAATCACAAATCTGTTCAAGACTGTTCTTGATGGGCAAAAATGTATTCAGGTAAATCTGCTTAGTGTATCTTTTAAAATTAAAATTTAATCAATTACAAATAGCACTTTTTGTTCGTAAGTTGTTTTCTTTTTTTTTTTTTTTTTCTCATGTTCTCAGCTGATCTTTACCAAAACCCCGGGAAGCTGAACTATATAATTCTTAACCCATTTTACTCAGCTAAAGTGGAGCCAAGATACACATTTAGGTTTATGAATTCAAAGGTGGCAGTGTTTCCAGTATAGTGCTGTTTGTTTAGTCAGTTCAAGTATAAAAGCCTGCTGATTTTTCCATATGGGATTCATCCACGTAGTGTTTAATCCTTAGCAGGGCTGACAACTTCCTCTATGATTTTGACAACACCTCTTCCACAGTCTCTAGCCATCATTCGATTTTTCAGCTCCTGGAAGTTACCAACTCTTTGCTGCCTAGTATTCTCTTAGCTTGTGCCTCCCTGCTTACAGATGCTGCCTTCCCCCAGACCCGTTACTCTGGGCATCTCAGCTCTCAAAGCTCATCTTTCTTTTTGTTTTTTGGAATATAATTTCTTTACAATATTGTGTTGTTTCAACTGTACAATGAAGTGCATCAGCCCCATGTGTACACGTATCCCCTCCTTTCCGATCTCCCGTCCCACCCCCTAGGTCATCACGGAGCCACGCTGAGCTCCGTGTCCTATAGAGCAGCTTCCCACCAGCTACCTCTTCTACACACGCGGAGGCAGTGGTATAGTTGCTCCGTCGTGTTCCACTCTTGTGAACTCGTGGACGGTAGCCTGTCAGGCTCCTCTATCCATGGGATTTCGCGGGCAAGAATACTGGAGTGGGCTGCCATTTCCCTCTCCATCTTACACGTGATAGTGTATATATGTCACCGCTACTCTCCCGGTTCATCCTAGCCTCCCCTTCCCTCCCTGCGTCCACATATCCATTCTCCACATCCGCATCTCTAGTCCTACTCAGGAAATAGGCTCATCTTAAACTTCTTCTGCAGAGGAAGAATTCTTCGGCCACTGTGACAAGGTTACAGCACCTTGTTAGACCAGCTCTCAGAACAGGGCACTTTGCTAGTCTATAGCATGTATTATCAGCGTGATTAATTTGTGTAACTATTTACTCTTTTCTTATATGTACACTACATGAAGTCATGACTGTGTCTATGTTCTTCACCCTATATCTCAGAGCATAGCAGACTTTGGTGCATTATACCTGTCTGACACAAGTTTGGGTTCTTGTCAGCAGTAAATTCGACGCATCACCCCGAATTCCCATTGTGGGCGTGGCACGGTCATTGGCCTAGTTTAGAAAAGCTACCCAAGGTCGTGGAAGCCCCTTGCTTCTCAGGTCTGCTGCCAGCACCAATTATACTGGGAATTAAGATTCACAAAGAACACAGTCATATTTTCTTCTTCTCCTGTTGGCATAATCTTGAAACCCACACTTCTAAAACTACTACACTATCTAGCACGAGAACAAAGAGTTATTTATAAACATTTTAGCTGATTACAAATGTATAATTATTGAACTGGATCAAGTTACAGGAGTGAAGGTTCCATGACTGACCATTTTCTTTTGCTGATTTTTCTTTCTTTTGAGGAATCAGGTTTTTTTCCCTTTTAGTGGAACATTGTAACTCTGTAAATTATATGTTCACTATGTAGTGACTTAAATGCTTCTTAATTTGTGCTTATGAGTCCAACACATATTGAGTGTGTCTATTCTCCAAACTTTAGAATTTTTTTGCTTATCCTCCCTTAACTACTAGTTCTCTTTTTGTTTCTTTTTAAGATGGTTTATTTATTAATACTTTTTTTGATTTACTATATTTCTGTGTACTTCTGTTACTGCTGTTCTTTTTTTTTTTTTACTTCCCTATGATTTCTTTTCTTTCTACCTCAAATATTTGCTATTTTCATTCCTCAACTACTGTAGGTTTTCTCTAGTACCTTTCTGCCTTACTACTAATGTTGCAAATAGTTCTAACATGATTGTCATTCACATTTGTGAATAAACAAGCCCTTTTGATATTTACAGTAAAAGAGACGCTACAACTGAGAGTCCTTCCCCTGGTTAACTTACTCTCCTGTCCATATCAAAATAGTGCTTATTTGTTGTTTTTTTTTTTTAAGATAAATCATCATTACTAATACATGCATCATAAATTATCTTGGATGTTAATGGAAAGGACACAGCACTGAATATATTTTCTGGAATTCTACATGAATGAGAGAAGGCACAAACACTATGGTGTAGCAATTCTTAAGATGATTTTCTTTTAATTGTCAAGGACTTTTTTGTTTTATTTTTAATGTATTTTTTGTTGTTGTTGAAGGATAATTGCTTTACTTGAAACAAAATGTAAATAGAATAAAATCTCAATTAGAGTAATCTTATTTTCTGTTAATGAAACATACAGGCATTTTTATAATTCTGGCTTCTACCTGTTGTATTTATCAACTATAAATATTATCAACATGAGCTTTCTATTGTTTTCTCAGAAACAAAGCTGATATTCTCCAGGACTCCAGTGCACACAAATCTAGAGGAGGAAAATCTCTTGGTTCCAATTCAAACTTCAAGGCTTTGTTTTGGTTTGTTTTATTTTCACAATTAGTTTTCACAATTAAACTGTAAAGTTCTTAGTTGTTTTGTTTTTTTTTAAGATTTTTTTGGATGTGGATCATTTTAGAGTCTTTATTCAATTTGTTAAATATTGCTCCTGTTTTTTTATGGTTTGGTTTCTTGGCCATAAGCCATGTGGGATCTTCGCTCCCTGACCAGGGATCGAACCTGCTTCCCTTGCCTTGGAAGAAGAACTCTTAACTATCGGACCCTCAGGGAAATCACTTTTATCAGTTTATTTAAAATATATCAGCTCACCTTACTTTTAGAGTCAATAATCATAGCACTAAATCTCAGCAATCTCATTATTTAGCCCCTTAGTCTCAGAATTAGTTAATAGAGTATGCAGACCAGCAGGAAAGAATCTGAGCTTTCTACTCTCTTCTCACTTGGTGGTTTGAAGACGAGTTAGAAAATTGGAAGTTTCAATCACTACTGTGCTGTGGTAAAACAAAGATGTGGAGGCGTCGATTGGAGTTTGTTTTTCCTAGAAGTCATATTTACAATATTCACTCATAACAAGAGGCTACACTTCAAAGGATGACAACTGATTCAACTCACCATTATTCAGATAATTGGACAACTTACTTATTTTCTCTGAGCCTCAATTGTCTAATGTTTTAAAAGACTGAAAGGACTAGAAAGAATGTAAGTAATATATTAAGCACATTCATGCTCAACTAGTCAGTGCTCAACTAGTGATATCTACCATTATTATTGGTAAACAGCAGTTGTGTGCAGGTGTGTGTGTGCAAGCATCTTTAAAATCATCTCCACTTTTATCTTCTGTTGGCTTTGTCAATTCATATAAAACTGAAACAAATCCTAAGTGTCTACCACAATTATGTTTAAGACCAATACCAATTCATACTGAACTCACATTTTGGGGTCAAGGCTAGGCACTTGATCTAGTTGGGAGATAAATACATAAGCCAAACCTACAACATACAGTACACGCGCTCAGCTAGGGGTTACCCACTGTGGAGAAGGCAAAGAGGTTCTACAGATATACTCAATCCAGCTGATTCACTTAGAAATCAGAAGTCCTGACAACAATGCCCTTTGATCACAGAAGCTGGAGATATAGTTTGGCATTTGGAAAAGTAGTTGTTCATGTGTTCATTTATATGCCTAGATTAGTTTATTCAATATGTGCATGTCAATCTCAGAAAGCAGTGCATTAAATGTACCTGGCTCCTCTAATTTCCTACCGGAAATCATTAAAATACCATATCAATGATATTAAAGCCTATCCTGAATAATGACCAGTCTATGTTAGTTGGGTCTATATCCAGTATGTTTGTGAAAATGAGCAGCTCATTCACTGTTTTAATTAATCACCATTTACCTTCCTGGGATCACTGTTTAAATTCTTAAGTCTTACTATGGAAAGTTGAAATTTTAACTTGGCAGGGTAGAATTATTTAGATGTGAACTCTTTCCAAACAGAAGCAAGAAGACCAGTGGGATTCTTTCTACTAGAATAAGGGTTAAGGGTTGTGTCCCTGTTCACTGATATAGCCCAAGTGCCTAAAATGGGTTTTGGCAAACTATGACTCACAGAGCAAACCCAGCTTGCCTCTTGTTTTTACAATAGTCCTCCCTGCCACCCCTAGAATGGTTGTTACATTTTAAAAGGGTTGAAAAGAATCAAAAGAAGAATAATATTTTATAACATGCCAAAATCACACAAAATATTGATGCTCACAAATGTTGTATTGTAACACAGCCATGCTCATTCATTTGTGTGTTATTTCTGTGTTACCATGGTTGTTTCTGTGCTACCAAGGAAGAGTGACATAGTTGCAACAGAATTAATATGACCCTGAAGCCAAGTATAATTACTATTTGACCTTTAACAGGAAAAAAAAAAAAAAGCTGACCTCTAGTCCAGAGTAATATCCCTCCTTAACTTCTTTTAAAATCAGATACATTAAAATTTAACCCTTACTATATAGCACAGGGAACTCTGCTCAATATTCTGGAACAACCTAATTGAAAAAAGAACTCGAAAAAGAAGAGGTACGTGTATACATATAACTGGATCACTTTGTTGTACATCTGAAACTAACACATTATAAATCAACTGTACTCCAATGTAAAATAAAAAGTTAAAAAAAAATTTAATCCTCACAAATATCTTTCCAAAAGAGAAGTCTTAACTTTACATATAACTCTAAGGCCAACCAGCAGATTATATGACAGGATAGAGAGGCTCACAGTAATAAGTTGAAACAGCAGTGATGAGAACACAGACTCAAGAGCCACTGTGCTTGGCTCAAACATTGGCTCTGCCACTTACTAGCTGTGTCGCCATGGGCAAAATGCTTCACCGCCCTGTGCCCCAGTTTTTCCACCTATAAAATGAGGCAAACGATGGTATCCATCCCTTAGGGCTATTATGAGCATTGAATAAGTTTGTGTTTGCAAAACACTTAGAACATCATCTGGTATGAAGTAACTACTGTAACATATTTTTCACTGACTTTTTAAGGTAGAAAGTTGAGATAACTTAGCAATTAGCTAAGGTAACGAGCGAGCCCAATGTGTTCAAAATGGGGAAAAAGACAAAGGTGTGTTGAAATTTGAACATGTCCACTGTGGTCAGTAAGTACTCTGAGCCAGTGCAATGCACTAATATATACTCTAACTGCCTTTTGATTGTAGGATATAACTATTTGTCTCCCATACCTGTGACATGGTTCTGTAATCAATGGTCCTGTTTGAGATAATAAACAAACTGTATTCTGAATGGCGAGTGACTTCTGATATGAAACTCTAACTACCTGACAAGTTCTTATCTGAGGGTACCAAATTGACATAAAGGGAAGCAATGACTTAAAGCATTCATGGATACAAGATGAGTTTGCTTTGTTGAGGTTTTATTCAGGTCTTAGGGAAAATAGTATCCTACATTTAAAGAAACACTTTCTAAGCACCAAAACCAGGAGTCAAAACTATGCCTTAAGGAATTCTAATGGCTTTTTAATCATTGCAAGTCATTTTAGCAAATAGATAATTAGTACTCCTGATGTTTAAATAGATTTTTATATCAATTTATGTGAAATCTTTGAAAAGACTGAAGTGAATTTTTTATAAAGTAACCTTTTATCTTCTATAAAATATAATCTCTTGAAAACTATACTTCAATACAGGACTATATATGTGACTGCAATAACTTGTAATTAAATATTCAAAAATATAATTATTTTTATAAATGCTTTTCTGTTACAGGTGTTTTCCTGGAGAAAGTTCAATTAATTTTTGCTATATGCAATAGGAGTCAAGATTAAAGAACATATTGAGAAAATGTAATACTGAGGCTTTCTTATTTTATAATTTCCATTCCTTCAACTTTCAGTAAATGTTTATTTAACTGTTACACTGTGGGAGGTGCAATGAAAATGTAAGAGATCCAGTCCAATTTGATTTACTTGGAACAATTACTAAATTATGCATAACAACTTAAAAAATACAAATAAAAAACTTTTTGGGGTTTCTCGCATTGAACTTGCACTCTAAGTTTTTGATATTTACTTTTTAATGCACTAAATGTTGCAAGTTATGCCACTTTATTAAATTTTTGTGCTTTAGAAGCCTTTAATAATAGCTATTCTAGAAACTTTTCCAAAAACTTCTGTGTCCCATTTCTTTCATTAAAGCAAAATTAAAAAAACTAAGGAGTAAGATTTCAAAATATTTTAATTTTTGTCCAATCATGTCCTGCGATTTTAAATTAGTTATGTATATATTTGGATATAAGATAATAAGTCTCTTATTTTTTAATATCCTCAGTGCTCAGTTTGCTAAAATAAGATAGAATCTAAGTATAAATGGCATAATAAGAAAAACTAACAACTAAGACAAAATTAAATTAATTTGCGTATTTATAAAGTCTCTATGCTTGGCCTGCTTTATTTTTTAGACTTAAAAAATTCCAAATTACTCAATTTAAAATTTTTTTTAAAATATATAATTATTATATTAATATTCCTGCATTCTATAGAAAACATGTACTCTTAAACAAGTAAATTCCTTTGAAGTTATTCTATTTGCTTGAATTTTGAACTTATTCCAATAGACTGGCCAGTTTTAATTTTTCAACTCCTCTGAATTTGAGGAGCTCTTTCATATTTAGACTTTAGAAACTACAGGTGGATAAAAAGTAATAAATACAATGCCCTTCCATCCCATTGTCTTCAATAAAACAGATGCAATTTCAAAAATAATTGTTTAACACATCTATCCCTCTGTTAAACTACATGTAAAGCTGAGAGAACATTTTTATATTATGCTGACACTATAATAAATGGGCTCATATCATACTATTGGTTGCAACTTACAGCATTTTTGTCTACATTAAAGCTAAGTCTTGGTGATTATTCTTGCATTCTTTCTGTGAATTAAAATCAGAATAACGTAATTAGTCGCCCAAATTAAAATGCTATGGTTACTAATAATGGAACAAAGTCTAAAATTATATTACTTTGAGATCAACAATAGGTTCACATGAACTGTTTTCCAGATCTGCTTTTTAAGGAAAATACAGTCTCCTTCCTACTGCGGAAGTATCAGATTCTTGCAGCATCCGTGACACTTGTAAGCATTCAGTGGTCAGACGGCACTACATAGCCTTCAAATGATATGGCCCAGTGAAGCTGGACCGTGTGGTCACGGAGCCAGGCAGCCTGGTATCTCAGCCATCCACCACGACAGAGCCAGAAGGCCCCAGCTGGCGTGCTGAATCCAGACTAAGGTGAGAAATGTATTTTTCATTTTGAAAGTCAACTCTTCTAACATTGAAACCTAGGACATATTTATCAGGTGAAAGTGCATTGAGGACTTTAGGCTTATTTATTGGATCAAATGTATAATTCTCATTTCGCCCCGTTACTCTTAGGACAGGTTAAATCTTAATTTTATTTTCCTTCTGGGTTTCTGAGTTTACACTAGATAGTACATTTTAAAACATATGAATACATGTGTGTTCAGGACTATAACTGAATATGTAAGATATATGCTAAATTATATATACCTGTAAGTTGTTTAAAAGTCATAAAAGTTAAATAACAGAATATTGATCACCAATGTTCCTTGGTATGGTGACATTTGCCCATCACATTAAATTTACCAACCTGATCTTTAGACAAATGGGAACTCTTACAAAATAAAAATACATTTCAAGTCCTAGTTGTCATTTGGACTTCTGTATTCACTATTCAAGCATAAGAGTTTGGATTCTTGTGTTATTGTCTTGCTAGTGTTATCTTGCAAAGCTACAAGTTATTAATTCATTTCTTACCAACAGTAGAAAAATCAACTTACAAGATTTCTAAGTTCAAGATTTCCCATGCCTCCCATGGGCCTCACATGGCCACCAGTGCTCCCTAAACAACTGTAGAGAATGTCTTCCACTTTCCTAAACTTCAGTTACCCAGGTCTGGTAGAAACATCATGATGGAAAAAAGAAACCTTTAATTCTATCAGGGTGCAGAAAGCGGACCCCATTTTCCAGACATCCTTCTGAGTTAAACCATGTACTTTCTAACACAACACTTGGTGGATGAGACTGGGATACCTAGCATCTGGATTCGTGATGTTTTATCCTGAGAAACTGAGAAGAAGACACTACTTCTTTTCTAAAAAGAGAAAGCAACCCTCTGCGAGGGCTCATTAAAAAGGGTTTTAAAATTGGAGCCAATAAAACAGAATTATCAATTCCTATAGTCTTTTTTTTTTTTTTAATCTCAGCAGCATTTTAAAAAGGCATTGTTTTTCTCTCTCCCCTTGGACAGGAAATCCTACTTTGAGTACCACAGGGACACATTCCAAATAGCAAAAACAACAACAATTCTCCAACTCCTTTGTGACTTCAGAGCAGGCGCACAGACCTAACTGCAGCTAGATGAACCACTCCTCAGTTTGCAACTGTGCTCCCCTTTGACACTGGAGCTACTTAGGCAGGATTCACCCTGCCTCCCTGAAACCTCTTGCTTGGCTCTCCTTTAAAAGTGAAAAGGATAAGGTCTCCCTTTTTCCAAGACTGAAAAGTTTGTCTGGGTGATGCCAGACTTTCCAACACTGACCCTAAAAGACAAAGCCTTTTAGACCTCTAACCTCCAAGGGGAGCAACCCCCAAACAAACAAACAAAATAACTTGAGTTGTTGGAATGAATGAAAAGCTTTTCTTCTGGAGTTATCCCCTGGCACTTCTGCTCGCCCGAAGCAGGAAAGGGGTGGAGTGGGCGGGGGTACTTATCACAGGATCCTTTTCCTTAAGCCAAGCCTATTTTGAGACGTAGAGGGAGGACTGGGTAGGAAGACTTCCCAAGCTGTACTTCCAACGGCCCGGACCTTTGGTCCCACCTGCCTGTCAATTTCAGCCCAGGAGTCCATCTTCCTCTCTGCGGATACTGAGAACGTGGACTTTCTGGGATGCACGGAGGCCAGTTTCCCGTTGACCTTTCAGGGACTCTGAAATCAAACCCCCCCCCCCCCCCCCAACACACACAGTCTGAATTGTTTGTTTTCAGTTGTTTTCAGCCTGCAGGAGCCTCCTGTTCAGCACACCCCTCTCCCTCCTCCTCTCTGCCCCCTCCCCTCCCTCCGGCCTCCCGGGCTCCCCCCACCCCCATCGCACCCCCCCCACCCCCCACCTTTGTTGTCTCATACCTGCTGGCCAGGCTCTGCCTGCAGTGCTGCCTGAAGGGCATCAGGTGGTAGTTCATGGCGTCCAGCAGCAGCTTCTGGCAGACCGGGTCGGTGCGCATGAAATCCACCGACTGGACCCGCTCCACCAGCTCGGGGGCCGGGATGAGCGCGAAGCGGAGGCGCTTCATGAGGTCGGGCGCGTACTGCATGCGGGTCTCGCGGTCGTGCTCCAGCCAGAGCACGGACATCTGGAAGAGCGCCAGCTCCGACTCCACGGGGGGCGGCAGCGAATCCAGCAGGGCGCGCATCTCCTCGAAGTTGAGCAGCAGCACATCCTCCACCAGGTACTTGTTGGCCAGCTTCTTGGTCTCCTCCAGGCCGTGCAGCGCGGCGATCTTGCACACCTGCTTGTAGTTCTGCACCGAGATCTGGTCGTTGAGGAACTGCACACAAAGCTTGGTGACCTGGGGGATGTGCAAAATCTTGCTGACCGACAGCACCTCCTCCACCGTGTCCAGGGAGAGGGTCACGTTGGCCGTGTAGAGGTACTCCAGCACCAGGCGCAGCCCGATGGACGAGCAGCCCTGGAGCACCAGGTTGTTGATGGCCCGGGGACTGGTCAGCAGCTTGTCGTCGGGGGAGGAGGATGGAGTGCCGGGCTCCTCCTGCGCTGGCGGCGGCGGCGGCTGCTGCTGCGGCGGCTGCTGCGGTGGGTCCTTGGGGGCCCCCAGGCCGTCCTGGCCGCCGACCCCTCCCCCGAGAGGGGGGTGACTGGAGAAGAGCGATCGGAAGTACTGCGAACAGGAGGCCAGCACGGCCTTGTGGCAGTGGAACTGCTGGCCCTGGGCCGTCAGGGTCACGTCGCAAAACAGCTGCTTCCTCCACAGCAGGTTGAGGCCGTGCAGCAGGTTGTCGCTGTGGCTGGGGTCGAAGGTGGAGGTCCGGTCCCCGGATCTGGACATGGCGAGCTGCCTCGGCGCACCTGGCTTTAAACCCGCCTCCGACCTGGCAGACAGGGGTGGGGGATGGGAGGGAGGTGAGCAGGGGGGTGGAGGGGGGTGGGGTGTGGTCGGGGTGGGGCAGGGTGTGGAGGGGAGGGGAGGGCAAAAAACCACGGTCAGTGCTCAGCTCAGGTCTCCGGACGGACCCGACCCTAAGAGGCAGGTCTGAAGGTGCTGGATCCGTGAGCGCCCCCCCGCCCCCCGGGGCCCTGTCTGGGCGTCCGGGCGCCCGCTCGGCTCCCCGCTACTCCTCTCTCCGTGACCCCGACACTTGGTCCCTCACTTTTCCTAAAACCACCCGGGCTCGGCTCTCGGCGGCGACAGCGATGGCAGCAGCGACGGCAAAGTGGCGGCTGAGGCCGAGACACCTCGTGGGCTCGTGTCCATGCCGGGCCGGGGCGGGGAGAGGCCGGGGCGTGGGGAGCCCAGGGGAGGCCCCCCAAGAGCTCAGAGGCGACCGTCGACGGAGCTTCCAGGTCACCTCGGCGCCCGCAGCTACGCGATTCGCAGTTGGTCCAGTTTTGGGGGTGGCTGGGTGGGCAAGGGGGCCCGACAAGCGTGCGGGAAGGGGGGCGATCCTTAGCCCTCCAAACGCTGGGAACCCCTTAGATTATCCGCGCTGCCCCGAGAAACTCCCGGGCTAATCGTCTGCGGAAGCAGATAAAGCCCTTTCTTCTCCCGGGAAAGTGCAGCGGAGCGCGGTGAGGACCAGCTCAGTGGACTCGGCAGAGGCGGGAGCTGTCCTTATCAATTCTAGCTCATTTCCCTCACCCCGGCCCTGCCTGCTTCCCTGCTTTCGCAAACTGTTGGCTTTCCCCGTCACCCACTCAGTTTTGCTAATTTTTCAGAGACGCCTTTAAACCTGTCAGGAGAATCCCTCCAGCCCCCCACCCCCGAGATCTGCCCCCCACCCCCCTCGCATTTTTAAGCGCGCAAGTTCGGGCATGTGTCTCCCCCTTCTCCGGCTGGGCGGCCCCGAGGAAGATGAGAAGGGAGGAAGTGGGACCACTGGGATGGATTAAGAGCCAGAGCCCGCAGGCCCGGTGGGATTCGCGTGGACAGTTCTCGCTCCCGGGCACGAGGCGCAGTGGCTTTAACTCCTGGAACTATGAGAAGTTCAAGTGTACTGGCAGGTGTTGGGGGAGGGGGTGGGGGCTGTCCGATGGTGGGGGGGGCGGGGTCTCTGCCTCCCACCCAGCATCGCCGCCCGAAGCCGCCGCTTCCTTCTGAGTCCCTGGGTGCAGCCCCCGGCGGCCCCCCACTCGGGCACCCCCACTCCCCGCCCCCCCCCCCCCCACCCGGCCCTGAAACTACTTCTGTAAAAAGTCTGAGCCGCCCGCATCTCGGCGGAGGAGGGCAGGAGGTGGGGGAGGCGAGGCGAAGTCGATACGCCGGGTCCTTAACCTGTAATTGCACCTTCTAGGGCTGAGCAGAAAGGGCCCCTCTCTGCCCACATCCCGCCCGCGCGACCGGGAGACCCGCCGCTGCCGCCGCCGCCGCCGCCCGGCTCCGAGGGATCCCGCCGGACCGGCCCCTTCCACTGCGGCTCACTCTGCCCTGCCTGGCGCCAGTCCTGGATCGCCGGCTTCCTATTTCCACCGGACTGGGCTCCTCTCCACTCACTTTATCATCCCGTTCCAGGTGGACCCTAACCTCCCGCAAGCTCCCTCCCCCAGAAGCACCCCCCCCCCCCAGCAACGATGCGCCCCCCAAAGCGCAGGCTCTCTGAAACACCTCCCAGAGTCTCTCCCTTGAAGTGGACCCGATCATACCTCCTTCTCGCTCTCCCCGCTTCGTTGTCTCTCCCCCCCACACCCCATCTTTTCCTGTTCCCTTCCTTCTTGCTCTCCTCCTTTGCCTTTCCCCCTCATCTGCTTATTTCTTGCAATTGGAGTTTTATTCTTTATGAGCGTTTGCCACACAGCCACCCTCCCACCCCTCTGAAAGACTCCCTCCCCGGCCCTCCCCCTCGCCAACAACCCAAAAGACAGAACAAAATACACGCAAGGCAGACACAAGGCCAGAAACTTACCTGCTTTCAACCAGCTGCAAAGTCAAGGCTCACTTAAGCTCCCCCCCAAAAATCAATTGTCCTTCCTTTTTAAAGGTTTGCTCTCTCCTTGGGAGGGGGTGGGAAACACCTTCTGGTTCCCAACTCCAGGCAGTCACTCTTTACAATTTATTTTGTCGTACATCATTTGATCACCATGAATTAGCAACAGCAAGAAAATGTAGGAGAGGGAGAAAAGAGAGAAAGAGAGAGGGAGAGAGAGAGGGAGAGAGAGGGAGAGTGAGAGAGGGAGCAGAGCTTTCTGCAAGAGAAGAAGAAGAAAAAATGTACGTGTGACAAATTATGCTACCAAGAAACAACACATCATTATCCTTGGGCCTGGGGCTCAGTGAGTCGTAACGAGAGTAATAGGAAATCCACGGTTGGGGAGAGAAACGGTCGTGCTTGGCCAGTAGAGAGAGACCATACAGGGGGATGGATGCTGGAGAGACTCGCAAAATTATGGCTCAAGGCTATTGTAAAAATTGTCGAGCGTAAATGACTGCGATTTCAAACATCTTTGGAAGAAAGAAGGGGAAAAAGCGAGCCCCCCTCCCTCCGGCTCCCTCTTTCTCCCTCTCTCTTCTCTCTCTCTATAAAGAACCGTCAAGTTTTACTGCACATTGCTAATTAGTCAATTTCTCTCTGCCTTCACAGGCTGGCGACTTCGCTGCTGAGCTGAAACTGCTAATTTCTGTGACCAGCTTTTTTCTTAGCTGTGATCTGGATGAATGAGTAGCTGTCTCACAGAGATGACAAAAATAAACTCTAATCCCCCCCAAAATTTCCACTACATCTTTCTCATGCATAGATTTATGATCTTCAAGCGCTCTGTGCAATATGCAAACTTTTTGTGTCTGTAGATGTGCTGTTGTTTCCAGATTTCTCTACATTGCTGCTTTTCCCTTTCACTCTGCACCCCCCACCCCCCTACACTGGGAAATGCAGAAACCGTCTGATCTCAAAGTCTGCCAAGATGCCACTTTATAGTGTCTTGGTGTTTGGGGTTTGGGTCTGACTTGGAAGTCAGGAGTCCTTGCCTAAGAACTGAGTGGCTGAGTGTACAGCGGGGGTGGGGGGACGTAGACAGAATAGAGGACAGCTCTTCGCTTTACATTTGCTTCCCTGCATTATTCAAGCTTTATGATCTTGTTGGAAAACATATTTTCTCCATCATTTTGTCGGGTTATACAACCATCTCGGAACTTCTCTGTCAGCTCTTCAGCAGGAAGGGTTCAAAAGTCACTTTATTTTTTTAATTGGAAAATTATCCTATTGTCAGATTTGCCTTTCAATTAGGAGTCTTTGATTTGCAGGAGCTAGAATCAAGTGCTAGGAGAGCCAGCTGCAATTTCACAAATGTAACCTTTAAACTTTGGAGCTCATCTGATATATAAGGTCGATCACAGAGAGCTCACATTTTTGACCCTGCTTAGCATGCAAAATGAACCCCAGCATGACTCTGGAATTTTAGCTGTACCAGAGATTCATGTGCATTTTGGTAGAGGACGTGTTCTCTTAGACTTATCTCATGATGTATTGCGCCCTTACATTTATAGCCCTGCATTTTGGTTGTCAATGGGGGCTGGAGGTGTCCAAGAAAGGAAGGAAAAAAAAAAGAAGAAGCCGGAAAAGGAAGGTAGGTATGCCCTTGAAGAAAATGAACATGGAAGAAAGCTGGATCTGAGTTAAATTGAGTTTTGCTGGCTATTAAGTATATGAACATGATTCATTCTAACTGATATGTGCTCTGATTAGTAAACATATTAAAATACACATCAGGGTACTACTGAAATCCTGCCTTTTAACCTTCCCCTTTGATTGGTAAAAGATGAAAGACACCTGCTTAAGGGAGGGGAAAACCTGAAAATTCTTTGGTTCAGAAATCAGGAGTTTCCCACTTACAATGATCAACATTAATATGCATATGGGATATTTACTCTTAAATAGACTAGGCAGGATCCAACCCAAGCGTTTATCCCTCACAATGGTCTTTCTTTATCAATATCCTAGGTTGTTTGAGAGCAAGACTACTTTATTCAATCTTGCTGAGATGCTGTGTTCTCATAGTCATATTTATAATAAAAAAAAGCCCAAATACATGATAAGATAATAGAAAAGGATTTTTTTTTTTTATTAGAGCAGGGAAAGAAAAGAGAACAGATTATCCAAATCTTCTGGCCTTACTTTTTTTTAAAAATTTCTCTTATTTAGTAGATCTTGAATAGGAAGACTGTGTAACTGTAATTTAGTGCCTTTGGGGGGTTCTGTTTCATTAGCAATTAAAGTTATCAAATGTGTGAAGTGTCACCCAACTCTCAGACACTAAAAGTACAATTTTTATGTTTTGATGTTGATCTTTTATGAGCTTCCAATGACATATTTGGAACTAAACCCAAAGGCAAATTAAGAGTATTGATCACTTAAATTATTGGCATCTTTCCATTTTATCATAAGGGAATTAGAAATTAAGGTATGTTTTCTAGACCTTGCAGTATCTTAATTTTGAATTTCTACATATATGTGTATATATATATATTTATTGGTGGGATATATTATTGATCACTAATTATGATTACCAGGACTTCTGCCATTTCCAAACAATAGAAAAGTCACATTTCAAAAATTTTAACTACCTATAATTTCAATGCTTATTTAACAACTTGGGTAGAAGGGAAAGGGGGTGGTTAGGGATTGCAATTCTTAAACAGCTGTTGAAGTGGTTAGGCTGCTTTCTTCTGGATTTTGAAGTTACACTATTTGAGAATGTTTTAAATTCAGAGAAAAATTACAATTATGGCTCTTTTGTAAGCAATTAAAAAAAGAATATTGATAATAAAAAAATCCGTTCACAATCTGTATATAAACTAATGTTTCTATCGTGTACATTACACACATCCAATATCTTGCCCTGGCTTTGACTGAAATTATTGCAGAACTCACAAATGATATGACACTATTTACAATAAATCCCGTTATGAGAGATTCAATTTGCAGCAATCAGATGCTAGCTACTAAGCGATTGTAAGTATTTGAATTTTATCCTACTTCACTGTTCAACATACAGAAATTGCATCTGTGTGTTTGATCTGTCCTGCTGAGCACTACCAGCAGCTTGCATCTCTGCCACTATTGTTTTTAAAATGGCAGGAAGGACGTGACTAGTCAAGAGCACTCAGCGGGATGGATTCCACATGGCTTAAGAGGAGCCAGAATTGTCTTACAAAAAAAATTAAATATGATCATGTAGTCATCTAATTCAAGCAGTCTTCGTACTTCAACAGAATTGTCAAATTTATTCATCAGTGAATCTGCATTTAAACTATGTACAGTGGAAAGCTGCTGAGCCTGCTGGCACTGAGCAGTCTAACCAGAGCTACTACCAGCTCTGAGCAGGCTGGTCAGCCTTTAGGGTAGCAGGGAGCCCGGTGACTCTGTGGTTCATATTGCTTAGGGCCATTTCACCTCACTGGGTGAACTCAAGTTTCTCTTCAGAGCAGATCAAGAAGGGTTTTGCTGCCTAACAGGAGGGGATGTCCACATTGAAACTTGCTCTCCTTCTTGACATTTTTGCTTAAGATGTATGAGTCATCTTCCAATTATTTAAACACCAAAGTCTGGCCTCTCTGGTGTATTTTTCAGTTAGTCAATACTCCTTCCTGTGACCTGACCTTTCAGACTGCCACCATGGGAAGACAAGTAGAGATACTATTCCATTTTGTAATAAAACTGAGGAGGGAAGGACCTCTTGATTCCCCAAAGTCAAGGAGTGGCAAAACCCAGACAAAACTCTTAGGTTTCTCATGTTTTGTTTTACATCTCTGGTAGGTGTGGCCAGAGATGTCACAGAACCATCAGCATCAAGAAGCTTATTGAAAAACAAGAACTGAAATAACAATAAAAGACAAGAAATAGTGCTAGGGACTAGCACTTAGTCAAAAGCCAATGGTTTACTATGACCCCAAGGTCAAACCCGGCTCCTTGGCCAGCATCCTGAGCTCCAGAATCTAGTTCTAGCACTGCTGGGAAGCCTGCTATTAGCTGTTTTCTGAACATGACCCTCTTTCAGCCACAGTGCCCATGCATAGGTTGTATCCTTAAAAGAGACCTTGCATGCTAAGTTGCTTCAGTCGTGTCCAACTCTGTGACCCTATGGACTGAAGCCCTCCAGTCTCCTCTGTCCATGGGATTCTCCAGGCAAGAATACTGGAGTAGGTTGCTATTTCCTTCTCCAGGGGCTCTTCCTGACCCAGGGATTGAGCCCATGTCCACCTGGGAGGCCCTTGGTTCTCTACATACAGAAATTCTGCCTAGTTCTCAAGATTAAACTCAGATTTCTGTCTGAGGCGGAACTTTTCTTGGCAACCTCAATCAGAATAATAATAGCTAATACTTACTGAGCTTATTAGGGGCTTCCCTGGTGGCTCAGTGGTAAAGAATCCGCCTGCCAGTGCAGGAGATGCAGGTTTGATCCCTGAGTCAAGAAGATGCCCTGGAGGAGGAAATGGCAACCCACTCCAGTATTCTTGCCTGGGAAATCCCATGGACAGAGGAGCCTGGCAGGCTAGAGTCCAAAGGGGTGCAAAGAGTCGAACACGACTTAGTGACTAAGCAGAAATGCACACATTGAGCTTATTACTTGTGTGTGGTGGACACTAGTCTAGTCTAAGTCCTTTAGATGTTTTGTTTTCTTCTCTTGGTAATCCTAGGAGAGTATGGTGGATTATAAGATTGGCCCCAATCTCCATCCTTCCCTGTATAAACACCCTGTAATAATGTGGCTTGGCTGATCTTCCCATCAAGAGTGGAGTCTATTTCCCCACCCTTTGAATGTGAGCTGGTCCTGTGACTTGCTTCAACCAATAGAATCTGCCAGAAATGACTTTGTGCCAGCTGCAAATCTGAGCCTCAAGAGGCCTTGTGTATATATATAAAATTGGAGAATAATTGCTTTACAGTGTTGGTGTTAGTTTCTGCTGAAGAGCAAAGTGAATCGGCCATCTGTATAGATGTATCGCACCCCTCTTGAGTCTCCCTCTCACCACCCCCCATCCACCCTTCTAGGTCATCACAGAGCACCGAGCTGAATTCCCTGTGACACAGCAACTTTCCATTAGCTATCTATTTCACTCATGGTACTAAGTAGATGTCAACGCTACTCTCCCAGTTCATCCCACCCTCCCATTTCCCCCAACGTCAACAAGTCCATTCTCTACATCTGCATCTCGATTTGCCCTGTAAATAGGTTCATCTGTACCATTTAGAGACCTTGTATATTTCAACTCTCCCTCTCTGGACCCTGGCAGCTGCCATGTGCAAAAGCCCAGGTTAGCCCATGGCTGATGAGATACCACATGGATGGAGCCACTCCCAGCTGACCTGATGACCCAACTCAGCTGAGACGGAAGAACTAACATAACCTGAATCACTGACCCACACAACGCTGAGCTAATGAATGACTGCTGTTCAAGCCATTAGTTTTGGGGGTGATATACTCCATAGCAAAATTAGCTGATAAAGAAAGGTTCTATTACCACAATTTTACCAATGAAAAAATGAATTGCAGAGAAATCCAGTGAAGTTTTCAGGCTCACAGAACATTTCAAAGGTTGTGCTACAGTTCAGACCCCACAATCTGACTCCAGAGATGAACCAACCTGCTACCCTCAGTTGCCCAGTTTGTTAGTCGGTCAGTCGTATCCGACTCTATGCAACCCCTGGCCACAAAAGAAGTGCCTGCATCTTGTGACCTACGTGCATTCATTCATTCATCAATATGTTAAGTATTTATTAGACACCAGACAATGTGGTAAACATTGAAGATACAATGATGAATAAAACTGAATTCTTGCCCTCAAGGGGCTGATGATCTAATGGAGGAGATAGGCAGGTAAATTACTCATAGCAAGTGAATAATTACAATGTGATAATTGCTCTAATAAGGGTATGTGTAATGAACTACTGGACCAGAAAGGAGCAGGCTCCCAACTTCCTTATAATACATGTTATCTGTAATATTCTTTTGACATTTATTATTTACTTCTTTTTATTCTTAGTTGCTAATTTAGGAAAACATATTTTATGATCTCAGCTAGATTATAAGTTTCTAGGGTAGAAATAGCCTAGTGCCTGATAAAATCTCTCATGGTGCATGGCTCTATATCTTGCCCATAGTCGTTATTCAATAAATATATTGATGGACTATGAAAGGTAAATTTTCAAACTTATCAGGGTAACAGAAGAAAGAATAAGGAGGTATTTCATAATTAAAGACTGTGTTGAGCGTTTAACTGAAATGGTGCCTCTCAATCTCTTGATTATACTGATCTGTTATCTAAATATTAATAGAATATTTATAATATTGTGAAATAAACAATTTTCTCAGCACACAGATAAGCGCTTGATGTGACCTTAGTGAGTGCTTCTCTCAAATCCTTCACCTGTGGCAACCATCACTCAACAAATTGCTCTAAATACTTGAAGAGAGTCATTACTTGCATGAAAATATCTAACTACTAGACATAGGTAGGGACTGCCCTGGTAACTCAGCTAGTAAAGAATCTGCCTGCAATGCGGCAGATCCTGGTTCGACTTCTGGATCAGGAAGATCCCCTGGAGAAGGGATAGGCTACCCACTCCAGAATTCTGGCCTGGAGAATCCCTATGGACAAAGGAGCCTGGTGGACTACAGTCCATAGGGTTACAAAGAGTCGGACATGACTGAGTGACTAAGCGTGGCACAGTACAGCAAATATAGGTAGGAAAACACCTACCTGTAAGAAAATGCCATTTTCCTAAGCCTAGTTTCTGGAAGCAAATCACCTGCGTTTGAACCCTAGCTCTGTCTCTTACCATGTGTGCAACTTTGGGCAAATAACCTCCCTCTGCCCAGTTTTCTTATCTTGAAAATGGGGATAATCTATGTAGCACTTCCCTTCTAGGGTTTTATGATGCTTAACTTTTTGTAAATATTTGTAAAAATGCTCACTTAGACACATAGTGTCATGTGAATGTTTGTTAAATAAAAAATCAACATATGTAGCTACAGACTTTTTAATTTTATTCCTTTATTTTTCTTTTTTATGTTTTCTCTTCTGCATAGTATGTCTAGTGTTCCACAAATACTGGATGGAGGAAGGAGTAGAAAAAGATCAACTTTTCTCAGGCAATGATTGCAATGATTCATGATGCTATTCAAGAAGCTTTCATGACAGAACTACTATTTTTGACTTTTCATTTTAGATATTTTATGTAACAGTTTACCTATAGTTTTCAAAGTCATCATTCTTTTATCTTTGGGGACGTTTGTCATTTCATATACATGTTTTGAGTAATTGAGATTCTAAAAAACTAAGGATATTCACTAATTTTATTTGTTCAGTCACTAAGGTATGTCCAGCTCTTTGTGACCCCATGGACTGCTGCATGCCAAGCTCTTCTGTCCTCCACTATTTATGATTGGTGGCAGAATATATTTCTGATTCTGAAAGGTAGCTTTTTGGTGATAGGTTTTTATGCCAGTGACTGAGATGAGAGAGGATGTTACTGCACTTCAGCTTCTGTGTTTGATGTTACCTGTGACTCTGGACAAATCACTTTTCTTCTCCAGGTCTAAGTTTTCTCATATTTGGAGAGAGATAGCATTTCCTGTATTTAATTACTGTGTAGGTTTGTAGTGAGGGGAAATAACTAGAGTGAATGGTCCCCAAAGAACAATAGGGAATGTTCCTAGTGACTTGTGAAATAAGATTTAGATAATAGGAGTAGAAAAAAATTCTTCACCCCCTCAAAATTACCCAAAGGCCTGGGGTCAGAGGCATTTACTCAATCATCTTTGTAGAAGTAGTCAGATGAAAACAAGAAGTCAAAAATTGAACGTATTTTGAGTGTATCATTAGAAATCATATTAGGTACTGCTGCTGCTGCTAAGTCGCTTCAGTCGTGTCCGACTCTGTGTGACCCCATAGACGGCAGCCCACCAGGCTCCCGTCCCTGGGATTCTCCAGGCAAGAACACTGGAGTGGGTTGCCATTTCCTTCTCCAATGCATGTAAGTGAAAGTGAAGCTGCTCAGTCATGTCCGACTCTTAGCGACCCCATAGACCGCAGCCTACCAGGCTCCTCCATCCATGGGATTTTCCAGGCAAGAGTACTGGAGTGGGGTGCCATTGCCTTCTCCGTGAGCCCCTCCTGCTGCTGCTGCTAAGTCACTTCAGTCGTGTCCGACTCTGTGTGACCCCATAGACGGCAGCCCACCAGGCTCCCGTCCCTGGGATTCTCCAGGCAAGGACACTGGAGTGGGCTGCCATTTCCTTCTCCACATATTAGGTACATTCACAAATAAATTCTTTTGTATGCATCAAAAGTTTTCAAAGAGTTGGACTTTATGAGCAAGTATTTATTTTTCTGTAGAAATGCTGTATTCTGAATGATCATTAAAGGCATGGAACGCTTTCTTTATAAGCAAGACAATGCATCTTTATCATAAAGAATTATCGTGCAAATTTGAAAGTTATTCTAATCACCTTTTCCACCCTCGTTTTTCTTTCACTTGTGGCAATATTTTTTTTCTTTCTCTTATTAATTCTTAAAAACACAGGTATGTATTGTTGTGTTGGAATATTCACCAGCCCACTGAAATTTTTTGTAGTTAATAGAGAAAAATGACCTGTTTCTTAATCAAATACCTTTATGCCTAATCATTAATTATTAGTGTATCATTTCAAGGACATACTATCTTGACTGAGTCCAGGTTTTCCTTAGAGATGAGCTGTTTATATCTTGAAATATTTATTCTGCTTTCAGCTTTTTTGATATCACTGTAAATTTCCCCCGTTTTCCATTTTCAGATTAGTATTTCTCTGTTGCTTTGTCTAACCCTTTTCTCTACACACTTCTGATTCCTCCATCCCACCCCAGTATACCCAACACTATTTATAATTATATTATGTTTGCTTTATAATAAAACATTTCATAGTATTTCAGTAACATTGCTCAAATTCTATGAATTAATATTGTTCTGTTGTTGAAGAACTGTCTGACAGTTTGGATAAACTTAGGGAGTCTGTTGACTTAGGTGACAAATAATTAAAGAATTCTGCTGGGTATTTCATTTTATTTGTTAAAGAAGCTGACTAACTAAAGGATATGTTTTGTCAAAATCTGATAACAACATGCAGCCATTGCTAATACAGCCCAATAAAATCTGAATTGGGATTCACTGGTGGCTCAGTGGTAAAGAATTTGTCTGCATGCAGGAGATGTGTGTTGGACCCCTGGATGGGGAAGATCCCCCGGAGAAGGAAATGGCAACCCAATTCAGTATTCTTGCCTGGGAAATCTCATGGACAGAGGAACCTGGTGTGTTACAGTCCATGGGGTTGCAAAAGCGTTGGACATGACTTAATGACTAAGCAACGGCAACAAATCTGAATTGCAATCTTTTCATTTTGCCTTTACATCTTATTGAGCTCAACAACAGGACTAATTTAAATTCTCTGCGGGAACTTAAGTCCCACCTGCAAGAATATTTTGTCCAGTTTTATCATGTTTTATGTGAACAAAGTCCACAGTTAGCTCAAATTTCCTTAGTTTTACCTAATGTCCTTTGTCTGTTCTAGGATCCTATGTAGGATACCACATTACATTTAGCTGTCATATTTCCTTAGATTCTTTTTGGCTGTATTGTTTATCACACTTTCCTTGTTTTTGATGACCTTGAAACTTTTTCAGAATACTCATCAAATAATTTGTAGAATGTTTCTCAGGTGGGAGCTGTCTGATATTCTTCCTGTGATAATACTGGAATTGTGGGTTTTGGGGAGGAGGACCACAGAGGTAAAGCCCCAGTTACTCACAGGACACCTGGTTGATGTTAAACTCGATCACTTGGCTGAGGTGGTATTTACCAGGTTTCTGCCCCCAAAGATGCTCTTTATTTTTTTTTTTTTTAAGATGCTCTTTATTATTTACTCCTCTTTCCATACTGCACTTCTTGGACATGTTTTTATTCACAGTGACACTGAAGGAGTGAAGAGGTATGCTTCAGGTTCTTTAGAGTGGAGACAAATCTCAAGTCACACAAGTGATTTGAGCTTTTTCTGCAAGGCAGATTTGTGTATTCTCCTCTATCTATTTACTTAATCATTTATTTACCTCAGTATGGCCTCATGGATATCTTATTTTGTACTTTGGGTTACAATCTGATACTACTTTATTTTGCTGCTCAAACTTGCAGTTTTGACCATTGGGAAGTCTTTCAGTTGGCTTCTGTATTCTTTGACATAGTCCCATCATTACCTCCCTCCCTTCCTCCCTCCTTCCTTCCTGGCATGGCAGAATACTGCATGCTCATCTTGTTTAGTTCTTTCCATAATGCTAGAATCAACCATTTCCCCCAGGAATGCTGCTTGCCTTTTTGAAGAATGGTGTTAGGAGCAAAGATCTGAACATTAGATTGCTAGTTGATACAGGGTTTTTCACTTAGACATCCTCAGCTGACACAGCAAGCTATATGTACACATCTATAGATATTTCTATGTATAACCATCTGTATCTATAGTAAGCTAAACATGAGTTTACACTGATGTCTAACCCACTCTAAGTCACTACAAGCCAACTTAATTTTAACTAAAATAATTTACATGGGAGAAACAGGAGAAGAAAGAGAAGGCCAAATAGTGTCCCTCCTTTGGGGTAGGTAAGACCAGAGACTATACTGAGCTCCTAGAGGATGTAAACAAGGGCTCTATTGGGGGAAGAAACTACCACCTTTAGTAACAATGTTCAGATTTACTGTTAATAGTGTCAAAATTCAAACATTTTTAGGGTAACATGCAGCAAATGAATACTTTGCACTTGAAGTCCAGTATCTTTTTCATCTGCACTTTTGAAAGTGCAGTATCTTTTGAATATTTTTTCAACAGGAGATATGTCAGGATTCTGTAACCTGAAGGGAGACAACAACCACAGGTCTATTGAGAAGAGGGTATAAAAAAAACCATCCCAACCCAGGCCTATCTGGCTTCTAGCGGGCAATGATCCTGCTGATGAAAAAGTTCCTGTATCAGGGATGGTTGTAGCTACAATTCACCTAATAATTTAATGTGCAGAGGGAGTAAAAGGAAGGAGCATAGGATTTGAATAGAAAGAAATGTATTTGAGGATCACTTCCAGCATTGATAATATAAATATCCTAGTATCTCTAAGCCTTAGTTTTCTCATTTGTAAAATAAGAGAAAAATAATTCCTGCAGTATTTATTTTTTTAGGGGCAATGTAGGGGCTTCCCAGGTAGCTCAGTGGTAAAGAATCCACCTGCCAATGCAGGAGAGGCACGAGAGGACTGGGTTTGATCCCTGGGTCGGGAAGATCCCCTGGAGGAGATGGCAACCCGCTTGAGTATTCTTGCTTGAAAAATCTCATGGACAGAGGAGCCTGATGGGCTTCAGTCCATGGGGTCACAGAGTCAGACATGACTGAGCATGTGCACCTGCACACAGGGGGAGTGTAATGATCAAGAAAGCTCATATATGAACGAACTTATAGAATTTCTTCCAAATATGTCATATTACCCATACATAACAGTTGGGAAGCTCAAAGAAATTTTCCACACTAAAAAAATAAAAATAAAAAAAATAAATGTTGATCAATCATGATGAAAGAAAGACTGGAATAAACAAGTCCAAGTCTGAATTCTGAATCTCTATTTCCTGAACTTACTGATTGAGTCATAGGAAATCGGCTCTCAGTTCATAAATTTCTTGAAATTTATGGGTAAATTTCAGAACCTGGGTAAATATCTTGAAATAAGCTAGAGGGATGGGCCCCTCAACTTAGCTATGAGGCATCTTCCCCAATTCAGTAATCAGAGAAGCCTATAGTTGGAAGGGCCCTCACTTACACAGGCCCTTTCCAAGTCTCTGGGAGGGGTGCTTGAAATGTGTAACATTTGCAAAAATAAGACATTTTAATTGCAGTCATTGTTGATGTTTGGCAGAAACCAACACAAACCAAAGCAATTATGCTTCAATTAAAAAAATAAACAAATTTAAAATTAATTGTAGTCATTAGTTGTTTGCTATTTCCATGTTGGCTTTTGCTCGTGTCAGATGGTGTTGAAGGGACCAAGAATATTTACTTTTGAGAGGTGATGAAAGAGAAGGTGATCCAGGAATTTAGTGCGGATTGAGGTAGAAGGATATATTTATGTGTTCACAATTACAGAACTTCCTCCACTTACAGTGGGGCTATGTCCCAATAAATCCACTGTAAATTGAAAATACCATAAGTCAAAAATACATTTAATACACCAAACCTACCTCATATCACAACTTAGGTTGGTCTACCTTAACCGTGTTTGGAACACTTACATAAGTCAACAGTTGGGCAAAATCATTTAACATAAAGCCTATGTTATAATAAGACATTGATTTTCATGTAATGTTTTGAATGCTGTGCTGAAAGTAAAAACCAGAACAGTCATTGGGAACCAGAATGGTTCTAAGTGTGTTGGTTATTTACCCTCATGGTTACCTGGTTGACTGGGAGCTGCAGCTCTCTGCCTTTGCCCAGCGTCATCAGAGAGTATCTTACCAAATAGCACTAGTCTAGAAAAAGATGAAAATTCAAAATTTGAAGTAAGGTTTCTCCTGAATGCATATTGCTTTTGTATCACTGTAAGGTTGAAAAATTGTAAGTCAAACCAGCACAAGTCAGGGATTGTCTGTACCTCGAGGCAGAGTTAAATTTTTGCCAGCCATACTCACCCCATGACCTCCAGAAATATTCTGACTTCCCACCATTCTGACTCATACAAAATAGAGATAAGAAAGTGTAGGATTGGAAGTTATATTGTCATATGAATGTGTACTATTGCAACAGTCCCTGAGGAATGGGGGTGGGGGATGAAATTTAAATGGTTTTCTGCACAAGAAAGCTTGAAATCTTACAGCTCATATATGAACGAACTTATAGAATTTCTTCCAAATATGTCATATTACCCATACGTAACAGTTGGGAAGCTGAAAGAAATTTTCCACACTAAAAAAATAAAAATAAAAAAATAAATGTTGATCAATCATGATGAAAGAAAGACTGGAATAAACAAGTCCAAGTCTCCTAGCTCTGGTGGTGACAAGTCAATTGCCTGAGTGGCTCCAGGTAGCAAATTGAGCCCTTGGAAGTCACGGGATTCTTCTAAGTCAGTAAGGAAGGGGCTGTACAAACAGAAGGAAACTCTAAGAGGTTCAGCTCTTCATTTCACAGAAGAAGATTCCTGAAATACAAAAGCTCTAAAATGAAATCTAGGGACTTTCCTACAGGTCTAGTAGTTAAGATTCCAGGCTTCCAAGGCAGGGAGAGCAGGTTTGATTCCTAATCAGGGTGTTAAAATCCTACCTGCTGCATGGTGCGAGCAAACAAAATAAACAACAAAAAAGTTTTGATAATAAATAAGAGGAAATCTAAATTCAGTTCTGCATTTCTGTGCATCAGAGACATCCACCTACTCCCACAGCCCCTTCTAACAGGCGAGGCAGGACCCTCAAAGAAGTAAATGTGGGGTACACACAGGAGCAGATACACATTCTCTGGTGCATAAAATTATAAATTTTAAAGAGCTATCAATACCACAAACATAAATAATCCACCAAAATCACATTTTCGTTGCTGTTTGATAGCACAGTTGTGTCTTTTCCCTGTCCTTCACTGTCTCCCAGAGCTTGCGCAAATTCATGTCCATTGAGTCGGTGATGCCATCCAACCATCTCATCCTCTGTCACCCCTCTTCTCCTCCTGCCCTCAATCTTTCCCAGCATCAGGATCTTTTCAGCTCTTTATATCAACTCTTTGCATCAGGTGGTGAAAATGCTTGAGCTTCAGCATCAGTCCTTCTAATGAATACTCAGGGTTGATTTCACATAATTTAAGTAACTGACAAATGCACACCTCTCTAATACTCCTTTTCCCTGAAATTTTGGCTTCATAGTCTTCAATTTGCATAATGGCAAAGATTTTGCTATTCTCTTTTTTAGAGAAAAAAACACATATATACCAATTAGAATTTCTACTTTTTCTTTTGGGCTTCCCTGATAGCTCATTTGGTGGGAAAGATTGAGAGCAGGAGGAGAAGGAGGGTGACAGAGGATGAGATGGTTGAATGGCGTCATTGACTCAATGAACATGAGTTTGAGCAAGCTCCAGGAGACAGTGAAGGACAGGGAAGCCTGGTGTGCTGCAGTCCATGGGGTCACAGTTGGACAATACTGTGCTACCGAACAGCAACAAAAATGTGATTTTGGTGGATTATTTATGTTTGTGGTATTGATAGCTCTTTAAAATTTGTAATTTTATGCACCAGAGAATGTGTATCTGCTCCTGTGTGTACCCCACATTTACTTCTTTGAGGGTCCTGCCTAGCCTGTTAGAAGGGGCTATGGGAGTAGCTGGATGTCTCTGATGCACAGAGATGCAGAACTGAATTTAGATTTCCTCTTATTTATTATAAAAACTTTTTTATTATTTATTTTATTTGCTCGCACCATGCAACATGTGGGACCTTCATTCCCTGATCAGGGATCAAACCTGTGCCCCCTGCATTGAAAGCCTGGAGTCTTAACCACTGGACCTGTAGGGAAGTCCCTAGATTTCATTTTAGATCTTTTGTATTTCAGGAATCTTCTTCTGTGAAATGAAGAGCTGAACCTCTTAGAGTTTCCTTCTGTTTGTACAGCCCCTTCCCTACTGACCTAGAAGAATCCCGTGGCTTCCAAGGGCTCAATTTGCTACCTGGAGCAACTCAGGCAATTGACTTGTCACCACCAGAGCTAGGAGACTTGGACTTGTTTATTCCAGTTTTGCTTTTGAATTTGATTGTGGATTCATCAGTCATTCATTCATTCGTTCATCAACAAAATGTTTATTGCTATGTGGAAGGGGACATCAGCACTCATATATTATCTCCTCAGAACAAATGCATTGAGGTTTGTACAATGGAAGAACTGGCACTGTATGACAATTTGATCATTTAAGCACTTTATCACTTATCAATATGGCTCTGAATCTGCAGACACTTAGAAACTTTTCTGGTATCTTACCACCTAACCTGACTTATTGAAATCATACAGAGCCACAATCACTGTTTTACCAACCTCCACCCCCAATTCTTTATTCCAGTGACAGAATCTGACGGTGTATTTGCTAAATGAATCTCCTAATAAAAATGCATTTCATGAAAGTGATTTTAAAATTTGGAAAATAATATATTGCTGATCAAAACATCTGAACAACAATTTCAGTGGCCAAGTTCTCTATTCCAAGGTAGACATGGCAATTTTGTATGTATGCATGCATAAAACTGAAACTCCAATACTTTGGCCACCTGATGTGAAGAGCTGACTCATTTGAAAAGACCCTGATGCTGGGAAAGATTGAGGGCAGGAGGAGAAGGGGACGACAGAGGATAAGATGGTTGGATGGCATCACCGACTCAATGGACATGGGTTTGGGTGGATTCCAGGAGTTGCTGATGGACAGGGAGGCCTGGCGTGCTGCAGTTCATGGGGTTGCAAAGAGTCGGACACGACTGAGCGACTGAACTGAACTGAATTGAACTAATGCATGTACATATGTATGTGCACACATATATGTATTCATGTACACATGTTACTATTTATATACACACACATCTATATACATAGGTATATATATATATATATATATATATATGAAAGTAAAAGTACTAGTTGCTCAGTCATGTCCAACTCTTTGTGACCCCATGGACTGAAGCCTGCCAGGCTTTGCTGTCCATGGAGTTCTTCAGGCAAGAATACTGGAGTGGGTAGCCATTCTCTTCTCTGGGTGATCTTCCTGACGCAGGAATCGAACCTGGGTATCCTGCATTGCAGGAAGATTCTTTACTGTCTGAGGCACCAGAGAAGCCCAGATATACATATATAGTATATCAAATTACTCTGTATATACACTTTGTAAAACTTAAGAACTACTGGACCCATCCTTAGAGTGAATAATCTATTAAAGCATTATTTTAGGACCAAAGTAATAGCCATAGAAGAGAAGGAAATATTACCTGTGTCCCATGACCTACGTGGGGCTTCCCTGGTGAGCCATTCACCTGCCAGTACATGAGATGTAGGTTCAATTCCTGGGTCGGAAGATCCCCTGGAGAGGAAAATGGCAACCCACTCCAGTATTCTTGCCTGGAGAATCCCCACGGACAAAGGAACATGTCAGGCTACAGTCCATGGGGTCACAAAGAATCAGACACAACCTAGCGACTTGGCAACAACAACAACGACACCTATGTGGGTTTTACTACTTAAGAATACATGTACTTGTTTGCTCAGTGGCTTTGTATAATTCCCAAAAGTAGAGCATCAGGTGGCAGATGCTAACAGGAAGCAAAACTTTGTTCTCCTCTGTAAATGTTTCAAAGGGGACAGCATCAGTTCCCAGTCTTCAAATTCTGGTCCAGTTCCACCCCTGAGCAGGCACTGAATGGAAAGCATGTGCTTTAGGCAAAGGGCTGTCAGGGCACTTCTCTGGCATCCAGGCAGCAAATGGTGGCAAACGAGTCTGAGCAGTAGATCAGCTACATCAGCTAGATCAGCAGTAGTTGAACATTCTACCCTCTGACCACTGTGCGACATCAACCTGCAGTTATCACAAAAGCATGGTCAGAAATGAATGGAAGCTGGTGCCTGTCTCCCAGAATCCCCTTCACATTGGAGATGTTCTGCGGTTTGCTCTCCCAGATACCCTACTGAGAAGATACACAGTTCTCCTATGAAGGCCCAAGGGTAACTTAAATAATTTCTGAAGTTATAGCTTACTGTAAGCTTTCATGCACTTACTCTGCTGAAGAAAATGAATTTACTACATGGAATCACACTCCTCTTAAAATATCCGTGGCTATCCACAACCTATATATATATATATAACAAGGCAAAAACTACTGATAGACACTGATCTATTAAAGCAGTTTCCTAAAACACCTATAGTCTTTTCCTATGAAACAGAAAAAAAAATCATTAAAGCTATGGTTTGCCAGACAATTACTTTGTCAAATCTCAAGAAATTTCATAATAAATTGTATACATGCATCAAACATGAACAGCAGAGTATAACAAGCTATGTCTTTCCGGTCCACTTGCTCTTTCATCCAAACAGTAGCTTTTGTTTTCAAGAACAATTCTATATCCTTTTTGAAGGCTTTCATAAAATATGGCTATACATTTATCTATCAAACTAAGTAGAAATAATTGAAACACTTAATATGCACAGTAATAGGGAAATGCACGAATAACTTCATTATTAATGTCTATTGATTATTTATGCTTTCAAATCAGCAAATGTAGCTGCCAGTATTTTGATCATGTAAATCTCTATGTGTATTTTGGTTTTACCTGTTTATTGGCAAATTTACAATCCATGTTATGGGCATTTTTATTGCTTTACACACTCATCTGACATGTGCATGACCCAGGTTAGGTTACCAACGACTAGTGTTTACTCAATTTGATTACTATGTTACATTTCTGAGCTTATTCCCCATTTGGAAAATTAACTGTACAAGGAAGCCCAGTAAATCTTTACTTAAAAATTCCAAACTTTAGATTGATTTCAGCAGTGAGTTTGTATTGATCTCAAAAGCTTTGCGTTCCTAACTAAAAACTAATCTTTATTTCACCCTTTAGTGACTGCAGTCATAAATATGCTCACTCCTACCCGGGAAGAGTGGATTAATGGTTATTGGAGATTGGGGGCTTCCCACTGAGTCTGGGAAACCTTAACCTTTGGAGGACAACATGAAAGCACTTACCCCTTGTCAGCTATAATCCCTAGGTCCATTTTTGACATTTACCTGAGTGTTAAACAGGAAGCTGAGCAGGGACTGGGAAATAAAGCTCTAGAGATCATGCTTGGCTATTAATCACTCACAGTTAGATTGACTACCATGCCTGATCCAACTGCTTCCGGCCTCTAGAGTCACCCAAAGGCATGGCCTTGCCCCTCCACTTTGGGACCCAGCTTAACTCCTTCTGGGGGAGACTTTTACCACCTGCCTTTGAAGAGGGGTTTTGCATTGTTAAAAACCCATCCGTTAACATCCTTCCAACTTGGCTGCACTGTTGGATGAAATATTTGGGGGAGTCTGTCCAACCTATTTGTAAGAGCTAATTCTAGAGAATAAGAGAGTTAAAAGGGAACAGAACAGAATTTGTTATCAAGGGATGGTCAATAAGATTCCAGGCAGTAGTGGACAGATAGCTGACAAATGGTAAGGGGCTGGAAGGCAGGGTTTCTCCAAGTGTGGTCCTTGGTACCTCTTGAATCACAATAACCAAATCAGAGGGCGAACTTAAGAGTCTCCTGGGTGCCAGCATCTGAATTTCAGCACGTACTCTAAGGAGCACTTATGTTCCAAAAGTGTGAGACTCACAGCTGTGAGGTGGGTGTGTAGTGTGGGTGTGTGGCCATGTTCAGTTGCTCAGTTGTGTCTGACTCTTTGCTACAGACCCATGGACTGTAGCCCGCCAGGGTCCTCTAACCGTGGGATTTCCCAGGCAAGAATACTGGAGTGGTTTGCCATTTCCGCCTCCAGGGGATCTTCCTGACCCAGGGATCGAACCCACGTCTCTTTTATCTCACGCATTGGCAGGTGGATTCTTTACCACTGAGCCACCTGGGAAGTCCCAATGTGGGTATGTTTTATGCCTTTACCACTTTCTGTGGTGGAAAGTAGGAATTTTGATTTTCTGGTACTTGATGGCAAAAATTACTATGAGCTAACCCAATATCCATATTTTTCTCTCTCTTTAATGATGAAGCCTTAATTTTCACCCATGCTCCTTGCTGCCCAGTTATCATTTCCCAGGCTTCCTCAAGCTAGGTGCAAGAGGGGCTTTTGTGTAGGGCTTATAAACTGTCTCCTTTAAAAGACGGGGGTACGCCCTTTTTCTTCCTTTTCTCCATCAGCTGCCTGAAATGTGCCTGTATTCGCTGGAGCCTCAGCAGTACAACCTGGCCCCTGATGTCAAGGCAGGTGGGATTGGTAAATCAGATAGCTTGCCAGAGCCTGCATCTCTGATGGTTCTATGAAGTCAGCACACTGGTTCAGGACTGCCTGTGATGGGATCCCTTTTATATGATATTGAGTTGACTAAAAAATTTGCTCGGCTTTTTCTGTACCATCTTGATCACTCAGCAGAATAAAACCTGCATGTTCAATCCCTCACTGTAATTCATAGCTGAATGAGATTACTAACTGAAACAGACCCCATTTAGGATTAAGGGTTAACTTCAGGCAGAGTCTTCCCACTTGCAACGACTCCAACTTCCCCCCTAAGCATGACTTTTTACTGTGAGGGTAAAAGTTGTGTCTGAATATTAATAGTGACTTTGTTATGTTTGTATGGGTTCAGGAATGAGAGGAGATATCCCTGATCCTGCTTAGAATTTCATAAAGGTATGGGTATTCCTGCTTCTTGTCCACAGAAAGAGGAGAAGTTTGCAGTGGCTAGCTGGCCACAGGGGTTCTAAGGAGGGTGGCGGCCCCAAGGACAGATGTGTGTGCAAGAAGCCAGATTGTCTGTTAAAGCAATTGATCACTTAGTGGTGCCCTCCATGCTCCATGAAGCTAACCTTTATCAGACTTAAGGCTCGGACTGTTACATATGGATGAAATGCAGTGTCTTAAAGACATTCAAAGCTTACTTCAAGTGTCCCTTTTACCTTGAGGAAGAAGCGATTGTATTTCTTTCCTCCTGTTAATGTTTTTATTTTTTTCTGTTTCCAAATCTGATGCTATCAAGTCATTATCTTTGAGCGGGGCTGGCACTTCCAACACTCACTCTCGTGAGTCTTCAGACAATGTGCAGATAGAGCAGGCGGTGTAAGCTTCTCTTTCACTGATGCTGGATCCGCTACTGAAATCATTTATTACAGGGTTTTCCCTGTTTTCCTTTTCTCTCTCATTCTGCTACAAATGCAGCTGCAACTTTTAACACTATTACTTTTATAGATACATTGATTAATGGGATGGCTACAGATTCACTTGGGCTTCCCTGGTAGCTCAGCAGTAAAGAATCCCCCAGCAATGCAGGAAACCCAGGTTTGATCCCTGGGTTGGAAAGATCCCCTGGAGAAGGAAATGGCAACCCACTCCAGTATTGTGGCCTGGGAAATCCCGTGGACAGAGGAGCCTAGTAGGCTACAGTTCATGGGGTTGCAAAAGAGTTAGACGCGACTTAGTGACAACAACAGTAACAGATTCACTTGCAAGATCATTTGTTATTAAGTTTTACACCTAACATCTAGTGTGACGCTGGTTATGCTAGGACAGGGATTTTCAGAATGCAGTCCCTGGGCCAGCAGCGTCAGCATCACGTGAGAACTTGTTAGAAATGCAAATTATTGGACTTTGACCCAGATGCACTGAGTCTGAAACCCTGGAGGTGGGCTTGGCAACTGGAATTTTTTATAAGCCTTCTAGGTGATTCTGATGCTCATTCAAGTTTGAGAATCATGTTTCAGAGTGAGCCATGATGTCTTCAAATCCATACACTGAGAATGCTTAGAAGTTAATATTCCTTAATTTTTCCTCACAAGTAAAATCAGAGGGACTCCTATGTGTTGACTGGTTGAATGTTTAATTATATTTCTTTTATCTCATCTATCTTCAGTCTACAGACAACTGGGCCAGGCAATAAAGTGACTCAATTTGTGCTAAAATAGCACTAATAATAACACCTTACATTGTATAATACCTTTTCAGTCTTCAGCGAGCTGACATATAATATCATTTGAGTATGTAACGGATTCAAATATACCATACCATTCAAATATACTATGTACTATGGTACCAAATATACCATCTGAGTTGATGCAATTTAACTGCAGGTAAAAAAAGAATAAACACAAGCTATCGCAGGACTATATTTTATTTTTTTCTTTGTCTCTATAGCTTTGGTTCTCTGGCATTAGAAACTATACTGGAAAGCAATATTATCTAATGAATGAACACCTAAGTGAACAATATTTAAGTGTGATTTGCTAAGGAATTAGGGGGGAAAAATCTATGGAGTTTTAGCGTAAATTCACTTGAATGAAGAGGAAACTTTATGAAAAACATTTCCATTTTCTGATTATTTATTAGATGCTAATAAATAAACATTTGACAAAGGTTAATACCCACTGACTTACAGATGTGCTCCAGAGACTGACTTACTGTCTTCATTTTAAGAGAAGACACAAACTCAACATAGTCATTGTGTCATAGTCATGAGGCCAATCTTCCTGTGTTATTATTAGATGGGAGAATATAATTTTTTAAGAATGTAAATAGAATACTTAAGAGTTATTTAAATAAGTCTTAAATCCATTTAAAAATTATACTTATAATCTAAGTAAGGATATTATGCTTCACTAGTTTACTGAATATAGCTTAAATATTATATTTTAAATTATATTAAAAATAAAATAAAAATTATCTTTAGAAAATGGGAGAAAATAAAGAACCTCTAAAAAAACCCTAACACCTATATAAGTATTAAGTTTATTAAAGGCATTAGCCAAATACTTTTACTAATACTACAGGATTGTCATCCTAACCAAATACTTCAGGGTTTGATAATATTCTTTCTCAGCTCTGAGACTTTTAAAAAATAGCATCAGTCTTAAGACTCTTAATCTTTTCGTAAGCTTTCCAAAAAAAGAAAATCCAAAACCACAGTGTTTTCAAGCAAACTTCTGATAAAAAACTTTGGAGTATTTTCAATAAGAATAACTTAAAATTAAATTTCCAGGAGTATGCTTTAGTGGAAAGGACTCTGAAGCTTTGGAGTCAGAAAATCAGGCTCGAGTTCTACCTCTGTAATTTACTAGCCATAAAACCAAGTTATTTATCCCAATGAGCCTCAGTTTCCTCATCTGTAAGTTGGGAGTGATTTTAATACTTGCTTCATAGAGTTTTTGTTAACATCAAACAGGACTATGTGTATTGATTTTCCAGCCTGTGCATATGCTAAGTTGCTTGCTATGTCTGACTCTTTACGACCCCATGAACCATGGACTGCCAGGCTCCTCTGTCCATGGGATTCTCCAGGCAAGAAAACTGCAGTGGGTTGCCATGCCCTCCTCCAGAAGATCTTCCTGACCCAGGGTTTGAACCTGAGTCTCTTATGATTCCTACACTGGCAGGTGGGTTCTTTACCACTAGTGCCACCTTGGAAACCCTTATATAGATTATCTTTCATTATTATGAAAGAAAATGCAAATGTGCGTGAAATAGTTTGCAAAACATAGTATAATGGATATATGTTGGTTGATATATTAGTTTTTGCCAGAAACAAAGTAAAACAATATTAGTTAGAGGAACACTCTTTTCAAGGATATAGTTGGGGAATTCAAACCAGTTTGATTACATGACTTTCCTCAGTTAGTTCACTAAAAACTCACACCGAATCTTAGGAAATATGAAGGTACTATATCACCTGGTAAGAGAAAGTAAGTCATTACACAATTCCCTAGTAATTCAAAGGAAAGTCATTCTTGAATTCTGGTATGCTAAAAGACAAGTAACTAGACAGGTACATTCAGACAGCCTGTAAGCGCAACAACATGAATGCAGCATTGAGTTTTTTAAGAGAAAAATAAAGATGACCAAAAAAAAGTGAGTGACAGTGTCCAAAACTGATCCTGCCTTAGATAATTTCCATATCACCATCCACTACTTCCCCTAAAGAAACAACAATAAAACCCATATCACCCTGGGAGACAACTGCCCTGTCATCCTTCAACTCATCAAACCTTCCCTGAACACTTCCAAAGTATAGTATGCTAGGATTTGAAGATGAAAAAAAATACATCTGCTCTGGAATTGTTCAACAATCCAACCTGCATGACTTAAGAGAAGGAGGGAAAATTTTTGAATTGAATAATCATTAAATACAGAGCCCAAAATCAGGTGAGTTAAAATAGCCAGCAGACAAAGCACTAACTGAAACACACTCACCATGAAGAACTTTCATGACAAACTCATACAGTTATTCATAATTTATAACACCGTCACAGGTAAACCATCAGAGAAGACTTGAAGGCAAGGATGCAGAGTTTCTAATACCTTCAAGGTCCTCAAGTTTTTCATAGTTGTAAGCACAAGAGATTAACTATGTAGAGTAGCAGTTCTTAAAATGTGATTCATAGATGCATGAGAGTGCTGAAGACCTTTCAGAAAGCTCATGAGGTCAAAACTAATTTTATAATAATAAAAAAATGTTATCTGCATTTTTCTGTGTTAATATTTGTACTGATGGTGGAAAAGCAATGTGGGTAAACTTGTCGGTGTTTTGAACCAAGGCAGTGACATCAAACTGAACTAGCAATTATTATACTCTTTTTATTTATTTATTTATTTTTGCCACACCACATGTGGCTTGTAGGATCTTAGTTCCCTGACCAGGGATCAAACCTGTGCCCCTTGCACTGGAAGTGTGGAGTCTTAACCACTGGACTGCCAGGGAAGTCTCAGTTATTATATTCTTAAATGCCATGTACTTCCAGTTTAAAAGTATTGTCAGTTTCACTTACAATATTTGATGAAGCAATAAAAAATTAATTGTACTACATCTTAACCTTGCATACATATCAAAGATAATATATATGACAAAATGGGAATTTCTCCTGTATACCAAAGTATAGTGGTTGTCTTAAGGAAACATTCTTGTGCAACTGTTTGTATTGCAAGCTAAACTAGCCTTTTCTTTTTCATGAAACATGATTTGATTTGACAGAATGACTGACAGGTATTTTCAGACTTGGATATATAGCAAAAATTCTCTAGACAATTAACAACATAAACCTGTCACTTCAAGAAAAACAACTGACTATTTATTGCCAAGGGTGAAATTTGAGCTTTCCAGTGAAAAATAGAATTTTGGAAAACCTGCATTGACCATTATAAATTTAATTTAAGCACTTACCTAATGCAATTGATTGTATTATTCATGGATAGTATTTTTTAAAATATTGTATAATGATATGTGTCAACATTTAGAAACTTTGTATAATTCAGTGAGGCAATATTTACCCAATACTAATATTTTATGATACAAAATCATACATGGGTAAAAGATTCATGAAAAATTTGAGGCTGGCCAATGGATTTCAATGTAATAGAATACAAAAGTTAATCAGTATAACTTCATATACTGCAACTGATTACAGGGAACTATCATTTGTTGAGTTTTGATGTAATATCAAAAAAGAATATTCAGGGCTTCCCTGGTGGCTCAGTGATAAAGAATCTGCCTGCCAATGCAGGAGACACAGGTTCGATCCCTAAACCAGGAAGATCCCACATGCTGTGGAGTAACTGGGACCCATGTGCCACAGCTATTGAGCCCGTTCTCTGAAGCCAGGGACCCACAACTACTGAGCACAAATGCCTCAATTACTACAGCCTGCACACCCTACAGCCTTTATTCCACGACAAGAGAAGCTACCAACAATGAGAAGCTGGTGCCCGGAGACTAGAGAAAAGCCTGTGCAGCAATGAAGATCCAGCACAGTTAAAAATGAAAATAAATGAACAAAATTATTTTAAAGAAAGAATATTGAAATGGCCACAAAAAAGCCCTCTCTTTTTAAATTATGTGTCTGTGTAGGTCTGGATTTTCATATGTTCCTATCAGAGCAACACATTACAGCAAGTTGAATGCAGAAACAGTCATGAGTCTGGTTGTCAGCTATTAAGCCAGACATTAACATGATTTGCAAACATATACAAAAATACCACAATTCTCACTAATTTTTGTTTGATTTTGATACTACAATTACTTCTCCTAAATTGTGATTTCTTCTAACATGTAGCAGGCTTATCTTTTTTAATGAATTGACATATATTTTTAAGTGTCTGCTTTTTCATTTCTAATTATTAATAGGTATAAGCCATGTAACTAAAATCTCTTTGGAGTACTTAATACTTTTTTAAGAGTGTAAAAGTCTGCTGAAGCAAAATGTGTGAGGAATACTAAGGTGGAGTGTAAGAAAATGACTCTTGGTAACATTTTAATTTCTCACTCACATTCCCTGAGGACGATCTCACAATCATGGCCAAACGTCACGTTGGAGCATGAAAGACAAAGGTTAACCTTGCTGTGTTGAATGTCCCTGGGAATCCCTGTTGATGATGGTGGGGATCATTAATGGACTTCCTGGAGATCCACAGGAAGTGACTCTCCCTTTCCAGCAAATCCTCTGGTAAAATCCTCAGGGCATTTATTCTCTGAAGGCCTAAATACTTCTAGAACTGGGGCATAAGGTACTTTGATTTTGTGATACTCCAGGATGTCAAAAAAAGTCTCAGTGGATGATTATTAAAAAATGAACTTTTCATCCATTAATTTGCTTCAGCTTTTCAGAAGTTTATAAATAGTGAACTCATGATTCCTTTTTTAGAGATGTGTGTATATGAGTACATATATGTATGTGTATAAATGTGTCTAAAATTTACTAGCTGAGGGGTATGAACCTTTAAAATATTAAAAGGCCTCCCAGGGGGAAAAAAAAAAAAGCCTTCCCTGGCTGTAGGGACAATGCTTATGATAGGAACTAACATAATCATTACCGAAGCATACCTGTTACACTTTCCCTTCAGTTCTACCACTTTATTCTTTTGTTTTTCCTCTTCCTTCTCGGTGAGGTTCTAGCTCAGTACCCTTATTGTAACTGACCTCCTCAGGCTCTGTCCATTTTTATTAAGCACCAAAATGTCAGCTAGTTAGCCAAAAGATGTTGCTGAACTCGGCACGGAGCATCGCACAGACATATGCAAAGGTATTCAGGAGGAAGGGAAGCCTCATACTGAGCCAGGAGCAGGTCACAAGGAGTCAGAAAGCCTCTCTTTTTGTCACTGCCTGCAGACTCCTGCATTTCCTTTTAGAGACAAAATGCCTTCGGTTTCAGGGTGAAAACATGGGAGGGTGGAGAGCGGAGATTCAAATACCTTCCATGTGATACTAGAGCGTTGGGATCTTACTGTGAATGAAGAAATCCAGGATCAGCTCAGTAGGGATCAGGGAGAGGCTGGCGGAGGCCCCTTCCGTGGAGAAGGGAGGTGGAGGATTCAAGGGCCAGAGACACCAACATCAGTTTGCCCAGGCGTCCGTGTAGGGTGGAGGCAAGTGTGGTGCCAGCTAGCAGCGGGTTTGAATCCCCATTCTCCCACTCACTTACCAACTGGGTGACTCGAGGCGATCTACTTAATCTCATGGAGCATCAACCTGCTCATGTAGTAAATGAGGACAGTCGTACCTCCCTCGCAGGGTTGAGTGAAGATTCAGTGAGAGCAAGCGTGTGACATGCCTGGAACACAAGCGGTGTCCAATAAGTGCCAATTTCCTTTCTCTGTTTTAGCGGTTTTTACATATGTTTTTACATAAGTTGCCTTTTGAATGAACAAATGGGCCCATTTTAAAATTTTTTATTAAACTTTTTATAAGATCCACTGGAGAAGGGCATGGCAACCCAATATTCTTGCCTGGAGAATCCCATGAACGGAGGGGTCACAAAAAGTTGGACATGACTTAATGACTAAACAACAATAACAACATAGCTGATTAACAATGCTGTTAATAGTTTCAGGTGAACAGCGAAGGGACTCAGCCATACCTATACATGTATCCATTCTCCCCCAGACTCCCGTCCCATCCAGGCTGCCACATAACATTGAGCAGAGTTCCCTGTGCTATCCAGTAGGTCCTTGTTGGTTATCCACTGTAAATATAGCAACGTGCACGTGTCTATCCCAAACTCCCTAACTATCCCTTCCCCCGGCAACTATGAGTTCCTGTCTTGTAAATAAGTTCATTTATATCATGTCTTTTTAGGTTCCACCTATAAGAGATGTCATATGATGTTTCTGCTTCTTTGTCTGACTTACTTCACTCAGTCTGACAACCTTTAGGGCCCATTTTATGGGGAAATAATCGGACATTTTCTAAACTCTTCCCCACATCCTAATGAATTTACCTGTTTGAAGACGTTTCATAGTGTCAAACAGAGTCCACTGTGAAAAGCTTTCTTTTAAAAACGGGGAAAGAATAGAGTGTCCATTCTCTTCTCCTGTCTTCACGGTCAGTTGTGTCTTCCAGAAATTCCAACAAGTTAGTGAGGCCTGACCTTCCTCTTTTTCTTCTTCCCTTTTTGTAAAGCATGCCAGCAATCTTTAATCATGCTGCGATTTCTAAATGCCACCCAGGTTCACTTCAGAAGCAGTTTCAAACAAAGATTTAACCCACAGACACACAAATGGCTGATTTGTGCGTTCCAGAGACTCAGAAGCTTTTTGTTTCTTAAAAATTAATATGTTTCAGTTTTCTCTTTTTACTTTCATATTCATTTCCAGAGAGAGAGAGAAGCATTTTCTTTTGTTATAGACTTTCATAAAAATTCAGTGCTAATTATAGAGGGTTTTTGGTACTGACTCTTTGTTGAGGTGATTAACATGCAAAGCATTTTACAACACTGTTTTCTCCTAAAAGAAGCGTGGATGTGTAAACAGAGTTGACCTCTTAGCTCCTTCCTAGGTCACCCAGTTTTCCCCTGATTAAAACTAATTTGCTGGAGAAGTTCACTGTTGGAAATGAGAAGATTTGGAAAGGAAGATTAGTAAAGAGAAAAGGAGCTGAACTATTGCTCTAAATACTATTAGAGATCTTGCTGTTCATCCACCTTCTGCCCACATGCTGAAAATAAGCCATCCAGTCACTTTTGTTAGAAGACGAGGACAGTTAAGAGAGTTAGAACCAGTCAAATGCATGCGGACACAGCCAAGACGAAAACATCCAACAATCAACCCCCAAAAAGTCTAGAGGAAGGGCTTTCATAAGAAACATGAGGAGAACTTAGAAAAGCAAAATGCCCATTAGATTGTTTCTGTCAACATTTTCCTGCCCTATCTGTTTTGATGTGGCAATGATGATACCAGAAATGATGGTGAGGAAAGACCACAGCACTGTGAACCCAGCAGGTAGAGATGGTGGCCGGTCTTAGGATGAGTAATATAGTAAATTAAGCTGCAGAATAAATACAGCAACCCCAGAGATGTATAGGAAGTAAAAAAATGGTGAAAGTATCACTGAAATGAGTTCCCTATTTTTGAATGGCATTTGTTGATTAAAAAAAAAAAAACCCAAAAGCAAAAAACAAAACTGGATCCTTTTATTTGATGAAATATTTACAATGAGAAGCTCTTTATTGTTGAGACCCAAGATGGCTAGTCCATTTTGCTTTACACACTCCCCACCCACCCCCACCCTGCCACCACTTTCCTGAGCAATGGTCAGATGGAAATGCTGGAGTGAACTGAAAAGTACAATGCACAATCAGACAAAAACATTCAACGCAGCATTTGATGATGAAGGCATAATCAGCCGGACTTGGTGCCTGATGTGGCCAATTTGCTTTTACATTCTTTTCAGATCCCCAGTGCTTGCAGTGGAAATACCCCTCAAGCATTCCTCTCTCTTTCTCTTTTTTCCTCCCAGTAGGTTGCATGCCTCTTTCACCTTGTGAGAAAAAGGTCTGTCTGCTTTGATGTGGCTTCCCAAAGTGTAGTGGGAATATCCTTTTATTTGTTGAACTTTCAGGGTTTCTTCTTCATCCCGCCCAATGCGCTGTGTGAAAGAACATACTGCAAATAGCCATCCATCACTTTACCTCGTCATATCATTGTGCCTTATTTCTTGTCCTCTAGGTCAGTGAAAATGATGATCTGACCGAGACCATAATCATTGCTGATCAGTACTTGGCCTCCTGCAGAGGTCCATGCAAGCACATGGGCTTTTTCTAAGACGCCACTGAGCAGATATCAGATGGAGCTCCCTCCCCCATCACCTTCTCACTGCTGAAAAACTTAATAACTTGGTATTGTTCAGCGAGTCATTCAAGCGAGCAGAGTGGAATTCTACCTGTTCCTCAAGGTAAAATATCTGCTAGGCTGCTGCAAAGACTGTTAGCCATTCACAGCTCTTGCTGTGTGTAAAACTCACATGGTTAGGTGAATGCAAACCTTGAGTGAAAGCCTGGTAACTTCCTGTGTTTGTCTGAAATCAGGCACAAATGAAGCCAGTGCACAAAGCAAAGCTCAGCAAATACACTCCTTTTTTCAGTGGCCATTTTCTAATGATATTTTTTTTTTTTTACCCCCACCAGGAGAGAAATGATTAGAACAGATTAGAAACACAAAGAGCTGAAAACTTTAAAGGAAACTTTCCCAGATGCTACACAGTTTCATAAAGGATCACAGAAAGGTTTTTTGCAAACATTGGTTGTAATTTCTACCAGGTGTCACAACCCAGTGAACCATTAAAAGTGAACCGGCTCACTGAACCGAACTGAACAGATGGAATTCCACCCTTGCTCTGCTTGAAAAGCTCCACAAACAATACAAAGTCTTCTTTTAAGTCCCCTCCTCTTAGAGGCCCACCTCACCCATGAGAACATGTGGGGAGCACTCAGGATGGGACACAGCCTCTGGGCTCTTAGTTCAAGCAGAAGGGAAAGCGGTCCATTTTAAAACCCTCGGGGCCACCCCCATCATTTTCAAAATCCCAATGCTACTTTCCGTTTGTCCCCAAATGTATGTCAGTAGTTGAACGTTTTGTTCTCTTTTAATTTTGTCCTGAGTTGTCATTTACTTTCCTCTGTCCAGATATAGATATACCTTGAAAGACTGTGTGTGTGTGTGTGTGTGTGTGTGTGAGAGAGAGAGAGGCCTGAACAACTTGGACTAGTATGTTATTCTCTTTGCCTGACTTTATTATTTAATTTTCATTTCTTTTCAGGAAGTGAAGATGCATTCCAGAACACAAAATGGATTTCAGTCCTTTGTTGGCTTCTCGAATCCTGACAGCACAGGCAAGGTAAATTGATATAGATGGTTATAGACATGCCCTGCTAGTCAAAGTGCCAAAGATCTTCTTAAGGGACCAAGAGATCAAAAGACTATTTGCAGTCAATTCATTAAGCATTAGTCAATCAATTAGTTAATTCAATATATATGTATGAGGACTAACTGCTGTCAGACATTATATTGCATGTTGTGTGGGATCCAAATTGGAATGAAGTGTCTGCTTTCCAGAAGATGGTAATTTAGAAGCGATAAGCTAGTCAGAGACCCTTATGAATTTGAAAATACATGCCATCCAAGTGGCTCGTTGATTTCTATACTCCTGCTTACTGTTCTCTTTCGAGTCATAACTGGTGCCATGGTCTGTTGGCATGTGATCAGCATGTCAATATCTTTAGTATTGGGATTTCGTAGTGAACGCTATTTTTCAAGGCTCATGTTTTGTAAAGCTTTGAACTGATTTTGCTTCTTTGAAAATTAGACCATTTCTTCAAAGCATGTTCTAATAGGGTTGAGGAGACAATGGACCAGAGATAAAGCCAGAGGGGCCAGGACTGGGAGTTTGGGTAAGCACAAAAGGTACTGGCAGGTGGATTGTTGATTAATTCCAGAGAGGTCAGCTGAGGGAGAGATTTGCAAGTAAGAGGACCAGAAACCAGGGAGATAGGCATTAGCGATCAGAAACTGAGGTTAGGATTCCGGAACACACAAGGTCAGGGGGTGAAAAAGAAGTTTTTGGCAGCATGGGGTCATGAGTCCAGGTCAAAAACCCCCAACAACAACAGATTAGGAGCCATTCAAAAGGTCTGAATAATAGGCATAGGATGTAAACAGAAAGCATGAGTATGATGCTGAATGAGTCTGTAGCTCTCAGTCCTTTGCATGCCTCTGAACTAAGGCTAGAGTTGGTTAGAGGGATAAGCATGTCTGAGATGAAGATAAAGAATAGAGCTGAGAATTAAGTATTTTGTGAGAGCATTAAAATCCAGTGTTGGGAAGCCATTGGCAAAAACTGAATTTCTGAGTTTACATTCCTAGAGATTAAATCTACCATTTAATGTTTATATAGTAAAACACAGTACCGAAGTACAGTCTTTAGCATTTGTATATTTGAGTTTCAGTCTCTTGTGCTACTTATTAGCTACAAGAACTTGTATGAAGTACTGAACCTCTCAAAGCCATGGTTTCTTCAAGTGTAAAATAACAGTGACTCCTAGTTTGAGTGTAAAATATTCAGCATTGAGAAATAACAGATGCAAAATGATTACTTGTAGACATTATTTTTATTATCACAATCCTCTTTAATATGGACCTGGATTTTTTATCCAGGAATTTAATCCTTTTCCCTTTCAGAATCCAATATTATATTTTACAAAGTTAATAGTTTGACTATTCCTGTTGATTTTTTCTTCCCAGTGACTCAATCTTCTTCAGAAAGTTTTTGATTGTTTTGTCTATTAGGCCTGAGAAACAGCAATAATACTTATGAGGAAATATATTTTAATGTCCTATATAAAATGTATAATATACTTTAAAAACTCTATGTAAAATCTTTCTAAGTTCACACTGACCGGTGCCTATCTAGTAGCACTGAATAAAACACCAGGAGTTGGAGAGTAAGTCTAGGGATAAGAAAATCTAAATCTTTCTCTATTTTACTCTAAGTGTGACTCATCATGAGGCAAACATTTTACATTGTCACTACCCCAACACTACACAAAAACCCTTATAGGATTCTATGGATTTCCTATGTAGAAACAAAATTAATTAGATTTTCTTCTGTGTATGTACATGGTCTGGACTTAAAACAAATAGATGCTCAACTGTGGAACAGTTCAGAATGTATTCTGATTTAAATCCTATTTTAACTATCCCCATTAATTATTATGTGCTTAGTCGTTCAGTAGTGTCTGACTCTTTGCAATCCCATGGACTTGTAGCCTGCCAGGCTTCTCTGTCCATGGGGATTCTCCAGGCTAGACTATTGGAATAGGTTGCCATGCCCTCCTCCTGGGGATCTTCCCAACCCAGGGATTGAACCCAGATCTCTCACATTGCAGGCATGATTCTTTACTGCCTGAACCACCAGGGAAGGCCATGAATACTGGAGTGAGTAGCCTAGCCCTTCTCCAGAGATTCTTCCTGACCCAGGAATCAAAACAGAGTCTCCTGAATTGCAGGGGGATTCTTTACCAGCTGAGCTACCAGGGAAACCCTGGTAAATTGAATTGTTACAGGAAAAAAAAAAAAAAAAAAAACCACACATACACACAAACAACAAAACAGCCCAAAGTGGAAGACTCCTGAGGCAGAAACTGACAGGTACCATTATAAAGAAGAAAAAAATCAGTTTTCTTCCCTCTTGTTATTAAGCTTCCATAATACTCTATTTAAAATATTAAAACCACATCCAATAAAGGGCAACATACTTGATTTCTAGCCTAGATCTGAGCCTTCATTTCTTGAGGAAAAAAAAAATGCTTTTTTGGCTGCACTAGGTCCTCCTTGTGGCTCACGAGCTTTTTCTGGTTGCGGCTCACGGGCTTAGCTGCCCCACATTTTTGTGGGAATCTTAGTTTCCCAACTGGAGATCAAACCCCGAGTTGCCTGCATTGGAAGGCCAATTGTTAACCACTGGACCACCAGGAAAATTCCCTTGAGAAATGTTTTTGAATGAGACTGTCTCTTTTTCTATCATGTTTGCTTGCACTCTCATTCTTGCTACTTATCCACTTTCACTGCCAGATCTTCAATAGCATTATTCAAACCCAATTCAGAAATACACTTCTTATTTGTATTGCCTATATGTTGGTGTTAACATGGCGTGTGAGATTAACTTGGATGCTGGTGACATTGTCCTGAAAGGCCATTGTCATGAAAACTACCATCGGTCTGTGATTGGTTTCACAATCAGGCCGAGTTAAAAAATTCACTCATCTATTGATTAACTAAGGTGATCTCAGAATTTTCTACTTAGAGCACAAAGGAGCTGTATTAAACTGGTTGCTTGGGTTTGTTCTCAGTGCTTGAGTTGGCAATATCTTGGCAGTTGTAGATTTTCCCCACCCCATGGGCTTGGAACTGAAGGGTCAACTTAGTGAGAAGTCTCAGGTCTACATTCGGGTTTGGTGCTGCTACTGCAGGGTATAAGGGTGGATGGCCATCTGTGAGGGAAGGAGGCGGTTGTACTGTGCTCAAGCCACACTCTACTACGCAGTGTTCCTTCCTAACACATCTTACAGTTGCAACAGTATGCTAGACCCATGGTGTTGGTTCTGGAATCTCTACTTCTTTTTAAAAATGTTTATTTGTTTAATTTCTGGCTGTGCTGGGTGTTCATTGCCGTGCAGACTTTTCTCGTTGCGACATGTGGGGGTTCCTCTGTAGTTGCGGTGTGCGGGCTTCTCACTATGATGACTTCTCTTGTTGGGGAGCTCAGGCTCAATAGTTGTGGCACATGGGCTTAGTTGCTCTGCAGCATGTGAGATCGTCCTAGAACAGGGATTGAACCCATGTCTCCTGCATTGGCAGGCGGATTCTTCACCACTGAGCCACCAGGGAAGCCCCTAGAATCTCTACTTCTAATCCCTCATTTGCTTTCTTCAAGTTCAGATATTGTCTCTCTTGCAAGGCTCTCTCATGCACCCATTTGTTTCAGCTCTGAACAAATTTAGTTGCACGTTTCTCTGTACTTTGGTAGCAGTTATTTATGAGTCTTTCTCCTCCACTCATCCGTAAACCTCTTCACAAAAGGTTCTATCTAATCTTAATCATCTTTGGAAGGCAGAGTAAGTTAGTGGTTAAGACTATGGACTCTGGAGTTACAAGGTTTGGGTAAAACTTCTGCTTCCTCCACTTACTATGTGATCTTGAAAAAGATGTTGCAGCAACTCTGGATGATAGTTTTATTACCTGTAAAATGGCTGTTTGTTACCCTATAGATGTTGCTTTCATAATTTAAAGAAATCCACATAAAGCACCTGGTGCATATTGGCTTAACAACCGTGAGCCCTGATCCACCATATTGTTTTACATACTTGGCGCTCAGCCATGTCTGGCTTTCAGCGAGGCTGTAGTTCATGTTTGTTTCCCTTCGCTTGTATCATCCTTAAACTATGACTTCAAGAGGCAGCTTAGAACTTCCCTGGTGGTGCAGTAGATGAGAATCAGCCTGCCCGTGTTGGGGACATGAGTTTGATTCCTCATATGGGAATATTCCACATGCCACGAAGCTGCTAAGCCAGTGTGCCGTAGCTACTGAGCCTGCACTCTAGAGCCAGGGGGTCACAACTACTGAGCCCATCTGCTGCTGCTACTGAAGCCTGCAAACCTGGAGTCTGTGATCAGGAGCAAGAGAAGCCAGTGCAATGAGAAGCCTGCGCACTGCAATGAAGAGTAAACCCCACTTGTTGCAACTAGAGAAAGCCCAAGCATTGCGATGAAGACCCAGCATAGCCAAAAATAAATAAATATTTTTAAAAAGAGGCAGCTTATGTATTTCTTTCACCAAAGGATGGCAAGGACTGAGGACAGAACCTTCCTGTGAAAGACAGTGGAAAGGAAATGAAAACTGAGCACTAAAATTGAACTCGTATTTAATACTGCCATGAATATCACCAAGCTAAGAGATCGGGAAGTTATAGACCCTCAGTCCCAACTTTTGGATGGCTTCTCATTAACTATAGGAATCTAGAATCATCTTTTGACTTTTTTTTTTTTTTTTGGTATCTCAGTTTTAATACAAAAACAGACAGTGAGTGCTAACTTGTCTTCTCTAGATGTAAGAAAATAGAGCACCACACTCAGGCACCTTTATTACCAGGCCATTCTCGCTCCTGCAGCAGGGAAACTGAGACACAAGTCTGGGGACTTGATCAAGGTCACAGCCAGTGGCAGAGCCAAATTAAAATTCATGTTCTCAGAGTCCTTTCCACGCCATTGCTTCACCTACTGACCCATGGTGCTCCACCAAGAAGTACTTCTGATTAAGTGAACTTTCAGGTTTCAATAACACAAAACCTTGGCAAGGACTTTAGGTAACAAGCTCCTATCATAGACTCCAGTTACTTTTGGGCAAGAACTGGCTGTCTCATATATACGTTGACTTGATTGCCTCATACAGGCCAATACAAGAGAGTGGTGTGTTTTCAGTGTTGAACCAAGACTTCAAGAGCTTAATAAAATCTTTCTTTGAAAAATAAGGAGGGCAAGTGAAAATGGGGACAGATGACTTCCTTATCAACTGTACCATCTACTATCAGGGACACAACTCTGTTTGGTCATTGCTGTGGTTTCATAGCCTAGCACAGTGCCTGTGTATGATAATTCAATTGATATGGAATAAATGAATGAATACATGGAAACATCAATACTTCAGATATAGTTAAATAGCTTCCAATACTCTAGTACAATATTACTCTAATGCTAATATGGTGGATTTTCCCACATCCAATGTTTTTTTTAAAAATTTGGTGTGTTTATATGTAATAGGGTGTTAAAATTTAAGTTTTGAGCAAGGCTCCACAAGACAATAGATGTGGCATAGCAAAGTGAGGTGCTGGATCAAAATGTGTATGTATTAAAGCAGGAGATTAAGAGCTGGTTTCACAAACTTGGAAACCAGTTTGGAGGTTACCGACCTGCATGGAGGATGTAACAATCTTAAGAGAGAGGATAGGAGAAAGTATTTTGAGGACGGTTTCTCTGGGAACACTGCACTGACAGCCACATCTTTCTCTAAGGGAAGATGGTTGGAGACACACCTGTCCTCAAGCAAACAGAATAAGGGAGAATGTCCAAGGATTACTTAGAAAGCTTGCTATGCTTCCTCTGGGTTTGAGCTCAGAGTGGACAGAATCTGATTTAAGCCCAGGAAATTGGAGCACAAACAAGATGTGTTAGAGAGATAGGTTGGCAACTGAGCAGAGCTGTCTCTGCTGTCTCCGGAAAGTAACTTCTTTCTCTTGCCAGAAGTTCTAAGAGGCAAACCCCAGGGTCCAGAGAGGGATTAGATGTAGGAATGACCTGAAGCCATTTTATGTCTTGGCAAAGAAGCTGGCTTATAAGAGGCAATGGGACTCCAGCAGAGAAAAATCTTCTCTCTAGAATGGACCTTCTGAGAACTGGGGCCCAGGTGGGGCATTGAGGAAGAGGAGTTCAAGGCGAAGCATAAAGCAGAGTTAGAGCTGGAAGGGAACAGCCGGGGACTTGCCAAATTTAGTTACCATTGCCTCCATGAGAGAAGGGCTTTGCTTAGACATCTTCCAGACAAAGGTAGCATGAAGTCAGATTTATAGCAACTCTCATTCATGTAACAAACTTCCCTACTACTTTTCTGCTTTTAACTCCCAATATTTCAATTCAAGAGGGGTTAGAAACCATAGCTAATGAGGAGGTACAAAAGTAGAAGAGGTATTCTGGACAAGGAAGAAGAGTGTCCTGCCCTCCAGATGGAGCTTCCCAGGTGGCGCTAGTGGTAAAGAATCCTCCTGCCAATGCAGGAGACACAAGAGACTAGGGTTTGATCCCTGGGTCAGGAAGATCTCCTGGAGGAGGATACAGCAACCTGCTCCAGTATTCTTGCCTCCATAGAGAGGCCTAGGGGCTACAGTCCATAAAGTCGCACAGAGTCAGATATGACTCAAACAACTTAGCACACATGCCCTCCAGGTGCAGGCAGCTCTCCTAAGACTGGCAGATGGGAGAGAATTTAATTCTAAATCAAGTTCAGAATTTTTCTAACTACCACTGATGGGCATCTGACTTTTGTTTTGAGACTGTTTTTTGAACCTAAGATGCATCTAGAGGCATCTATTTCTAAACAGCAAACACAGAAGTAAAGGGAGGTGTTGAAGACAGAATTTAATGGCCGGGGAAACTTCCCTGCTTCAAATACATTTTAAAGAAGGAGGGAAGATCAAAACAAAATTACTCTTCAGTTATATGTCATAAGCTGAGCATGGTAAAAATAGCAGGTGGAGTTCTCTTCATTTCATTTTGTATATCCTTGTGTAAGCTTGGACAGACCCTTCATATTAAACATACACAATTTTAGTAGCACCCATGGGGGCGCTGCCTACCTTTTGAGGGCACAAATCTGAGGAGGCTGCCATGGTTTACCCATGGTGTATCTGGATGCTAGATTAGTAAGAACATGTCAGTTTGGCTAGAATCAGAAGAAAGGCTTGGAAGAGAATTAGAAATCATTTGGTCTTACCCATCTGATATCAGCATTGTCGCCATTATACATTGGAAAAAAAAGAGAGCTGGTGCCATTCTTGGACACAAATAAATATCAAGATGAAACTGACTTTTGTATGAGTACTCCTTGAAATAAATCAAAGGGATTTAACTTGTAAAAATCTTTTTTGCTCAAATCTCTATTTTATAAAGTCAGTACTCCTTTTGAATAGTGACTCATTTTTTTTTTTTTAGACCATGGAACATGACAGTCTTTTCTTCCACAGTGATTGAATCATGCAATTACTTTATTTTTTCCTTAACTTTGTCACTTTCATTATCATGAATTAAGAAAATACTTACATCGAAATGATTTTTTATTTATGTCAGTGTCCTAATTTGCTTTAACAAGTACTTCTTACTGTAAAAACTTTTTTCCCAGTTATTATAGAATGAACGACCAAAAGATAATTTGGTTCATAAAAAGGTCAGGTCCACATTAAAAAATCACCTTTATCATTTTAATAAAATGAAAAACATGTATTAAGGAAACTTGCTGAATATCTCTGACTTAGTGTTCACTATGTTTTCTACTGGCCAGAATAAATTTTCAAAAATCTTAAAGTAATGTTTGCACTATTCATATTTGTATTACACTTTTTTCTTTGTAATTGTACTTCAAAATTAGTGTTATATTAAAGGTATATATATTTAAAATTCATGTAAAAAAAAGAGGCCAATCTGCAGCTGATCCTATTTAGTATTTAAGAGGTGCCCTACCTAAGCTGAATCAATGCTTACCAGTTGGTGAAAAGCACTTCCTATGATGCAGTTCATGATATGTCTTATTCACTAAAGATTTCTCAAGTCCATTTCTATTCCTCCATCTTTCCCACTGGCCCATCAGACTTTAAGAGCTGACCTGTCAAGGGGGATACTGTCATCTTGGCAGATGTCAGAAGAAAGTGAGAAGGGAGAACTAACATCTCATACACCATTGGTCATGGAAATGAAGAGGGAACAAGGGAGTGGAGGTGAGGTTTACTGAGCACCTACACAATGACATGAAGCATGCAGGTGCTTTCATGATTGATCTGACTTTCTGTGAACAACAGTTCCTTGAAACTAGGTATTCTCACACCTACTTTAGACAGGAAACAAGAGAAGTGACTTGCTTAGCACTGTGAATTCAAGACAGAACCCAAATTCCTATACTTTCTGCAATCCAATACATCTTTCATTGATACTACATTTTAAAATACATTTTGAAATTGGCTTGTGACTTCTCTCATTCTTTTTAATCTCCAGAATCTAATCCCATATCAAAGCTGATAGTATTTTTAAATAAAGGAATTGTTGTTGATTTCCATTACTATATTTTTTGAGACTACATTGACTTCTGTTATTAGAATTGAATTTCAGGATAGATAATGTCATATATTCTTTCTCAGCACTGTATACCTTTCCATTATAGTGCACAACCATTGATTCCAATCAACTTTTTAAAAAACTCATTCCACATTTCCAATATTTTTAGACTTCTATTATCATTCACAAATATCCTCAGAACTGTGTTCCAATCTTATGTGTGTTTCGATATTATGATAACTTTCCCCTAGGGGTTTATTAACTTCCATGTTGCAGTATTCATTTTACCTATTTTCATTTCCTTGGACTAAGTCCAGAATAGCCTCTGGTCCTGTTGATTGCTTCACAAGCTATGTGAGGGAACATTTTTGCAATGCACTCGGAGACAAGCAACCATCTGATTCCATTTCTATGATCTATCAGTCATTGTCAGGGGATTGAAATCATATCACGTTGAGTACTTTTATTTCTCTAACACCTCCCCCTTCTTTTTCCTGTTCATTGCCTAGCTTTCTGTTATAGGGAAACATCTCTTGTTAGTATATGTTTTTATGAATTTGATTCTTTTTAGAAAAGTGGACTTTTTAAAGTGGAATGACTTCTTTTTTTTTAACCAACTGAAACCTCAACTTAACTCCACAACAGTGTTCACCAAGTTTTTGACATGCCTCTGGGGATGTCAAGGGCTTCCCTTGTAGCTCAGTTGGAAAAGAATCTGCCTGCAATGCAGGAGATACGGGTTCAATTCCTGGGTCGGGAAGATCCCCTGGAGAAGGAAATGGCAACCACTCCAGTATTCTTGCCTGGAGAATCCCATGGACAGAGGAGCTTGGCAGGCTATAGTGCATGGGGTCACAAGAGTTGGACACTACTTAGTGACTAAGCTACTGCGGGTGGAGCTGCCAAAACCTGGACTATCGGCTTCTAGGATAAAATAATTCTCAGGGAAGAACTCTTCTTGAGGAAGTTCAGCGTCAAGAGGTAAATTTCAGGTCAGAGAAGCAAATCCAAATATGGCAATGCTGCCTGTCATGTGAAAGGTTCAACAGGCTGGCTAGAGACATAAATTTGAGTCCTTAAGATGAGGGACATGAAAAAAGAAGACCAAGGGAAAATATAATATGTAATCGCTCCACTTCCAAGGGATAATAAGAACACAGGCTGTCAGCAGCACGGACATCAGTGGCTGTGGTGTCCACAGCCATGTGGTGAAGGAGAAGTCGTACTGTCTTAGGAGTGACACCACTAGGGACCGTAGTACAGTGGAGCTGGCCGGTAGTGGCTCTGATAACAGCAGTCACAGTGTCCTTTCAGAGCTCTCAGAACTGGATACTGGAAACAATGCCACACACACAGGCATCAGTGATGGCAGAGACTCTGATGGGCAGCAGTGAAACTGGAGGTGATGCCAGTTTAATTTTAGAATATTTAAATATTAAATTAAATATTTATTTAATTTATTTAATTTATTTATTTATTTAAATATTTAATATTTATTTATTTAAATATTTAATTATTAAATTAAATATTTAATTTTAGAATATTAAAAACCTTGAGAAAGGTAGAGCATTGGATATCCTGATTACCCAATGAGAGAGTACCTGGCAATTTCCAGAACTAGTTGGTAGCTTGAACAGAGAGGGTAAAATTACTGAAAAGCAGGTGGGGTAGAGTTAGAGAAGCCTGTTTTGTAGGTTTATGGCCATTTTCTCAGCCCCAGGCTTATATGGTTTAAGAAACACAAGAGAGAATAAGAGTAACCACAACAAGAATAACACTTGGTTTCAGGGGCTGTTGCACTCCTCACAACAATACTTCGGGGTGATACTATTATTGCCCCCATTTTAGAGATGATACATTTGAGGAACTGAGGAATCAAATAACTTTTCCAACCAGATACAAAGCATAAGGCTTTCTTGAGGGTTAGTGAAATTCCTTTCAGAAAAACCACTGATTCAAGAAAAAAAAAAAAAAACGGATTCAAGATTGGAAAAGGAATATTAAATTTAAATAAGAAATATTGCATTTAATAACTAAAATATCTTTATTATAAAATAAGATTCTTTCTCCTCCTATTTATCTTAGCCTTCCAATTATCTTGCCTTTTTTTCCCCTTGAATTTCTGTTAGATTTTTCTTTTATTATTGTTGCTGCTGCCCTAGACCAGACCCTCATCACATCATGCCTGGACAATTATAATGATACCCCAATGAGATGCCATGACTCTTGTGTCTCATTTGTCTAGTTTATTTAATACTGCATTAGATAAATATTAATAAAACAGCAACCACATGTACCCTGTTCAGAAATATTTGTTGACTCTGTGTACGTGCATGCTAAGTCCCTACAGTCATGTCTGACTCTTTGTGACCCCAAGGACTGTAGCCTGCCAGGCTCCTCTGTCCATGGGATTCTCCAGGCAAGAATAATGAAGCGGGTTGCCATGCCCTCCTCCAGAGGATCTTCCTGACCCAGGGATTTAACATGCATCTCTTAAGTCTCCCGCACTGGCCAACGGATTCTCTATCACTAGTGCCACCCAGAAAGCCCATTTGTTGACTCTATGTAGCTATAAAATAAACCCTATACTTTTTAGCCCAAGTACAAGACTGTTCATGTATACATCTTCTCTATATGCTTAACTGGCTCAAAATACTCCCCCCACACTAACTGTCCCCAAACCTAGCCTTGGTACATTTCATCAGCTGGATTACAGAAATTATGGTCAGACTCCAGGACTTTTGCTCAAATCTTACATCTTTATAAAATGCCACTCAATTAGAGCCTCTTGACACTTACTATATATCTGTGTGAATTATAAAAAAAAGCCTCTCCTCTGGTCTGAAGCAGGCTGTGGTGAGGGCGGAGGGCTTGGTGAGTAGAGCTGGGTCAGATTTGCGCTGCCCCACCCCTACTCCACCTAGGCTTTTTGAGCAGAATACAAATGTCCTTCCACTAGTGGTGGACCTGCCTATCGCTTCCCCTCCTTTTCAGGCAGGACTTATCCTGCCCCCAATTCCTAAGGCAGTGATTGCCGCTACAATTCATTAAGCAATTAATTATGTATTATTTGGCGACATCTCTTCAATTGCAATTTTTAAAATTCCTTTACCAATATTTTAATGTTTAATGTGTTACTGTCTTAACTTTTTAGAATATTCCCTCTTGAGGGCAGGATTAATATATTTCTTTGTGGTTCTCAAAATATACAACACAGTGTCTTACATTGTAGGAACTCAGACATGATGTTTGTTGATTTTACTTGAATTGTTTTTATGCAAATACACATAGCTAATTACAAATGAAGCATGAATTTGTTGGAATTAATGATCAACAATTGGCTGTCCATTTTTAGCTGAAAAGGGTTATATTTCCACCAACACAACCCCCCCAAATTGTAGTGATTATAATTCACCTTTATTTTTATGAATCTTCTAAATTTTGGTATATTGAACTATCCACAACTACAAATGGAGAGAATTATTCTTGTTCTTTGATTTACATTGAATGCCATATGGCCGTTCATTATAGTTAGGCTTTTCAACATAATTATTTTGCCAACAACTATTTATAAACTCAAAGTACTTCAGGGGAAACAAAGATGAAAACATTTCTGTCTCTGCCATCAATGAGATTTAATTCCGAGTGGGAGAAAACATTTATTAAAAAGTACAATGTTAGTAAAACAGATGCAAGTTTCATAAAAAGCAGTACCAAAAATGTGAATTAGGGGCTTAGAGAAGCCAAGGAGCTCTAGAATTTCCATTTGAACTGACCCTTGCAGTAGGGCAGACAGGTTAAGCACTCCAGCCAGAGGCAAGGTTTGGAAAAAGGTAAATTGAAAAAGTCTTCCTGGAATCACAAAAACTTTTTGTTTGGTGTGAAGTATCATTGTATACCACTTATACAATGCCATGTGTAGTCTCCAATTCCTACATCTCTAATTTATGAGGTCTGCCTGAAGTGGATTATCACAGAAATACCTATTTCAATGTTCAGCAATGATTCCTGCAGAATTAGAAGCATTATATGCTAGCTATATGTTTTCTAAAACTCATTATGCTTTAGAAGCAAAATCTCCAGATGGAAAGAGATGGCTATGACATCAATACTTCAGTTTCACTTAAGAGATTCCTTTTTAGTTTTTCTCACTTGAACCGAATTTTTCATCACCTTAGCCAGATTTTCTGCAATACTACTGGGAAAAAAATGTATTTTTCACTCACTTTAGCACAGCTAAAAGAGTCTGGAATTTTCTGAAGGAATGTTATTTCAAAAGTGTGTGAGTGGTATTTCTGCCTCTGGTTATAACAGACTACCTTGTATTAAAATAGCCCTCTCATGAGGTACAAATAGAAAAGTTGGAAGGGACTTTAAAAAAAATCTCTGATTGGAGGCAGCAATCTGCCAACTGGAAGGTAAGAGTTAGTGTCTAGTGTTCAACAACAAGAATGACAAATGGCCAAGAAGGAAAAAAGCAGGAGGCAATACCAAATTGCAGAAAACCAAGAGAAAACAAGAAATAAAATAGGAAGACTGACAGGCAATTTAGATAGTGAGAATTCAGGACATGGACTTTAATATGAATGTGATTATTACACCATGCCAGTTAATTGAAAGAAAATAAAAAAAAAGCTACAGTGTCTATATTAATATCAGCTGAAGTTGACTTTAGGATAAATACTACGGAGACTTCAAAATCAGGATCAATTCACCAGGAAGAAATAAGAGTTCCAATATGTATGTGTTGGGTAGCAAAGCCTCAAATTACATAACGCCAATTTCACAAAATTAAAAGGAGAAATTGATACTTCTGTAATCACAATGATAGATTCAAACACCTTTCTTTTAATAATGGAGAGCAAGCATAGAGAAAACTTAGTGAAGATATATAAACATTGAATGACATAATTAACACTCTTAACCCTTATGGCAGAAAGCAAAGAATTAAAGAGCTCCTTGATGAAAGTGAAAGAGGAGAGTGAAAAAGTTGGCTTAAAACTCAACATTCAGAAAACTAAGATCATGGCATCTGGTCCCATCACTTCATGGCAAATAGATGGGGAAACAGTGGAAACAGTGACAGACTTTATTTTGGGGGGCTCCAAAATCACTGCAGATGGTGACTGTAGCCATGAAATTAAAAGACTCTTGCTCCTTGGACATTGCACAGAAACAGGGATCAAGACCATCTCCAAGAAAAAGAAATGCAAAAAGGCAAAATGGTTGTCTGAGGAGGCCTTACAAATAGCTGTGAAAAGAATAGAAGTGAAAAGCAAAGGAGAAAAGGAAAAATGTAAGCATCTGAATGCAGAGTTCCAAAGAATAGCAGGGAGAGATAAGAAAGCCTTCCTCAGTGATCAACGCAAAGAAATAGAGGAAAACAACAGAATGGGAAAGACTAGAGAGCTCTTCAAGAAAATTAGAGTTACAAAGGGAACATTTCATGCAAAGATGGGCTCAATAAAGGACAGAAATGGTAGGGACCTAACAGAAGCAGAAGATATTAAGAAGAGGTGGAAAGAATACACAGAAGAACTGTACAGAAAAGATCTTCACAACCCAGATAATCACATGGTGTGATCACTCACCTAGAGCCAGACATCCTGAAATGTGAAGTCAAGTGGGCCTTAGGAAGGATCACTACAAACAAAGCTAGAGGAAGTGATGGAAATCCAGTTGAGTTATGTCAAATCCTAAAAGATGATGCTGTGAAAGTGCTGTACTCAATATGCCAGCAAATCTGGAAAACTCAGCAGTGGCCACAGGACTGGAAAAGGTCAGCTTTCATTCCAATCCCAAAGAAAGGCAATGCCAAAGAATGCTCAAACTACTGCACAATTGCATTCATGTCATGTGCTAGTACAGTAATGCTCAAAATTCTCCAAGCCAGGCTTCAGCAATACATGAACCGTGAACGTCCAGATGTTCAAGCTGGTTTTAGAAAAGACAGAGGAACCAGAGATCAAATTGCCAACATCCGATGGATCATCGAAAAAGGAAGAGGATTCCAGAAAAATAAAAAAATCTATTTCTGCTTTATTGACTATGCCTAAGCCTTTGACTATGTGGATCACAGCAGACTGGAAAATTCTGAAAGAGATGGGAATATCAGACCACCTGACCTGCCTCTTGAGAAACCTGTATGCAGGTCAGGAAGCAACAGTTAGAACTGGACATGGAACAATAGACTGGTTCCAAATAGGAAAAGGAGTCAAGGCTGTATATTGTCACCCTGCTTATTTAACTTATATGCAGAGTACATCGTGAGAAACACTGGGCTGGAGGAAGCACAAGCTGGAATCAAGATTGCCGGGAGAAATATCAATAACCTCAGATATGCAGATGACACCACCTTTATGGCAGAAAGGGTGAGGAAGAACTAAAGAGCCTCTTGATGAAGGTGAAAGAGGAGAGTGAAAAAGTTGGCTTAAAGCTTAACATTCAGAAAACTAAGGTCATGGCATCTGGTACCATCACTTCATGGCAAATAGATGAGGAAACAGTGGAAACTGTGGCTGAGTTTATTTTTTGAGGCTCCAAAATCACTGCAGATGGTGATTGTAGCCATGAAATTAAAAGACGTTTCCTTCTTGGAAGGAAAGTTATGACCAACCTAGATAGCATATTAGAAAGCAGAGACATTACTTTGCCAACAAAGGTCCATCTAGTCAAAGCTATGGTTTTTCCAGTAGTCATGGATGGATGTGAGAGTTGGACTATAAAATAAAACTGAGTGCTGAAGAATTGATGCTTTTGAACTGTGGTGTTGGAGAAGACTCTTGAGAGTCCCTTGGACTGCAAGGAGATCCAACCAGTCCATCCTAAAGGAAATCAGTCCTGAATATTCATTGGAAGGACTGATATTGAAGCTGAAACTCCAATACTTTGGTCACCTGATGCGAAGAACTGACTCACTGGAAAAGAAAAGACTCACTGGGAATTGGTGATGGATAGAGAGGCCTGGCTTGCTGCAGTCCATGGGGTTGCAAAGATTCAGACACGACTGAGCAACTGAACTGAACTGAACCTAGCTGACATAAATAACACACAGCTCAAAGCAACCGCAGAATACATGTTTTTTACAAGTGTATGTAGAGCATTTACCAAAATGGAACATATGTTGGGCCTTAAAGCAAAACTCGATTAAATTGAAATGTCTGAAAATATATAGAATATATTCTTGGTTAACATATAAGTATTAAAGACATATTTGTTAAGAGGGTGGATCATTGCTAAGTGTTCTTACTACAAAAAAAAAAAAAAAAAAAAAGAAAGGATAGCAAGAACTTTTGGAGGTCGTAGATTATATTTATAACCTTGATTGTGATGATGACTTCATGGATGGATGTTAGAGATCCAAATTCAGTAACTTGCTTACATTAAATATGCCCTTTTCTGTATATCAAGTATCAGTTCAGTTCAGTCGCTCAGTTGTGTCCGACTCCTTGCGACCCCATGGACTGCAGTGCACCAGGCTTCCCTGTCCATTACCAACTCTCAGAGCTTGCTCAGAATTATGTCCATTGAGTTGGTTATGCCATCCAACCATCATCTCATCCTCTGTCATCCCCTTCTTCTCCTGCCTTCAATCTTTCCCAGCATCAGGGTCTTTTTCCAATGAGTCAGTATATCAAGTATACCTCAATAATATTTCAGTAATGGTTTTTGGAAAGAAAATCTCCAATTGTTCAGAAATTTAAAAATTTCTTTGATAATAACAAGGAAATACTTAAAGTGGAAATTGGAAAATATTTTTAATTAGTGATAATACAAATATGATATATTAAGATATGGATTGAAGCTAAAGCTGTGATAATGAGAGGGAAATATTAGTCTTAAATGCATGTTATAGAAAAGAAGAAAGGTTACAAACTAATGATCTGAGCATCTATTTCAAGAAGTTAAAATATTGGCAAATAAAAAATAATATAGAGAAGATAAAGACAAGAGACAGTAAACAAAGGTACAAATAGAGAAATCAAAGAAGTGAAAGGTTGACTATTTGAAAGACTAATAAAATTGATAAAAATCTAGCAAGACTGATAAAAAAAAATGGAGAATAAATTCAAACTATCAAAATAGCATTTTGATATCAATGCATCACCTTCAGACATTAAAACATATAATAAAGATGTATTAAGTAAAGTTTAAAGCAATGAATTTTAATATTTAGATAAAATGGACAGAACCTTTGAGGAACACATTTTAATAAACCTGATGTAAGAAGAAATAGAAAAGTTAAAGAGTCCTACATTTACTAAGGCTGATAAATCTACAAAACTTGTCTTTTCATAAAGAAATGTCAGAAAAAGATGACTTTGTCAATAAATTCTTTCGTACATTTATAGAAGAAATAGGATGACTTATTCAAAAAAGAAAAACTCTCTCAATTACTTTTTACTAAAAAGCAATAATTGCAGCAGATATTTAAGACAGCTGTATGTGAGACAGGAATTTCTCAAAAGTCTTTTTTCAAGAAGAAAGGATCCTCTTGTGTTTTCCTTATGTTTTTCTCAATATAATCTTTTCCTTTTTTTTGAAAGACTAGTTTTTTTTCTGTGTGACAGAAGCAAGAGTAAATCTTCTCTGGAAGAAAATAGCACTCAAAACTTCAAACTGTCTCTATTATAGGCCAGGGTAATCTTGATACCAAAACTTGACAAAATCTTTACAAGAAAGTAAAATAGCAGACTCATCTTTTTCATGATCAGAGGTGCAAAGATCCTAAAGAAATGACTGACAATTTAAATTCTATGACACTTAAAACAATAATACATCAACAGAAATTAGTGTATTCCTGGCATGCAAGATTGGTTTAATGTTTTAAAATAGATGTTAACAATAATAAATAAAATTATATTATCATTGCAAGGGATATAAAAAAATATCTGACAAAATTCAATATCATTTATGACAAAAAATCATATCAAACCAAGAATAAAATGAAATTTTCTTATTTTGATACAGGATACCAATAAAAATCTACATTAAATATCATGGTTAAAAATGAAATGCTTTCCCTGCTGAGGTCAGAATAAGATAACACTGCACTTTACTATCATATCTGTTCAACTTTCTACCAGAAGTTTTAGCCAATGTAAATGGGAAAAAAATAAATAGCATTAACACTGAAGAAAAAAAAAATGCCGTTACTTACAGGACACTGTAAGCATTCAGAGAATATAACATACTTTTCAAAAAGTATTAGAATAAATAAGTGAATTTATCTAGGTAAGTAGTATAAGCTCAATATAAAAAAAAATCAGCTGAATTCTTGTATACTAGAAACTACTTTAAAAAAAGTTTTAAAGAAAAGATATTGTTTACAATAGCATCAAGTCAAATACCTTTAACTAAATCTAAGATATAAAAAAAAACTACACTGAAAATCATAAAAGAGAAATTAAAGACTTAACCACACGTATACACATATTATAGTTAAGAATTGGAAGACTAAATATTACTAAATTGTCAATATTTTCCAAATTGGTCTATAGACTTAATGTGATCCCAATCAAAATTTCAGTGGGTTTTTTAGAGGAGTGAAAATCAACAAACAGATTCTGAAATGTGTACAAAAGCTCAGGAACAGTAAAAAAAAAATCATGAAGAAGAACAAAATTGGAATACATATAGTGCTGATATCAAGACTTTATTAGAGTAGCTTTGTAACAAGAAAGTCTGGAATTGACATAAAGATGGACTCAAACCAACAGTAGAGAGTCCAGAAAACTCTACATTCTCTTGATAACATATGGCCTCTTCATTTGTGACATTTGATGACACTGGGACTGTGGAGAAAGAATGTTTTTCCGATAATCGTGCTGGGCTGACTGGGTGTCATCTCGATCCTCATTTAATACGGTAAATCAGCACTTCTTGGTGGGAGTGATTTTTGACCTCTCTGCGGTACCCAAGGATGTCCAGAAACGTCTGGAGACATTATTGTCACAAGTGAGTCGGGGAATACTAGTGGCATCTAGTGGGTACAGATTAAGGATGCTGCTAAATGCTCTGTAATGCATAGTATAGTCCTAAATAGCAAGGAATTATTTTGTTCAAAATGTCAATAGTACCAAAATTGAGAAACTCTGTCTTAAACAAACAAAAATCAATCTCCAGAGTATTGTAAGCTTAAATATGAAACAATAACAGTTTCTTAGAGTTAAGAAGAAAGAAGATACTCATGACCTTGGCATTGGTAAAGATTTCTTAAATGTGACAAACAAAAAGCAGTAAGCAAAAAGAAAAACACTGATAAACGAGGTTACAGTTTACCAAAACATATCACCAACACAGTAAAATATTAAGCCAGAGAAAAGAAGAAATTTGAAATATATATAACCAGTAAAGTACTTATATCAAGAATATATAAACATTGCCTATGAATCAAGAAGAAGGAAAGAGACAGCCCATTGGGGGGAAAAATGGGCAAAAGAATCAAACTTGTGCTTCATAGTAGAGAATACCCATTTGATACTACATGTATGAGAAAGTGCCCAACGTCATTAGTCATGAAGGAAATTAAAACTACTATGAACTAACACCACATAATCATCAGAAAGGTGAAAAGTGAAGAGACTGAGAAATGAAATGCTGATTAAGCTGTGGAGCCACTGGAATTTTCATACACTGCAGATGGGAAAGTAAACTGGGACAACCTCTTTGGAATACTATTGTATCAACTAAAATTGAGTATATTCATAACCATATGATTTAGCAATTCCATTCCAACAGAAATGTATATATATGTTCACTAAAAGATGTATATACACACAGATACTTATACATCCACATACAAGTATAGGATCTATGTATCCATATATATGAATGCTTACTGCAGCATTATTAATAACAATTCATAACAGTTCAAAACTAGTTACAACCTAATTGTCCATCAAAAAAAAAAAAGTAAATAAACCCCATTCAAACAATGGAATTCTTCACAGCAATGAAAATCATTGCTATATGCAACTATGTGAATAAATCTCATAACAGTGTTGAATGAAAGAAGTCAGACATGGAGGGAACATGCCATATTATTTCATGTATATAAAATTGCCAATCAAGCGAAACTAATATATGGCTTCTAGGTCAGGATCAGGCTTCCCTGGTAGCCCAGCTGGTAAAGAATCTGCCTACAACATAGGAGACTCCGGTTTGATTCCTGGGTCAGGAAGATCTGCTGGAGAAGGGATAGGCTACCCACTCCAGCATCCTTGGGCTTCCCCGGTGCCTCAGATGGTAAAGAATCCACTTGAAATGTGGGAGACCTAAGTTCAGTCCCTGAGTTGGGAAGATCTCCTGGAGAAGGGAATGGCTACCCACTCCAGTATTCTCCAGTATCCAGTACCTAGACAGCATATTAAAAAGCAGAGGCAATACTTTGCCCAGAAAGGTTCATATAGTCGAAGCTATGCTTTTTCCAGTAGTTATATGGTTGTGAGAGTTGGACTCTAAAGAAGGCTGAACGCCAAAGAATTGATGCTTTTGAGCTGTGGTGTTGGAGAAGACTCTTGAGAGTCCCCTGGACTGTAATTAGATCAAATCAGTCAATCCTAAAGGAAATCAAAACTGAATATTCATTGGAAGGATTGATGCTGAAGCTGAATCTCCAATATTTTGGCCACCTGATGTGAGGAGCTGAATAATTTAAGACCTTGAGGCTGGGAAAGATTGAAGGCAGGAGGAGAAGGGCCTGACAGAAGATGAGACGGTTGGGTGGCATCACTGACTCAATGGACATGAGTTTGAACAAGCTCCGGGAGATGAAGGACAGGGAAGCCTGGCGTGCTGCGGCTCATGGGGTTGCAGAGTCGGACACAACTGAGTGACTGAACAATGAAAGGTCAGTATGGTGGTACCATTGAAAGGGAAGTAGGGATGGGGATGAAGAAAAGATTCATGGCAGGCTTCTGGAGTTTGGTGATATTTATTTCTCTATCTCATGGTGTGTTCATTGTATAAAAACCCACTGAGCTCCACATTTAAGATTTGTGCACTCTTCTGACAACTGCATTGATCAAATATTTATTTAAATATGTATAAAAGTGGGGTGGCGTGAAGGAAAAATTGATGTAGAAATAAACACAATATACTTTTTAAAACCCACATTAGCATATGAGCTCTCAAGATAAAGATTTTGGCTCCTAAGTTTTCAGTACAAAATATTAGAGAATTGTAGTGGTTTCCTCTTATTATAAAATAAGTTGGCCCCAACTGTTAGGTGATCTTTTCTTGCCAGGTTTACCTAGTTATTTGGATTTTTTTCAATGTGTGTGTTTGTTTTTAAAATATGAATATGGGCCTGAATTGTCTTCCCAGGTGGTGCTAGTGGTAAAGAACCTGCCTGCCAATGCAGGAAACAGAAGAGATATGAGTTCGACCCCTGGGTTGGGAAGATCTCCTGGAGGAGGGCATGGCAACCCACTCCAGTATTCTTGCCTGGAGAATCTCATGGACAGAGGAGCTTGGCAGGCTATAGTCCATAGAGTCATAAAGAGTCAGACATGACTAAAGTGACTTACCATTAGCACTACAGACTGAATTAGACAAACTTTCGTTTTCTTTTCCCTCCCTCAAATTTTTCCATTCTGCCCTCAGAGCTGAATCAGAGCTGTTGAACCAGAGTCTTGAGAGATCCGTCATGTCTTCAGCAATGTTTTCCTCCTGAGAGAACCACTGGCAGAGCAGGGAACTTAGCAAAGATTACACACCTGAGTGGCAAAGGAAAGTCCACATTCCCATTTTTTAGGGTACAGTTTGGCACTTATCAGTTATTTCTTGGGGCCTAACAATAGATGATTTCCAATATATACTGTTTCTGCTTAACAGTTGTATTAATTTATTTCATCAGTGCCCATCTATGTGACCTTCACAAAGTTAATTTTCTGTTAAATCTGTAACCTATTCATCAAGAATCATTATTGTACTGGGTTCCTTTCTTTTATGCAATAGTCACATTATTTCAAGATAAGTTCAACACAGTACTTCTAATTCACTAAAGGAATTCATTATCTTAGAGAATATAAATCTGAAATTAACAAGGATTCTAATAATAATAGTAATATACTCAAGTCAAAGTCTGCATTTTCTTGAATTGTTGGATGGGAAAATTTAGGATCTTTAGGGTTTGTTGTAGTCATCTATAGGCTAAAATTTAGTTTTTAAAACTATACTACAAATTTTTATATAACTATATAAAATATTTAACTTTATATATATGTTTACATATGATATATAAATACTTTATATGTTTACATATAATATATAATTAGAGTGTCTCAAAAAGAATAAGTGGTATCTTTTTGAGACACTACAGTTTATTTTTTAAAAAGGGAGTCTAGAGATAAAAATGGAAAGATCATGGGAGGAGCCTTTGTACCTTAAAAGAGGCTTTTGAGAAACTCCTGTCTCGAGATGACATACTGTTGTTTTAAACAAGTCCTGCTGGAATTATTGCTGCTAGTCCAGACGGCAGAGAAGGACTGTCCCTGAGGATGAAATAGTGCTCACAATTCTGCACTGCAGATGGAGTTGTGAACGCTGTGGGAAACCAGGGCAGAGGCGACGAGGAGAAGCGAGGCGCAGAGAAATGAGCGGAAATGAATATTCAACTTTTTTATAAGGTTCTACACTGTATTTGCACTCTATTTCCTGCACGTTGTACTTTAATTGCAGAAGGACTCCAGAAAAAATAGTATTTCATTATATGGATGTATTATTCTGCCTACACGGAAGACCTTGGAAATAAGGTAAATCAGACCACTCTCTGAGAATCAAGCTAAAAAATCGGTGCACATGGAATGAGGCACATTCCATCACCTGAAAGAGACTGGTTTCTGTATCGAGAAGGGTTCCCAAGATGCTGCTTCATCTGTTCTCTGTATGCTTGTATCTCAGAGTCCTCTACCCCGGCCATCTCATTGGCTACCATACAACGACCTCTTCCATGACCGTCTCTCATTGGACAGTACATCCGCTAATGACTGCTAATTTCATTGGAGGCTACTCCACCCATCCTCAGGGGAGGATCATGGTTTTATTCTGTACCACACTGGGTATAGGCTTCCTATACTTCCTATAGTATTGTTCAGTCACTCAGTCATGTCCAACTCTTTGCCACCCCATGGACTTCACCACGCCAGGCTTCCCTGTCCTTCACCATCTCCCAGAGTTTGCTCAACCTCATGTCCATTGGGTCAGTGATGACAGCCAACCATCTCATCCTCTATCATCCCATTCTCTTTTTGCCTTCAATCTTTCCCAGCATCTGGATCTTCTCTAATGAGTTGGGTCTTTGTATCACATGGCCAAAGTATTGGAGCTTTAGCTTCAGCATCAGTCCTTCCAGTGAACATTCAGGACTGATTTCCTTTAGGACTGACTGGTTGGGTCTCTTTGCAGTCCAAGAGACTCTCAAGGGTTTTCTCCAACACCATAGTAGGAAAGCATCAACTCTTTGGCACTCAACCTTCTTTTTGGTTCAACTCTCACATCCATACATGACTACTGGAAAAACCATAGCTTTGACTATATGAACCTTTGTGGGCAAAGTAATGTCTCTGCTTTTTAATATGCTGTCTAGGTTTGTCATAGATTTTCTTGCAAGGAACAAGTGTCTTTTAATTTTGTGGCTGCAGTCACCATCTGCAGTGATTTTTGAGCTCAAGAAAGTAAAGTCTGTCACTGTTTCCATTGTTTCATCATCTGTTTGCCATGAAGTGATGGGACCAGATGCCATGATCTTCATTTTTTGAATGTTGAGTTTTAAGCCACCATGTTGGAAATTGAATGAAGTTATACTAATGGTTTGAGAATAAAGGAATGGGGGTAAAATAAGGGGAATAATTCATAACTTGTTCCTAAACCCAGACTCACTCCAGGTAAAGCTTAGATGTGATCCCCCTTTCTCTCTCAGGCTACTTCAGGGGGCTAGGGGTCACTCATGTCTACTCAGTCCCTGGCTGGTCATTCTGGGTACTTACCCCGACACTTCTCATCTTGGCATTTCTTCTGTAATTTGTTTCTTTGCATTTTTAAGAAACAATGGGTGTGAAAGACTGGGCTTAAAAACAGTCACCTTCTGCATGGCTCTCTTTTCTAGATTTTTCATGGAAGATTGCAGAATAGCATTTTCAGTACATTTTCATGTTCTTTCTCAAACATGTTCATACTACTCCTGACAGTTTCCAGTCATGTTTATTTTATGTCTGTTGCTTTTAATGGGCTTTCAATTCTGTAATCTTTTGAAGTCTCTCTTTTATTTCTTTCTTATTTTTCTGCCAGCTCAGTTTTAGTTGATCTTTCTCTTAATAATCTCTTATTTGAATGCCTGTAGCTTTTTTTCCAATTTTGTTTTTAAAGATACAATGATATCTCTAATTTCATTTAGCTTGTGGTCTTTTAGTTCTTCCATTTTCTTGATTGATTTATTTTTTGAGGTTATTCTTTGTATGCCCTTTGCTGATATTCTGTTGTTTTTTTTTTTTGCAGTGTCTGTGCTTATATTCCATATTGTCTCCTGTCTGATTCTTAGCTCATATTTGAATGGAGTCTAATATTTGTTATAAAATATTCTAAGGAGGGCAGAGATTGAGGATGGAATAAAGGCAGGGGGACAGGGGAGCATGAGGTGGGATAACTCAAAATTTCAATTCAAACTTCCTTTTACACATAACCTTTCACCAAATCAGTTATGTCCTTTTCCTGATGGCTTGTTTCTTATCTGAATTTTAGCATCCATGAGATTGCTTCCTCATGTTTCACCTCACACTGTCCCCTGGATAGGAGTCCAAGCTGTCAACAATCAAAGGGATGGGTAGGATAAATCTCCCTTCATGATGGCCTTCCTACGGCTCCCTGACACAACTATGGAATGTGCACTGATTCTCCTAGCTCATACTTTCCTATTCAAACACCCACTAGATTAGTATTTGAGGGTGTGATTATTCTTGATCAATTGATTAATTTAATAGAACTCAACTGACACAGTATCTGGCAGGGACATTTTGTACTTCGGGCTTTGGCACTGGGACTATTTCCTTGTTTCAATGAAGATTAATTTCTCCTTTTTTATTATTTAGTAACTTTTGATAGGTGTCTTTACTCTGGCATCTTTCCATATCCCCTGACTATACTTTTTTTTTTAAAGAGGTTTCAGTGGTGCTATAGAGGAAAACCAAACAGTAGATCAACATGGAGAATAAGATTCACCTCCTCAACTTGGATCATCCCTCGTGTCTTGTAGCCGGCTGCCCTGTCCCTCACTCCCAGCCTATCTGTTGGATAGCACTGTCCCCTTCCACAACACCACCCTCCTCTCAACCAAGCATTGCTGCCAACCTCTCCAGGATCATATTTAGGATGAATAGCCAAGAAGAATCCCTTCCTTTCAGAAAGCAATCTTACTCAGACATGTAGGTTTATGGTTTAGCCTGAAAGTTCAACAAGGCAAACATAAAATAGTGTAATATTAATACATCTCCAAATTTCTTGCTTATTCATTTACTTCCAAATTTCCATACTGCATAAATAAAACACAGAAGGAATACCTTTCCAGCAATAGAAAGACAAAGAGAGGACAGTCAGAAAGAAAGCTTTTGTTTTTGGCATGCCCTCGGCAATCAAGATCTTGGGTTCTGAGACAGGGTTTGAATGTGAGCCCCAGAAGTGAAAATGCTGAGTTCTAACCACTGGACTGCTAGGGAATTCCTGGAAGGGCAGCTTTATTAGGGTACTCTGGGCCCTGCCCATGGGTGGTGCTCCCTTCAATTAGGTAGCTACTTTGTTCTTCTCTCAAATAACCATCTGCAACCCCCAGAACCAATGCTATTAAAAATTAGAATCATATAATCTCCTTATTCTAATTTCATTTCAAGTTTTTCACAATTTGATTTCTTATGTGCTTTGTCTATAGGGAAAAACATGTGCTTGTTTAGCACTATTGATATTAAAATTTTCCTTGACAGTTAACTCTTAAATTAAAAATTTGGAATTTTACAAGTGAATCTGTTAGAAGCTTTAATGCATGGTTTAGTGTTCCAAAGTTAGGTGATCTCTAGAATAAATATAAGATGGAATTTTTGGGCATGAAAGGCTTATGACAGCCCCTGGACTGTGGTCAGTGCACAAGGACATGTATCTGAAGGGGGTCAGTCTTGGAGGCAAGACTTGCTTCCCCAGAGAGGCTGGTTCAGAGGACATGGGGTTTTCATTTGAACCCCCAAAGTGTGCACATTGCTGACCAAGAGGAAGTCTCAATCTGACAAATCCAAACACTGGTAAAATTAGACACATTTAATGAATTTATTGTTACAACTCAGCCTTACAAACAACTCCAAGAAGGTTCCAAGCCTCAAATAATTTTAACCAATATGCCATCACTTGTAGAGGTCAAACTTTGAAAAATTACATCACAGGTCACCAAGCAGAAATCATTTCTCATCCTGGGAAGGTGAGTAAGTGTTTATATGCAAGATTACTTTTGCCTATTTAAGTGAGTGTCAAGTGTAAGATACTCAAGAATACCTTAAATTTTAGCAAAACTTGAAATAATTTCCTGACCTTTGTAAAAATCATCTTTTTACCCTCTCTCATTGAAATAAGAAGGAAACACATATAATGAGCATTTTCTATGTGCAAAGGAGTATGATCAGTGATTAATATACATTATCTCATTTAATTCTTATCACTGCCTGATAAGTTATGATATTGTCCGATTTCACAGATGAGGAGATTGAGGCACTGAAATTTTGCTGTTTAGTGAGTCATAGAAGTAACATTAATACATTTCAGAGCCAGAATTATAATAACCTAGGCCTGTGTCCCCACTGGAGAAGAAATCTATGATAATTATTACTATGCTAATACTTTTTAGCCAAAGACCAGCAGGAACATACCTGTAGTAGAAATCTGGGCTTATTACTTCTCACATGAAGGGAGAACACATACCATGGGGGACTGTAGGGTGTCTCAATAAGAGGGATTAGAAAGAGATTATTGGAAGATCTGGACTTTCGTTGGGGATTTGGGCTTCCCTGGTTGCTTGGACAGTAAAGAATCTGCCTACAAGGAAGGAGACTTGGGTTCAATCCCTTGGAGGAGGGAATGGCAACCCATTTCAGTATTCTTGCCTGGAGAAATCCATGAACAGAGGAGCCTGGTGGGCTACAGTCCATGGGGTCACAAAGACTTGGACACAACTGAGTGACTAACACTTTCACTGGGTGATTTGGGGAGGGCTCCAAAGTAAGGCAAGTTCATTCTGGACTGGATAGAAAGCAGGAGTCCTTCTATAACTGGGCAACTCAGGCTTACCTACAAGCAGGGCACCCTGAGTCAGGATAAAACCACCAGTTCAGTTCAGTTCAGTTCAGGCACTCAGTCATATCTGACTCTTTGCAACCCCATGAATCGCAGCACGCCAGGCCTCCCTGTCCATCACCAACACGCGGAATTTACCCCAACTCATGTCCATCGAGTCAGTGATGCCATCCAGCCATCTCATCCTCTGTCATCCCCTTCTGCTCCTGCCCCCAATCCCTCCTAGCATCAGGGTCTTTTCCAATGACTCAACAATTTGCACAAGGTGGCCAAAGTATTGGAGTTTCAGCTTCAGCATCAGTCCTTCCAATGAACACCCAGGACTGATCTCCTTTAGGATGGACTGGTTGGATCTCCTTGCCATCCAAGGGACTCTCAAGAGTCTTCTCCAACACCACAGTTCAAAAGCATCAGTTCTTCGGCACTCAGCTTTCTTCACAGTCCAACTCTCACATCCATACATGACTACTGGAAAAACCATAGCCTTGACTAGATGGACCTTTGTTGGCAAAGTAATGTCTCTGTTTTTAATATGCTATCTAGGTTGGTCACAACTTTCCTTCCAAGGAGTAAGCGTCTTTTAATTTCATGGCTGCAATCACCATCTGCAGTGATTTTGGAGCCCCAAAAAATAAAGTCTGAAACTGTTTCCACTGTTTCCCCATCTATTTGCCATGAAGTGATGGGACCAGATGCCATGCTCTTAGTTTTCTGAATGCTGAGCTTTAAGCCAACATTTTCACCCTCCTCTTTCACTTTCATCAAGAAGCTTTTTAGTTCCTCTTCACTTTCTGCCATAAGGGTGGTGTTGTCTGAATATCTGAGGTTATTGATATATCTCCCAGCAGTCTTGATTCCAGCCTGTGCTTCTTCCAACCCAGCATTTCTCATGATGTACTCTGCATATAAGTTAAATAAGCAGGGTGACAATATATAGCCTTGACACGGTTGGTAAAGAAAGAATAGTTATTCATATTAGCCTATAGAGGGTTTGTCAGGTACTTCATGGGTGGCACAATGACCTTGCTTGTACCTGTATTTAGACAAAATTATGCAGTGGTCTTGTTTTATCTAAGTGACCTTGTCAGATGTTGGTGTTCTACAAGATAATCTATATTTAATAGAAGAATATATATGGTCTGTCTATGAGCACCAAGCCACCTTCAAACAGTGCTGAGTACTTGCTGTTAGGAGAAAAGGAAAGATATGCCCATGAGAATGCAGAGTTCCAAAGAGTAGCAAGGAGAGATAAGAAAGCCTTCCTCCGTGATCAATGCAAAGAAATAGAGGAAAACAATAGAATGGGAAAGACTAGAGATCTCTTCAAGAAAATTAGAGATATCAAGGGAACATTTCAGGCAACGATGGGTTCGATAAAGGACAGAAATGGTATGGACCTAACAGAAGCAGAAGATATTAAGAAGAGGTGACAAGAATACATAAAACTGTACAAAAAGATCTTCATGACCCAGATAATCATGATGGTGTGATCACTCACCTAGAGCCAGACATCCTGGAATGTGAAGTCAAGTGGGCCTTAGGAAGCATCACTATGAACAAATCTAGTGGAGGTGACAGAATTCCACTTGAACTATTTCAAATTCTAAAAGATGATGCTGTGGAAGTGCTGCACTCAATATGCCAGCAAATCTGGAAAACTCAGCAGTGGCCACAGGACTGGAAAAAGTCAGTTTTCATTCTAATCCCAAAGAAAGGCAATGTTAAAGAATGTTCAAACTACTGCACAGTTGTACTCATGTCACACAGTAGCAAAGTAATGCTCAAAATTCTCCAAGCCAGGCTTCAGCAGTTCATGAACTGTGAACTTCCAGATGTTCAAGCTGGCTTTAGAAAAGGCAGAAGAACCACAGATCAAATTGCCAACATCCACTGGATCATAGAAAAAGCAAGAGAGTTCCTGAAAAGCATCTACTTTTGCTTTATTAACTATGCCAAAGGCTTTGACTGTGTAGATCACAACAAATTGTGAGAAATTCTTCAAGAGGTGGGAATAGCAGATCACTTTACCTGCCTCCTGAGAAATCTGTATGCAGGTTAAGAAGCAACAGCTGGAACTGGACATGGAACAACAGACTGGTTCCAAATTGGGAAAGGAGTACGTCAAGGCTGTATATTGTCACCCTGCTTATGTAACTTATATGCAGAGTACATCATACAAAATGCTGGGCTGGATGAAGCACAAGCTGGAATCAAGATTTTCAGGAGAAATATCAATAACCTCAGATATGCAGATGACACCACCCTTATGGCAGAAAGCGAAGAAGAACTAAAAGAGCCTCTTGATGAAAGTGAAAGAGGAGAGTGAAAAAGCTGGCTTAAAACTCAGCATTCAAAAAACAAAGACCACAGCACCTGGTCCTATCACTTCATGACAAATAGATGGGGAAACAATGGAAACAGTGACAGACTTAATTTTGGGGGCTTCAGAATCACTATATATGGTGATTGCAGCCATGAAATTAAAAGACACTTGCTCCTTGGAAGAAAAGCTATGACCAAAGTAGACAGCATATTAAAAAGCAGAGACATTACTTTGCCAACAAAGGTCCATCTAGTCAAAGCTATGGTTTTTCCAGTGGTCATGGATGGATGTGAGAGTTGGACTATAAAGAAGGCTGTGCACCAAAGAATTGATGCTTTTGAACTGTGGTGTGGAGAAAACCCTTGAGAGTCCCTTGGACTGCAAGGAGATCCAGCCAGTCCATCCTAAAGGAAATCAGTCCTGAATATTCATTGGAAGGACTAATGCTGTAGCTGAAACTCCAATACTTTGGCCACCTGATGCGATGAGCTGACTTGTTTGAAAAGACCCTGATGCTGGGAAAGACTGAAGGCAGGAGGAGAAGGGGACAACAGAGGACGAGATGGTTGGATGGCATCCCTGACTCAATGGATATGAGTTTGAGCAAGCTCCGGGAGTTGGTGTTGGACAGGGAAGCCTGGCATGCTGCAGTTCACAGGGTCTCAAGAGTTGGACATGACTGAGTGACTGAACTAAACTTGCTGTTAAGTTTGAGGCCAGTTCCTGGATGTAGGGCACTCTTTCTCTTCTAAAACCATGATATCACATCAGAGTGGTAACAGTGGCTGAGCTGTGAAATTATGAAACCACAAATTCTCTGGCTATTGGCTAGAAGGGTTTCTAGGCTTTGGGAGGCTCAAAATGGGAAGGTTAGGCAGAGGCAATATAATTTTGATAGGGCTGCTCATAGGACATGGTTTCCGAGAAAGACATGAGAAAGAGACAGAGAAGAGAAGGAGCGAGAGAGATCATATTCAAGATGGAAACGGCCATCTGCCAAAAGCCCATCTCATCATATTTACCATATACTATTTATTAGAAATGTGTTGCTAAGTTCAGCCCACACATCAAAGGGAAGGGAATTAGCCTTCAACTCCTGAAAGGAGGAGTATGTAAGAACTTGCGAACATATTGTTTAAAACCCCCAATGTATATTTATTGTTTTAATCATTATTGTTCCACAAAATTTTATACTATGTTTTACTGACAGATATATCATGGTCTTTTTATTATCATTAAGACAAATTGCATATTACACATTTTAACTTAATAAAGTTTACTTAAGTGCACTTAATATGAGACAGAAAGAGAGAGAGGAGAGAGAAATAATACCTATCTAAATAGTGTAAGAGAAAGAAAATACAATGCATGCTGCTTAATTGGATTCAAATTCAAGTTAACTAGCTATAGAAGATCTTTTGAGGAATAAGTACTACAGGAAATTTTAATATGGACTTGATGTTAGATGATATTAAGAAGTTATAACTTCTGCTGGTGTGATACTAAAATTGGGCTAGAAGAGAAAATTTCCTTTTTCAAATGGGATATAGAAGTTTTGGGGAAAATATAGCTTTGTCATTTGCTTTGCATTTTCAGTCCACACTGCAAAAAGGTGAAGCAAATACCCCAAGATTAATGTTTTTAACAACTTAGTAAATGTCTCGTGGATGTTCAGTATACTATCCTTTCTACTCTTACATGTTTGAATTTTTGATAACAAGTAAAAAATAAAGCCAAAAATCCACCTGAAACATCAGTGCAGATGACCCTGGCTCCACTCAAATGTAGGTAGAGAATGAGGATAAGGAGAGTGAGGGCTTTCCATTTGGTCATCTTGTCTGTTGAGAGAAATTCTATTACAAGATGATATTGTATATGGAAATGATATAATATTCTGTTATATGTTTGTATGTACAAAGTTGGGCTTTCCAGGTGTCACTATAGACACAAGAGATGCAGGTTCAATCCCTGTGTGGGGAAACTCCCCTGGAGGTATGCCTGGCAACCCTCTCCAGTATTCTCACCTGGAGAATCCCATGGATATAGGAGTTTAGTGGGCTACAGTCCATAGGGTTTCAAAGAGTCAGACACAACTGAAGCGACTTAGCATGCATGCATGCATGTACAAAATTACCTGTATTATTCTTATGGGCTATTTTAGGGATTTAGGGAGGTTACTTGGACATCACTGAATTTTGCCCCTTTCGTTGCTATCAGAACCGAGCCTGAGGTACCTGTCCTCATAGGGGTGTTTGTGAATGCCACCCAAACTTGCATGGTTTTTGTTTGTACATTGCAAGCAATAGCAACCCAGGATACCCTCTGGTTTTCCACACGTGTGATCCAGTCTGGTGTAGGGGGGGTTAGAATATGTGCAAAAGGATAGCATCCAAGTTGGGACAGTGTCAAAGTAATAGCTTGAGCTTCACGTTCTGAGCTTAAATCTCCCACATTGGAGATTTATCACTAAGTCCCTCCAGTGAAGGGAGCAGATTTACCAGGTAACAGTATTTGACACTGACAGTTTCAGTTTGGGTTGGGAAGGCTGAGGACTCTGGAAGAGGAGAGCCTGTTAGAAAAAAGTATGTCAGACGGGGAGTCGCAGTGGGGAGACTGGGCTGGAAAGGAGCAGAGAAGGAGAAGGGATGGCAATTGAGGGTGGAGCCAGAGACCATCGATGAATTTAGGGTCAGAAAAATCTGTTGTCTAGATAAAGAATTAAATAGAGCAAAGACAATGGTTGCCCCAACTCCAGGTTTCACTCATAAAACAACGTGAGGTAGGTCTGCAGTTACCAAGTGAAGGAAGCCTTGTGTCTAATTGATCCTTTTGAACATTTACCTGTAATGATGGAATTAAAACATGATCTGTACAGCGCTCCTGCTGAAATGCTTCGAGCATGCCGTGCAGGGAGTGGGTGGGGGGTGGCTGTCGGATCCCATGCCCCCTCCAGCCAAGGCAGCATTCAAATCCGTCATAACCACCCTCTGAATTCCATTGTGGAGGGAACCCGTTCCATCTGTTGGTCACGACGGCCCATTTGCAGCCAAGTGGATTTAAGCCCTCTAAACATGGTTTCCCCTCAAAAGCCCTGTCTTTGTGTGTGCTTGTGTGTGATTTCCCTGCAAGTCTCAGATGGAAGTTCACCTCGCCAACGTTGCCATTTACTAATGAACGCTGTGCTTAAAGTATGCTTCAAAATGCTGCTTGTGACAAAGCTGATTCGCATTCATTTTCCAAAATGCCACAAGAGTCACCAGAATCTTGCAGCGGCCTTGCCCCCTCTGCAGTGCTCACCTCGGATTTTTTATCAGTGTCTGCCGGAGACCCAGGGTTCAAACTATTGGAGGTCCAGATGACATCTGGCTTCCCAGCTCCCCCAGAACACTGGCTGCAGTATTTATCGGTGCATTATTCATCAAAACTGATGATGCAAGGTACAGCATGCTGTCTGCCGTTCAGTGTGTGAGCGGAAGAGAGTTGGCAGAAATGCCTGGTGTTCTGTGAGCAGCATGTAATCAACAGTCTGGGTGCTTGTTCACTTCGTGTTGATGACTATTCCCTCTGGTACATCTCTGTATATTTTTGGGTTCACTGTACTACCAGCTGTGCAATTTTTCTTCCTCCTCCGTTCCTCCCATCAGCCCTGATAGACGGAGCAGAAGGAACCACCTTGGTGTGTGGTGGGTTTCAAATCCAATCATTTAATGACCAAAAACAGGGCAGCAGACATGGGCAAGAAAAGACTGAGCTAATAATATCCAAGTGGACTCGGTAATGAATTCAAAGGAGCTGAGTTTAAATTCAGACTTTCTGCGACTTGACTCAGATGAAACAATACCAATCATCCCATGTGCTCCATTTCAAATGGCAAACAACTCCTTGGTGCCCACTCCCATTTTCCCCTCTAAGTGTGTGTGTATGTGTGCTATAGTTTGGAAGTCCTATTCTGTCTGCGTAGAGGAACTTTGTTCCCTCTGTTAGTGACAAATGCTCAACATGGTCACTGAATTGCAGAATCTGAGAGTTAACACCTCCACCCCTCCTCCACTGATGATGTTACTAGAAATTGTAGAGAATGTGCTCAAATCAGTACTGAAATCCATCCAGTTACTTCTGAGATGAAGAAATTAATTTCCACTTGCAAGTTAAGAAGCAGTTACCCATCTTGTATAGCTTTTGAAATGTGATTATTTATTATTAAGAGAAAAGATATCTGTCTTTTTGAAGCTATAGAAAAAATATAGACACCCAAATCGGAAAAAAAAAGCTAGTTTTAAATGTTCATATCAGTCTCAAGTTTTTGTCAACTTCTCAGCAATCACCTTAGAAGCTCTTTAAGATAATACTTGCTGTAAGTTCAGGTTCTTAAGAGTTTCTGTTTTACGCAGCAGTGAAATCTGTTGTCTGGTAGGTGAGTTGAAGACTGGATGGCCAGGGCTGGTATGCGCTATGATGGTGGTCCATGTTTAAGATTTGATAGCTACATCTATCACTTTAGAAGGGAAAGGCTACCCACTCCAGTATTTTGGCCTGGAATTGGATAAGACTGAGTGACTTTCACTTTCACTTCCATCAATTTTATTGACCCCTGTGAGCCAAAACCATGGTCACTAAGAATTTAACTGGTCACCTGACTCTCCACACATCTTCAGCATTTCGAAAATAGAATTCTTAACTTTAGGATGAGTAAGTCTGGTTAGACTGATTCCTAGTGGTCAGTGGTATTATGTAGATGCAGTGAAGACCACAAATGGAAATTTCAAATTCTGGGACTTGCTTTGGACATAGACCTGTGGCCCACACTGCACACATATAACATCCAGCTCTTGACAAAAAGAATCTCTCTGGCTTCCAGGTCCTGCCCTGAGAGAAACTGTTAGTCATTCAGTCATGTCTGACTCTTTGAGACCCCATGGACTGTAGCCCACCAAGTTCCTCCGTCCACGGAATTCTCCAGGCAAGAATACTGGAGTGGGTTCCCACCCATTCTCCAGGGATCTTCTTGACCCAGGGATTGAACCCAGGTCTCTTGCATTGCAAGTACAGCTTAAAAATAGACAAGAACACAGACAATACAGCATCATATAATACAGTGGTGGGCAGGATTGGAATAAGAGCAATTGTGACAAAAGTTACAATGGTCACAAAATTCAATGTTGGATAGTGTGATGGTTCACTCATGGGGCTGTGTCAATTCAGATGGCCCAGATTCAAATTCTGTCATTTCCTAGGGCTGTTCAGTTCAATTCAGTCACTCAGTCATGTGCGACTCTTTGCAACCCCATGGGCTGCAGCATGCCAGGCCTCTCTGTCCACCACCAAGTCCTGGAGCTAGCTCAAACTCATGTCCATCAAGTCAGTGATGCCGTCCAACCACCTCATTCTCTGTTGTCCCCTCCTCCTCCTCCTTCGATCTTTCCCAGCATTAGGGTCTTTTCTAATGAGTCAGTTCTTTGCATCAGGTGGCCAAAGTATTGGAGTTTTAGCTTCAACATCAGTCCTTCCAATGAATGTTCAGGGCTGATTTCCTTTAGGATTGACTGGTTTGATCTCCTTGCAGTCCAAGGGACTTTCAAGAGTCTTCTCCAACACCGCAATTCAAAAGCAGCAATTCTTTGGCACTCATCTTTCTTTATAGTCCAACTTTCACATCCATACATGACTACTGGAAAAACCATAGGTGTGACTAGACAGACCTTTGTCAGCAAAGTAATGTCTCTGCATTTTATTTATTTTAAAAAAATTTTTTTTAAATTTATTTTTATTAGTTGGAGGCTAGTTACTTCACAACATTGTAGTGGGTTTTGTCATACATTGACATGAATCAGCCAAGGAGTTACATGTATTCCCCATCCCGATCCCCCCTCCCACCTCCTTCTCCACCCGATTCCTCTGGGTCTTCCCAGTGCACCAGGCCTGAGCACTTGTCTCATGCATCCCACCTGGGCTGGTGATCTGTTTCACTATAGATAATATACATGCTGTTCTCTTGAGACATCCCACCCTCGCCTTCTCCCACAGAGTCCAAAAGTCTGTTCTGTATATCTGTGTCTCTTTTTCTGTTTTGCATATAGGGTTATCATTACCATCTTTCTAAATTCCATATATATGTGTTAGTATGCTGTAATGTTCTTTATCTTTCTGGCTTACTTCACTCTGTATAATGGGCTCCAGTTTCATCCATCTCATTAGAACTGATTCAAATGAATTCTTTTTAACGGCTGAGTAATATTCCATTGTGTATATGTACCACAGCTTCCTTATCCATTCATCTGCTGATGGGCATCTAGGTTGCTTCCATGTCCTGGCTATTATACACAGTGCTGCGAGAACATTGGGGTGCACGTGTCTCTTTCAGATCTGGTTTCCTCAGTGTGTATGCCCTCTGCATTTTAATATGCTGTCTAGGTTGGTCACAACTTTTCTTCCAAGGAATAAGCATTTTTTAATTTCATGGCTGCAGTCATCATCTGCAGTGATTTTGGAGCCCAAGAAAATCAAGTCTCTCACTAATTCCATTGTGTCCCCATCTATTTGCCATGAAGTGATAGGACTGGATGCCATGATCTTTGTTTTCTGAATGTTGAGTTTTAAGCCAGCTTTTTTACTCTTCTCTTTCACTTTCATCAAGTGGCTCCTCAGTTCCTCTTTACTTTCTGCCATAAGGGTGGTGTCATCTGGGTATCCGAGATTATTGATATTTCTCCCAGCTATCTTGATTCCAGGTTCTGCTTCATCCAGCCCAGCATTTCTCATGATGTACTCTACATATGAGTTAAATAACCAGGGTGACAATATACAGCCTTGACGTACTCCTTTCCCAATTTGGAACCAGTCTGTTGTTCCATGTCTAGTTTTAACTATTGCTTCTTGACCTGAATACAGATTTCTCAGGAAGTGGGTAAGGTGGTCTGGTTCCTAGGGCTGAGGGCACTGATAAATTAACCTCCCTGTTCAGTTCCATTCCATGTTAAATGTGAATAATAACGTTTCCCAGGTCATAGGTTTCTTGTGATGAATAAATTGAGATAGATCATATAAAGGATTAGCAAGCACCTGGCACCTAGTGATCAATGAAAGTTAGTTGTTATTACCAATGACTAGCAGACAAAGACCTGGTAGCATTATCTCCATTGAAGTCTCTTCAACAGCAACATTGGTGAACATCTAACATGTGCAAGGCACTGTTCTGTGTGTTGAGGGGTAAAAATATGATGAAAATATGGCTCTGAACTCCAGTTGCTTAGAATCGATGGGGTAAACTTAGACACCTATAAAAATAACAGCAATGAGGGTACAATAGGTACACAAGCTCCATCCACACACCTTGAGGGTGAGGAGGAAAGTCTGTCATCTTTACTTGAGATGGGGGGGAGGGTGGCCCAGGAAAGCCAGGTGATCATTGGAGCTGGTCGTGGAAGTATAAGTCAGAATTTAAGGAGAGATTGGAAGGGTGAGGGAATATTCTGACGGAATATTGTAAATAGAGAGGTGGGAAGTTGTGGGGATGGAAGCAAATGGTCTCATTTACCTGGGAGATGCATGCAGGAAGAGGAACACATGGATTCTGAAAGTGGCCCAACCTGGGCTTGGGTCTGCCCTTATTCCATGGCTGTGTGACATGGAATCTCACCATAGGTGAGACATGTAAACACTTTATATGTACACCATTGATGATAATAATCATGTATACCCTGTGGTATTGTTGTGGGGACTTAGAAAAATAAGTTATGTAAAGCACTTGGTTTGTGGAAGCCAATAGTAAATATTTCCTTTGAGGGGCAGAGAGTGGGAGGTTTATTCACTGTTGTTTAGTATAGCTCAGCTGGCAGAGGGAGCTCCCCAGTGTTTTGAGGCTTTGGGAAAGTTGACTCAAAACCCCAAATCCACTTTCCATGGTGTCTATGCATCACTAGGTCCCTCCGGGCTCTGTGCTTCCTCTAATTATCTGCCCTGCTCTTGCTTCTCTTCCAGAAGCAGCATTTGTCCTTCCAAGAATGGCTGGCTGGATTGGTCCATGTAGAAGGAAGAGCAGATGCAAAGACCCTGATGTAACAGTGAGCCTGACTTACTCAAAGAAGAGCAAGGAAATCCTAGGGTTGAAACAGAATGAGGGGGAGTGGGGAGAGACAGTGACTAGAGATGCAGTCAGAGCATGCATCAGGGCACAGATAATGGAAAGCACCATAGACCACAGCAGAGAATTCAGATCCAGAATGAGAAGACAAGTCTTTGAGGAGTTTTGGTAAAGGAGAGTGAAAGTCGCTCAGTCATGTCTGACTCTCTGTGACCCCATGGACTATACAGTCCATGGAATTCTCCAGGCCAGAATACTGGAGTGGGTAGCCTTTCCCTTCTTCAGGGGATCTTCCCAACCCAGGGATTGAACCCAGGGCTCCCACATTGCAGGCAGATTCTTTACCAGCTGAGCCACCAAGGGAAGCCCTTGGTAAGGGAAGTGAGATGATATATCTTATGTTGAAAAGGACCACTCTGGCAGCAGAAAAGGAAAACTGACTGAAAAGGTAAAAGAAGCACAGAGACCACACAGAAGCCTCTTGAAATGATGCAGGTGAGAGCTGGTGGTGGTCTGGGTGAGAACTGTAATGGCGGGTGTGACGGGTGAGAGCTGGCGGTGGTCTGGGTGAGAACTGTAATGGCGGGTGTGACTGGTGAGAGCTGGCGGTGGTCTGGGTGAGAACTGTAATGGCGGGTGTGACTGGTGAGAGCTGGCGGTGGCCTGGGTGAGAACTGTAATGGCGGGTGTGACGGGTGAGAGCTGGCGGTGGTCTGGGTGAGAACTGTAATGGCGGGTGTGACGGGTGAGAGCTGGCGGTGGTCTGGGTGAGAACTGTAATGGCGGGTGTGACGGGTGAGAGCTGGCGGTGGTCTGGGTGAGAACTGTAATGGCGGGTGTGACTGGTGAGAGCTGGCGGTGGTCTGGGTGAGAACTGTAATGGCGGGTGTGACTGGTGAGAGCTGGCGGTGGTCTGGGTGAGAACTGTAATGGCGGGTGTGACTGGTGAGAGCTGGCGGTGGTTTGGGTGAGAACTGTAATGGCGGGTGTGACTGGAAATGCTCTGGGGAGAGGGGAGATGATTCATTCATGGATGGGATACAAAGATGCTAAAGAAGAGTCAAGGGTGAGTCTAGAGTTTTTTGTTTGTTTGTTTTTTTAAACCAGAGCAACTAGAGGTTAGAGGTAGTTTACCAAGTGGGAAAGGACTGAAGCGTCTTCATTTCCCTCAATGGTGAACCCCGACTGCCAATGCAAGAGACATGAGAGATGTGGGTTTGAGCGTTGGGTTGGGAAGATCCTCAGGAGGAGAAAATGGCAACCCACTCCAGTATTCTTGCCTGGAAAATCTCATGGACAGAGGAGCCTGGCGGGCTACAGTTCATCAGGTGGCAAAGAGTTGGATATGACTGATTTACAGAGCACATACACAGAGGACTGAAGGAAGAGCAGGTGTGGGGAGGGAACATCGAGAGTTCTGCTTTGGACATGTTAAGTCTGAGATGTCTTTTTCTATTAATCACCCACCAATTGGGAATGGCAACCAAATACTTGAATATATGATTTTTGGAATTCATGGGCGGGCGAGCTTAGGACTCAAGATTCAATTTGGAAATGCTTCATCCTCCACTGTTACATGAATGCATTACATTTACGCCTCAAAACTATGGCAATAACATGGATTTTAATTTGACCAAGAGAAAAAAGTTTCGCTCTGAGTCAGTTTGCCTTCAACACCATCAAGTACCCAGTGGTGAGGGCTGACACCAGTGAATGTCAAGCACACAGGCCCAGCCCAGGAAGAGGAACGCAGACATGAAAGCTGCTCCAGAACATACCAGAGTAACAAGCAAAACGCATCCTTCCTTGATTTTCTGTTTTATATCACTGAGCAATTTGATTAAAACAAATCAGCAGGACAAAAAATGAAGTTGCTTTTCTGTAGGGAGACAAAATCAATGAGAAGAATCAAGGTTGAGTAAATGTCCTATGGATACTCAGGGGAGAGAATTCATTTTCCAGAATAAGAAGGGAACACGTTAGAATTAGAATTAGTTGTTTTCTAAAAAGCAAAGTTACTTTCAGTTAGTGCTTCCAATGGGGTTGGGGTCAAGCTGAGGGGTCAGGTCACATCTAAGGAGAAATAGTCCATGAGCTGAGAGGGTTTCATGTGTGTTTATGATATATTTAAAAATTTTTTCTTTATTGAAGGATAATTGCTTTATAGAATTTTGTTGTTTTCTGTCAAACCTCAACATGAATCAGCCACAGGTATACATAATACCCTCCACCTCCCTCCCATCTTCCACCCCACCCCACTCCTCTAGATTGATACAGAGCCCCTGTTTGAGTTTCCTGAGCCATACAGCAACTTCCTGTTGGCTATCTATTTTATATATGGTAATGTAAGTTTCCATGTAACTCTTTCCATACATCTCACCCTCTCTTCCCATGTCTATAAGTCTATTCTCTATGTCTGTTTCGCCATTGCTGCCCTGAAAATAAATTCTTCAGTACCATTTTTCTAGATTCCATATATATGCATTAGAATATGATATTTATCTTTCTCTTTCTGACTCATTTCACTCTGCATAATAGCTTCTAGGTTCATTCACCTCAACAGAACTGACTTAAATGTGTTCTTTTTTATGGTTGAGTAATATTCCATTGTGCATATGTACTACAACATCTTTATCCATTCATCTGTCAATGGACATCTAGGTTGTTCCATGTTATAGCTATTGTAAATAGTGCTGCAATGAACAAGGGGATACATGTGTCTTTTTCAATTTTGGTTTCCTCAGGGTATATGCCTAAGAGTAGGATTTCTGGGTCATATGGTGGTTTTATTCCTAGTTTTTTAAGGAATTTCCATAACATCTTCCATAGTGGCTGTATCAATTTACATTCCCACCAACAGTGCAAGAGTGTTCCCTTTTCTCCACACCCTCTCCAGCATTTATTATTTGTAGACTTTTTGATGATGACCATTCTGACTGGTGTGAGGTGATATCTCATTGCAGTTTTGATGTGCATTTCTCTAATAATGAGCAATGTTGAGCATCTTTTCATGTGTTTGTTAGCCATCTGTATGTCTTATTTGGAGAAATGTCAGTTTGAGTCTTTTTCCCACTTTTTAATTGGGTTGTTTTTCTGGTATTTAATTGTATGAGCAGCTTGTATATTTTGGAAATTAATCCTTTGTCAGTTGTTTCATTTGCTATTATTTTCTCCCATTCTGAGGGTTGTCTTTTCACCTTGCTTATAGTTTCCTTTGCTGTACAAAAGCTTTTAAGTTTAATCATGTCCCACTTATTTACTTTTGTTTTTATTTCTGTTACTCTAGGAGGTGGGTCATAGAGGATCTTGCTTTGATTTATGTCATCGAGTGTTCTGCCTATGTTTTCCTCTAAGAGTTTTATAGTTTCTTGTCTTACATTTAGGTCTTTAATCCATTTTGAGTTTATCTTTGTGTATGGTGTTAGGAAGTGTTCTATTTTTCTTTTACATGTAGCTGTCCAGTTTCCCCAGCACCATTTATTGAAGAGGCTGTCTTTGCCCCATTGTGTATTCTTGCTCCTTTGTCAAAAAATAAGGTACCCATAGGTCCATGGGTTTATTTCTGGGCTTTCTATCTTGTTCCATTGGTTTATATTTCTGTTTTTTAATTTTGGTGCCAGTACCATACTATCTTGATGACTGTACCTTTGTAGTATAATCTGAAGCCAGGAAGGTTGATTTCTCTAGCTCCATTCTTCTTTCTCAAGACTGCTTTGGCTATTCAGGGTCTTATGTGTTTTCATATGAATTGTAAAATTTTTTGTTCTAGTTTTGTGAAAAATGCCGTTGATAATTTGATAGGGCTCACATTGAATCTGTATATTGCATTTGGTAGTATAGTCATTTTCACAATATTGATTCTTCCTACCCAGGAACATGGAATATCTCTCCATCTGTTTGTGTTATCTTTGATTTCTTTCATTAGGGTGTTATAATTTTCTGTGTAGAGTTCTTTTGTCTCCTTTGGTAAGTTTATTCCTAGATATTTAATTCCTTTTGTTGCAATGGTGAATGGGATTGATTTCTTAATTTTTCTTTCTGATTTTTCATTGTTATTTATTAGAAATGCAAGTGATTTCTGTGTATTGATTTTGTATCCTGCAATTTTGCTAAATTCAGTGTTCTAGTTCTAGTAATTTTCTGATACTATGTTTAGAGTATTCCATGTACAATATCATGTCATTTGCAAACAATGCAAATGTCAGTGCAAGTTTTACTTCTTTTCTGATCTGGATTCCTTTTATTTCTTTTTCTTCTCTGATTGCTGTAGCTAGGACTTCCAAAACTACATTGAATAATAGTAGTGAAAGTGGACACCCTTGTATTGTTTCTGATCTTAGGGGGAGTGCTTTCAGTTTTTCACCATTGAGAATAATGTTTACTGTAGGCTTATCATATATGGCCTTTACTATGTTGAGGTAGTTTCCTTCTATGCCCATTTTTTGAAGAGTTTTAATCATAAATGGGTGTTGAATTTTGTCAAAGGCTTTTTCTGCATCTATTGAGATTATCATATGGCTTTTATCTTTCAATTTGTTAATATAGTGTATCACATTGATTGATTTGTGTATATTGAAGAATCCTTGCATCCCTGGAACAAACCCAACTTGATCATGGTGTATGAGCTTTTTGATGTGTTGCTGAATTCTGTTTGCTAAAACCTTGTTGAGGATTTTTGCATCTATGTTCATCAGTGATATTGGCCTGTAGTTTTTTTGTGTGTGTTATCTTTGATTTTGGTATCAGGGTGATGGTGGCCTTGTAGAATGAGTTTGGAAGTGTTCCTTCCCCTGCAATTTTTCAAAAGAGTTTTAGAAGGAGGGGCATTAATTAGCTCTTCTCTAAATGTTTGACAGAATTCTCCTGTGAAGCCATCTGATCCTAGGCTTTTGTTTTTTGGAGATTTTTTTAATCACAACTTCAATTTCAGTGGTTGTAATTGGGTTGTGCATAATTTCTATTTCTTCCTGGTTCAGTCTTGGAAGATTGAACTTTTCTAAGAATCTGTCCATTTCTTCCAGGTTACCCATTTTATTGCCATGTAGTTGTTCATAAGAGTCTCTTATAATCCTTTGTATTTCTGCATTGTTTGTTGTAACCTCTCCTTTTTCATTTCAAATTTTGTTGATTTGATTCTTCTTTTTTTCTGGGTAAGTCTGGCTAAGGGCTTGTCAATTTTATTTATCTTCTCAAAGCTTTTAGTTTTATTAATCTTTACTATTGCTGCTTTCATTTCTTTTTCATTTATTTCTGCTTGGATCTTTATGATTTCTTTCCTTCTACTAAGTTTGGGGCTTTTTTGTTCTTCTTTTCCAGTTGTTTTAGGTATAAACTTTGGTTGTCTATTCAATGTTTTTCTTATTTCTTGAGGTAGGATTGCATTACTATAAACTTCCCTCTTAGAATTGCTTTCGCTGTATCCCATAGGTTTTGAGTTGTGTTTCCATTGTCATTTGTTTCTAGAAATTTTTTGATTTCCCTTTTGATTTCTTCAGTAACCTGTTGGTTATTTAGAAATTTGTTGTTTAATCTCCATGTGTTTGTGTTTCTTACAGTTTTTTTCTTGTAATTGATATCTAATCTCATAGCATTGTGGTTGGAGAAGATGCTTGATACAATTTCAGTTTTCTTAAATTTACTGAGGCTTGATTTGTGGCCCAACATCCTGGAGAATGTTCCATGTGCACTTGAGAAGAAGGTGTTTTCTTCTGCATTTCAATCAAATGTCCTGAAGATATCAATGCAATCCATCTCAGCTAATGTATCATTTAAGATTTGTGTTTCCTTATTAATTTTCTGTTTTGATGATCTGTCCTTTGGTGTGAGTGGGTGTTAAAGTCTCCTACTATTATTGTGTTACTGTCAATTTCTCCTTTTATGTCTGTTAGTGTTTGTCTTATGTATTGAGGTCCTCCTATGTTGGGTGCATAGATATGTCTCCCTCTTGGATTGATCCCTTGATCATTAGGTAGTGTCCTTCCTTATCTCTTGTAATCTTCTTTAAGTTCTGTTTTGTCTGATATGAAGATCACTACTCCAGTTTTCTTTTGCTTCCCATTTGCATGGAATATATTTTTCCATCCTCTCACTTTCAGTTTATATGTGTCTTTGGGTCTGAAGTGGGTTTCTTGTAGACAGCATATATAGGGGTCTTATTTTTATATCCACTCAGCCAGTCTGTGCCTTTTGGTTGGAGCATTTAATACACTTAGATTTAAAGTAATTATTGATATATATATGTTCCTATTGCCATTTCTTAACTGTTTGGGGTTGATTTTGTAGATCTTTTTTCTTCTGTTGTATTTCTTGACTATATAAGTCCCTTCAACATTTGTTGTAAAGCTGGTTTGGTGGTACTGAATTCTCTTAACTTTTGCTAGTCTGAAAAGCTTTTTATTTCTCCATCAATTTTGAATGAGATCCTTGCCAGGTTCTGTAATCTTGGTTGTAGATTTTTCCATTTCAATATCTTAAATATATCCTACCATTCCCTTCTGGCCTGCAGTATTTCTGCTGAAAGATCTGCTGTTAAGCGTATGGGCTTTCCTTTGTATGTTACTTGTTGCTTCTCCCTTGCTGCTTTTAATATTCTTTCTTTGTGTTTAGTCTTTGTTAGTCTGATTAGTATGTGTCTTGGCATGTTTCTCTTTGGGTTTATCTTGTATGGGACTCTTTGTACCTCCTGAACTTAATTGACTCTTTCCTTTTCCATGTTCCAGAAATTTTCAACTATAATCTCTTCAAAAATTTTCTCATACCCTTTCTTTTTATCTTCTTCATCTGGGACCCCCATAATTCGAATGTTGGTGCATTTGATGTTGTCCCAGAAGTCTCTGAGACTATCCTCAGTTCTTTTCATTCTTTTTACTTTATTCTGCTCTTCAAAAGTTATTCCCACCATTTTATCTTTCAGTTCACTGATTCATTTTTCTGCTTCAGATATTCTGCTATTGATTCCTTCTAAAGTATTTTTAATTTCAGTAATTGTGTTGTTTGTCTCTGTATGTTTATTCTTTAGTTCTTCTAGGTCTTTGTTAATTGATTCTTGCATTTCTCCATTTTGCTTTCAAGGTTTTTTATCATCTTTACTATCATTATTTTTAATTCTTTTTCAGGTAGTTTGCCTATTTCTCCTTCATTTATTTGGACTTCTGTGTTTCTAGTTTGTTCCTTCATTTGTGTAGTATTTCTCTGCCTTTTCATTATTTTTTTTAACTTATTTTATCTGAGGTCTTCTTTTCCTAGCCTTCAAAGTTGAATTCTTTCTTCATTTTGGTTTCTGCCCTCCTAAGGTTTGCCCAGTGGTTTGTGTAAGCTTTTTATAGGGTGAGATTTGTGCTGAGTTTTTGTTTGTTTGTTTGTTTTTCCTCTGATGGGCAAGGCTGAGTGAGGTGGTAATCCTGTCTGCTGATGACTGGGTTTGTATTTTTGTTTTGTTTGTTGTTTAGATGAGGTGTCCTGCACAGGGTGCTACTGGTGGTTGGGTGATGCCAGGTCTTGTATTCCAGTGGTTTCCTTTGTGTGAGTTCTCACTATTTGATACTCCCTAGGGTTAGTTCTCTGGTTGTCTAGGGTCTTGGGTCAGTGCTTCCACTCCAAAGTCTCAGGGCTTGATCTCTCTCCAAAGACCAGCCTAGGTCCAATCTACCAAGAGGAATTTCACCTGAAATGAAAGGGCCTTTACTTGGGTTCCAAAAGCCAGAGCACAAGAACACAACGGAGATCTCTGACTCAGCAGAAACTGCTGCCCTGCTCCCAGCCTGAGCCGCGAGCCCTTAGAAGGTGAAGAGAAATGCTGAGAACAAGGAGTCTTGGAAGAGCTTGGAAATTCTATGATATGTTTTTTGACTTGTTAAGATATGGAAATTTTTCACAAAGGGATTCCTTTATGAATGTAACTGGGTAAGTCCTTGGGAAAGAGTGTGTATCCAAATTCAAGTTGGCAATACCTGATTGGCTGTTGTCAATTTCAGCCCATGGTCCCACACTGGAAAGAAATCAATCAACGCCTGTAAGTGGAAGCCATGCTGGTACCACTCAGCCATCACGTCAAGGGAAGACCTGCTTCCAGGAGGGTGTGTGGCCAACAGTCTCTAAGTGTAAGTGACCTTGGGCTCTGCCTCAGTTTTCAAGTCAAAGCCAAGTACTTCCCTGGCAGCCCCCAGCAGACCACTGAGCAAAGCAGTGTGAGGGGACTTGCAACCTCTAGACAGTGGCAACTAGTCCCTGAAAGCTCATCGTCTTGCTTCCCCCCATTGGCTGACCGAGCTTCCTCAGAGCTGTCCCACAGGCTGAAGTTTGCCCCCTCACCTCCCCAATCCTTTCTTCCCTCCTACTTCCTCAGTCACCACACCTCTACATCAGAGTCTGAAAGTTTTCTGGAACTGCTCTTGCTTCTTTCCCCCTTTATCTGTCACAGCCATTATCCCCAATTAATATCTTCCACTGCTAGCTCTGGTCAAGGCATCTGTTTCTGGGAAAACTCACCTGACACATACCACCATTTACTTCATTATATCAGGAGCTTTTGGAAAATATATGGGAAAACAATGAAAAAAAGCCTACTTGTACTTTTTTATTTACCTACATATTCCCTATTTACAGCAATTCTTGCCTAATATAAAGGTATGACAAGACTTCCCTGGTGGTTCAGCGGTTAAGAATGTGCCTGCCAATGCAGGAGACATGGGTGGGACCCCTGGATCCCAGGAAGATCCCACATGCCACAGGGCAACTAGGCCCAAACATCGCAACTACTGAAGCTCATGTGCCTAGAGCCCGCATTCTGCAGTAGGAGAAGACATTCAATGAGACGCCTGTGCCCCACAACTAGAGAGTATCCCCTACTCACTGCCACTAGAGAAAGCCCACAAGCCACAACAAAGATCCAGCTCAGCCAAAAACTAATCAATTAAAAATGAAATTTAGAAGAAATTAAATGTATGACATACTCTATGATGTTCCTTGTCTCTGATCCCTGATTTATAGGTCTCTGCTCTGGTTGGGTCACATGGACTCTTTCTGAGACAGAATTTAGCATTTTTTGAAAGAATGCTAATATTTTGGAAGAATCAACATTAACAAATATGTATATTTAAAAGAAACTTTTCTCGGACAACTAGAAATTTTAAACTGGTATCAACTATTTTGCAATTTTCCTTGCAGCTGGTTGACACAGAATTGTTCTATCAAATCTAAATGGTCTCTAATTGTAACAGATTTGGGGACGGATGACTTTGATGGCAGATCTGAAAACAACTGGGACCAAGTTGAGATGGGCTGAATCAAACCCAAAGCTCCCTCAAATGAGCACTCTGGTGTGTTTCCAACAAAGTGTTCATTTTCAACGCATGCTCACCATTCCTAACTCCTCAGCGCCATGTGTGCTTTCTGTGTGAGAAAGTCTGTGAGGTCAATTATCCATCTTTCTTATTTTACTGCCAAATTGGACTCTGATGTGGGTTTTGGATCAGGTGCCCATGACCATGTGTGACTTTGGCCAATTTACCCAAGCTTCCAGGATTTTCTTTTAGGGTCCTTTCACATGTATGGAAGGAGGGGGCTGAACCAGAAATTCACCATGATCACTTTCAGTTCCTAATGTCTATAATCTTACAAAATGAAAAAGGAATAAAATGTGCCCCAAAAATCTTCCTGTGTTACTTCTTCTTTTCTAAAATACAAAATCCTAAAGCATGTTCAGTTTTTCAAAAACATTCTGCTTTTTTCAATCCTCTTTCCCTGCTTTGCAGGATGATCTCAATGAATTTCAGAGGAATCGAGAGGACCAATTTCCAGATCATCTGGAGTAATTAATTCCAGTGGTTGGAGTTAATTATGATGAGGCAATTCATAAAGTATACAGTAGAAAAAAGCAGCAATTGATGAGAGAGTGGGATTTTTTTTCAAAGGCATTCTTCTGGCAAAACATTTCAAAATTAAACATATGTGTGCTTCAATGGTGAGAAAACAGTTTATGATGTTTTCATTAGGTTTGGGTGTGAATTATATACAAATGGCCCTATGTATATTTTTGCAGATATGATTCAGGCCTAATTGGTGTATTACGTGGGAGAATTAATGGCTATAGCAGAGATCTCAGCTCCATCATGCTTTGTATGTAGAAACTATGGTATATTTACCAAAAAAATCCATTAGTAAAAGTTACATGATATTGTGAAATAATATTAATATCAACATGAAAAATCAACGGGAATGTATTGGGTATAAAAATAATGATTTGGGAAGCACTCTCAAATCTGTATTATAAAAATAAAGAATTTTCAATAATGCAATAACAGACTGTATTTCTGTTTTATGATTCTGATAATAAAACACTTAGATCCCACTTCCTGGTTTATGCTGTTATCAGAACCCCCTGATATAATTAGATAGCTTTGTTTTAGATAATTATTTATATTTTCTTATTGCATAGCAAATATCCCTCTTGTTAAAAAAAAAAAAAAAAACCTTCAATATCTTAAATCTAAGAGCTATGTTGCTGAAGACCCAAAATCAAGTTCCTTCAAAATAAAAGATCCAGGGATTTCTGTAAACTGATTAATAATGATAATACCACTACCTTGCATTTTCAAATATTTTAATAGTTAACAAATCAATTTCACTTTCATAATCTCTCTCATTTTATTCTCTGAATGCCCCTGTGAGGTAGGTTCTATTGTTCCCATTTTGCAGATGGAGAAATTTATAGTTGTATTAAATGGCAAAGCAGAGACTAGACTATCATGTTATTTAACAATTCCATTCTACTCAAAACTCTGCAAATTACAAGCAAAATCATCTAGCTAGGAAACATCACATGTGTGACGTGCTTTGCAATACTGTGTTTTAAAGCTGATTACTAAAACCTCTTCCAGACTCTTTCTCAGAAATGCCAATATTTCACTTTCTATCTTAAAGCTGGGCGCCTGAGTTTTAAGCCAGGTTTTTGTTGTTAAGTGGCTTTGACTCCTTAGCTAGACAGCTTGCCATCTCTGAAAGGAGAGGGTGAAGTCTTCTAGATCTAAAGGACTTGTTTCAAATTTTGTTAAACTAAAATAAACCTATTCCTGATTGATTGACCATGTCATTATCACTTATGTCACCATATTGTAATAGTTGTAGGATGAAATCAATGGCTCAGAAAGTTTTGCTTCTGTAAGAACAATCTTAAATAAGCTTATATAAGATATTTTCTTGAAGATTATTATACCTGTTTCTCTAAAATATCTTATATGAATAAGGCAAAAACTTAACCTACTTTGTTGAGGTAAGAAGAAAAAAAAGGAAGAAAAATTCACAAATGGAGATTAGCTTAACAGTATCTTAATAGTTTTCCATTCTTTACTGATTTAGCTACTAGACTACAGAAATGTTTTAGTTGTTGTGAGGAGGAAAACAATCTCACCAGTCTTTTGATATTAAGATAAGCATGTTGGGTCATATATGTTATGTTAAATTTATAGAGTTGTAATGTGAGAGTAGCAAAATATCAGATTGTTAAAATGCTGGCCACATCTGATGAAAATATGAACTTGAAATGAATTTTCAACTTGATTATAAATAGAAGTATCTAAATTTTGTTTTGGATTTTTGTGGCATTTTGGATAAAGTTGTGACCTAAAACATTGCTATTATAGCCAAAATGTGGGAGCAACTAAAGTGTCTATCGACATAAGAATGCATTAAGAAGATATATAATGGAGTATTACTCAGCTATAAAAAAGAATGAAATAAGCCATTTATAGTAACAAGGATCGGTCTAGAGATTATCATACTAAGTGAAGTCAGAAAGAGAAAGACAAATATCATATGATATCACTTATACATGGAATCTAAAAAACTCATACAAATGAACTAATTAACAGAACAGAAATAGACTCAGGGACATAGAAAACAAACTTATGGTTACCAAAAGGGAAGGAAGGGATGGGATAAAATAGGAATTTGGGATTAAAATACACACACTACTATATATAAAATAGGTAATGGGCACTTGCTGTATAGCACAGGGAACCATACTCAATATCATACAATAACTCATAATGGAAGAGAATGTAAAAAACTAACATATATTTATATATATGTTTAATGCAATCACTTTATTGTACACCTGAAACTAACACAACATTGTAAATCAACTATATTTCAGATAAACCTTTAAAAACTACTGCCAGTATATTGATGTACTTCAGTTCAAGTTACATATGCTTTGAACAATGCAGAGGTTAGGGGCAATGATCCTCCATGAAGTGGAAAATCAACATGTATCACTTAGGACTGACCCTTGCATCCACAATTCCACATCTGTGGATTCAACCAACCATACACCCGTGTAGTGCTGCAGTACTCACTATTGAAAAAAAAATTCCTTGTATAAGTGGACCTGCATAGTTCAAACCCATGTTGTTAAAGGAGCGACTATATTTCTTGTCTTACACATTTCCAAGTCCTCCCCAACTTCTCCCTCAAATCATGCCTCAACGGTAGCTATTGTTTATTATGGACTAAGCATTTATGAGTATTATTTACTTTTACCTTGTAAACAACTGCATAAGTGAGGTATTGTTATCTCAATTTTGCATGTAAGGAAAATGAGTTCAGTGGTAAATCCAGGTATATCTGCTTCTCAAGGCAAGTTGGTTTCATTAACCACAAAACTCTCCGTCCGGTTTGTAGCCGACTGCTATAGCATTCTATACACCCATGTGTTAGGAAATATGAATACTAGCATGGTGGAAATTTCTATGTAATGATTTTATGGAATATAGAAAAATTCTGAGAGTGTTAACTTGCAGTCCTCGGAAATAACAAATTTCCCCATAAGAAGACAACTCCTTTTTCAAAAAAAACTTTTATTGGAGTATTGATGCTTTTCAATGTTGTGTTATTTAGTTTCTACTGTATAGCACAGTGAATCAGCTATATATATATATATATATATATATATCCCCTCTCTTGTGGATTTCCTTCCCATTTAGATCACCACAGAGTACTGAGTGGAGTTCTTTGTGCTGAACAGTGTACATACACTATTTATTTTATATATCAATAATATATATATGTATTAGTCCCAAATGGGATGAAGAGGACAATTTCTTGATGGCTGGGGAAAGGCATCAGTTTTCCAAACGTATGTGCTTTTGTGTTGTGTTATGTCTCCATATCTCTGTCCATTGGCAGACTTTTCCAGGCTTCCTTTCGCTTATCAGCACGTGATCATTTTTTCCTGGGAAGAGGCATGACCTAGGACACTTGCCTATTTTATATATAGAACTATAAAGATAACGATACCCTCCAGCAAATGAGGAAAACTGTGAGCAGTAAATGCCTGTGTCTCCAACTAATTCACAGAATTCCCTCCAAGAGAGGGACTTATTTTGCATTTGAACTCCAAAACACCTTTCAAGATTGTTAAACTTAACACCAGCTTGAAAATCCCAGTCATGCTGGAGATCAATTAACTGCCTCCAGGGTTCTGCAGGCTCCCCTTCAAGGTGTCTGCATTTGAGAGTAATTTGGCAATTACCACATTTGCACCAAATAAAAACCCATTATTATTTTGTATGATATCAAGTTGACTTATAATACTCACATGCATTCAGAGTTTGCTCCTTGACTTTCTTATCTGAACTAATAGTCAATACCATCCTTGTCCCTCTTTAGCAGTTTCAAATCTCAGCTTGTCTTCCTGGGCACACTTGTTTTACTTGAAATCCTTCTTTCCATGACACAACTGCTTTCCTCATTCTTACCTTGGGATTGCAATGCACCAATACTCCCCTCTTAAATATTTCAAACCAGCTTTCTCATATTGCATCAAAATTCATTCCTGTACTACTTAATTACCTATTTGCCTTTAGCTTTAATATTTTAAAATAATAATCTCTTATGACAGCAATCAATGTTCACTGTAGATTTATACAATTATAAATAGACAAGGGATAAAGAGAAAATAATAAACACTGCGGGACTATCAATCAGAAATAACCTTGGTTGTAGTTTTTCTTTAGTTCCATGTATATGCTTATTTTAAAATGTTACAATAATGAATCATACCTTATAAACTGTTTTGTAAGCTTTGCCCACAATAAAACATGACTATATCTCTCTTCCTAGATATTGTTTTTCAATCTGATTCAAAATGGTTTCATAATTCCCATTACATGGGTATACACAGTTTATTCAACCAGTTCCCTAATGATAGGCTTGAGGTTATTTCCATGTTTTGGGCTATTTTAAACAAGGGTGTTGATAAATAACCTTGGTAAACGAATCTTTATTACATATATAATCATTTTCTTAGGGTGAATTCTTAGAGGAAGAATTAATGTTTGTGAACAATTTTAGGATTAAAAAATGAATATATTTTTCCAAAGTTACATTCAGCACAGCTGTATCAATTTATACTAAGATTGTTGATGACTGCTAGTACACAAGTACTATCAATTTTAAAGTAAATTTTCTAGGTAACAACTCTGATTCAACCAGCTTTTATTTGACCAGCTGAAAGAATTGAACTTAAAACTTTCCTGGTCTATATTTGGTTACGTGTGTGCACCTGTGTATGTCTGTGTTTTATTGCCAGTACATGTTCTTGGTTCATTTGTTTGCTAGACTACATACTCTTTTTAAAATGTTAATTTATAAGAACTCTCCATGTATTTAAAATAGTAAAACTTTAATGTCATATATGTTGTATTTTTCCAGGTTTTCAAAGTCTTTCAATGACTTTATTTGCTTCAGACAGTTAAAAAATGTGTAGAGTTCATTTTTTCCTTTAAAGTGTCCCTTTGATGTTATCATATACATTTTCAGTTATAGCACAGTTCCTAGTATTTTTATGATTTTAGTTTAATATTTAGATTTGCACTACTTAAAAGAGTGAAGCATCTAACAACAGACTAGGAAGATCCTATGGGGAGAAGCAGAGGAATTTCCGTACCACTTCTCCATCCCCAGGTCCCAAGGCTGGGAGATTGGGAGATGTTGGTGGCACAGGAGGTCAGGATTAGATTCACCTGTGGGGTCACATGGAAAGACATGCTATCGGCATCTGGAGAGGACATGCCAAGGGTCGGAGGTGAACCCTGGCAAGTACCACTTTCTCTGCTCCCTTGACTGTGCTTTAGCACAGGGAGACTATCCATCAACAGCATCCCTCTAACGCTTACCCCAATCCTTTAAGGATCATCTCACATGCTCCAAGTTGTGCAGAGCTCCATCCAAACGCAGCATGAAAACAACACTTTCCAAAGGCCCCACTTGGAAAAGGGACCTGACACCCAGAGGTACCAAGTGGTATGAAAAGAAAAACAAGATATTAACTGGGCCAGGGTAAACCCATCCAGGACCATCTGTGTTCAGCACGTGTCCCCTTAAGCCTCTTCTCGAGAATGATCCTATTCAAAAAGGCTTGAGACTTCTGTGGCAGTCTAGTGGTTAAGACTCTGAGTTCCCAATACAGGGTTTGATCCTTGGTGGGAGAACTAAGATTCCAGAGCACAGCCAAAATAATAATAATAATAATAATTTAAGTGCCCTTAAAACATAAATAAAAATTAAAAAATTTAAAATTTACCTTTTCTCAGCTGCCCTAAGATGCTTAGTCCTTCCCAGGAAGCGAGACCGCATTGGGATGAGGCCCCCACTTCATCCAGAGACTAGCACCACACCGTAGCCTTTGTCTGGCACTCCAAGATGACCTCCGTTTTGGAGCTTGCCTGCATCTATTCAGCCCTCATTCCACACGGTGAGGCTCACGGAGGATAAGATCAATGCCTTAATTAAAGCAGCTGGTGTAAACTTTGACTCTTTCTGGCTAGGTTGGGTTGCATATGCTCTGGCCAGTGTCAACACTGAGAGCCTTATCTGCCATGTGGGGGCTGGTGGGCCTGTCCCAGCTGCCTGTGGTCTCTCAGCAGGGGTCCGGCCCCCTCCACCACTGCTGTCCCAGCTGAGGAGAAGAACACAGAAGTAAAGAAAGAAGAATCTCAAGAGTCTGATGATGACATGGGCTTTGGCCTTTTTGACTAAACCTTTTAAGTAACACATTCAATAGAAAGCTAAGCATGTTGCTGCAAATGGCTTGTATGTGAAATCTACAAAGTGATACAAATGAACTTATTTACAAAACAGAAATGGAGTCACACATGTAGAAAACTAATTTATGGTTACCAGGGGGGAAAGGAAGGGTGGGATGAATTGGGAGATTGGGATTGACATAGTTACACTATTATATATTAATTCAGTTCAGTCACTCAGTGTCTGACTCTTTGTGACCCCATGAACCACAGCACGCCAGGCCTCCCTGTCCATCGCAAGCTCCTAGAGTCTACCGAAACCCATGTCTATTGAGTCAGTGATGCCATCCAACCATCTCATACTCTGTCATCCCCTTCTTCTCGTGCCCTCAATCTTTCCCAGCATCAGGGTCTTTTCAAACAAGTCAGCTAGTCGCATCAGGTGGCCAAAGAACTGAAGCTTCAGCTTCAACATCAGTCCTTCCAATGAACATCCAAGACTGATCTCCTCTAGGATGGACTGGCTGGATCTTCTTGTAGTCCAAGGGACTCTCAAGAGTCTTCTCCAACACCACAGTCCAAAGCATCAATTCTTTGGTGCTCAGTTTTCTTTATAGTCCAGCTCTCACATCCATGCATGACCACTGGAAAAACCATAGCCTTAACTAGACAGACCTTTGTTGGCAAAGTAATGTCTCTGCTTTTTAATATGCTGCCTAGGTTGGTCACAACTTTCCTTCCAAGGAGAAAGCATCTTTTAATTTCATGGCTGCAATCACCATCTGCAGTGATTTTGGAGCCCAGAAAAATAAAGTCAGCCACTGTTTCCACTGTTTCCCCATCTATTTGCCATGAAGTGATGGGACCAGATGCCATGACCTTAGTCTTCTGAATGTTGAGCTTTAAGCCAACTTTTTCACTCTCCTCTTTCACTTTCATCAAGAGGCTTTTTAGTTCTTCTTCACTTTCTGCCATCAGGGTGGTGTCATCTGCATATCTGAGGTTATTGATATTTCTCCCAGCAATCTTGATTCCAGCTTGTGCTTCCTCCAGCCCAGAATTTCTCATGATGTACTCTGCATATAAGTTAAATAAGCAGGGTGACACTATATAGCTTTGACATACCCCTTTTCTTATTTGGAACCAGTCTGTTGTTTCATGTCCAGTTCTAACTGTTGCTTCCTGACCTGCATACAGATTTCTCAAGAGGCAGGTCAGGTGGTCTGGTATTCCCATCTCTTTCAGAATTTTCCACAGTTTATTGTGATCCACACAGTCAAAGACTTAGGCATAGTCAATAAAGAAGAAATAGATGTTTTTCTGGAACTCTCTTGCTTTTTTGATGATCCACTGGATGTTGGCAATTTGATCTCTGGTTCCTCTGCCTTTTCTAAAGCCAGCTTGAACATCTGGAAGTTCATGGTTCACGTATTGGTGAAGCCTGGCTGGGAGAATTCTGAGCATTACTTTACTAGCGTGTGAGATGAGTGCAATTGTGCTGTAGTGTGAGCATTCTCTGGCATTGCCTTTCTTTGGGATTGGAATGAAAACTGACCTTTTCCAGTCCTGTGGCCACTGCTGAGTTTTCCAGATTTGCTGGCATATTGAGTGCAGCACTTTCACAGCATCATCTTTTAGGATTTGAAATAGCTCAACTGGAATTCCATCATGTCCACTAGCTTTGTTCGTAGTGATGCTTCCTAAGGCCCACTTGACTTCACTTTCCAGGATGTCTGGCTCTAGGTGAGTGATCACACCATCGTGATTATCTGGGTCATGAAGATCTTTTTTTATTAGTTAACTATATATAAAATAGATAACTAATAAGGACCTAGGGTATAGTGCAGAAAACTCTACTCAATACTCTGTTATGACCTATAGGGAAAAGAAGTTAAAAAAGAGTATACATATGTATGTGTATCAGTGATTCAGTTTGCTGTACAGCTGAAACTGACACAACATTGTAACGCAACCACACTCCAATAAAGAATAATCAGAACAAACAGAAGACTGAGCTCTTTGCTGCTATTGGTCCTACTGATAATAAATAAATAAATAAGCTTACTCAGAATTCCTACCAGCAAATTTCTGTCTATATATTATTGCTCAGCAGTAGAACATCTCTTACGACTAGAGAGGATGGAAATGCAGGTTTTTAGATGGGCACTTTGGCACCCATAATCCAATTAGCATTCTCTTCATAAAGAAAGAAGGAGAGACACACTGGATGAAAAATAACAGTCTCTGTTATTTATGGGGGAGAATTTGACAAACATAATTCAAATAAAATGGGAAATCTCTAAATAATAAAATACTGGTTAGAATATCAGTTATTGACTTCGTTACTTCATAGGGTTATTGTGAGCATTAAGTGAGGAAAGGCTCAAGAATTCTTAGCCATGATTTTTATATTTAAATTGAATGAGGTAACGCCTGTAAAGTGCTGGATAGAGCAAAGTCTTGAGAAATATTAGCCATGATTTTTTGCTGTTACAAAAACATTTCATTCTCTGTGATTCTTTATTTCTGCTTCATAAATGATATGAATATGATTCTATGCAGAGGTTTTTATTTCCTATGTATATACATGATGATCACAAGTTTAACCTTAAGGGAGATGGCAGTGCTATCTAATCATGTTGCATAAAACATCACTTATGAGGAATGTTTTGGGAAGCTGTAGCAGATGATATTATTTATCTGCTGTACTGGAATGCTCTATTTTGTAACAGGTTGATTCATGAAGGTTTGTTGGAGTCAGGCTTGCTATAATGAACATCCAATGTCTGTGAGACTATTTGAGTATACTTGGTTAATAGCGACTGTCATATTCTGAATGACATAACAAGAATAATGAATATAAAAGAAAGAGTACTTTCAAAAAAAACTGCATAAACGAATATAGCTTTATAAAGCAATTATTCTTCAATTAAAAAATAAATAAATTTAAAATAAACTGCAGTGACTTAGACTTATAGGCTCATTGAATTTTAGAGCTGGGAAGATTTTAAAAGGGAAACTGAGACTGGGAGCGTGTAGAGTGAATAAGGGGATTGGAGAAGTTCACAGATAGGTAGTAAAATCTATTATGTCTTATCTCATGAAGTTATATCAAGTAAAACAAAAAATCCCCTTTACAAGAGATAGTGCTTATGCATTATTTTTCTAATGTGATCAGTATTGTAACAGTTTAGTTGTGATCGCCACTACAGTAATGAAAATATATAGTTTTTGTTGGTGAATTGATAAAAATAATGATATAATATCAATAGCTAGGATATAGGGCTGATTTTGTATTTGTTGTCTTATCTCTGAGCTTATGAGATTCCACTCCTTATTTTTCTTTCAACTAAACTGATAGAAGAGCATGTGTGTGTGTGTGTGTGTGTGTGTGTGTGCATGTGTGTGTGCAGTCAGTCACATCTGATTCCTCACAATCCTATGGACTACAGCCTGCCAGGCTCCTCTGTCCATAGGATTTCACTGGAGTTGATTGCCATTTCCTTCTCTAGGGGTTCTTCCTTACCCAGGGATTGAACTCGCATCACCTGCATTGGTAGGTGGATTCTTTACCTCTGGGCCACTTGAGAAGCCCAGAAGAGTGTTTACTTTCCCTTATTTTTGTACTTATAATCTAGAAATAAGACTCTGAGAAGTAGTGACTAAAGAATGATTTCATTGTGGCTTCAATTTAGACCTGATGTGCTTTGCAAATGGCTGTGACACTAGCAGATAATTTAACCAACCAAAACTTCGCTTGTGTTAGCAGTTCAGTTCAGTCACTCAGTCATGTCCGACTCTTTGCGACCCCATGGACTGCAGTATGACAGGCTTCCCTGTCCATCACCAACTCCCAGGGCTTACTCAAACTCATGTCCATCTAGTTGGTGTTATCCTTACATGGGAATAAAAGTAGTACCCAACTCATCATGTTGCTGAGCTTTAAATGTGGTAGTATATTCAAAAAATATTACAGAATGCACACATTGTATGCATTCACTATTACTATTATAAGTAGGATTATGGGTATAATAAATAGCACCTGCCCGAAACTTACAAGGGATTTTCTTGAGTTGAAAAACAATGGATTTGCCACAGAAGTCTTCATGTTCTGGGGAAGTAGTCATTTTATTATTGTCTAATCTTTCAAACATCTTACTGGCTTCAAGCACAATTTCTCTCTCAAATCCGTTTTTATGTGGAGAGTCTCAATATATGAGTGATAGTAGTAGAACACACTTTCATGGCATCTATAAGAGTACAACTTACAAAGACCACCTTAGCCTGCAGATCACTGATAAAAACAGCTGGAGCTAACATCTGTGCCTTACAAATCTTTTCAAGTCATAACAAAACCAGCCTGATTTCATAGCCACAGTATGAATTTCAACATTAGTATAGAAAAGATGCCTGGAAAACCTGATAATGCTGGGCACCTAAGATACAGGTCTTGTCCTTCAATTCCACATTGAGAAGCACCGATGAATGGACATAAAATGTGCACTTGACACTTTCCTAAATGAGCATAGATTTCACAGTTCTAGGTTGATTGTAATTTGGTGAATTCATGAGTTTTTAATGATTCTCACCACTTTCAAATCACAAGTAAGAGTATGTTTGAAATTGATCACTCTGATTTATAGTCATAAAGGTATAAGGATAAGTCAGGAGACATAAGGCAGGACTCTTTCTAAAATGTATTTTGTCTCTAGTTCCTTTGGCCAACCTGTAATTGTTAATGAGCTCTTCTGCCAGTTGCAAGTCACAGGTCCCATGACAGATTTCCTATATGACTTTCATTAAATGCTTTGGAATCCTGGGGTAGAAAGAAATTATGTAAATATAAGTTTTTATTACTGTTTTGTTTTTATTACTTTTCTCCTCTGGTTTTTATTACCTCGTATAATACAGGTAAATATGGCGATCCCACGTGGAGATGGGGGTGTCTCATGCCTCTGCTCTCATGGTTTGCATTCAATCCATGTTAATTTAATTATCCATGATTTCTTAGGCAAAGAGAGGAATGTAGACTTCATGCTGTCTGCAACTACTTCAGTCATTCCTTTACTGCCCGTGACACCATGTGAGACCTGCAGATGCTAAAGAATCTCTCCCTGCACCAGCTCAAACAAAAAATGTTAACCATATGCAACTTCAACCTGTTTATCCTTAAGCAATGCAAAGCCATGCAGCGATACAGACGGGCAGTTGGGGAGAGCATAGAGCTGACACTTCACACATGGTTGTTTTGTGAAACAGAAGAGCTCAGAATCACAAGAATTTAGGGCAGAAATAGTTGAGTTGGGCTCTTTCTTCCAACTTTTATCACTGATAAAGATAAGGGCTCCTCAGAAATTCTGTTCATCCAAGTAGAATTGATGAACAGCTACTTAAGTATTAGCTCCTGGAGTTCAGAGCTGTTAAGAACTGAGACATTCACCAGGAAAAAAATAAGGAGTTTTAATTAATGTTAGCTCATTTTGTTTAATTTGAATGATAATCTTCTGTAGGATATTATTTTTTTGGTGTAGATATTTTCAAAGCTCTCTTCAACTTGGCAGCTAAAATTTCTTCATACTTTCTAAAACAACCCCAGAAGACTATTAAATACAAAAATGTAAAGAGCATTGGGAAATATAAATCAGGAAACAGAAATAAAGATTCAAAATGGTGTTTGAATATAAGTTATAATCTCAGTCTCTTTTTTCTTTGAAATAAGCTTACTTATTCACTTATTTAATGTTTCTCCTTCCATGAATTGTAAAACAATATGATCACACTAAAGAGTATTCTGGAAAAAGAAAACAATGTTCCATCAATCCAACATATTATTTCATTTATCTTTATGGCCATACATGTCTTGCATATTCTCTTTAAGACTTTGATCCTCTGAAAACTCCTTATCATTAATACATCTTTTACCTGAGAAACTCAAACACATCTGGCAAGACAATCTTAGAGAAGTCTTTCTAAACCTGACCAAATAATCATACAAATATTAAAGACAGTGAGTTAGGTCTTAGTTCTACATTTTAGAGAAAAGAGATTGGATATCTTCTAGTCAAGTCCAGTGTGTATTTGTGATCTAGTTTCAGTTATCCCACATGCTCTCATCCCTTATAGATTATGGTGTGTGGGTGCCAAACTGAATCTAAATTAAATGAACCTCTGCCCCAGAAACAGCTTTGTCAGTCAGCGCTATTAATTCATCTGCAATGACTCAAACCCTGAATGCAACAGACGATGGAAGTGAAAATCCAAGGAAAGATACAGTTCTCACTTTAGGAAAGAGTATGCTCTTCACCTGAAGGAGGAAATGGCAACCCACTCCAGTATACTGGAGAATCCATGGATGGAGGAACCTGGCAGGCTACAGTTCACAGGGTCGTAAAGAGTCAGACATGACTGAAGCAACTTAACACACATACACAGGCATTCACACTCCTGGAATGTGGTGGCCAAAAACTCAGTTATGGAGTCAGACTGTGTAGTTTAGAACATCAGCATCTCTAGGCACTAGAACTATGATCTTGGATAGGTTACATAACTTCTCTGGGAATCAGGTTTATAGTCTGTAAAATTAGGATAATATTAAAATCCAATTCATTGGGGTGATATGAAGACCAAATGAATCAATGGATGTGAAAATGTCCAACACAGAGCCAGGCAAGCATATTATTATTGCTGCCATATTTAGTGTTGCACATTAGTGAAGTGAAAGTCGCTTAGTTGTGTCCGACTCTTTGCAATCCCATGGACTATAGAGTCCATGGAATCCTCCAGGCCAGAATACTGGAGTGGGTAGCTGTTTGCTTCTCCAGGAGATCTTCCTAATCCAGGGATTGAACCCAAGTCTCCTGCATTGCAGGTGAATTCCTTACCAGCTGAGCCACCAGTAAAGCCCTTCACATTAGTTACCATTTTTCAAATAGTGTGCAGAGTACTGATCAGAACTAAAGTCAAATTTGTAATCAACAATGTACAAAAAAGATTATACATGATGGCCAAATGGAGTTCAACCCAGGAATGCAAGGTTGGCATAGCATCTGAAAATCAACCAGTGTAACACAGCATGTTCATAGAATATAGAACAAAAATCAATGTGATTATCTGAATGCATGTGAATGTGCATGCTCAATTGATAAGTTGTGTCCCACTCTTTGCGATGCCATGAACCAGAGCCTGCCAAGCTCCTCCATCCACGAGATTTCCCAGGCAAGAATACTGGAGTGGGTTGTCATTTCCTTCTCCAGATTACCTCAATAGATACAGTCAGTCAGTTCAGTTGCTCAGTCGTGTCTGACTCTTTGCAACCCCATGGATTACAGCATACCAGGCTTCCCTGTCCGTCACCAACTCCCAGAACTTGCTCAAACTCATGTCCTTTGAGTCAGTGATGCCATCCAACCATCTCATCCTCTGTTGTCCCCTTCTCCTCCTGCCTTCAGTCTTTTCCAGCATCAGGGTCTTTTCTAATGAGTCAGTTCTTCGCATTAGGTAGCCAAGTATTGGAGTTTCAGCTCAGCATCAGTCCTTCCAATGAATATTCAGGACTGATTTCTTTTAGGATGGACTGGTTTGACCTCCTTGCAGTCCAAGGGACTCTCAAGAGTCTTCTCCAACACCACAGTTCTAAAGCATCAATTCTTTGGTGCTCAGCTTTCTTTATAGTCCAACTCTCACATCCGTACATGACTACTGGATCAGGGAAAGCATTTAAAAAATCCAACACCCTTTCATGATAAAAAATACTCAGCCAATAACAATAGAAAAGAACTTCTTTAACCTGATTTAAAAAAGCATCTGGGAAAAATTGCACAGCTAATATAGCTCTGGTAAATGACAGTATGCCTTCCTCTAAAATTAAGACTAAGACAAGGATGTTTGGTCTAACCACTTCAACTTAACATTGTAGTAGAGGTCCTAGATAGGGCAATTAGTCAAGAATAAGACGTAAAAGGCATATAGACTCTAAAAGAAGAAGCAAAACTATCTCTCTTCATAGATGACATGAGCTTATAGAGAAATTCCTGGGATACACAACAAAAATATTAGAACTAATAAATGATTTCAGCAAGACTGAGGGACAAAAGATAACTATACAAAAATCAATTTTTTCTATATATTAGCAAAGAACAATCTGAAATGAAGTTAAGAAAACAATTCCTTCTAATGGTTTCATAAGTAATAAAATACTTAGGAATAAATTTAATGAAAGTGCAAGATGTGTACCCTGAAAACTGAAAAATATTACTGAAAGAAATGAAAGTAGACCTCAATAAACAGAGAGAAAACCTACATTTGTGAATTGGAAGACTTAATGTTGTTAAGATGGCAATACTCCCCAAAGCGATCTACATATTCCACACAATCCCCTCAAAATCTCAGCTGTGTTTTCTGCAGTATTTGAAAAGTGGATCTTAAGATTCATATGAAAGCATAAGGGACCCAAACAATTTTGAAAATGGAAGAGTCACACTTGCTAATTTCAAAAATTACTACAAAGCTATAGTAACCAAGACACCATAGTACTGGCTTAAGAATGGACATATAGTTCAATGAAATGAAACTAAGAGCCCAGAAATAAACCCTGATAACAAAAAGACTTGCATAGACATTTCTTCAAAGAAGATATACGAGTGGCCAATAAGCACATGAAGAGATGCTCAACACTACTACTCATTAGGGAAATGCAAATAAAAACCATAATGGAATACCACTTCACATCCACGAGAACCCTTCTTAAAGAAGGGCAAGAAAAAGTGTTGGTAAAATTGTGGAGAAATTGGAGCCCTTCTACATGACTTGTATTGTAAAAGAGTGCAGCCATTTTTAAAAAAACTTTTGGCATTTTCTTAATATTTTTAATCTTACAGATTGCTATTTCACTTCTTGGAATATACCCCAAAGAAATGGACACTTAGATCTACAGAAATACATGGATGTTCTTAAAAGCATTATTTAAAATAAACAAAAAGTTAAATCCACCCAAATGTCTTTCAATTGATGAATAGAAAAAGAAATGGTATAGCCACGCAATGAAACATTACTGGTGACAGAAAGGAGTGAAATAGTAATCCATGCTATAACATGAATGAACCTTGAAAACATTATGCTAAGTGAAAAAAAGAAAAACAACAGAAACAAAAGGCCAAATGTTGTATGAGTCCATTTATATGAAATATCTAGGCAAATCCATAAAGACAGACACTGACTGGTGGATGCCAGTGGGCGGGGTAATAGAGAAAGGAGAGTGACTGTTAAGGGGTATGGAGTTCCCTTTTGAGATGATTAACATGTTCTAGATGAAGAGTGTGATGACTGCACCTCTCTGAATATACTTCAACTCCCTGAATAGTATACTTTACCAGGGAATATTTTATTTTATGTGAATTATATCTCAATAAAGCTCTCATAATACAAACAACAAAATCAAAAGCACCGGTAATAAGTTTTCCCTTGTTTTTACCCGCGCCCTTCTATTTTATTTTTGCCAACAGTTTTTTTGTTTTTTTTTGTCTGTGGAGTCCTGGGGAAATCTCCAGTGATTACGCCTTTAGAACACTGTAACATCCTCCAGTGAATTCATTCCCAAGAGCCACCAGTTTCATTTGGCTTCTGAAATTTATCAAGGCAACTTGTCAGTGTTATTGCTTATCCTGCTTATCAAAGAGCTAAGGACAAGCTGAGATTTGCCATATTAGCGCTGCTAATTTTTAAAAAACAATCTGTGGTCAGTCAGAGAAAAAAAAAAACTCCAAGAGGAGATCTTTTTTCTTTTTGATGGCAAGATCTTAGCATGAACACTTCAGTGCCCTGAATCTCAGTGAGTATAGGCCAGGCTGACCAAAGCAGGATAGAGTTTCCATGGAGGACTTGATATCATACAGTATTGTGTAGTCTGGTGGTAATTACTCCTAGGTCCACACAGGGTCTTTCAGCTAGACAACTCAAAGCAGTCTCCTATCAGAATGCTTATTTAACTTATTTTAATATGGCTTTTCAGAACTAAAGTATTTGATATTTATGAAGCTAAAAAAAATTAACTAAGCCTCATAATACAAAAGATCCTATTATTTTACAGAATGAGGAAGAGACTTCTTCATAGAGCCAAGGTAAAATATTTCCCTGATGATCTGCATTAGCTTGAATTCAATAACTGACCAGTCATTTGTACTGTAATCATGAAAATACAGAACTCTCTTATTATTGTCACTGCTTGTAAATAAATGTTTATGAGGAACTGCTCTGTTAGGGATTATTTCACTTGAAACCAGATCAAAACAAAATATTCTCAAATTTGTTATTTGTCAGTAAGGGAGTCCTATAAAAAATATAAAAAAAATGTTTAAAATCAAAATCACAGCTATAGATCAGAGAGGGTTGTCTGACCATACTATCTCCTCTCTCTCTAGGTCACTTCTAAAAAAGATAATAAAGGAATAAAATAGACTCATAAGAGCAGAGAAGATAGCAGCAGAAGCGGGATCTTCATATGTTTGGGAACATGTCAATCGATGGGGTTATGAACATGGAAAAAGCTAAAAACTTAAAGGTCTTAAACAGTAACAGCAAGTGAACTGATTTGCATTTCAGAAACTCTTGGGACTTGAGAGTTGGAGTTTTCAGTCTACTGCAGGGCATGGCTAAAGACAATACTGAAAGTCAGGGGTGGTTAGAAATATATTAATTTTTAATAGTGTCAGACCTCAGGAATAAACCCTGAGTACAGTCAGCATCCTTCACCCTCAGACCAGGTGGAAGATTGTGAGCTATTCTCTGAAGAAAAGGGGAAGCAGCGCCTCAGGACTGTGTCTCAGGACACAGTGTAGTGTCCTGTAGTGTCCAAACACACTTCACTACATGAATCTTAAGTATGAGAAACTGAGATAAGTGTAAGTCCATTTCTTATGAAAATATGAAAGACAAACTTTAAAAATAAAACAAAAAATAAACTCAAAAGAAATAGAATTCTGAGAAGCAAAGAAAATACGCAAATCAACTGACTAACCAACCACCACCATCACCTTCACCACAACTGCACCACCACCACCAACTACCACCATTACCGCTCCAAAATTAAAAATTAAAAATAAAGGTTCCCAATGAATATCCTCAGACACAAAAGGGAGAATAATGAAGTAGCTATAAAAAAGGTGAAATATATCCAGAAGAAGAGTTAAAGATAAAAGAATCTTCAAAAGCAGATTGAAAAAATCGAGTGTGAAAATATATTTGGATTAATCCAAAAAGTCTAAAACATCTATAAAAGGAAGGCAGAAAGAGCAGAGTAATTAAGGAAAAGACAGTTTCTCTGCCCTGAAGAACATGAGACTGGAGATTCAAGGCACTCAGCACAACAGATAGAAACGAAATCACCGTATTGGGCTAAGCAATGGACATGACAGAGCCTCAGGGATGGAAAGACTTCAAAATCTTTGCACAGACACATAATTTTCAATCCAGAATTCTCTACTCAATCAATTCACCAATCAAGAACTTGAGCATGGTTATTCCATTTTTCATGCATCTCCTGTATATCTTGCTTAAAAAATTAATTAACTAGTGTCTTAAGCAAACTACAAGAGGATATGCTTTGGCAGAACCAAGAAATCATTGAAGAAAAGGAAGACGTAGGATCCAGGAGCAAAAATGTACGTTTAACAAGAGTTGGGAAGGGAAATCCCAGGATGCTATCTGTCCCATAGGCCTGAAGAGCAAACTAGACTCAGAATGAAGAAAAGGTAAAGGGTGTAGGAAGAAAATTCTGAGAAAGAATAGTGGGGCAGGGCAAAAAATGATGCTTGAGCTTGAACATTTGAAAAAAATATATAACTAGTTATAAATGTATGGTGGTTCCAAAAGAGTGTGCTGTGCTGTGCTTAGTCACTCAGTTGTGTCTCTTTGTGACCTATGGACTGTAGCCCGCCAGGCCCCTCTGTCCATGGGATTCTCCAGGCAAGCATACTGGAGCGAGCTGTCATGCCCTCCTCCAGGGAATCTTCCCAATCTAGGGATCAAACCCAGGATCCCAAATTGCAGGCAGATTCTTTACCACCTCTCTTCTGTGGTGGCTCAGTCAGTAAAGAGTCTGCCCGCAATGCAGGAGACCAGGTTCAATCCCTGCGTGAGGAAGATCCCCTGGAGAAGGAAATGGCAACCCACTCCAGTATTCTTGCCTGGAGAATCCCATGGACAGAGGAGCCTGGGGGGGAGTCCAGTCCATGGGGTCACAGAGAGTCAGACATGGCTGAGTAGCTAACACCTTCACTTTCTTTAACATCTGAGCCACCAGGGAAGCCCCAAAAAGGAGTACTGGAACTTTTTTGTAATGTATTTGATTCTAAAAATCTATTTAGGTAAAAGACAAAGACAAAAATAAATTCCAGAAAGGAGCAACTATAGAAGAAAGGGAATGTAATCATCATAATGACTTCACTCTGCAGTAAGTAGTAATGTGAACACTGAATTTTTTTATTTAACTATTTTTCTGCTTTAATTATATTGAAATAGGAAGAAGTGGCAGGTATCAGAAACTCAAAAGTGAGAGACAAAGACATGGCACCTTCAGTTCAGTTCAGTCGCTCAGTCGTGTCCGACTCTTTGCAACCCCATGAATCGCAGCACTCCAGGCCTCCCTGTCCATCACCAACTCCCGGAGTTTACTCAGACTCATGCACCTTAGCAAATTATTTATAAAGATAGATGTGAATGCCAAGAAAAGCAGGTAAAAAGAAGAGAATGATACTTTAAGAAGAACTGGGGAGAGGTATGGCAAATTTCTGCTGGTTTTTATTAAAACTCATTTAGTTTATTATTGGATTAAAATTCATGACAATATCAATAGATTTTTTGGACACTGAAAAAATGGTCATGAAAGTCTAAAAATATCAAGAAAATTTTAATTTATGAAACTATAGAGAATTAAGTTTAAGTAACAACTTAGACAGATTTTTATCTCAGACTGATCATTCCCTTTTTTTTTGACTGTGCTCCAGTACATGGGCTTTCTCTAGGTGCAGCATGCAGGGGTTTCTTGTTGGGGTACGCTCAGAAGTTGTGGAGCAAGGGCACTCTAGTTCCACTGCATATGCGATCTTCATTCCCCGACTAAGGATCCAACCTGCATTGGAAGGTGGATTTTTAACCACTGGACCATCAGGGAAGTCCCTGACCATATCCTTTTAATCTGGTACATGATGAACAGTCTTGATTATCCTGGCCACACATAACAGACTTGGGCCACATGAGAGACACAGAAAAAAAAATCTATAGTAACTAAAGCATGAGCATATTGAAATTTTTTCCCAAGCCCTACGTCTATGAGGATATTTTAAAGCCAAAATCATGTCAAATGCTTTTAAGTGCCTCCGGGCCGCCCTCCCCAGGCAGTTCCTGCTGCCTGAAGACCCTCACATTCAGCTACAACACCTTTCCCTTGCTCACTCTGCTCCGCTGACCTCTGCGGCTTCTTCAAAATGCTATGCCCGCTGCTGCCTCTGGACCTTGGCATCTGTGGTTTCCTTCTGCCTGGAACACTCTTTCCTTAAATATCCATGGAGCTTGCCACCTCACCTTATCTAAGTGCCATTTTTGTGACCATCCTATTTAAAATCACAAGCCCCCCTCTCAGAAGCATTCCCATCCTCCTCTCCTGCTTTATTTTCTTGAAAACATTTACTACTTACTTTTCTAGATTTTAATCTTTGTTGTTGCTATTTGTCCATCTCTTTCAACTGAAAATGTATGCTCCAATAGAGACACAGGCATAGGGAACAAACATACAGACACCAAGAGGAGGGGGGAAGGGGGGTAGGTTGAATTGGGAGGTTGGGACTGACGTATCTACACTGCCTGCCTGCTAAGTCGGCTCAGTCGTGTCCACTCTATGGACCATAGCCTACCAGGCTCCTCTGTCCATAGGATTCTCCAGGCGAGAATACTGGAGTGGGTTGCCATGTCCTCCTCTAGGGGATCTTCCCAACCTAGGGATCAAACCTGCATCTCTTTAAGTCTCCTGCATTGTCAGGGGGGTTCTTTACAACTAGCACCACCTGGGAAACCCTGTATATACACTACTATGTATAAGATAAATAATTAATGAGTACCTATTGTATAGCACAGGGGACTCTACAAAATGCACGAATATTGGGGCTTCCCTGGTAGCTCAGACGGTAGAGAATCTGCCTTCAGTGTGGGAGACCCAGTTCCTTCTCCCCTGGTGAAGGAAATGGCTACCCACTCCAGTATTCTTGACTGGAGAATTCCCATGGACAAAGGAGCCAAGCAGGCTACAGTTCTTGAGTTGCAAGGAGTCAGACATGACTGAAGCAACTTAGCACGCAGGCATACATATAGATGATTCACTTTTCTGTACAACAGAAACTAATATAACAGTGTAAAGCAAATATACTCCACTAAAAACTTATAAAATAAAATAAATAAAATGTATGTTCCATATGGAGAGGTAATTTTTTAATCCGTTCATTAAGTATTATGTCCCTAGAACAGTGCCTGTCACATAATAGACACTCTGTACAGATCTGTTGAATGAATGATGATAAATTTTCTCTTTTCTATCAAAGAAGCAGTAGCAAAGCTACCACCCAAAGTTTCTGTTTGGCCTCTATTCGATTTCATATGAAGAGATTTGTGTTTGCTTGTCTGAGGAAATTGAAGAGAAAGATATGGAATGTTACATGAATCTGTCCTTATAAAAGCTTCCACAAAATGGCTTCAGTTAAAAAATGAAATTGACAAGTGATTAGTCTACATTATTTTTTTTAAGTTTACATCATTTTTTCCCCATTTTTGAGAAAGACATTGTGAAATTGGTTAAGACACTTCAGATTTGGCAAATATATCTAACAGTAATCACTATACATATGCTACTCTTTTCTACCTTTCTTCTTAAGCTAGAGTGCTGGCAATTTTTGATGTATTCTTTCAGTAAACCAATTGTATAGTTTAAGATATACACAAAATACTGAATCTTAGTATAACAGTAAGCTTTCTAATTAAAAGTGTCCCCATTAACATTCATTTACTGTTTTATTTCTTTTCTTGTTATAGTTAAAATCTCTGATGTACAACTTATTTTACCACTTAATATATCATGATAGTTTAATAAACACTAGGCAAAAATAGTGACACTTCTTTATGGGGATTTAACAAATATTAAATTGATGATGTTTAATTGGTTTTTCTAGTAATTTAATGGGCTATACAACTTCAATATAATAATAGTTCAATAACACAACACAACAAAAAAAGTCATAGAGTTGGTAAGGACATGTTATATCCCATACCCAGAGGTCCTTGGAAGAGCCCTTGTGGTTGAATCAGAAATGTGCTTAGAACCTAGATTCCGTCCATCTTTTTGCCCTATGATTCTGAGCATAAAATGCTTTTCTCTTTAAGATAACAGATTAAAACCTAAGTACAGTAACTACTAGACTTCCCAGGTAGTGCTAATGGTAAAGAATCCACCTCCCAATGCAGAAGACACAAGAGACGAGGGTTTGACCACTGGATTAGGAAAATCCACTGGAGGAGGACATGGCAACCCACTCCAGGAGTTACACCTGGAAAATCCCATGGACAGAGAGCCTGGTGGGCTACAGTCCATAGGGTCTCAACAAGTCAGACACAATTAAAGTGACTTAGAATGCACACACACACATAACTACCTCCCTCCCTTTAACCTTTGTAAGAAAGTTCTGTCTCATGTAGTTTCCTCCTGATTAGGGTTGTCCCTGGATAGGCAGCCCTTCCAAGCACTGATAGGTGAGCATCCCTAGATCAAAATTCACAAAGAGGCAGTTTACACAGAGGTGGGGAATATGTGTGATAGATTCAGTCTGTCAAGAGTTCAAATACTGGACCCACTGCTCATTAACCACGTTATCTTGAGTAATTAACTTATTCATGTCTCAGGTTCCTTTATTTGTCAAGGAAGATAAGAGAATGTGGCTCAAATATATTTTAAGTGTTTAAAACTCTGCCTGGCATATGATAAGTGCTCAATAAATGTGAGCACATTGTTACTTGCCAGTTATGATAGATCTCCCAAGTCCAATATCATATTGATAATTGGCCATTATGTGGACAACATGGACAATAGTTCAGGCCCAAATCATTACTTCCTCAATTATATGAAGCTTTTAGGGATTAAGTATGTCATTTGTTTAATTATTCTGAGTAGTACAATACACACTGCTATTGAATTAGCAATGAGGTTAAAACTAAGGAATAAAGATTAATAGGTATTTGGTAGACAAATGGATTGGGGTAATACCTAGAAGAGATACCTAATGAAACCATCAAATACTGTTCAACCCCACTACAAAGTTATGATACTTGTAGATCACATGGGCAGACTGACTTCAGAGGAAGTTTTATATTGTTTGGTATGTCATACACTACTTGAATTTAAATTTCTTGCATGTACACATATCTGATATGTGTGTTTAAATATTCATGTACAAGTAGTAAAATGAATGAGAAAGAAAATAATAGATCATAAGACAAAGATTATTGTTATTACATACTTTATCAGTTAAAGTTCTGGAGAGACCTACAATAGGTTAATACATTTATACAAAACCTCTGAAGCAATGAATTTTTTTTTTAAGAAGCAATCCTGATCAAAGCAGCTTTGTCTTTTTAATTTATTTTTTCTGCTTAAAGTCCTCTACTTGCTATTCTTGTCCCTTGGACTCAAGTGGAGCTGATTTTACAAATGAGGATTGCCCACATGTTTTTTCAAAGCCGCAAGACAATAAGTCAGCTTCTCTGCAGTTGACACTAGAGCTTTCCTGAGAACAAACCCCACCTGACTATCTCTGATGAAGTAACTTTTCAAGCACTTTCTCTTCATTACAAAAGTGAAAGATGGTGTTATTATTACACATAATTATCAGGCTAGCTGCTTCCTTCTCCTATAAGAACAGAGAGCAGGATATTCATCTTGCAAGTACCATTTGGGTTTTAATAAAAAGAAAAGTTTCTTTTTAAACGTGTTGGTAGATCTGATACGTACAGCCTTAAAACCATTCACTGGGAAATCCCCCGAAACCTAAGGCAGTGTGAAAATGGGAAGAAGGCAGTATTTTTTAAAGCAGGTGGTTGACTGTTTTGGCCACCTTTATGCTGTGATCGTGGGGAGAGAATGCCCCTCCCCCTACCCTATCTCCCCAAAAGATTCTAAGAAAACGATCTGGGGTCAGTTTTCAGGGGACAGTGGCACTAAGCCCTCTTCATTCTTACAAGAAGGATATTAGCAATTTAGAAGGTTGTGAAAGTGTGCTTTCATCCTGAGGCAAAGAGAGATAGCCATGCAGAATCTGTGTATGTGTGTGTGCATGTACATGGATTCAGGCAACCTGTGTGTGTGTGTGTGTGTGTGTGTGTGTGTGTGTGTGTAGAGATCAGATACAGAATTTGCCATGGCCTTTGTTAATCAGCAAATAAGCTGTGCCCATTTCGACATTCTATCAGAATTCTGAATTTCTGGTTAAAAATCTCTCTGCCTGAACGTGTCTGTCGGATATGAGGACCGTTGCTATTGACAGGGGTCATTAAATGTACAGGGAAGGAGGCCAGGCCGAGATGCTCTTTCTTGTCTTAAATGAGCAAGGGTTAGTGCAGAACGCTGGCAGATGAGCAAGTTATATACAATCCCAGCCACTCCAGTCCCCCTCCTGGGGACTGCGAAATTCTCTGCCACTGTGAAGCGGCTTAGAAATGAGCCGACAAAGAAGTCCATTGACTTTAACACGAATAGGCTCGAATCACACAGAAGACGAGAATAAATCACCTTACCAATGTGTCTGGTGTAATTTTCTCGGATCCTTCCAGTTCCCCCACCCCCACCCCCTTTTGTTCTTTGTGGCTGTTTTTGTTATCAGCCGCATCTCTGCGAAGTCGCCTTTCCTTCCGCGGATTTTTCCAAGGGTGACTAGGAAGGGAGCTAGGTAGGGTAGGAAGCTGCGGCTGTATGAATCTTTTAAAAGCCGCCTAAGAAATATTTAAGACCTGGTCTAGGAGGAACGGTTCTCCCAGGCATAATTTTTGGTGCTGGTTGCAGCAGGGAGCGTATGCTGGGAGGAAAGTATTATTTTTCTAAATGGAAGGTGTCAGATGGTCACGCAATGTGACTGCATGTTCGAGATCACTGCCTCCCATCTGCAATTTGTGACGTGTGAAAGAGTCTGCCCAAATGTGCTCACCAACTGGAAATCCCCGGCACTTTTTTTCCTTATCAGGAGAGACCAAGATAACCAATGGTTTACAGATCAGGGATCCTATCAAATTAATATCACTGTAGGATAAAATCTGTTTTAAATACAACTCCTAAACTCCAGCAAAGTTAACTAGTACAAACAAGTTCATTCATCTGATTAAGAACGGATGCTCAGGAAACAACAACAAAATGAAATCTGCTTATCACTGTACCCCACTTCAAAAACAGGCTGGATCGCCAAACAGGATATATTTTTCCTTACTAATTAATGCTGGCCATTCCCAGGATGGAAGGAAAGCGTGTTTGAGTCAGGATCGGCTTTTCCTGATCTTACTCGCCTGGGAGTCTCTTTCCAATTAACCACAGCTAAACTCGGGGAGGACAGGCTGTTTAGCCTTTGCCTAAACTGGGGTTCTATCTTTGGAACTGAACTTGAACCTTTGAGATCTGTTTATTCTTGGTTAGGCATCATTCCCTGCTTCTCAGATAAAAGGGTTGTAAAAAGGCTCATAAGGTGCTCTGGACATCAAATAGCTCATACAAAACAATATCTTGATGAGTTAAGTGCAAATGAATCAGAAATGTAATAGGCTAAAATTCCCTTGCCATGCAGCGGGAGAAAAGTGCTAGATTTTGCAAAGCACATCTTGGCTTTCATTCCCACCAGACAGTTGGGTGGGGAGTTTCCACGTTTGACCGTCAGAGGTGGGTTTCATTTGTTTTGCTGAATTCTCACCTGATGGACTGTGAAATGGGAAGGTCTTTCCTGGGTTTAGTTTCTCAGCCATGTCCCATAGGGAAGGAGCAAGGGCTAGAGGAAAGAAGCCCTCAGGTGTGTATGAAAGCCCAGTTCACACCCACATCATTTTATACTGTACACTTTGCATCACAAAGTTCTTCACAATCAGTGTCAAAATATAGAGGGATTACAAATTCAAGAAATGGATCACTATCACCTTTTTGTGTGAAGCTGCTGCTGCAGAAATGGCATGAAGGTCTGAAATCCCCTGAATCCCCTGTGCTCAGCACCAGTAGGAGCTCCAGAGGCATCTGCTGTGACGCTGGTTCCCAGAAGAAGAGCCCTGGACCCCACTTCAGGGTCAGAGGACAACGTGGTCTGGTGGTTCCTCATGCAAACCATCTCCCACACTTCATCCTGCCAGGCTTTTTACTGGGTAGCCCCCATGTCCCCCATAGAGCTGAAGACCACTGAGGCACCATGTGGGAGACACCACAGGTGGATTAACAGGACTAACAGAGGAGAACTTAGTACTGCTGAGAGAAACTCTTCTGACAGCCCCAACTTCTCTCACCCGGGATAACCACTGCCACACACGCGGGCCCCCTCTGCCCAGTGATCCTAGTTGATCCTGGATCACCTGGTCTGGAGACTCTCTGGTCTGGAGAGAGTGCTTCTGTGGAGTTGTTTCTCCTTTCATGCTGTATTGCCTTGGGAAGCCTACTGGTGATGAAAGTGTGATTTGAGGCTGAACTTATGATAAAAACAATGAAGCAACACACCAGATATGAGTCTACATCTTGGCCTGAATCTATTTCAGATTTTTCAGGGCCCAGTGCAACGATGGGAGCTGTTACATCTTCTTACCTATTGTCTCAGAGACACTGTGCTTGCAGGAACCTTCCACCCCCCGTGCCTCCTGGGCCCCATGATTCTCCAACCAACAGTTCCAAACTCTCAGAAACTCAACACAGAGGAGGGTGAGCTGATGTTTCATGTGGAAGCCACCTCTATAAGCTTAACACCCTCTTGTCTATAGAATGGATACTTTTGAACTGTGGTGCTGGAGAAGACTTGAGAATCCTTTCGAAAGCAAGGAGATCAAACCAGTCAATCCTAAAGGAAAACAAACCTGAATATTCATTGGAAGATGCTGAGGCTGAATTTCAGCTCCAATACTTTGGTCGCCTGACGTGAAGAGCTGCCTCATTGGAAAAGACCCTGATGCTGGGAAAGATTGAGGGCAGGAGAAGGGGGTGACAGGATGAGATGGTTGGATGGCGTCATTGATACAATGGACATGAGTTTGAGCAAACTCTGAGAGATTGTAAAGGACAGGGAAGCCTGGAATGCTGCAGTTCATGGGGTCGCAAGCAGCTGGACACGACTGAGTGACTGAACAACTCTTGTCTATAGAAGTCTTGATCTATGATAGACCTGTATGATAGGGAAGGCTTTCAGGGCACCTCACCTCCCTGCTAATGGGGACTTCCAGAACTTTTTGTTTGACCCTTCTCCTCTCCTTTTGATAGCTTTTAATGGTTTCAACAAAGAGGAAGATGTTGAGGTAAGAGGAAAGGTTTCTCAACCCTAGAATCTGCACCCAGCCCATCAACTGTTGCATGTGATTCTTCTGAACAGTTATTGTTTTGCTTGCTTTCTTCTCTCCTTGGAGATGCCAGTAACTCTCAACAAGAGTATTGGTAGTGGCACTAATTGGAGGTCGTACAGAATTAGTCTTTTTTAAAGATCAGAAACAGGCTGAGTAGTTACTTAGTCCAAGCCACAGGGCAAAGACAAAGAAAGGAATCAGGAGAGAGATAATGGGGGTCAGTAGAATAAAAAAAGACATTTCCCCTGTCTCTTTAGAATCTTCAAAGCTTTGCCTGAACTTAAAACATTGATTTTCCTTTGTCCTTGGGCCTTATCTCATCTACCCTTCCTGGCAGATTTCATATACCTTTCAGTCAGTACCTTTCCTGAGCTGCAGACGTGTGTATTCACCTGGCAGTTGACAGCCTCACTTGGATTTCTCTGAGGCATCTCAAAATCAGCGTGTCAGAAATTGACCTCATTATCCTCCTCCAGCCAAATCTGCTTCCCTGCAGTATCCTCTCTCAGAAAATGGACAGAGTTGAAAAGCTGGTAGTGTTAAAAAGCATGGGGTTTGGGACTTCCCTGGTGGTCCAGTGGTTAAGAATCTACCTTGCAGTGCAACGGATGCTGGTTTAATCCCTGGTCTGGGAACATTCCACATGCAGAGCAACTAAGCCCATGTGCCACAAGTACTGAACCTGTACCCTAGAGCTCTGGAGTCACAACTACTGAGCTTGTGCACCTACAACCCGTGCTCCACAGTAAGAGAAGCCTCTGCAATGAGAAGTCTGTGCACCACAATTAGAGAGAAACCCCCACTCCCTGAAACTGGAGAAAGGCATACAGCAGCGAAGACCCAATGCAGCCATAAATAAATAAACTAATCTTTAAAAAAAAAAAAAGAAAAAAGCATGAGGTTTTGTTCTCAGACTTCTCTATTTTCCAATATCCATAATCAACCAATCACCAAATCCTAATCCCACACCTTGAATATCTCCCCAATCCACCTACTTCTTCCAAGTCTCTTTTGGCTGCACATTTTAAAGGACAACATAACTCCACTCACAAAGATGTCCACGTCTTCATCCTTAGAACCTATGAACATGTCACCTGACACAACCAAAGGGACTTTGCAGATGTGATTAAGTATCTGGGTATGCACATTATATTCACAAGTCTTTATAAAAGGGAGGCAGGAGGGCTAGAGAGAGAAAAGGAAACGTGATAATAGAAGCAGATGGGAGTGAGGTGAGATCATGAGCCAAAGACTGCAGGAAGCTTCTAGAAGCTGGGGAAGGCAAGGAAATGGGTTCTCCCCATAGGACCTCCAGAAGAAATGCAGTCTTCCTCATTTATTTTGTCTCTGAAATTCAGAACTGTACAAGAGTAAATTTATGTTGCTTTCTGTTACTAAGTTTGTGATCATTTGTTACAGCAACAACAGAAACCTAAAACTGGCATCAATGGTTTTCCTTCTCTCCAGTTATGCCTCTTCTAGCCAGAGGAAGTTTTCTAAGGCACAGATCTGATCATAGCCATTCCAAGCACAGGAATGCCCTGTGTTAGAATAAATCTCTTTTTCCTTCTTTTTTTTTTGCTGTACCGTGCCACATGCGGGGTCTTAGTTCCCCAACCAGAAATCTAACCTGTGCCCCCTGCATTGGAAGCATGGAGACTTAACCACTGGGCAGCCAGGGAAGTCCCCCTATTTTTCTTATTTTTTGCTCCTCCTCATCCACATTCTGGGGCATACTACAACCCCAAATGCAGCAGCATGGGTTGTTTTCCTTTAACCTTAAACATCTTTAGAAAGCATGAAACATGCATTCCCTTTTAGGACTAAACCTACAGGGATCACACAATGGTGCCTTTGCTGAAGCCTCTGTAAGGACAGAGAAGGAGCAAAGGAACTCATAGCTCAATCACATTCATGGTGGTGCTGTGACAATTTTCAGGATTTATGCCTTGTTTGGGGCCAGACCTTTGAAGATTGCTTTCTTCTCTGCTCCTCTTTCATCCATGAAGTAGAAGAGGTGGCTGAAGGAATCTAAGAGCCCCAGGAAACCTTAGATCTAGTGTCCTCGTAGGAGTAGGACCAGGAGATAAGTAATTAGGAAGATAGTCCCTATATAGTTGAGAAGCTGGTGGGGAAGATAGACAGACATCAGAAGCTAAGATGGACTCTGTAGACTGCATGGAATGTTAGAGCCTAAAATGAATTCTTTTCTTGAACATTTCTCTAACAACCTGTAAGACACTGTGGTGATGACTATTTAAGTCCATCCCTCTCCCTTTCATGGTAAAGAGAGGATTAAGAAGAATCTTGCTTTATATTCCTTCCTCCCCCAATTTTATTTTTTTTAATCATGTAAGATCAGCACACAAGGCATTTCTTGTCTGGCTCCTGCTTATCATTCTCAAGCATTTTCTCACCACTCCTCAATTTTCTTCATCCTCAAAAATCAATCAAATGTACAATTCTCTCTATTCCATGGTTTCAGATGAGACATCATGTCTTCTAATGCCAAGCTGGTTTATTATTTAGCAGCACATGCCCACCCCTATCAAGGGGGAGTTGTGATTCTGTATTTTAATCATCTTTTTCTTTTCTGTCATTCTCACTAGACTTCAAACACTCTCAAGGGTAGGGAATGTGGCTTTCTCATTGACATATCAAACATAGCCCTATTACCTGGGGAGTATTCACCAAATATTTGCAGAATAAATAAATGCATGAATGCATGGAAGTAGGCCAGGATCTGGGAGGTAGGGAGAATGACAGCAGACCAGGGACAGGGCTCTATATGCTGAACAGAGTAAGTGGAAAGGAAGCCTAGACTAACCAAATTCCTAGAGGAAGACCCTCTATACTTTGCACAAAGGCTGAGATCTTGCTTTCCAAGGTTATGTGTTTTGTTAGTTTTCACTGAAATAATTTGACCCTCGCTTGCATGCCCTTGATTCATGTGTGTCCTGTTTCTCCTTTTAGTCAATAAAGGACTCAACGACAGGAATGTATACTTTATGCTGTCTTTGAGAGTCTACTGCACTGTTAGTCTAATTTCCTGGCTGGATATAGACAGTGGTGGCTCACGATGAATGTGCTTAAGACCCAGTAGAAACCCTCCAACCATCTCCTGTGGTTTGGAAGATCATCCATGGCTAGTTCCTTGTTAACCTTGTTTTTTTTTTTTTTTAATACAGACCATTTTTAAAGTATTTATTGGATCTGTTAAAATATTGCTTCTGTTTTATGTTTTTGGTGTTTTGGCTTCAAGGCATGTGGGATCTTAGCTACCCAACTAGGGGTCAAACTTGTACCTCCTGCACTGGAAGCCAAAGTCTTAACCACCGGACCACCCAGGGAAGTCAGTCCTTGTCCTAATGTTTCTTTGCGACTGTCACATATGGAGGACTTCCCTGGTGGCTCAGTCAGTGAAGAATCTGTCTGCAATGTGGGAAGATTCTGATCCCTGAGTTAGGAAGATCCCCTGGAGAAGAAAATGGAAACCCACTCCAGTATTCTTGCTTAGAGAATGCATGGATAGAGGAGACTCGTGGGCTATAGTCCAAGGGGTTGCAAAGAGTTGGACACACTGAGCGATTAACACATAGAGCAGGTCACACGTGGACCTTCTCTATACCTTGGAGTCACCCTCTAGGTCATACACACTATGGTTTCCATTTACAGAATTCCTGTATTTCTTTCAATGTTGTTAGATACAATTTCAACAAACCACATGTAGTCTTTCTGATGTCTCTTTTGAAATGAAATGGTCTTTATATCTTTTTTTCTGGTGCCCTAAACACTGAGATTTTCAAGAAGTATTACTAATGCTAGTGCTATACTATTTGTGACTATAGTGCCTCGTTCTTCTGAGGGCCTGTTTCGTTTATATTTATAGGAACGCTGTTCCTGTTTTGATTATATTTAATTGATATAGATTGAGAGCTCTGAAATGATTTATAAAGACTAATAATAGCCAGTTCCCGCTTCCTTGGTATTGTTTACAAGAGGAATCAGGATAAAGGATTGGGTTTTATTCTTTATTCAATATAATATCGTCAAGAGAAAAAGAATATCATGGCTAGAAAAACTCTGTCCTGGGAGTGCTGAGTTTTAGAATAGTTTCTACCACCATTCAGCTGTGCAATGTTGGGATAACTATCACTTCATTTCTCTTGGATTCTATTTCCTCAGTAAAAATTAAAGTACTAACCCTCTTCCAGTTCTAACAATTTATGATGAAGATAATTGTAATGCAATATATGTAATACTAACCTTTTCCAGTTCTAACAGTTTATGATGAAGATAATTGTAATGCAATATATGTAATACTTGCCCTGTATTTAAAAAAATACAGGAAACTGTATTACATTGCAGTGCCCATTGATGCCCTCTGAATAGATGACCTTATATAGTAAAATATAGGAACCCTAAAACAGTACTGGAGCTATAACACTCTCATGATAAAAACTGAAGCTATAATCCAACTAAGTTCCTGTAAATAAGGAAGGGGCATCTACTCAGAGAACAGAGGAAAGCCAATTTCTCAGAACTATTTCCTGCAAGATTAGAACATGCTGAACTCAATTTGCTCTTGAGAACAGACTTTTAAATCAATACAGTGGATTCCCACATGAATGAATGCGCATCTTCTGACCTAACATGAACACTGAAAGGGCCACTGTATGCTAGTTTCTCCCTAAGGTCTTGACTCCTTTAAACATTATTGAGTAGATGAAAGCTGGTAATCTTATAACAATTTTGAACCTAAGTCTGCCAGGATTCTCTCGTTCTTAACCTTTGGGCATTTGGCATTGTTGTTGATCCCAGAAGAAGACATTTTTACAGCTTTAAGTCAAGATAGAGATTGAAGGCGCCCTCAATACGCAGGGCAGATGGTGAGACGTCATGGTGAAGTCAATTCAGCCTCCACATGGATTAAGTTGGATGCCACTGAAGCTGTGTCAGAGCTTCCCGGAAGATAAGGGTACTTGAAAACTGCTCAGTGAGAGAGAAAATGTCAACACACATTGAAGAGAGCATTTCAAGGTCTTGGGTAGAAATTATTTTATCAGTGGGAGTGTTTTCAACTCCATCCCACACTCCCAGTCAGTGGCAATCTCAAAATCCCTCCAACTCTTTATGAGGTGAGGAGAGCCATCAAGCAGATGAAAAACAACAAGGCATCTGGAGCTGATGGAATCCCTGCTGAAATCTTCAAATCGGCTGAGGAAAGCGCACACTATGGCTCCGCGCTCTCATCTTGAAGCTCGAGAATGATGAAGAAATTCCAGATGACATCAGTGATGCTGCAAGTTGTGACCATTTTGAGGCAAGGACACAAAGATAATTGGAAAAAAGAACACCCTCACTGCTCTCTCTCAGGAAAGTTCTTGCTGAGAATGTCTTGCCTTCTTGCCACTTTTTGAAAGGCAGTCACTAGCTGAAAAATGTTTATTGCTTGGCTTCAGTTGTTTGGTAGGGAATTTTCTTATCTCTTGCTTCATTTTTAAAAATTGTTTTGAATTGCACTGATACCAAACAGTGAGAGCCATTGTAGATGCCCATTGCATCGTTCTTATTTTTTTTCACGAATCTGATGATCTCTGTGTGCTGTGCTCAATTGCTTTGGTCACGTCCAACTCTATGTGACCCCATGGACTCTAGCCCTCCAGGCACCTCTGTCCATGGAATTCTCCAGGTGAGAATACTGGAGTGGGTTGCTTTCCCTTCTCCAGAGGATCTTCCCAGCTAAGCGACTGAACCTGAGTCTCCTGCATTGCAGGGGGATTCTTCACCTGCTGAGCCATCGAGGACACCCCTGAACATCTTTTATTTATTTATTTAGTAAATTTTTTAAAAAATTTATTTATCTGACTATGGAAAGTCTTAGTTGTGGTACATGGAAACTTTGTTGTGGATCCCTAGACATTTTTTAAGGCAATGACTGCCTTAAATATCTGTATCCATAGAAACTACACAGAGTAGGTGTTTGATGAATGCTAAATAAATGAATGAATTCCTTGGAGGTAATGAAGAGTAAGGTTAACATAATAGTTAACCAATGAATGAGGACAATGTTATCAAACTGCCTCAGGCTCCGCTGGCCACGGCGTTGGAGTGGTCACATAGAGGATGAGGACATATAACACATGGGCATTCATGGCCATTTTCCTTGATGACCTTCATGAATGAAGGCAGGTGGTAGAAAAGCCTGGAGAGACTAGATAGCTTGAGATTTGTAAAGGATGGGAAACCTTGAATGTCAACCTTTGCTTTGGCTGCTGCTGCCCTAGTTTCTAATCAGAATGGAGCAGTGAGTTTCTTCTAGACCATAATGAGCAGGACTAATATTCCCATCCTGCTGATGACTGAGCTGAAGCCACCGGTTAACTGGTCATTCCAAAATTCCGAGCCAAGCTCCCCTTTGGCTGTAAAGTTTGCATCTCTGTGTCCTATACCGAGGCCAGAGGCCAGACCAAACTGTCCCATGGATGCTACATTGGGACTGCGGTGAGGACAATGTGGGTCCTCGCTCTGCTCCACAGACACAGATAATGCAATGCACTATGTTAATTAACACTTAAAGCTGATACAGACGAAAATAAACAAATGCGCACCCATTCTGGTTCCACTTCTAAGACCTCATCCTGAGACCGTAACACAGTTTGTTTTACAGCTTCCCCAGTCACGTGAACGCCAGCATAATGAAACCTCTCTAATCTCTATTTTTCTAAAGTCTGTGTAGATACAGATGGCTCTGTTTTGGTCTCTGGGTTTTATTCTTATTTTGCCACAATTTTAACCTTTTATGTATCTCTTTCTGTGAGATATTCTCTCTGTTTCCTCACCACCTAGAGGCTCTGAAAGGCCTTGGTTTTTCATGTTCCAAAGGTTGTATTATGTAGTTTTCCAGGATATTGGTGGTGTTTTTTTTTTTAAGCCACAGGAGATATGTCCATTGTCACTGCTGGATTTTGATCCAGAGGGATACTGTTCTCTGATTCATGAGGAAGTTCCCATCAACTCCACTTTTTAACAAGAGAGGTTGAAAATTCGATGTTTAATTTTCCAAGTCTCCATAATCAGGTGTGCTTGAAAGGTTGCTAATAGAGACGGAGGACACAGAAGGATATAACCTCCAGTATGTTTGTGGGAAGAAAGGGAGAATATGAAGGGAGGAAAAGAGCCTGAAAATGTAGAGAGCTGGGGACTTCCCTGGTGGTCCAGTGGTTAAGACTTGGCCTTCGCATGCTGGGGGTGAGGGTTTGATCCCTGCTCAGGGATGGGGATGGATCCTGCTCATGGGTCCCCCATGCCTCATGGTTGAAAAACCAAAGCATAAAAAGCAGAGGCAATATTGTAAAAAATTCAATGAAGACTTTAAAAAAATGGTGTACATCAAAAATAGAAATCTTAAAAATAGTGAAGAGAGCTGGATTTTACACAGGTTCTGAAAGAGGGGAAAAACCATCAAGACTGTTGAGTTTCATATGCAGAGTCAAATTCAGGGGAAAAAAGGATGACAGGTAGAGTCTGCGGAGCACAATACTCAGGCCCATGGCTTTGGCATATTCTGAGCCCCAGCTTCCAGCTGCAGGAAGAGAACAGACACGGAAAGATGACCAAAGCAGACCCCTGGTTGCCTCTGCGAGGTAAGCAGCTCAGAGGAGGGATTTAAAAGAGGACTCTGCATTGTTCTTGGAGTCACTGAAGCGTAGAAAGGGTGGAATTCCATCTGTTCAGTTCAGTTTGGTTCAGTGAACTGGGTCACTTTTAATGGTTCACTAAATTCTGACTATCTAAAAATGACAGTTAATGTGTTTTAAAAAATCTCTAGCTGCATGAGAAGAACACCTTATTACTTGTTCTTCCTTGCCCTTGGGTGGATCACCTCTGAGAATGGGTAAACTGGAGCGACTTTCCCGAGATGGGGGAATTAGGTCTAGGAATTCGGACTGAATCCCAGGTCAGGTCCCACCAATGGCTTGCCATGAAAAACAAGAAACAAAACCCTTTTTCTCTCCCTTCCTGGCTCTTCTCTCTGATTGGAGTTCGGAGGCTGGGGTGACTCTCTCTCACTCATGTGAGATCGAGCTGGGAACATCCTCTCTGAAGTAGAGAAAGGAGGCAAGCAGAGAGCTAGATAAGCAGAACCACTATTATAGAAAAATAATTACATGAGGGAAAAAAATCATAATTCATGTTTCAGGTGTAAGTTGGAAAGTCTCAAAGCATGGGATGCTGTCAGGATGTATTCCCGGCTTGTGGCTTTTCAAGGAGGTGGTTTGTATCCAATTTCATAGGATGTAAAATTTTCCAGGCTGCTAAGGAGCTGTGTTGCTTCTGTGGGGTATACCTAAGAAAATAAAAGAACTGCATCTCCTGGGTTTGTGATGAGGGTGTTGGTTTTTCTCTGCCTAACAAAACAGGCCTCCTATCCAGAAACCCAAGATTTATTTTTATCATGGGCATTATTGGGTCGGGGGGAGTGGGGAGACGACTGAGCTATGAAGGAAATACCTTTACAGAAAGGATGAAGATATCAGAAATTAGAATGAGACAAAAAAGTGGAATAGATTTTTTTTTCCTACCATTGGATTTGGGTAGCCTTGTTTTATTCTTCATGACATCTTGCATATTAAACATTTATCTTTCCCCTCCTGGCTATTGGTCTTGATGGCCTCTAGTTGTCAGAACCTGCTTGATCTGCCAGCATGAGACATCAGGACAAGAACAGCAAGAATTGAAAGCCACACCTGAAGTTTTCAAATAGGAAATGACACAAAACCAGACCAAGGACAGCTGCGAGTCTAAAAACAACCCTTTGTCCAAACACATTTTTATTTTAAATAAAAATACAGACCCTGAAACTGGGACCACAGCTACTGAATAATGAGGAAGATGAGCAATTACGTCTTTAATGCTGATGGTATGTTTACCTTCCTCCTCTAACATAACCAGCTTAGAGTTATTTGTTCACGATGAAATTCAATTTGGGGAGGGCTAGGTACACGTGGGATTAGAGGAAGCATGCCTCATTTGATCTTAGTGGCACAGATGTGTTTCCGAGGCATGGCGAGTGGGATTCGTTTCTCATCCCATAAGTGCCAATCACAGAGAGAGCCCTGAACAGGTGAGGGCATTTCTCCTTCAGGCTTGTGTCTGCACAGGGCAGAGGCAACAGTGATTTGAGGATGTAGGTTCAGTCTTTTGCGGAAGGGTCTGTCCCCACCTCTCGCCTTCCTTTGCCGTAGTTTTCACAGCTGCCAGCCTGGGAGGGCATGCCCAAGGCCCCTAGAGATGGCCCATCGACCTCTGAGCAAGGGCTCTGTACAACTGTGGTCTCTTGTATAACCCCCCACTTGGGCTAGTGGGAGTAGAGAACCTAGGCTTCCCAGGTGGTGCTAGTGGTAAAGAACCTGCCTGCCAATGCAGGAGACATAAGAGTTGTGGGTTCGATCCCTGGGTCAGGAAGCTCCCCCAGAAAAGGAAATGTCAGCCCACTCCAGTTTTCTTGCCTGGAAAATCTCATGGACAGAGGAGCCTGGTGGGCTACAGTCTATGGGGTCACAAAGAGTAGGACACAACAGAAGCGACCTAGCACTGGGGCTACCAGGAGTAGAGAACGTGGGTAAAGGGCCTCTCTCCTGTGACCTGATTACTTCTTTCCTCTTATTTATTTGGCTGTGCCGGGGCTTCATTGCTGCAAGTGGCTTTCTCCAGTTGCAGGGAGCCGAGGCTCCTCTCTAGTTTTGGTGTGTGGCTTCTCTTTTTTCGGCTCATGGGCTTTAGGGCGCGCAGCCTTCAGTAGATGTGGCACACGGGCTTCGTTGCCCCGAGGCATATGGAATCTTCCCAAACCAAGGATTGAACCCATGTTCCCTGCATTGGCAGGTGGATTCTTAACCACAGGACCACCAGGGAAGTCCCCTAATTACTTCTTAACTCCTCTCCCTGACTCTGTTCCTGATGGATCTAACCAATTTTCCGCACTTTCTTCATGGAGATCTTTCTCAAACACATGTCATGGAACCCCTCCTCTGCATACAAGTCACTGTATCTCCCCATTGCCTGTGGGATAAAGTGTAATTTCCTTAGCAGATATGCATCTCTTCATAATAATATTATTCCAAGTTTCTTTCCAGACTCTTGGCCATTTGCTAAGCTTTTGCTTATCCTTCAAGGCCTAGCTTCCAAGTTTCCTCTTTGGAAGATTTCTCTGATTACTCAGCCCTTCCAACCTCTTCCATGCCATGTATACCTTTAAGGAACAGTTATCTTAGTTCATTACCATGATGTGACCTTTGGTCTTCCTTTTTCTCCATCTAGACCATCACAATCAAAACCAAGAATGTCCTCATGCCTAGCACAGTGTTCAATGCTTGCTGAAAAAAAAATTAATTGAATGAGAATTTCTAATTTTTTAATATCGTTTGCTCTGTTTTCTATTCCAGCTATCCAATTTAATATCTTGTCCCAAGGTATTATTCCCATTTCTTTTATCCTCTTTTCTGTTACTTTCATAATATTGATGAATATAAATTTATTTGACATGTATTTGTGTATTGATTTTCTGTGTCAGTAGGATAGGAAATCTCTAAAGGTGAGAATGTCATCTTTTCAGATGTATACTGTGTGCCTGCTTGGTAAATATTTATTGAATAAAACAATAATTTATTGAATAAAAGAATTAACAATTGATAAAAAAAATTAATGAATTTTCCAGCAAAGGCACTGCAGTTACAAATACCTCCCTCCAGTTTTTTTAACATAATGACCAGACTTATTGTTTTTCCCTTTATTCACTTTATTCTTGATTTTGATGATTGTTGTCTACAGTTTTCCCACTGTTGAAAAAAAAATCTCATGACAACGATAGAAAAAAATGAGTGGGAAATTTACAAAGAGCCCTTTTTACATGTTGACTAGGGAATCCTTTTGTGAATGGCTGAGTTCCCTCGATTCATGCACCACTGATTCCCCCTTCTCCTTCCTCTGGCTTCTTCTTTTTCCTACTCACAGGTCTGCCCAAAGCTGCTGGCTAAGCCGCCTCAAATACAAAGGGGAATTAATACTGTAGGATATTTAGAATTCAGTGCCCACTTCACTGTGACATCTTAGAAAATCAAGGCAGGGTTTTAACCCTAGTTGCAAGTGGAAATCTTAGCATCTGTGGACTTAAACTCATCAGAAGCAGAGCCTGTTTTATGAATTATTATTTGATACTGCTGTGCAAATTGAAACTTGAGCAAACAGGGGACCTGAAATTTTGCTTTCCACTCTAGCTCTCCATCAAATCAGTTTTAGCAGAGAGAGAGTTAGGGTACAGCACTGAGGAATGTGTGTGTGTGTGTGTGTGTGTGTGTGTGAGACTGCATGCCTGTCGAGGGTTGCACCTCAGGTAGGTGAGTGGCCATAGACAATTGTAAGAGTTAAGCGGTAAAAAAAAAAAAAAGAGTTAGGGGGCTTCTGTGAGTGAGTGTATCACCCACCATCATCACATCCCCAATAATTCTGTCCCCTCTAGTTTTACTAGTTTTCTCAAGGTGTGCTAGGTACTGGAGTTGGCCATCACTACGCTGTCCCATCTCAACCCAGATGCTAAAATGACCCAAAACCAGGAAATAGAAGGGAAAAGATATATTTCACTTAGTGTTGGTACAAATTTTTTAAACTTTTTATGAGCTTACAATTTCTTTACTGAATTTAACTGGACAGTGACAGCTGTGTGGGCTGTTGAGAGGATTAGCGTGTTGGTGTTAGTCACTCAGTTGTGTCCAACTCTTTGCAACCCCGTGGATGGTAGCCTGCCAGGTTCCCCTGTCTGTGGAGTTCTCCAGGCAAGAATATTGGAGTGGGTTCCATTCCCTTCCCCAGGGGATCTTCCCAATCCAGGGATCGAACCAGGGTCTCCTGTGCTGCAGGCAGATTCTTCTACCATCTGAACCATTAGGGAAGCCCAGTTGAGAGGACTAAGTACCCCGTAAAGTGTTCAGTGGGCTCCCTCGTGGCTCAGTGGTAAAGAATCTGCCTGCCGATGCAGGAGAGGAGGGTTCAATCCTTGGTTCCCTTCTCCAGGGGATCTCTCTGACCCAGGAATCAAACCCGGGTCTTCTGCATTGCAGGCAGATTCTTTACTGTTTGGGCCACCAGTGGATAACTTGAGGCAAATTACTTCGCCTCTTTGTGATTCAGTCTCCTCACTTGCAAATGAAGTAAAGACCACCTATTTCCTTGGTATGTGTTCAGGATGAACTTATATGTTTGAAATAATAGTGTACATGGTAAACATGTAGTGTGTTGAACTCAAAGGGACTTTTGTGCTTTATGCTATCAGCACTGAGGGAAATGAAAACATCTGAAATTTATTGGAAACTCGGTGTCTCAGATCTATTAAATGTGTTTAAATTTCAGTAACCACAAATATACTTTATCAAATGTGGAAACTAGGTCTCAGAGAGGTTGAATGACTAGCCCAAAGTCACACAGTGGTAGAGATAGTATTTAAACTTGAGTCTGTTTAACTGTCAAAAACTGTGTTTATTTCTTCCATTATACATTATAGTCCCATTATTTTTTAAAAAATGCTGTTCTTGTTTAAAATTTTTAATTTTAATGAACAATTCTAGTTTAACTCTATATGACTTATATACTATTCTCCTGGAGGTAAAATTAAAAATGGAATGGAAAGGATTAGTACTACCCTATATTGAGTATTTTCTCTGTTTGTCTAGTTTTTTCTTTCGCTCTCTTTTTTCTATTAATCTATCACCTATCTGGGAAGCTTCCCTGGTGGCTCAGAGGTAAGGAAACTGCATTTCAGCGCAGGAGATGCAGGTTCAGTTCCTCGGTTGAGAAGATTCCCTGGAGAAGGAAATGGCAACCCACTCCAATATTCTTGCTGGGAAATCTCATGGACAGGGAAGTCTAAAGGGCTACAGTTCATGGGGTCGAAAAAGAGTCAGACACAAGTAAGTGACTAAAATCAACAGCAACAGTAAAATCACAGCAGCCTAGTCAATGATAAAGCCACTATACTTCAAATTCCCAGTTTCCTCCAAAGGACTTTCTACTTCTAACAGCCCCACCCAACTTCCTCTTCTCCTCTATGAGAGAGTTTTTCCCCTTGTTTTACTAGGCTGCTTGTAGCACACTATAGTTACATATCCTGAGTTGTACTTCTCTGCTGTTCCCAATAAACTCATTGTGCTGGTTAAAATAACTGGCTGTTTCATTGTTTTAGCGTTAACACTAGCTAGCTGCTTCCAGAGTTACCTTTTTACTTTCTCAGTTCTCTATCTTACCAAGGGCAGATGAAGTCAGCCTGTAGGATATTTTACTCTGAAATTCAGATCTATTGTCAAGATTCCATTCATCAGAAGGTTGTTTAGAGAAAATTATCTGCTGTTGAACTAAAGTCAGAACTTCATATTCCTTTTTTAGCAGATGAGCTGTTGGATCAGAAGTGACAAGGGCTTTATGGCAGTATTTATGTGTATGGGGAAAACATGTACAGGCCAAAGTACCTGATCTCCTCATTGCTTGTTTCCTGAAACATTTTGGTATTCTTAAAGATTCAGGAGAAGCCTATAGGCATGTAAGTACATTTTTCCTTTAAGATGACATATATTCTACCTTGAGAGGTCAATACGATATCCAGAGAAACTATTTTGATCATTGCCTGCCCAAGTTTATGAAGTTTTGAGACTTTCTAAGACTTGGGTGGTATTCACTTACCTTTACTGTTACTTCTCTACCTCAACACATAGCACCCCCCTTCCTCCACTTTGATGGAGACAGAAACATTCCTTCCTGGGTGTAAAATGACAGGGATTTTAGACTTGTGAATGTCTTGCCTATTGTAGTGTAAGCCATATAAAAAGTTGCTGGTAGGGAATACCCTGCTGATCCAGTGGTTAGGACACTATGCTTCCAATGCAGGGGACATGGGTTCAATCCCTGGTTGGGGAGTTAAGTTCTCACACCTCACAAGGCAAGGCCAAATAAATGTTGCTAGTAATTAAATTTAGGCTTCCCTGGTGGACCTTTATTTTTCCATGGGGTCTCATGACTGGTCACGAATTAGAGACTAAACAAAAACAACATCATTTATCTATCTATCTGTTTATGTTCACATAGTATATATGTATGTATTTATGATATTTACTAGATATGACCTTATGTTTATTGAGAATTTATGTGAAGCTGATGAAAATGTCTTCTTTATGCTTTTTCACTGCAACAAGTGAAACTCAGAAGCTTTGTCTGTGCCTTGGAATAGGCCATGACCAACACTGAGAAGGACCAGCATTTGGCAAAGCCTCACTTTCATACCTTCTTTCCTGGCTAGAACCCAAGCTTCAGTTGGCCTTGGAGTTGGTCCTTGTCTCCTGGAGAATGCTCCTATCATGCTCCCACTGGGGCTGGTGGGAGGATATCACCTCTGTGCTTAACAGCACATGCTCCCAGGTGGAATTCTCACTGAATTCCCTTTGAAGATTTGAGAGGTGACTGTAATCTCTACAGTTTGCAGAACTGAGATGAACTGTGCTCTGTGCTCAGTTGCTTAGTCATGTCTGACTTTTTGGTACCCCATGGACTCTAGCCCATCAGGCTCCTCTGTCTATGGGTTTTCTAGGCAAGAATTCTGGAGTGGGTTGCCATTCCCTTCTCCAGGAGATCTTCCAGCCCAGGGATGAAAGCTATGTCTTTTGTGTCACATGCATTGGCAGGTGAATTCTTTACCACTAGTGCCACCTGAGATGAACTGATGAATATTAAAATCCTTCTTCCCTGATATTTGTTATTTCTGCCAATTTTCTCATTGGTTAAACAAATTGGAGAGATGCCCATTCAAGGACCCACTTATCCATAGATCTCAGATATCTGTCATGGCACCCTTCTCTCTATTGGAGTCATTTAGTTGCTTGAGGTGGTGTTTTTTCTTCTAAATATAGCTGAAAATTATAAAAAATTTTACACAAAAACATCAGTATGCTTTTTGGAAGGTTTGTACATGAACTGTGGTATTGGAGAAGGTTCTTGAGAGTCCCTTGGACTGCAAAGAGATCAAACCAGTCAATCCTAAAGGAAATCAGTCCTGAATATTTATTGGAAAGACTGATGCTGAAGCTGAAGCTCCAATACTTTGGCCACCTGATGCAAAGAACTGACTCCTTGGAAAAGACCCTGATGCTGGGAAAGATGGAAGGCATGAGGAGGGGATGACAGAGGATGATATGGTTGGATGGACATGAGTTTGAGCAAGCTCCGGGAGTTGGTATTGGACAGGGAAGCCTGGCATGCTGCAGTCCATGGGGTCACAAAGAGTCAGACACAACTGAGCGACTGAACTGAACTGCATGAATGTGATGTATCAGTGTTAGTTGCTCCATTGTGTCTGACTCTTTGTGACCCATGGGCTGTAGCCTGCCAGGCTTCCCTGTCCATGGAATTATCCAGGCAAAAATACAGGAGTGGGTAGCTACTCCCTTCTCCAGGGAATCTTCCCACCCCAGGAATCAAACCCGGGTCTCCCCCACTGCAGGCATATTCTTTACTGTTTGATCCACCAGAGGAAGTCCTGAAATATCTGAGTACAGGTTAAAAACCCAAGAATCACTATGGGTCTGTTATGGTGACTTGGAAGCCTGATTAAGGAAGGTCAAGTCTGGTGTTTGGAAATAGGCAATTCATTAGGGATCACTATTATCCTTACATCTTCTTTCAGACTATAAATTTCCTAAAGTACTAGAACAAACACATGGCTGAAACCATACACTTCTGATTGGGACTGAACCACATCCCAGGATTCAAACCCAGCCTAAACCCACATTAGGACTTGAGCCTATAGTCTTTTAATTACATTCACCTGGTGTCTGGGCTTACTGAGGTTCTGTTCTTTGGGTCTTGGTGCAGAAGGAGTTCAGCAAGAGGCAAAGTGACAGGCACAAAGCAGATTTATTAATGTAGGATGCTTGTGAGAGATACAAGTGGGCAAATGAGGGGTCTCTGCTATGAAGATTAAGTGAAGATCAATCTGAAGTTTACATTTTTATAATCAAAGGAAGTGGGGAAGACCACCTTCTTCCTCATTCTTTGAGTAGACATCAGGCTTACATTACTAGCTCCTCATTGCTATCAGGCAGGAGAGTGTTTGACCCTATGAGGTCAAACCAGGACTGTCTTAGGGCTTATTCAAATCAGCAAAGGGTAGTAACATGTCCTAAAATATGCTGAATAATTTCAGGTTTCTGTATAATAAGGGTCTCCTACTTTGGAATGTCACCTTTCCCTTAAATTCTGGTCCTTTATCCTAAGGATCATCATTTGTTGAACTTGACCAGCAGAATGCAGGCCTCATTTTTTTCTCTCATATAATGACCTGGGGCATATCTTGTGTTTTTATTTATGGCTTTATAGTTAAGGAAGTCTGCATCATTCCACAAAGTTTCAATAGTTTCTTGAGTGATCATTAACTTAACAGTGGTCTCCCAAAGTTCCCTAGGCTTCCCTCTCTATATATAATCCCCTACTGAGACTTCTACAACTACCTGTGGTGGTGGTGATGGTTTAGTTGCTAAGTCATGTCTGACTCTTTGCAATCCCATGGACTGTAGTCCCCCAGGCTCCTCTGTCCATGGGCTTTCCCAGGCAAGAATACTGGAGTGGGTTGCCATTTACCTCTCCAACAACTATAAATATCCTATTCTATCCCTATCATGACTACCATGAAATGAATCTTAGCATAGTGAACAAAAATATGTGTGTGAGTGTGTATGTGCATGTATATATGAAGAAGATATCAAAGATGGAATGTCTATGATTGGTTGAAGTAGACTTGAATGAGTAGACTAGCTCCCGCCAGCCCCAACACACACTTTTTTGAAGTCATTAAAATAGAAAAAGCCACTGAGCAGGATATCACAATATCCTCAGCAATAAAGACAAGCAGGACTTCTGCAGTATTTCACTCTTCAATGAATATCTCTTGGTTCTGTCCCCCACACCCAGGGATTGTCCAACCAGATGAGAAAAAACAAAGAGGGAGAGGAGAAGAGATCAGTGAAGACAAAGGGCTTTAGTATCCATCAGTTCATCTCTGTTCTGCAAATCGTTGAGATGAGAATCAACTCTCAAATCTAAAAAGAGAGTTCAGTGAGAATTCTACCTGGGAGCTTGTGCTGCTAAGCACAGAGGTGGTCTCCTCCTACAAGTCCCTGTAGGAACACAAGCTACTGTAGGAGAGATTCTCAAGGAGACAAGGGCCAACTCCGGGGCCAGCTGAGGTTTGGGGGCTAGCCAGGAAAGCAAGTGTGGAAGTGAGGCAAATGGTGGTGGTGTGGATAGTGGACAGTGAGCAAGGGCGAGATGCTCATGGCAGACCAAAGGAGAAGCCCATACTGAAGTTGGATTAATCTAATCATATTTTACTAAAAGTTAACATGCTGAGAGCAAACTCACATGTCAAGGATTGAAAAAAAAAGAAAGGTTTTATACAGTTTAAAGTGTAGAAGGAAGATAATTAGAGCAAGTATCTGGCAAGGGAAATGGGACGAGGGGAAAGGAGAGACGTGTCCAACATGGCCGCTTCATCTGTTAGTTTAATGTCAACTGTGTGTGTGGGTTTGGATGCATCATGTAAAAAGAAAACAGAAATCATATTTATCTAATTTATTGTTGGATTTTAGCTTTGGGATCAAAAAGCATGCCTATCTGTTGTTATTTGTTGTTTAGTCACTAAGTCATGTCTGACTCTTTGCGACCCCACGGACTGTAGCCTGCCAAGCTTACCGTCAAAAGCCCTGCAAAACCCTTAACTGAGGCAGAATCTTCTGTTTTTGTTTCTATGAGCACTGTTTGTTAATAATAACATCAACTTCACAGAACACTTTGGGAACAGGTGGGAAGTTTAACCCTTCAGCGAGAAAGAGCCCCACTTATGTGCCGAGGTCCAGGCTACCATTCAAAGTCACACAAGGAGGAATATTGTCAGTGGTGGGGGTGTCATATCCTAGAAGCAGAGATGGGCTAATTTCCCTGTCCAGAATATTCTGGAAGTGAAACATGATCAGGTCTGTTTATGTTTCTGTTTGTTTTTCACAGATTTCACTCTCTCTCCTTACAAAGAGGAGAAAGCTGTAGTCTTATCCTTCTCTCTGCAGCCACAATGTGACTTCCTAGGAAAAGCCAAAAGGACGATTCTTTTATAATTATGAAGAGGAAGTTAGACAGCTTCTGAAAGTAAATGCCCATATTCCATTTTCTAGCAGGCTGCTGTGGCTTGTCTTCTGTCTGGGAACGGGATAAAAACATCAACGAATACTCCAAAGGTCAGAATTTCAGAACTGCTGCCACAACTGTATTGTCACTGAGTATTAATGACTCTCTCCCTTGTTCTCTTTTTTTAAGAGGCCTGGTCATGTCCAGGGGAATGCCAGGTACATTTTTCTTAATGTATGAGCACAAGTTACATATAACAACCTAACAACACAATACTGCCTCTTTAATGCTAATCTATTCCTTGCAATCTACTAGATACATGTAGAGTCATTGGTGTGTATCAAGAGAGCAAAATCAGATTCTGAAAATATCTGAAAGGATGCACTAGAGTGTACATAATAATGTATTTTAATCTGCCAGGCCTTAAAATTAATCATGAATTCCCACAGAGATTTTAATAATTTTGAGATGATGTTTTTTTTTATTTTTTTTAATAGAGTAATATTCTTGGACAGAGTTTTCTAGATGCTGCATGGGAAAAAATCTAGGTGGGGGAGGGTAGAGGGGGCAATTTCTCACTTGCTACCGTCAAGGAGATTTAAATGTTAGGGAATGTGTTTTCTTTTGCTCCTAACTAAAAAGCAAGGTAAGTGCTTCAAAGAAAGCCTTTTTCACTCCATAAAAGCTGGCAAATCACAGGAAGTTTATTAGGGGTAATAATGTGCATTTGTTAAGCGATGGGAATAGTCCTGAAGGGAAGATGTCCACTCTGGCGAGGGCATGGATGCCTCCAAAACATTAGGAAACTTGGCTGTCAGCAGTTTTCAGAGTTGCATGGGAGGAAAATCTTGGGAATCAAACTACACTAGATTCTAAAAAGGGTGATCATACATTTATTGTCCAGGCAGGGACTTTTTGAGGGGAGAAATAAAGGTCAATCATCACCCTAGGCCATATGCTTGCTTGAATCTGTGGGCTTGTAACAGTGATATCAAGATTTCTGATTTGGCATCTTTAGCATTGTCCTTGCCTTTCCAAGAGGGGAGATCTTGTGTGTTTCCCTCAGCTCATCAAATACTGTAACTGTACACCATTTAGGTTCTTTCACTTTTATCCAACAAAGTTTACTATGTAAACTTAACAATATAGAATATTTCTTTTCTGAAAAATTAACAACTAAAAATATTATTCTCTAGGCTGATGACCATTCCCAAGATTTACAGGGTACTAGAAAGAAATAAGATCTTAGAGGGTATGCTGAGCTTTGCATATCTTTTTAACTCTCCATGAAATACCCCATTCCAGTGTCCAGGTATAGGGAGAAGTGAATTGCTTTGGTGGCTGACCAAGTACTGGGTAAGTCTCTCTGAAATGTGGTTATTAGGACATGTATTAGTTTTTCTTCTTCCCATCCTCTAAAACTTTCCCCTGTCTCTATCTGAAACACTCTCTAAGGACTGAAGTAGAGAGTGTAATTTGTCAGAAGTAGTTGAATGCTGGAATTGACCTTATTGTTTTGGGGAGGCCCAACTCATTTTCCTTGGTCTATGTATTTATGGAGTCCGGTTAGAAATTTTAAGTAATGAAAATTATACAAAAGAGAAGGAGATAGAGATAAAAGAAGGTCCAGGAAACAGATGTGCAATAATAAAGTCAGGAAATAGGATTTTAACTGGACTATGTGCACTTAGTCACTCAGTCCTGTCCGACTCTTTGCGGCCCCATGGACTGTAGCCCATCAGGCTCTTCTGTCCATAGAATTTTCCAGGCAAGAATACTGGAGAGGATTGCCATTCTCTTCTCCAGGGGATCTTCCTGACCTGGGGATCGAACCTGGGTCTCCTGCATTGCTCTGCAATGCAGATTCTTTGCAGGCAGATTCTTTATCATCTGAGCCACCAGAGAAGCCCCACCTCAAAAATCCTCTGGGAATTTTACCACCCCTCTAGGGAGAAAGGGAGTAAGACAGTGCTGAGTTGACATCCAGCAGATTTCTTTAATTAAATGAATTGTGAGTTTCAAACTGGGATTTTAATGGACATGTAGAAAAAAGTGAAAAAACTTCACATTTTCCACACCTGAGTATTTCCTTGTAACATATCCAACCCACAGCACCAGAATTCTCATTACTCAGCATTTTGCTGATTGCTTAATAGGCACCATGAAGACACATTTTTGTTGCATGCATGCTTAGTTGCTAAGTTTTGTCCGGCTCTTTGCAGTGTCATGGACTATAACCCTCTAGGCTCCTCTGTCCGTGATATTTTCCAACCATGTCTACTGCTTGGCACGTGGATTCTTTACCACTGCACCACCCGGCAAGCCCCTGTCGTTGCATAAATTGGATGAAAACACCCCATCTCTCAGAAACGAACACAACACAACAAAACAAAGGAAATCCTCAGTAACAAGTACATGAATGTCAAACTGCATACTTGACTTAAAGATATAGAGAGATTTCTAGGAAAGGGTTTATTAAACTACCATGCCAACCATTACTGGCAACAGGAAAAACAGTAAACGATCTTGAAGTCTGGCACAAACTGAACTCATCCTAAAGCTGAAGGTGCTCTTATGGGATGCTAACAGAAGGAGAGAGACTGGAATTGCTGAAGCTCTTTCAATATGGGATAGACTAGAGGCCATCGCTTATATAGTCCTGTTTAGAAATAGGGGAATGATTATTCCTTGATTTGTTTTTCTCAAGAAATACAGCTTCAGCTCTAGGATAGGATTTGAAATCTAATCAGAGATCAATTTATATTTTAGAACAAGAGCTACAACTTCCCCTGAAAATATTATATTAATTTTTGATCAATATTTTGTGTTTGCTAACCCATCTGGTATATAAAGCTAAAAAATGCCACATGCCCTATAGGGAACCCTTTATTTCTAGTTACATATATTGGAGTTATTCTTCTTTGTTCATATGATTTACCTTCAAAAATCTATTGAATGTGCCCCCAGAGAAGTGTAGATAGCTGTTTTAATGATCATATCGGTATTCGGGTGGAATGGAGTGGGGTGGAACTGAAAGAACTTGCAGGGAATATTGTTCCTAGAATCTTTCTCTGGTTTCACCAGCCTGCATTTAATATTTAAAGCGCAGCAGTACAGCTAGAGTTTGCAGAATAAAGTTAGCAGCTCCATCCTTGTAAATACTGATCTCTTATCCTCCTTCCGAGAACCCTTAGATCGTATCAGAAGTGGTACAATATGCTGCTAGGTCAACAGATGGCAGGGTTACACTATCTCTGTCTCTCACCCACCATGGACAACAGGCATTTACCTGGACCATTTGACTGTCTAGCATCCAGCATAGAACTTAGTAGAGCTGGCATTCAAATCTCCAAATTCTGCTTCTGACTGCAGGTGTTCTGTGCCATCAGAAAATACTGGTGGACTTGCATGGCCCTTTGACTTGACCCTCACTGGCAACATATCCACCATCATCAAGTAGCAATGGAGGGCTGGATTCTTTAAGGACAGCATAATGGGACTTTCCCGATGGCTCAGTGGGTCTGTAATGCAGGAGACACAGGAGACACTGGTCCAGTCCCTTAGTCTGGAAGATGCCTTGGAATAGGAAATGGCAACCCACTTCAGTATTCTTGCCTGGAAAATTCCATGGACAGAGGAGCCTGGCGGTCCATGGGGTCACAAACAGACATGACTGAGCACATAGCAGTAATATATAAAGTGATAGAGTAACAGTCTGTTTTTATCTCTTGCTTATGATATTCTTCTTGGGATATTCATATCATTGATGACAATATGGGTCCTATATTGTGCTTTTGGTAGATATGTACTCTCAATTTTTAACATGGTACAGGTATTATGCCCATTGCACATGTGATAAAACTGAAGTCTAGAATAGATCTCAATAAAGAGCAGGTCAGAGATTTGAAATCAGGTACATTCATCCCCAGATCCTATGCTTTGCCACTATGCGTGAAGCTTTCCCAGTGTAGGAGCTATGCATTGATATTTGCTAACTCTTAAAAGGTGGCAGAGTTTAGCTATGGCTTGATTAATGTGACAGCTAACTTTTTTGGTGTAGCATTAAAAGGTCTTGCCCTGTTTACTTTTATTGCGACTTTCCAGTTCCTGTAAGGAATAGTGTGGGGCTTTCTCCACTAAGACACTAGATGTCTCAGGAAGACTGAGGGCAGGTTTAGAAAAGGAACCCTGGCCCCAGAGTCCCCCGTTTACTGTATCCTCTCCAGTTCACATGATCCAAAAGGCAATTTCCTTAAATTCACCTGTTAGCCCGGGTCATTGTGTGGGAACAATGGGTTTTCCCAGGCACATCTCAGCATTTTCCAGGCACCTTCAGAAACCAACCTTGTGATATTTTAATTGAACCATATAACTTGTGTTTCTAACATTGATCTGGATTTTACACAGCTGTTTACACTAATATGTGCTAAAATGCCTAATTACCGCTACAAACACAGCCAGGTTCGATAGCGCTGCCAGCTCTTAAATATATAGCTGTGTCTTCATCAAACACAAAGGTCGGTGAATATCCTGATCTCCTGCAGTTTGTAAACTGGATTAAGGGCAATAAATGCAACCCTTCAAACAAGAACACAGAGTTTTGCATATTTCATGCTAATAGGCTCATCTGTTTGTTTTGTTGTTGTTTCCCATGTTTTCAAAAATGCTTGTTGATAAAATGAGGTCAGAATGTGTGATTAGGTGGATATTTAGAGTGGGACTGAGGCTTAAGAACACCTGTAAAAGGCTGTGTATTATGTCTATCTTAGCATTTTTTGCATGACAATAACAGTTAATCATTGGCTGATGATTCTTTAGCCAATTGAGCAAACTTGCTATTACTTATTTTTTAGCAAATGTTTGAGCACCTACCTAGGAACTATGATAAGAGCTGGTGACTGCAGTACAATGTCCACAGAGTTAGAGTTCCCCATGTGTAAATTTCTCTGGGAAAGTAGAGTAGAGAGTGGTGGTTTGCACTGAAAGTTCGGGGAAGACTTCATACATATGTTTGTGTTGGAGGATTTTCCAGGAGGAAGGACAAGGAGAGGAAAAACAGACAGGAAATTTTAAAAAAGCAGTTATGGTCACCAATCAAGTGGAAGTTCAGTTCAGCCACTCAGCTGTGTCCAACTCTTTGTGACCCCATGGAGTGCAGGACTCTAGACTTTCCTGTCCATCACCAACTCCCAGAGCTTATTCAAACTCATGTGCATTGAGTCTGTGATGCCATCGAACCATCTCATCCTTTGTCATCCCCTTCTCCTGCATTCAATCTTTCCTAGCATCAGAGTCTTTTCAAATGAGTCAGTTCTTTGCATCAGGTGGCCAAAATATTGGAGTTTCAGCTTCAGCATTAGTCCTTCAAATGAATATTCAGGACTAATTTCCTTTAGGATGGACTGATTGGATCTCCTTGCAGTCCCAGAGACTCTCAAGAGTCTTCTCTAACACCACAATTCAAAAGCATCAATTCTTCAGCACTCAGCTTTCTTTATAGTCCAATTCTCACATCTATACATGACTACTGGAAAAACTGTAGCTTTGACTAGATGGACCTTTGTTGGCAAAGTAATGTCTCTCCTTTTAATATGCTGTCTAGATTGGTCATAACTTTTCCTCCAAAGAGCAAGTGTCTTTTAACTGCATGGCTGCAATCACAATCTGCAGTGATTTTAGAGCCCAGGAAAATAAAGTCTGTCACTGTTGCCATTATTTTCCCATCTATTTGCCATGAAGTGATGGGACCAGATGCCATGATCTTAGTTTTCTGAATGTTGAGCTTTAAGCCAACTTTTTCACTCTCCTCTTTCACTTTCATTAAGAGGCTCTTTAGTTCTTCTTCACTTTCTGCCATAAAGGTGGTGTCATCTGCATATGTGATGTGTCATCTGCATATGTGATGTTATTGATATTTCTCCAGGCAATCTTGATTCCAGCTTGTGCTTCATCCAGCCCAGCATTTCACATGATGTACTCTGTGTATAAGTTTAATAAACAGGGTGACAATATACAGCCTTCACATATTCCTTTCCGGATTTGAAACTAGTCTGTAGTTCCGTGTCCAGTTCTAATCGTTGCTTCTTGACCAGATTCCTCAGAAGGCAGGTCAGGTGGTCTGGTATTCCCATCTCTTTAAGACTTTTCCATAGTTTGTTGTGATCCACACAGTCAAAGTGGAAGGGAACATGGCAATTCTGGAAACTACAGTTGTTCAATAGGATGGAGAGGAGAATGCTGCTGGTGGAAACCTAGGAGATGTGACTTTAGGGACATTGTAAATCCGTATATGATGGCATGAGTGAGGGAGTGAAGTTACTAAGTCATGTCTGACTCTTTTGCAACCCTGTGGGTTTTAGCCCAGAAGGCTCCTCTGTCCATGGTATTTTCCAGGCAAGAATACTGGAGTGGGTTGCCATTTTCTTCTCCAGGTGATCTTCCCAACCCAGGGATTGAACTCATGTCTCCCACTTTGCAGGCAGACTCTTTACTCTCTGAGCCACAGGGGAATCTCATATGATGGTATAGCCTATAATTATATATATATATACACACACATACAGATACACACACACACATATATATAGTATATACTATAATATACCAAGAAAAGAAAGCTAATTGGAGAGATGCCATTTGACTCTTGGGAGTTTTGCCAGCAGTCACTCAATCCATCTTTAAAGAAATATGTGCCCCCAATGTCTAGCCAGCTTATACTGCAGAAGCTCCTCTGGAGAAGGGAATGGCAATCCACTCCCATATTCTTTCCTGGAGAGTCCCATGGACAGAGGAGCCTGGTTGTCTACATTCTACAGGGTCATAAAGAGTCAGACACGAATGAGCAACTAACATTACCACTATTAGGTTTGGGCTTCCCAGGTGGTGCTAGTGGTAAAGAACCTGACTGCCAATGCAGGAGATGTGAGAGACCTGGGTTTGATCCCCAGGTTGGGAAGATCCCCTGGGGGAGAGTATGGCAACCCACTCCAGTATTCTTGCCTGGAGAACCCCATGGATAAAGGAATCAGGTGAGCTACAGTCCATGGAGTAGCAAAGAGTCAGACATGACTGAGGCAACTTAGTGCACATGTATTAGGCTGATTTATTGATTGAGTCATGTATTCATTCTTTTGCTGATTTGATAAATGTCTACTTAGCCCCTACAATATTTGAGTTTTTGTGCTAGTCACTGAGGAAATGACAGGAATGCTCTCTTCTGTCTGAGAATAAGAAACAATGGGAAAAAAAAAAGCATCAGGAGATTTGGTGAAGAATGAGAATCAGTCTCATTGATTTCATCAATAGAAACATGCCACTTTCCTTGACTTTAAAGATTTCCTAATTTCACCTTCTACTCACCTCATTTAAGAGAATATTTATTTTTTACATTGAATTCTCATATATTTAGAATGTAAATACAGGTTAAGACTAAAACAGCTAGACTTTTCAGAAGGGCTTCATTGTCTTGTGAGGGGGAGAAATAGTAAGGAACTGGGAATTTAGTCAAAATTGAAACTGAAAAGACATTATTACTGTATGGAATTATTGCACGTTCAATCAGTTTCTTCTATCTTCCTTATCTAAATACTGCACAATAAAAACATGCTAAAAATGGAGGCTACTAACATACTTCAAGTGTATTTCAAAATCAACATAGGATGAATTATGAATAATACAACTTTTGGACAGACAGTCATACAATACACTGGCTTACTGGTGGCTCAGATGGTAAAGAATCTGCCTGCAATGCCGGAGACCTGGGTTCAATCCCTGGGTTGGGAAGATACACTGGAGAAGGGCATAGCAACCCACTCCAGTATTCTTGCCTGGAGAATCCTGATGGACAGAGGTGCCTAGGGGGCTACAGTCCATGGGGTTGCAGTCAGACAGGGCTGAGCAACTAAGCAAAGCATACACACACACACACACACACACACACACACACTCACCTGTAACCCTCGTTAAGGGCAGAGATTATGTTTGTCTTGTTTATAACTGAATTCCTAGTGTCTAGCATGTCATGTCCTTGGTAAATAAGGTATCAAATGCATGATTGTTCATGATAGTTACCAACTGTGGTAGATTGTCTCATTGTTCTCCGCTTTTCTCCTCTCCCTCTATCCACACCCTTTGCCATGTGCCCTTTCAACCCCTCCCACCGCAGTGATGTTGTTCTTTGACCATGCGATTTCCTTTGGCTGATGCAAACTGGTTGGGAGGGAAGGGAGACAATGTTGCACTGCCCTCTTGGAGGCATTACTGCTTCCATTGAGCTTCATGCATTTCTGTCCTGGCCATGAGGTGCACCTCTGCTGGACCTCTAATGGACAGCTTACACCCTTCAGCAGATGGAGCATGTACTACTCCTTGCTTTTAACCACAAATATTCCCAGGTGACTCCTGCCAATGCAGGAGACTCAGGTTTGATCCCTGGGTCAGGAAGGATAAAGGAATGGAAACCCATTCCAATATTCTTGCGGAGAATTCCATAGACAGAGGAGCCTGACAGGCTACAGTCCACGAGGTTGAAAAAGTCGGACACGGCGGAGTGACTAAGCACAGCACACACACACACACACACACACACACACACACACACTTGTAACCTTCATTAAGGGCAGAGATTAGCGATTGAGCATGCATGCCTGTAACTTGTACATGCCATGATGCTTAGGGATTCTATTCTAGTAGTTAAAACTACATAAGATAACCTAGGGAGGTTACCTTGAAGCAGATTCTAAGTCAAAGATCTGGGTGCAGGTGATTATTGGGAGGTGATCCCTGGAAGCAATCTTGATAGAGCAGGAAGAAGACTGGGAAGTAGGAAAAATAATACACATGCACTATGGACTGGTTCTTGCTGTGAGCGACTAGGTCTTAATCCCAATGGAGGGATGTAGAGAGGGCGCACCTCAAAATGATCTCTCCAAAATGTGTGATGCTGGGGCATTTTTCCACTGATGCTGGTGTCTCCTTAGTTACAAGTTCTAACCTGCCCCGGGATATTATTCCCCGAATCCACACCATACTTCCTGATTGTGACTGTGTAGTATGGATTTAGAGAAAGTTCCCAGGCAGAGAAGGAGAGAAAAGTTGCTGCTTAGGCTTGAGAAAGGAGGATGGCAGAATAAGTGCATGGAAACACCTACTGCAGCTGCTCCGAAGTCATAGGTGGGCCAGGTAGATGTGATGTGGGTCAAAAAGAGGGTCTCTTGGAGATAATATTTATGCAAAGTGCTTTGTGGACCATCAGATTCTAAACAAAGGTTATTAGTTATTAATAGTGAAAATGTTGAAATATTCTTATTCATAATAAAAGTTTATCAAATAATATGATTTATCCTAATTAATAACATCTGTGATACTATTGTGCAGGGTTATACCAGTCATTTTTTTGCAAAAGGCCAGAGATTGGGTGGATACCTCTTGCTACTTTCCATCCCTATTTTTCTTCTCTCCTAGTTACCACTGCGGTTAATACACACACACACACACACACACACACACACACACACATCAGTAATCGAGGCACCCTCTTACGGCTCCCAGGTATCTTTATTCAAGTGAGCATGTGAAAAACACAGATGGGAGTACAGAAAGGGAATGGAGACTATTTAGTTCTTCTTTCCACCCTTCCTGTGGGTTGGAATTGAGAGGTGAAGTGAATACAGTCTTTGTAGAACTGCTCTCTTAAGAGAATATCTAGGCATCTCCCACACTTGCTACGACTATGCTGCTGCTGCTGCTAAGTCGCTTCAGTCGTGTCCGACTCTGTGCGACCCCATAGACAGCAGCCCACCAGGCTCCCCTGTCCCTGGGGTTCTCCAGGCAAGAACACTGTAGTGGGTTGCCATATGCTACCAATGGGCAAACACATCCAGGCTGTACTCACCACAGTTCAGAATGGAGGCCTCTCATAGTCTAACACGTGTGATTATGTAATCATCAAGATATATTCAGTAATTCCTCAAAGAGTTCCGTGGTTCTCTCATCTCAGAGAAAGTCTTCGAAGAAGACTCCTTGTGGCAAGGCCTCTAAGGGAGGGTGACTCTTAAGGAATGAATCCATACACATGCCTCTCTGGAGAAAGACATCACTCAGCTGTGAAGATCAACCACGACTCCTGCTTTAAGTTCCATCAAAAAACTGTTATGCCCATCAGTTTAGTTACCTTTAACCTTGTGTGAGTATTAATACAGAGCTTCTGAAAGATTAGTATATAAGATGTTTAGCTTCAGACTATCATTTCCTTCCAGGGTTCCCTGGTGGCTCAGATGGTAAAGAATTTGCCTGCAATGTGGGACACCCAAGTTTGAGCCCTGGGTCAGGAAGATCACCTGGAGAAGGGAATGGCTACCCACTTCAGCATTTTTGCCTGGAGAATCCCCATGGACAGAGGAGCCTGGTGGGCTACAGTCCATGGGGTCCCAAAGAGTCAGACATGACTGAATGACTAACACTTTCACTTTTCATCATTACCTTCAAATGAAAAAATCCTGAAACTCATTGGCAAAAAGGAACAAAACTCTCCGCTGCTACAAGTGTTGTTAGAGTCAGTCTGCTGTTCTACCAAAAAACTTTTCAATATAAATGACTTGATAGAATGAAAGAATATTTCTTACCCAGGTTGGTCCATTGGTTCTGTGGAGTTGTTGAGTTGCTTGTCTGCATAATCACCCAAGGATCCAGGCTTTTCTCATCATGAAATTCACTCTCATTTGGGTCCTCTGACTCTTTCCTTACTTCAGTTGATGGACAAGGAAAAGACACTAAGTTATTAGGTCCAGCTGGAAATAACTCATGGCACTTCCACTCATACACCTTTGGTGAGAAGCTAGGTATATGGCCACACATACCTGGAAAAGAGACTGGAAATTGTAGTGTAACCAAATGCCAAGGAAGTAGAAGAGAACTCAGATATGGATGAGATTTTGCTGTCTCTGCTAAATAAAGCATAAAGATGTGGGGCCTAATTGAACAAATAAACAACATTAGGAGGCTTCATTTTCTTTGTGGGCTATTAATGCGTTGAATATTGTCACTTCCAAAGACAGGCAATGCTGTAAGTTTCCTCTTATATTAGATGGTCTGCTCTGGGTATGTGGACAGTTTCTGGTCATGTGAAGTTATCTCTCATTTCTGGTTTTTCCTTTTGCCTCTGGTCCAGCTTTGGTACTGTGGATGGAAAAGAAGATGAAGATAACACTCTATTTTCACACATCAAAGGCTCATGGATGGCCTCCTGATCATCAGACAACTGCTGGCACCATCACCACCAAGGCAGTTAGATTTTCTAAGAATCCAAGGAGTTTGGTGATGAGTGTCTGAGCCAGAATGCAGGAGGGTGTCAGAGGGAGGGTGCTCATGCGTTAGAATCACTTAGGAGCATTTTCAGTATATTCATGCTGGTCTCAAGGTGAAGCAGCATTGGATGTATGTTTCTGAAACAAAGGGCGGAAGACGTAGATTTTTCAGAAGCCCCACCTTGTGGCTGGCTGTGCCCTCCCCCTGCTGAAAATCATGACTTTGTGAATGAGTTGCTCTCTCTGTGGTTTTGTTCTCATAGTTGTGGAGGTTGGAAGTCCAAGATCAAGGTGTTGGCAGGTTTGATTTCTTCTGAGGCCTCTCTCCTCAGTTCTCAGATGGCTATCTTCTTCTGGTATCCTCACAAGACCTTTTCTCTCATCAAGAACATCTCTGGTATCTCTTCCTCTTCTCAAAAGGACACCAGTTATATTGGACTAGGATCTTATTCTTAGGAACTCGTTTAACCTTAATTACAACTCTACAGGCCCTTTCTCCAAATGCTATCACATGATAGGGGCTGGGGGGAGGGGGTGTGTCAGGGCTTCAGCATATGAATGGAGGAGGGCCGAAATTTAGTCGTTAACATTCAGAATGTGAAAATATCTCTGGTGACACAAACTACCTTTTGGCTTCTTAACACTCTATGTTTCAAATTTTCTTGAGTCTTCTTCTGAGTCACACAAAAAATCATCAGTGGCAATAACATACAAGATTCCAGTTAGAAAAGGAGGATTGGTAAACCAAAATCATTGTGTGAAAGTTAGACAAATTTAGTTTCAGGATGTTGAGTTATACCTAGTCCACCCTAAAGTACAATTTCATGTTTAGAACTAGATAATTTGGATGATTGGGCAAGATTTCCTCTGCCCTTCTAATTCCATTTCTAAATCCCATTCCTAAAGCACCTCCTTACTTTTTTTCAGTATCTTTCTCACAAATGGGCTCTTTGCATTGCTTGTTATCAGATCCCACTGTTAGCCCCATCAAATCCTGTGAATCCTTTTCTCATTCTGTAAGGTAGCTACTCTGGGGAAATGTCAAAAATGTGGTGAACAATTCAGATAAATGTGCAGGGAAGAGATGAATATTTTTAAGCTGGAGAATGTCGTGAAAATTTTTTTATTGAAATATAGGTGATTTGCAATGTGTTAGTTTTAGGTACACAACAAAGTGATTCAGTTATATATACACACACATACACATATACATATATGTGTATATATACTCTTTTTCAGAATTTTTCCATTATAGTTTATTACAAGATATTGAATTTATTTCCTTGTGGTATACTGGAAATTCCTGCTGGACCTTATTGCTTATTTTGTATGTTGTAGTGTATATCTGCTAATCCCAAACTCCTGATTTATTTCTTCTCCTGTTTCCCCTTTGGTAACCATAAGTATCTTTCTATGTCTGTTAATCTATTTCTGTTTCTTAAAAAGAGTTCATTTGTATCCTTTTTTTTTTTTTAAAGATTCCACATATAAGGATATCATATGATCTTTAACTTTCTTTGACTTACTTCACTTGGTATGATAATCTCTGGGTTTATCCACAAACGGCAAGATTTCCTTCTTTTTTAGGGCTAGAGCCCCTCTTACATGTGCATGAGTGAGGTGTCTTCTGACAACTTAAAGTCTTTATCCAAGGGGCAATGACTTTACTGGTTGGAACTACATTTGTTCATAAGGCTTGCAATACCTGAGGCCAGTGAGTGAAGGCTCTCAGAGTACCCTCTCTGGACAGCTCTGCTCTCTGAGTGTAGAAAATCAGTCTTGCATCTTCCCTCCAAAGAGCTGACCCGTGCAGTTATGTTCTTAGGAATAGACCATGCTTTTCAAATGAGTACATTTCATTATGATCTACAGGGCATGGTTTTTCACAAATGCATTTGAGAAAATCTCCAAGTTCCCCCTTCTCTTAACTCTTTCATGATCTACCCATGATTTACAAGATCTGAGAGAGAGGGAAATGTGCTTTGTTTAACTTCATGTCTTGAATGCCTAACATAGTATGAATCTAGTTGATGCTCAGAAAATTTTTGATGAATTTTTATACCCTTGTACAATTTTGGTGGGTGGGGACAAACACTACCTTCATGACCACGGTTTTTAAAATGTGGCACTGAAACCGAGAAGAGAATGAGTCAGAGTTTGGAAGCAGATTTAAATTATATATATTAATTCGACGCCATAGTTTTTCCCAACTTCAGTGTCTAAACCATGAGGGTGAAACTCATGCTATTTGCCTTAGCATCCCCTTTGAATGGCATTGCTATGATTGTTTATCATTGCCTCAGCTTTTACAATATGCTTGGTGCTGCGGAAGACATTAAAAAGACACAGTTCTTGCCTGGGGCGTGCACCCAGCTAGGCAAACAAACAAAATGTATTTAAGAAGAGGTAGATTGATCGCAGAGATGCAATTTCTCAGGTGTTTGTATTTGTGCTTTGGCTTTGTTTGTATTTTAACCAGCTGTGGGCTAAAGATATCTCGAAACTTTTCTTCAGAACAAGGACATAAATGATGTGGGTTTAGAAGAAAACAGCCTTGGAAGTGTAGAGCTCAGGGCTGAGCATCCAAACACCTGCATCTGGAGGAATCTGTGCACTTGAATTGCTCTCTCCCCTTCTGTCTCTCTCAGAGAGGAAATGGCAACCTTTGCCAGTGTTCTTGCCTGGAGAATTTCATGCACAGAGGAGCCTGGCAGGCTATAGTCCATGGGGTCTCAAAGAATCGGACACAAGTGAGCAACTATCACTCACTTCTGTCTCTCTCAACAATTCTAGCTGCCTGTGGCCTCCTCACTGGAAACCAAATCATTAATTTAAAAATGGGACAGCAAATTTTATGGCCCATTTTCAAGCATTAGGCCAGTTCTTGGCTATCAAATAGTCTTTACAAAATTGACTAGCTCTCTTTACAGCCTGAGACATTTATTTCCACGAAATTTAGGGAAACTGATTCCAAAGTGATATTATCCTCAAGTTAATTTCTTTTTTTTTTTTTTTTCCAAGTTAATTTCTGAATTTAGAAGTTGAAGGGAATCAAAATGGAGTTCATGCTTTTTACCTTCTTTGGGGGTGAATATGTAAAGATTTTTTTCATGTGGAATAGAGCAGAAACAAATATGTGTTTTTCACAAAGGTCTTTGGTGTTTGTGGAAAATATGTGTATGCATGTGTATATGTAGAAGGCATCTTCGCTTTAGAAATTGAAATACTGTGTATGTTTGCTATCGTGAAATCCAATGCTTGCTTCTGGAAGTAAGCCAGGGTCAGACTTTAAGTTTCCAATGTAAAATATGTGAGACACACAACCCTTGCGCTTGGTAAAGCTGTAGAGTTGTCCAGACTGCAAAGTGAAGATTGCACAACGGGTAGCAGTAATTCTCACTGCGCAGGGGAGGGTTGGGTTCTATTTCATTTGGTCACCATCGTCTCCAGCAGCAGGAATGTGTTTCTCACCAGGGTCTTGATCCATGAAAAATATGTAAACACCCCCACCCATGCATATTTAGAGCTTGGTTTCCAAAGTTTCTGTTTAATTCCACTTTCTCATCACACGCAGGAGCGTGCTATGCCCTTCCAGATGGCCCACACAAATGCTTTGTTGTACTCCACTCACTCCTTGCATGTCAAGCATCTCTGGGACTACATACATCACCAATTAGCATCTTATATTCATTTGAAAGGAATGGTTCTGCAACACTTTATACGGTTTTCTTTGATAAAATTTGCATGTTGTGATGTTCTTCCCTAAGAATCAAGGATGAGATTGTGGAATTTTCCTCCCATGGTCTCCCTCCCTCTCAACACTTTTCTCTGTGCTGCACCGTTTGATCTGTGTTTTAGGAGAAATATCTTCAGCTTAATATTTCTGGAACCTGGTGAGACCATTCTGGCATGTTTATCAAGGCATACTGTCTGCATTTACTATGTCACATCTCTCCAGGTGGCTGTTTTCCTGTTGGTCCATTCTCATTTATCAGATTCTAGATCATGAGACCCCTCATTGATTTATGGCTTTGGCACTTCCATCCCTTCTGCCTTTTGCAAAAGTCTGCCAGTCAGACATTCCTTATCTGAGCTCCGTGATGAGCATTTATCACAGTAGACTTTGTGTGGTGGCCCTTTGTGTGCTGGTCCTTTCATCAGGAACAATCCTGACATATTGAAGTTATGTTGAGCCAACACACCAAGGAGATGCTATTTACCAAAGGGATCAAACTGTCACCAAGAAAATGGTGGCAGTTACTTTCAAGTTTTCCAGAGTTAGTCACATGGACACATTGGTGCCCAGACAAGTGGGACACACAGACGCTGTTGGCTGGTACCTCCTGACAATTCCACTTGGATATCTCCCAGGCATTTTACACTTTGCACACTTCCTCTCAGTCACCAAACCTGTCCCTCCAAAGCCTCTCTCTTCTTCATAAATGATATGTCATCTTCTCATTTACTCAGTCCAGAAAACTGGAGTCATCAGGAATTTCTTCATTTCTTTCATCCTTCCCACCCTCTCCACCCCTTCTTTACAAATCTGTAATCAGGTTCTTTGAGTTCCACCACCATATACCCTAAATCAGTGCTGCTGTTGTTGCTGCTAAGTCGCTTTAGTCGTGTCCGACTCTGTGCGACCCCATAGACGGCAGCCCACCAGGCTCCCCTGTCCCTGGGATTCTCCAGGCAAGAACACTGGAGTGGGTTGCCATTTCCTTCTCCAATGAATGAAAGTGAAAAGTGAAAGTGAAGTCGCTCAGTTGTGTCTGACTCTTCATGACCCCATGGACTGCAGCCTACCAGACTCCTCTGTCCAGTCTTTGCCAACTCCAATGCTACCTCCTGCCCTGCCTCTAGTTCATACCCTAGTCTCTGAAAATCTTCTCCAGCCTCCAAATTGGTCACTGTGCCACAAGTCTGATTTTTCTATATCCCCCTTTCCACTCAAATTTTAAAGTTCCTGATAAATCAGAGCAAGGCGCTCTGCTGTTTAATATTCTGTGTTTGTTTTCTGTCATGCTTAAAATATGACCTAATCCTTCTCTATCCACTCCCTCATCACCCACCCCCCACATGACTATAAGACTGTGAATGTTCTCGCTTTTGACTACCTCTTTCCAACATATATGGCCTCACTAGGCTGTAACTGATGCACTGATTTTTTTTTTTTCTTTTTTGGCAGGGTGCACATTTCTTGAAATTTTTCTGGTTCTTTCCTATACTTGAGAATTTTGTACTTGCTGCGCCTCCGGCTTAGACAATTTTCACCTCTGGTTCCTCATTTCCTTTGTTTCTCCTCATTTTTTGGGTCTTTTAGTTTTTTTAATTTAATTTTATTTTATTAACACCGAAAACATTTTGTGCTGGGATATAGCTGATTAACAATGTTGTGGTAGTTTCAGGTGAAGAGCAAAGGGACTCAGCCATATATATGCATGTATCCATTGTCTCCCAAACCCTGCTCCCATTCAGGCTGCCACATAACATTGAGCAGAGCTCCATGTGCTATATAACAGGTCTTTGTTGGTTATCCATTTTAAATACAGTGTGTACATGACCTTTCCAAATCCCTAACTATCCCTTCCCCCCAGCAACCATAGGTTGTTTTCTAAGTCTGTGAGTCTCTTTCTGTTTTGTAAGTAAGTTCATTTGTATCATTTATTTTTAGATTCCACATATAAGGGATACCATATGATATTTCTCCTTCTCTGTCTGACTTAACTTCACTTAGTACTTTGGATCTTTTTTTGAATATCTTTTCTTCAGCGAGACCTTTTGTGTCCATGACATGAGGAGTAAATTCCCCTCTTTCTTTCGGCCTCCGCACCCTGTTTATCTCCTTCAAAGCACTAATCACAATCTTTTTAGATTTTGGTTACCTATTTACTTATTTGTCTGCTATTAATCCTCTACCATCTAGGATAAACTCCATGTTCTCAAGGCCAAGTTCTTTATTTATATTCTTGGTGCCATGCACAGTGCCTTGCACATAAAGGCACTCAACATATATTTGCTGAAGGGATGTCTGTACAGAGTTTTAATGACAAAGGTTGAGTGGTGTGTGGTGGGGGTTGGGGGGTACTGAGGGTATGGTAATGATTTAGTTAAAGACAGTGCTGTTGGCAGAATCTGTCTCCCCAATTTCATATGCTGAAACTGGGTCCCCAGTGTGATAGTGATAGAAGGTACAGGTGTTCAGAGATGATTAGGACAAAAGGGCGGGGCCTTCATGAATGGGATTAGACCTCCCAAAGGAGGTCCCAGAGAGCTCCCTCAACAATTCTGCCATGTGAGGACAGAGTAAAAAGATTGCCAGGCTCTCACAAGGCTCTCAGTCTGGCTGGTGCCTTGATCTTGTATTTTCAGTCTCTAGAACTATGAGGAATGAATGTTGTTTAGAAGCCATTCTGTCTGTAGTATGTTGTTATAGCAGCGTGAGTGGACTAAGACTCAAAGGAAGCATTTTCTAACTGGAAGGAGAAGAGACAGGAAGTCTTGACATCAGCACTGCAGGAAGTCAGATCAGCTCAGGGGGTCCCAGCACGAGACCCAGCGCCATGCAGAGCCTGGGTCAGTGCAGAGACCAGAGGCCTCAGCTCAGAACCCTGGCAGTTTGCCAGAGACCAGTCAATTGTGTACTGATTGGCGCCTAAGAAAACAGCACAATGTACTCATTCACATAGAAAAAATAAGAGAACCACAGCTCCAGGGGAAAGAAGAGCACAGACTGTCAAAGCAGCCACATGACATAGCTGAAGCCACATTGCATTCAATAAATGGAATGAACTTCCATTTCTACATGTGAACAAACATGGGAATACTTTTAATCAAATTCACCATCCCTGTGATCTGCAATGTAATTTTACAGACAGGGAGAGAGCAACATGGGCCAAAGGAACACATGTATCAGATGGAGAGATACGGGTGAGAACTCTACAAGAGCACTTGGACCAAACTCTGATCCAACCAGAGGAAGACCCACATGCTGCAGTGAGAAGAAATTCACTGACCTCCTCATCCTTGCCCAGCTCTACAACTACACAGTTCAGTTCAGTTTAGTCACTCATTTGTGTTCGACTCTAGGCAACCCCACGGACTGCAGCACACCAGCCTCCCTGTCCATCACCAACTCCCAGAGTTTACTCAAACTCATGTTCTCTGAGTTGGTGATGCCATCTAACCATCTCATCCTTGTCATCCCCTTCTCTTCCCACCTTCAATCTTTCCCAGCATCAGGGTCTTTTCCATGAGTCAGTTCTTCACAACACTCCAAAGTACTGGAGTTTCAGCTTCAGCATCAGTACTTGCAATGAATATTCAGGACTGATTTCCTTTAGGATGAACTGGTTGGATCCCCTTGCAGTCCAAGGGACTCTCAAAAGTTTTCTCCAACACCACAGTTCAAAAGCATCAATTTTTTGGTGCTCAGCTTTCTTCATAGTCCAACTCTCACATCCATACATGACCACTGGAAAAACCATAGCCTTGACTAGATGAACCTTTGTTGGCAAAGTAATCTCTCTGCTTTTTAATATGCTGTCTAGGTTAGTCATAACTTTTCTTCCAATGAGCAAGTGTCTTTTAATTTCATGGCTGCAGTCACCATCTGCAGTGATTTTGGAGCCCCCAAAATAAAGTCTGTCACTGTTTCCACTGTTTCCCCATCTATTTGCCATGAAGTGATGGGACCAGATGCCATGATCTTAGTCTTCCGAATGTTGAGTATTTAGCCAACTTTTTCACTGACCTCTTTCACTTTCATCAGGAGGCTCTTTAGTTCTTCCCTTTCTGCCATAAGGGTGGTGTCATCTGCATATCTGAGGTTATTGATATTTCTCCAGGCAATCTTGATTCCAGCTTGTGCTTCATCCAGTCCAGCATTTTGCATGATGTACTCTGCATATAAGTTAAATAAGCAGAGTGACAAAATACAGCCTTGACATACTCCTTTCCCTATTTGGAACCAGTCTGTTGTTCCATGTCCAGTTCTAGCTGTTGCTTCTTGACTGGCATACAGATTTCTCAGGAGGCAGGTCATTCAAGTATTCCCATCTCTTTTAGAATTTTCCACAGTTTGCTGTGATCCACACAGTCAAAGGCTTTGGAATAGTCAATAAAGCAGAGTAGATGTTTTACTGTAACTCTATTGCTTTTTTGATGATCCAACGGATGTTGGCAATTTGATCTCTGGTTCCTCTGTCTTTTCTAAATCCAACTTGAACATCTGGAAGTTCTTGATCCACATACAGTTGAAGCCTGGCTTGGAGAATTTTGAGCATTACTTTACTAGCGTGTGAAATGAGTGCAGTGTGCGGTAGTTTGAGAATTCGTTGGCATTGCCTTTCTTTGGGATTGGAATGAAAACTGACCTTTTCCAGTCCTGTGGCCACTGCTGAGTTTTCCAAATTTGCTGGCATATTGAGTGCAGCACTTTCACAGCATCATCTTTTAGGACTTGAAATAGCTCAGCTGGAATTACATCACCTCCACTAGCTTTGTTCGTAGTGATGCTTCCTAAGGCCCACTTGACTTCGCATTCTAGTATGTCTGACTCTAGGTGAGTGATCACACAATGGTGATTATCTGGGTCATGAAGATCTTTTTTGTACAATCCTTCTGTGTGTTCTTGTCACCTCTTATTAATATCTTCTGCTTCTGTTAGGTCCTTACCATTTCTGCCCTTTATTGTGCTCATATTTGCATGAAAATTTCCCTTGGTATCTCTAATTTTCTTGAAGAGATCTCTAGTCCTTCCCATTCTATTGTTTTCCCCTATTTCTTTGCATTGATCACTGAGGAAGGCTTTCTTATCTCTCCTTGCTGTTCTTTGGAACCCTACTTTCAAATTGTGTATGTTTCCTTTTCTCCTTTGCCTTTTCCTTCTCTTCTTTTCTCAGCTATTTGTAAAGCCTTCTCAGACAACCATTTTGCCTTTTTGCATTTCTTTTTCTTGGGGATGGCCTTGATCACTGCGTCCTGTACAATGTCATGCACCTCCATTCATAGTTCTTCAGGCACTCTGTCTATCAGATCTAATCCCTTGAATCCATTTCTCACTTCCACTGTATAGTCATAAGGGATTTGATTTTGGTCATACCTGAATTGTCTAGTGGTTTTCCCTACTTTCTTCAATTTAAGTCTGAATTTGGCAATAAGGAGTTCATGATCTGAGCCACAGTCAGCTCCCAGTCTTGTTTTTGCTGACTATATAGAGCTTCTCAATCTTTGGCTGCAAAGAATATAATCAATCTGATTTTGGTGTTAATCATCTGGTGATGTTCACGTGTAGAGTCTTCTCTTGTGTTGTTGGAAGAGTATGTTTGCTATGACCAGTGCATTCTCTTGGCAAAACTCTGTTAGTATTTGCCCTGCTTCATTCTGTACTCCAAGGCCAAATTTGTCCATTACTCCAGGTATTTCTTGGCTTCCTACTTTTGCATTCCAGGGCACACAGGTCAAGCGCATAAGCACCTGGGTCTATGAACAATAGTAATCACATGGGCTTTCTTGGTGGCTCACAAAAAGAATCTGCCTTCAATGCAGGAGACCCAAGTTCAGTCTCTGGGTCAGGAAGATCCCCCAGAGAAGGGAATGGCTGCCCACTCCACTCTTCTTGCCTGGAGAACTCCATGGACACAGGAGCCTGGTGGGCTACAGTCCACAGGGTTGCAAAGAGTCAGACATGACTGAGCAACTAACACTTTCACTTTCAATCACACTGCAGATAGCATTTCCTGAGCACTTGCTTTGTGCCAGGTGTTGCGTTCAGCTGATCACCCAGAACAATAAGCCTATGAGGTACATGTGAATATTACACCACTTTCACAGAAGGAAAACATAAAAAGAAGTTACTGATTTTGTTCTTGATACTCAGCAAGTATAGGAGGTGGGATTTAACACCTCTATTTATTTACATTTGGGTTTCCCTGGTGGCTCAGCAGTAAAGAAATTGAAAGTGAAAGTTGCTCAGTCTTGAAGGCAGTAAAGAAAGTGAAGATCGCAGCTGTAAAGAATCTACCTGCAATGCAGGAGCCACAGGAGATGTGGGTTCGATCCAAGGGCCTGGAAGATCCCCTGGAGGAAGGGATGGCAACCCACTCCAGTATTCTTGCCTGGAGAATCCCACGGACAGGGGAGCCCAGTGGGCTACAGTCCATGAAGTCACAGAGTCGGACAGGATTGAAGCGCTTAGCAGGCATGCATGCACTGTTTACATTTAAAACTTGAGTTCCATTATCCTCTGTTGATTTGTAAAGAAACCTGATTACTAGGTCAAGAGATTGTTTCTACTAAAGTGTAAAAGTACATGAAGTAGTTCTAGATCTTACTGATCTTCAGGAAAAATACACCCTCTGCTTATATATAGTGAAAACACTTAATATATTGTGCTGTAATTTTTTCACTTGCCCATTAGATTGCTACCCAGCTTCACGGCCTCACATTGGTCTCCTCACCCATCCGATTCAACACATTTCCTGTAGTTCAGCAAAAGGCAGAGGTTTGGAGTGTTTTCTGAAACCCTGGAAAGTTGTTTTTTATTTCATTGTTTCAGATTTCTGTTTACATGAGCTAGTTAAATAAAATAAGTTATAGTAATTTGAGTTATAAAATAAGTATAATTCTTAAATTGCTATAACTTATTTTGTTAAACTAGCTCATGTAAATGGAAGGCTGAAATAACCAAAACTGAGGAGTAATATTTTAAAGAAGAACTTACACTGTAGTTCTTAAACATTAGCCATAAATAATAAACCTAATGGAGAATGTTACTAATTAAGAATAACTTAAAAAATAGAATCTGAAAGATACACAAAATTCCAAAGAGAATAATGTCAATTTTAAACATTTTTGACTTTCAAGTGTGGCCAGTAAGGTAAAGATATCCCCAGAAACTGAGAAAAAAGAAAATAAAAACAAGAGAAGAGGGAGAAATTGATTCCACTCTGGAACTGTTGCATGAAAGGAGTTTCAAAACAGAATATGAAGTTTTTACAAAATCCATCATTCTTATTATTCCCATATTCAGGTAAAATGCAAACTAGGTGTAAGCAGTTTTTTAAAACACGGTGTTATATGTCTCATAGGCCAGAACCATTGAAGCAAATCAGATCTCTCATTTTAATATGCATTTTCACATTTAAAAATTTATATTATTGACTATGTTGAATGCCATGACTTCTGGAGAACCATTACGGCTCACAGGATGGCTTTTTATTTGGCATTGTATCAATTTGAAGCCCAGAATGGCATGATGTTAATGCAGACAGTGGATATGCATGTGTAAAATGGTATGAAGAGAAAGGTAAGGTTTGCAAGCAATAGGCAGTTTCCAAATGTCATCTTTTTAGCCCTTACAAGAAGAAGAGAAACATACACATTGGAGGGAACGTTTTGCTCCCTGATCTCTGGCTTCTGGCAGGCACTTCCTTTGCACACCTAGCATCTCCCTTCCAGGCCTGCCATGCGGTAGGACCATTTGCCCTTAAATATCACACGTAGCTAATTTACATTATAGACTATGGGCCCAAGAGGAGGAAATGCTTAATTTTATTAATCAAGTGGATTTTAAATCTCTCTACAGGATGCCACAGAACCCCCCAAAGGGCTAATCTATGTCATAGAGAGATGGCAAATCAGAGAAGCCCCAGTGCGTTCCCCCTGCCCCCAACCTTGGAATTTGTTCCCAATGAAAGTTACCACCAGGCCGATTGGCTGTGAGTATCTGTTTGAACACTGGAATTGTTCTCCACCTGATGTAGAAATACCTAAGCCCCTGAAATTTACAATGGGGATGCGCATGCCTGGTGAAAGCCACGCTGAAACAAACAAAGCTAGGCTAATAATTCTGTAACCTCTGTTGACATAACCCACCAGCCTGCTGAAGAGTCTCTTCATGTATAGGAAACAGAGAAACTATAATGATTTTCAGATACAGTTGACAAGAGACCATTTAGTAAACTTTTATTTTTTTTTAACTAACAGTATGCGGGGACGTTGATTCTAGGCTGCTACTAATAATCTCATCAGAATGCAAAAGCAGCGACTGTGTTATAAAACCAATGATCTGTTATATTCTGCAAGAATTTACAAAAGCCTAATGTCATTTACTACACCATGAGAACCATACTTGGATAAAAAAAAAATAAAACACAACAGAATTCAAAAACTGATTACAGCTGGCAAAAAGGAAAAAAAAAAAAGCTGTTTGCCAATGCAATGCTTTAAAGGTAAAACATACAACAGTGAAAGACATGGTATCCAGTGATGACTTCAGAAGGGAAGAAGTACGTGTTTGGGTATGTATAGATGTCGTATGTCATTTAGGGCTATATTGAATCAGGGCATTCATTCAAGACCAGGATTCTCTGGTCTGCAGCTAACTGCTGAGTGTGTGTTGCCAGTTCAGGCTGCAGAAGAGTTTGCTTTTTTTTTTCTCAGCGGCGTTTTGGACAAAAGCGTATCTCTGGCAGTCTTAAACTGCTGAAGTCCATGTTGCTGCAAATGGATGCTAGAAAAATCCAAGGGTCTACTAATTTGACAATTTAGCCTAAAAGAGATTGGAATTCATGGGAGATATCTGAGAAGAGAAATGACATTCAGATGTGTTTGTGAAACAGTGCTTTAACAATCATTCTGAGGAGAAGATGTTGGAGGAGGGTAAGTGTTGGTGTGGAAAGTGAAGGGGCAAAGAATGGTTCCCCTTCGTGTTGGTGGTGGTTGAAATAAGTAGAGGGAAATGGATGAATCAGAGGTAGATTTTAAAAGAATAATCAACAAATATGAGATGTGAGCAAGAGGGAGATGTCAAGAAGGATTGTGAGGTTTCTGTCCTGAACATGCAAGTAGATATTTGGCCAATTATTGAGGCAGAAAGGCATGAGGAGGAAAGGTTTGTGTAGGAAATATGGTAAGTTAAATTTCTGGAGCTCTGGTGTTTGAGGCACCTATGAAATATCCATAAAGTTTTAGGAATCCGAATAGTAATCATCATGGAAACAAAAATTTAGGGATCAAAGAAGAAACATTGATTGAAGGCAGGAGGAGAAGTGGATGACAGAGGACAAGATGGTTGTATGGCATCATCAACTCGATGGATATAAGTTTGAGCAAGATCCTGGAGTTGGTGATGGACAGGGAAGCCTGGGGTGCTGCAGTCCATGGGGTCACACAACTGAGCGACTGGATTGAGAAGAAACCTGTGGACTATTGGTAAAGATTAGAGTAATATAGAGCTTCCCTTCTGGATTGCAATATAGGTGTAATGTAGTGTAATATATTGTGTAGTATAATATTGTAATATAGTGTAATATAGGTCATGGGGAAGAAAAGAGTAACATCAGATGTACTCTAAGAAATGATAAAAGAATTTCTCTTTGCTTTTATACATTACCATATAATACTGTTGACTTTTTGTAGGAACTTTTTTGGGGGGCTTTTTACTATCTATTGTTCATTGCATTATATCGATATTTACTATGTGTTTTGCATTGTACTAGACTAGTATGTATGAGACCTTCCCCTATATTCTGAATATCATCCAATACAGAAATTATTAGAAAATTGTCAAAGCTCAATTAAAAATTTTAAATTGTCTGATATACACAAATACATACCTACACATAATATATACACAATGTATTCCCAGTGAAATAGCCATTTAAAAGAGTTCAGAGAAGTGTCAGATTTATCTATTTATCTACCTCTATATACTTTATCTATTAAGACATGTACTTCTACAATGTGTGTATATATACACACAATACATGCACACACGTGTATATCACTAAAGTCATATATTATCATTTTATAGGTACTGATAATGAAGTTAAGAGAGGTTCTGTGATGTCACAAAGTTAGCAAGTGGCTCAAGGCAGTTTGAAACCTCCACATTCAGAGGTCTTTCTCCTCTACCACTCCTTACTGTAATAGCCGATGTTAACAAGCCCCTGTGCTCTTCACTAAACACTTTCATCCTCATTACAGCTCTGCTAGGTTAACAGGAGCATTAGTACATAAAGTGAAGTCTTCTGACTCCTTGATGTATTCCCATGAACTTGTGTTCTTGCTGAGCTAGACTGCGATTTGCACTAAAACGATACAGGATAACCATGGAATTGATGATGCAGGGCGTGCCATCCATGAAGTGCGTTGTGATGATGGCAAACACAATCAGCAGGACCTGGGCCAAAAGAATCCGTACGGAACCCATCCGAATGATAGCCACCTTCTAAGGGCTCAACTTCCGGATGTTATATGCCTAAGTGAGGCTCATCTCCCTTTTCCCTTGGAGCTGAATTTTTAAGAGTACCACAAATGTGGATGCTCATGAGTCTGTCATATAGAGTGAAATAAGTCAGAAAGAGAAAAGCAAATATCATATATTAATACATGTATGTGGAATTTAGAAAAACAGTACAGATAAACTAGTTACAGGGAGGAATAGAGACGTAGACATAGAGAATGGACATGGTAGACACAGGGGAGGAAGGGGAGGTGGGGTTAACTGGGAGATTAGGCTTGATGTAAATACACTACCATGTGCTTAATAGATAGATAGTGGGAAGCTGCCATGCAGCTCAGGGAGTTCAGCTCAGTGCTCTGTGATGACTTAGAGGGGTGGGATGGGGGGAGGGTGGGAGGGACACTCAAGAGGGAAGGGATACATGTATACATACAGCTATCCACTCATTGCACAGCAGAAATTAACACAACGTTGTAAAGCAATACTTATTAAATGTACAGTTTCCGGTACCTATGGGAATAGGAAAGAAGACCAGAGGAAAAGGAAACAAACAGTATTCAAATCTTAGGAAGTTTGAAAGGTGAGATGGTAGGGCAGGTGAGGGACTAGTAATGATGATATTGATGGTGGGGATGATAGGGAAAATGTTTGCACATATGTTTCTCTTTAAAATCATCTGCTCATTTCTGATCTAGAATTTTTCCTCCTGTAGATAAGACCCATTTATTCATTTAATCAATTCATTTTTAAAATTAACTTTTATTGGAATATAGTTGTTTTAACAATGTTGTGTTAGTTTCTACTCTACACCAAAATGAATCAACCCTATACATACATGTATCCCCTCCGTTTTTGACTTCCTTCCAATTCAGGTCACCACAGCGCATTAAGTAGAGCTCCCTGTGCTATATGGTAGGTTCTCGTTAGTTACCTATATTATACACGGTATCAATAGTATATGTGTCAAAAGGATTAACCTTTCATTTCTACATGGTACATGGCTGGCCCTGTGTGATTGTGGGTGTTTGACTCACCAGGATGAGAACAGGCCAGAGTACCCCTCATCCTCTATTCCCCGAAGGCAAGTAGATCTCGCTATCTTCCACTGGAAAACACATTCCTTACAGAATGAGTTCATCTTAGCTGTCAGCTCTGGAGTATCTAAGGAGCTCTGAATGCATGCAACACTGCCAGCAGGAGGCTCACCCACCTCCACTGGGGATAAGAATCCCCAGTGGGGAGAAACAGGCTGCTTCCACGTGAGTGAAGCAGCTGTCATTTAACATAGAAATGTCAAAAGCACAAGCAAATTTCTCATCACCAATTGGTGGTGTCATGGTCAGTGAAATACTTTGTGGTCTTAATGTGGTTTGGGGAGAAGAAGATTTTATGAAATTGAAGTTACAGACAAAAATTTTATCTAGAAAGTGGTCTCGCTAAGAATCCTTGGCTAGGAATTCATTTTGTTGTGAATGATAGAACTGTGATGTGAAAGGTAGGATTAAATTAGTCGCACATCTTTGAAATGTAAAGCATTATTTTGTTATCTTTGAGTACATTTTCTTAGTAATCAAATGTAGATGACTACATTAAACCAATCTGAAGAAGAACATATCAAAATTTGTCATGACACAGTTCTATTACATAAAATATTGCCATTCTTCAAAATAAGACTCTAAAACTTAAACACTTGTAAGTTTTCCAGCTGAAAAGAAATATAGATTATATACCATTGTATTTATTTTGACTTTCTATTTATTTTTATGTTTATTTCTCCATCTATCTGTAATCTTTCCATCCATCTATGCATTCATCCGTTATCTAACAGCTTTATAGTTAATATATACTGTTTAAATGTTATAGGACACTTGAAAGTGATGTAATTTCTATTTTTGGTCTTCTAGAATTTTAAAACTAATTTGACATTTCTTCAATGGCTTGGAAGAAAGGTGAGACACCTCATCATCCCAGCCGTTATCTTTAAAAACAAGGAAAGTGAAACAAACACGGTCCCCCTCTCAACTCAAGAGACACAGACACAAAGTCTTACCATGGATGTGGGGCCAATCTTTAAATCCTTTTCAAGAAAAGCCCTGTTTATGCACCTGGTAAATGATAATATAATATATATGAGCTTGAGAGTATATGAAGACTTTAGTTGTAATTCAGGTTATGAGAAAATAGATTGTAGTTTAATATAAGGCAATCAAGTCTAACATAACATATGAATCACTGTGCAAATATCTCTGGCATTTGACTGATCTGCCTGGTTATGTGACTGAAGTAACACAGGAACTCAGTAGATGCCTTTGTCCATTTGGACCTTTTTTTTTTTTGCTGCTGCAAAAACACTATAGACTGCGTGGCTTAAACAACAAACACTTATTTCTCACAATTCTGGATGCTGACACGTTCAGGATCAAGGCTCCAGCAGATTTGTTGTCTAGTAAGAGTCCCTGTCCCGGTTCTTAGATGCTTGCCTTTTTGCATATGTCAGAATGGGTCAAAGAAAGTTCTTTGGGGCCTCTTTTATTTGGACTCTAATCCCATTAATGAGGGCTTTGCCCTCACCACCTAATCATCTTCCAAATACTCCACCTACGAATACAATATGGGTTAGTTTTTGGTTTCTGAATTTGGGGGGACTTCCCTGGTGGTCCAGTGGTTAAGAAGCTGCCTTGCAATGCAGGGGACATGGGTTCCATCCCTGGTTGGGGAACGAAGATCCTGAAGCCTCTGAGCAACTAAGCCTGTGTGCTGCAATTACTCAGCCCACTCACCACAACTAGAAAGCTGCAATGCAATCAAAGATCTCGCATGCCGCAATTAAGACCCAGCGCAGCCAAATAAATAAATTAATTTTTAAAAAATTTCTGAATTTGGGAAGGCGTGCATTCAGTCTATAGTGGTAGTAAGCATGTGTCACTGTAGTCAGTTATTAAGAACTGTTGCTTGAAATTGTGCCTGGAGTTGGAATATTTTGAGTTAGAAGCTTTCTCTGTGATCATCTGCTTCAATAGCCCACTTTGCAGGTCAGGAAACTGAGGCCAAATAGATGATAGAACTGGCTGGGAGAGGACCCCCCATCCCCCCACCACCACTCAGGTCTTCAACCTCCAGGTCAGAGCTCTTTTCCACCCTGTTTCTCAGGAGACTTCTTTATGAGAGATGGCTCACTGCCAACAGCATATAATAGGACCAGGTTTAGCCTCAGCTGAGGCATAAGAATCTTGTTTTAAATTTATCTTTACACATTTTTTCCACAACCCTTTTCTACCCTTCCCATCCCTTATCCAGTTGCTTTTTGCTTCCGAACTTTTATTTCCCAAATGAGACATTTAACACCTTCATGGGCTTCCCTGGTGGCTTAGATGGTAAAGAATCTATCTGCAATAGAGGAGACCCAGGATCAATCCTTGGGTTGGGAAGATCCCCTGGAGGAGGGAATGGCAACCCACTCCAGTATTCTTGCCAGGAAAATTCCTTGGACAGAGGAGCCTGGTGGGCTATAGTCCTTGGGGTCTCAAAGAATTAGACACGACTGAGCGACTAACACATACACACACAATGAATTCATATCAATTTCGCATTTCAAAACTCTTGCATCCTCCATTTTATTATGGTTAAACAGAATTTTTTAACCCCAAATAATACTGATAGGACTCACAGCTTCCCTTAGGATAAAGCAATTGCGAGGTTTGACTAAGGGGATGGTGAACTTTGGGGGCTTGTTTTATTCTATCAGTTACAGGTGTGTGGCTCTTTTTTGTGATTTTTTTTTAAAGAATAAGATTATTTTTTATTTTAAGCTGCACTGAGTCTTCATTGCTTTGCATGGCCTTCCTCCAGTTGCTGTGAGTGGGGGCTACTCTCTAGTTGCAGTGCTCAGGGTTCTCATTGCTGTGCCTTCTCTTGTTGTGGGCCACAGTCTCTAGGTACAGGGGCTTCAGTAGTTTCAGCACATGGGTTTGGTAATTGTTTCTCACAGGTTCTGGAGCTTGAGCTCAATAATTATAGCACACAGGGGCTTAGCTGCTTCATGGAATATGGGATCTTCCCAGGCCAGGGATTGAACCCATGTTCCCGTCATTGGCAGGTGGATTCTTATCCACTGGGCTGCCAGGGAAATCCATGTGTGGCTGTTTATTTTACCTAGTCCATAGCAGGCCTTGAACTTTGAGCATGTGTGCATAAGGGCCAATGGTAAATAGATGGCACAGCAGATTTGCCAGAGTTCTGGGGGAAGTCTTTCACTCAGTTTCATACATTGTCAAAGCATTGACCCCCTTAGTCACAGAAACTCACACTCTGGACACTGCACACACATAGATTTCGAAGTTCACACCTGTCTGTCTCTTCCCTGCCTTTTGGATCTTTCACCACCCTGACGCAGTCCTGCCATCCACAAGTATGCATGTCCTGCTTTGCTGTCCACTCCACCCAAGGACCACAATCAACAGGAAGATACTTCCTCAAATAAATCCTCATGGTGATGCCATAAGATCTTCCCATTACACAACCACTGAGTGTTTTTCTTCCCTTAAAAAAAAAAAAAAAAAAGGCGGGGTTTTAAATAGCTCCTTTATGTTTATTTTCCCTTTATTCTTAATTATATTAAATACCCATATATCCCTTCCCTGAGTATTCATTTAGAAAGAAGATTTTGTAATAGTCACATTTAATTTATCAGGGTGCAATAATTTGTGTTTCCCAATCATCTTGCCGACTTTGGTTCATTATACTATTGTTTCACATGAGTAAGTTAGCAAAGTTTGGATTGATTGACTCTAATTAACTAAAACTGGTTCCAGGCTGTGCATCTATTGTCATGGTAGCTAGTTGCAAAGCCCTAAACCAAGCACAATGGTGCTATAAGGTAATATTGATTTGAAAACTGGAGATAATATATAACCTTGAACTTATCACTTTTTGGGAAACAGACTAAAACAAAAAAGGTGAGGGGAAGAGAAGGGAGCAGTATTAAGATAGTCTTTCAGGACACTTGGGAATATAAATTGGAGTTTTCAGTGGGTTTGCTTCATTTTTGTTTTTCCTGTCCAGATATAATCACAGATATGTTGAATTACAAAGTAATTCCAAGGTCAGTTGCCAGAAGAGTAAAGATCTCATGATCTTTGAAACTGTGAAGACATGAGATACACTTGCTGACGAACAGTCTGAGATCCACCAAAAAATTATGGGAAGACCTCCATTTTGGTAGAGGAAACCTTTCTAGCCATTAGTCATAGAGACGTAGAATTGTTTGAAATTTAATCTCTTCTCTGTTGCTGATTTTTATAGTCAATAATGACCCTCTGCTTGAGATTACATGTTTTTTTTTTTGACAGTATGACCAACTGGAAAAAATTATTGCATTTACCTCTGATAAGCATGAACAAATACCACCCTTGCTCTTACTGCCAGACAGGAATCAAGTTAAAAAAAACTGCAGAGCAGAATGCCACAGTGAGCTCCATCAGTGGATTTTTAGCATCCCTGCGTAATATGCTACGGCTTCTGTTTCTGCTCTTAAAACTCCAGTTAGGATAGAATTTGATTGCTGTTGCCCACATTTTCATTTCCATAGTCCTCATTTCAGAGCTTCAGGACCCCTGTCTTCCATGGCACCCTTATCAACTGAGCTGCTTCCTCCTTCACTCTTTCACTTCTCTCCAAGTTCCAGAGAACAGCCTTTGTGTCTTGACAGGCAGGTGATGTGAAAGTGTAGCTCCTGTGCTAAAAGAGCCTTGCTTGAGAAGTCTTCTGTCAGAATGTTGAAAATACCAGAAGCATTTCCGGTTTACCCAGATGCTTCCTTCCTTTGTCCTGTGTTGAAGTCTCTTTGGAAACTGTGGACAGGCAACTCTTATGTTGACCAGTATCTTCTCCATTTTATTACTTGAGTGTTTTTAAATGTTTTGTGGCTATTGTAGCCCTGTGAGAAAGGACCAATTTCCAAACGTCACAGTGAAAGGAGCCTATATTAGTGAGTGTTTTCCAGAGAAACCAAATCAATATTGTGCATGTAAATATGGGGAGATGGTTCAGGTGATTATGGAGGCTGGCAAGTTAAAAATCTACGATGCAGATCATCAGCTGGAAACCTGGGAAGAGCTGATGTTATAGTTCAAATCCACAGACTATTAGGCTGGAGAACCAGGAGAAGTTGACTTTGTAGTTCAAGCCCAAAGGCCTTCTGCAGCAGAGTTCTCTCTTGCTTGGGGGAGGTCAATCTTTTGTTCTAACCAGGGCTTCACCTGATTGGATGAGGCGCACCCTCATTATGGAGGATAATCCGCTTTACTCAAAGTTCACCAATTTAAAATGTAAATCTCACTCACAAACATTCTCACAGAAACATCCAGAATCATTCTTGACCAAATATCTGCACACAGTGGCCCAGCCAAGCGGACACACCTCGAGGCTCACCCAAAGTCACGGGCTGAGGAGCCAGAGAAGACAAAGGGGGGGAAGGAAAGTGACACAAAGTTGTTTTTGAGGAGAAAAAGGACAAGACCACTGAGCCCTCCCAGGTTTTGAAGCGGTTTAAACGGTCAACCACACGAACATGGTACACACAACGCACGCGTGTCTTTCTTCTTGAAAAGTTTAGTAACAAGAAGTCCTCACACCCGCTTGTTGACGTGCCGTGAGGGGCCATGGCAGTTCTGAAACAGCAGACACCAGCCCTGATCTAGTAAAATGACAGGCAGGAAAGGCCCTCTCAGACTCCGTCCTCTGACTCCCTCTACTGAGCAGGTGGCTGCACACATCTACCCCAGAGAATTTCTGCTCCTCCCACCCTTCTTTCCAGAATTCAAAACAATTCAAAAGGTCTCTGCCGTATTTGCAATTCCCACCGCCGTAACACTAGTTACAGTGGACTCACTTCCTACCAAGAGGAAAGCAGGTATCACATCTCTTGCTGGTAAAATATCTGTCTTAACATCTTCAAATCAAACAACAGTCGTTCCTTAAGTCCCTTCCTGTTGCCCAGTACAGAGGAGCATGCAAAGAAAGGATTAAACATAGGCCTTGCATATGAGAGCTGAATGGAGAAGGGAATGGCAACCCACTCCAGTGTCCTTGCCTGGAGAATTCCATGGACAGAGCCTGGTGAGCTACAGTCCATGGGATCACAAAGAGTCAGATACAACTGAGTGACTAACACTATGAGAGTCGAAGCTTTTGAACTGTGCTTTTGCACTGTGGTGTTGGAGAAGACTCTTCAGAGTCCCTTGCACTGCAAGGAGATCCAACCAGTCCATCCTAAAGGAAATCAGTCCTGAATATTCATTGGAAGGACTGTTGCTGAAGCTGAAACTCCAGTATTTTGGCCTCCTGATATGAAGAACTGACTCATTGGAAAAGACCCTGATGCTGGGAAAAATTAAAGGCAGGAGGAGAAGAGGATGACAGAGGATGAGATGGTTGGATGGCATCATCAACTCGATGGACGAGAGTTTGAGCAGGCTCTGGGAATTGATGGACAGGGAAGCCTGGTATGCTTCAGTCCATGGGGTTGCAAGGAGTTGGACATGACTGAGTGACTGAACTGAACTGAAGTGATGAGAGCTTATAATTTGGTACAGAAGTAAGTCTAATAATAGGTAGCAAATAAAAGGGGGGGACTGTCTTCAGACAAGAAATTCTGTCAGAGTTCATAGGTGATGGCTTTTAAGTATAAAATGGGGTGGCCACTTTTCTACTTGTTGTTAAATGTTGCAAAATTTGTTTAGATTGATTATGTCAAGAATTAGCTCATTCTAATTCAAATCATTCCAATTTCTCTCAATGATTGTATGTTTTCTTAGTGTCTATTTATTCAACATAGCAGTCAAGTTTATCAAAACTATATGAAATTTGGGGTTGGTAGATCCAAGTTATTAGAATGCATAAACAAGGTCCTATTGTATAGCACAGTAAACTATATCCAGTCTCTTGGGATAAAGCATAAAGGAAAAGAACATTAAAATATATATAAACATGTATATTTGTGTATAACTGAGTCACTTGCTATACAATGGAGATTGGCACAATATTGTAAATCAGCCATACTTCAATAAAAAATAAAATATTAATAGAAAGAATGGGGGAAAAAAAACCTATGGCAACCCTAAGGAAAGAATTTTGATGAATAAGATGATTTGGAGTATTTCCCTATAGAATGGAATGCATCTTTATACTTGTAAATTCTTAAGTTACCTCGTGAGGGAGGAACCCATTTTACCCCCTGCCCCCAAAATTGTAAGTATCATTATTAGATGAATCTCTAATATGGTTTTGGGACTTTCCAGGTGGCAATAGTGATAAACAATCTGCCTACCAATGCAGGAGATGCAAGAGATGAGGGTTTGATTCCTGGGTCAGGAAGATACCCTGGAGGAGGGCACAGCGACCCACTCCAGTTTTCTTGCCTGAAAAATTCCATGAGCAGAGAAGCCTGGCAGGCTACATTCCATGGGGTTGCAAAGAGTTGGATACGACTGAGCAACTGAGCACATAATATGATTTTATCAATGTTAGAAAACGCCGCGGGAAGAAAGAGCCACCTCTAAGGACCGTTGATGAAGGCCTTTATTGGGCGGTCGCTCTCCGGCAGAACTCCCGGGGGCGGGTGAGCGAAGAGACAAAGGGAGTCTGCGAGGTATGAGGGGTGGGGAGAGGTTTTATAGCCAGGGCCGGCGTCCAAGCCAGGTTTTTCCATATAAGGAAGAAAGCGCGGGCTGCAGCGGCAGTTGGTGTCCAACGGCTCCCTGTCGGTACCTGATTGGATCAGGCTGCAGGGGGTCGGTCCCCGGAAGTTTAGTCAGCCTCCGGAACTTGTCTGCGGCACTTTTCCGGGGCAAGCCTCAACATGCCCGACCTTTCAATCAATATTCTCCTCTAACTCTAACTTACAGAAGAAAAATAGACCATGTTTAGAAATTATATTGGATGACCTCTGCCCCCTGCCCCTCTAATGATTTTTGGAAATCTGAAATGATGTTGGGTTACTTGGGATGGCAAACTGATCTCAGCAGCCTTGATTTGTCCACCCCCCTCTCAGCACTGGAGGAATCTAGAAGCCAAAACAATTTCAGGGAGACCGATTCTGAACTGAAGTGCAAGTGTGTTTACTGAGGAGCCTGGGTCCTCAGAATGAGGCTGGAAGCTCATCATCTCTGTACACTAGTGCCAAATCAAATCTCGGAGACAAGAGTTTTGGGTGGAGTAGGAAAGGACAGCTTTATTACTTTGCCAGACAAAGGGGGGACACAGTGAGCTTCTGCCTTGAGAGAGGAGGTGTCCCTATGTGGAGAGGATAGTGAGAAAGTTTATAGTATTGGTTCAAAGAGGGTGTGATCAGCTTTTGGACATTCTGAGGGGTTGGTGGTGAGGTAAGTAGGAGTCAGCATTAATCAATCCTCAGGTTCTAACTGGTCTGGGGTCCACAAGCTGTGGGCTGCACACCATTGTTAATCACTAACTTCTCCCACCTGGATGGGGTTTCAGTAACTGAAAAACAGTTCAAAGATATTGTGTGCATCTGTTGATGGGGAACCAGGACCTTGCCCCAAGGCTATGCTATTGTTTTTCTTGTTTGTTTTCCCCTGGTCTCACATCCCCTCCCTTCCCTAATTAACATTGGCTTGAATTTGCCCACTGGAACTCAGGGAAGGTCATGAAGGTTGAATGAAGGCTGTTTCCTGTAATCAAAGAAATGGGGGACACAGAGAGGCTTTGAACCCAGGAACCCCACAGGGCCCTGCTCAGTATCAAGAGTGAGCGGATGTAACTGGGAAGATGTCAAGATGTTGCTGAAGTACTTGAAAGTTGAACCTGGAAAAAAGTCCTAAATGTCATATCTGAAGGGCAAACTAAATAGTACTGAACAAAATCAGTGTTGGAGAATGAGCGTGTAGGAAGGGCTACAGCAGCATGGAATTCAGTGTGAAGGTAAGTCAAGGAGAGTAGGTCAGAACTAAAGATTTTGAATGAGGACTGCATGTTAGTGTATTCCTTTCATGCAGTTTGCTGTTTGTCCTAGCAGGATGGTCAAAGCAGCATAATAGGAGGCAAAGCCAAACTCCAAGCCAGCCCCATGTTCTCACCCTTCCAGTGACAGATACCCATCAGACAAGCCTGTGGCTTCTAATTTTTTTCTTTCTCTGAAATGTGAGACACTGAATCTGAGATGACACAAAATAGATCTGTTGATTCTCATCAAAATTGGAGAATGTCTGAGAGGTAGTGAACTTAATGCTCTGCTAAGTGTGGCTCAAGGACCAGTAGCATCTGAATCACCTGGGAGCTTGTTGGAAAGGCAAACTCTCAGTCCCCTGTCCATCTGCTGTATTAACATTTTATTAAGATTCCCAGGTAATTCATGTGTATATGGTGCTAGTTGTAAAGAACCTGCCTGCCAAGGCAGGAGATGTAAGAGATTTGGGTTCGATCCCTGGGCTGGGAAGATCCTTGGAGGAGGGTATGGCAACCCACTCCAGTATTCTTGCCTGGAGAATCCCATGGACAGAGGAGCCTGGCCAGCTATGGTCCATAGGACCCCACAGAGTCTGACAAGACTAAAGTGACTTAGCACACACGAACAATAATAGAAAAATTATATTTGATCAGTAAATATTGAATGAATGAATGAATATGTTTCACCTTGAATTGAAAATGTTTGTCCACAAATTATTTGGACTAGCTAGATAATAAATCGATGTCTTCCACAGTCAGTCCTAATGTTAAATAAAAGACTTTGGTATCATATAGGCCTCTGTTTTCTAGGCTAAATGTGTCCGGCTCCTTCAATAACTTCTCATGTGTTGAGGTGTGTAGGTTCCTCACCATCTGGGCACCTTCTTCTGGCCACAGGTTGGATTTGAAGGCTGTGATCCAGGAGCAGACTTGTCTCCGGATGAGCCTCTGCGCACACAGTCCAGGGAACACGAGCTGGTGACATTTCTCTGCTTCTGCCCTAGGCTTTCCTAATTCAGTCAACTGGTTGTCACGTCACTAAAAATAGGAAGTTTGAACTTGGAATCCTTTATTTTTTTTCTGTCTGAGGTTATTTTGCTTACCACAAATGAAGGCCACAGAAGCTAAATATATGTCTACTTGAATGATGACTTTATAGCAATAAAATGAGCCCACAGAGGCTAATGACTCTGTAATCAGCTTTTTCAACCACTTTTTATATTGGGCATAATTTTCTCTCTCTCTGAGAAATTCTACATCATTTATCACTAGACTAACGTGAGCGAAAGGGGAAAGGCATGAGCTGAGAGATTAGAGGCCACTGCCTGTCTGCTATTAAATCATAACAGTAAATCTGCCCAGAGGAGACTATTCGATTTTGGATACTAGTACAGCAGATCCGCGTGTCCTTTTTCAGTTCAGAATTCTTACTTTGGCATTGGTTTTAAAAATTAGATTTTAAGAAGAATTTATTTTGTTTTTAGTTTAAAAATGATCAATACTATTCCAACTCAGGGCCATTTCTTCTTAAAAAATTTTTTTTACTGGAATATAGCTGATTTATAATGCTGTGTTCATTTCAGGTATATAGCAAAGTGAATCAGTTGCACATATACATACATCCAGTCTTTTTTAGATTCTTTTCCCATGCAGGACATTACAGAGTACTGAGTAGAGCCCCTGTGCTATATAGGTGGTCCTTATTAGTTAACAATTTTTGACATAATAGACTGTGTATTTCAATCCCAGTCTTCCAATTTGTCCTTCCTCCTCCAACCCCTGGTAACTGTAAGTTTATCTTCCACATTGTAACTCTGTTTTGTAGATAAGTTCATGTGTGTGTGCATGCTAAGTTGTTTTAGTCACATTCAACTCTTTGTGACCCTATGGATCTTAGCTTGCCAGGTTCTTCTGTCCATAGGATTCTCCAGGCAAGAATACTGGAATGGGTTGCATGCCCTCCTCCAAGGATCTTCATGACCCAGGTATTGAACCCACATCTCTTACTTCTGCATTGGCAGGCAGGTCCTGGCTATTGTAAACAGTGCTGCGAGACTCAGGACCATTTCTAAAGCTCCTTTTCTTGTTCTCTACCACCTCCTGGTTGCCATCAAGGGAAAGGGATCACACTCTCCCTGGTGACCTGCTTGCAAATTGATCTTTGGTAAGTCTGAAGTCAGACATTCTTTTAGGAGTGAGGTTATTATTTAACTGATGATGTACCTGTGCTCTAGACAACACCTTCTGAGTACCACTGCCTTTCCTACTTAGTAATATCATCTTATGTAGACATCTTATGTAGACGAAGCTCCATGGGCATTCTGGAGTTCATTGCTCTCGGGCCTGGTTTACAGGCCGTTTTGACTCAATATCCTCTGCTTACTCCTCCAGATCTGCCACCTCCCTTCCCTTCCCTGCTGTCTGCCTTGGGAGGTGGATATGCACAGATTACGACAATTACGACAATGGGCTTCCTTGCTCTCTCCCTCCCCTTATCCCTTCTGTCTAGCTCCACTTCTGTTAGCCTGGGATTGTTGCTCCATCCCTTGGTTCCTATATGTCTTACTCATGTCTTTATCATCAGTAATTTGTATATCAACCCTCCTAGAATTATTCTAATTTGACAGTATCACCTCTTTCTTTGTCCCCTTATCTGATTGCAACACCTGTTCATTCATTCTGTCTTGTTTTTATTATTTGTTATTATTTACTTATTTATGTAGCAAGCACTAACACATTATTTATGGTTTACCAATCATTCAACTACATTTCTTTAGAGTTCATTCTCTACAATACAGTCAGTAAGCTTTAGATAAAGTTAACCCATGAGTTCTTTCTTTTAGTTATGCCATTTCCTTTTGGGATAAAGACTAGTAATTGGGAGATAGGTATTACCTGTCATCTTAAGAGATGTTGGTTACCCTTGACACTGAATAAGAGCCTTGTTTCATATTGTGTGTGTGCTCAGTCATGTTTAACTCTTTGCAACCCCATGGACTGTATCCCACCAGACTTCTCAATCCATGAAATTCTGCAGACAAGAATACTGGAGTGGGTAGCCATTCCCTTCTCCAGTGGATCTTCCTAACCCAGGGATCAAACCTGAGTCTCCTGAATTGCAGACAGATCCTTTACCATCTGAGCCACCAACTGAATTTCAAAGTATAAGTAACAAACTTAATTGTTTTAAATCAAAAGACTCATATAAACAGAAGATAAGACTTGTTCTGTTGGTGCCAATAACTGAGCTGTCCACTCCCTCCTAGCCTCATTTTTTCCCTAGATCTGGTCTTTGGCTAGTAACTTGGTTTTGATGGTGACATATAAAGGCAACCTCGACCACCTCTCAACAAAATATTGTCTGTACTCATATAAGTAATAGTTGCCAGCAAAAAGATAAGAGGATTTCACTCCTTAGGCTTACCTTAAGAAGAGATATCCTTTACTAGGCCTAGAGCCCTTTTCCAGCACTCTTTCTACAACTCCGTATTTGTCTTCCCTGGCCATGCAGTTTCCCTCACTCTGGACAAGGACGTGGCCGACCCAACTGAGAAGGGTAGAGGCTGACCCCAAGCTGGAACCTGGGTGTTGACTGTGGAGTGACCTGTGGTTCTGGGGTGACTTCACTGCCTGCAGCCATTGGGATCTGGACCTGCCTGGTCTGATTTGAGCAGCCGTTCTGTCCCACGACCACAGAAGGCAGAGACCATAGTCACATCTCTGTCTCCCCCAGAGCAGCTTCTACACATTGTTCTTAGTAAATATCTGGCCATGTTTTTCCAGCTGGTTCAATTTAATTCCAAGGGTCCCTTCTCCCCATTTTGTCTTTTTTCATGAAGTATACATTTTTAGGTGGAAATAAATCAATGAAATGCAAAAACATCCTGTCTATTTGGGTAAAGCCAGAGCAAAGATTACTTTCAGGATTGGAAAGACAGGGTCCTTTCATCTGCGGCTTCCTCAGGCTTTGATTGTACACAGTAACATGACTTTTCAGCAGTGATGGTGAAGTGTTTAATTTCTATTAAAGACATCTTTAGCTGCGTTAATAACAGTTAAGTGACATGACCAAGGATGTAGAAGTTTTGCTGTTCAATAAAGTGACAAGAATATATGTCTAGGGTTGTACAAAATCACATAGGATCTACAAAAATTCTAAATAATAAATGAGTTTTGAAAGATTTCAGGATAAAAGGTTTATGTGCAAAAGTATTTGTATATACTAACAATTGATTTTCTCAAATTAAAATTTAAAATACCTCATGTGCTATAGTATACTATGAAAAATATAAAATACTTAAGAATAAACCTGAAAATATACACAAAAGACCTGTGCACTAAAAAATACAAAATTTTGCTGTGAGGAATTAAGGATGATAAGCAGGTACACTGTTTTCATCGGTTGAAAGACAATATTATTTAGATATTAGTCCTAAAACTGATCTAGAGATTCAATTCAATTCCAATCAAAATCTCAACAGGTTTTTTCTTTTCTTCTTTTTTTGAGGAGTAAAAATTGACAAATTGATTTTGCTACTTACATGAGAAAAAGAACAAGGCTGGCCTAACACTTTTGAGTTTAAGATTTAACTAAGCAATTAAGACAGTGTGGTATTCTTATCAAAACAGACAATAAGCAATGAAACAGTCTACGGACAACTGGTTTTTGACAAAGGTATAATTAAAGGCAATTCAGTGGATAAAATATGTTCTTATCAATAAGTGATACTGGAAAAATTAGATATCCATATATGAGAAAATGATCTTTGACCATATCTCAAAAATAAGTCAAATGGATGATGAAACCAACTATAAAACCTAAAAGAGTAAAACTTCTGGAAAAACACGGGAGAAATTTTGTAACCTTGGCTTAGGTGAAGATGTCATAGACATGACCCCAAAAAAGGAGGACCCATAAAAGGAAAAACTGATAATTTACATTTCATGAAAATTAAAAACACCGCCCCCTGCCCCGACACCAAAAAACAGTTATGTGAATGAAATGTCACAACTTGTCACAGGCTGGAAAAAATATTTTCAAAGCTTCTGTTTGTTATAGAATTGTATATAGGATAGCAAAAGAACTCTATAAAGCAACAGTGAGAAAACAAACACCCTAATTAAAAATGGGCAAAAATTTAAACAGGAAGTTCACCAGGATATGTGGATGGCAAATAAGCATATCAAAAGAGGTTCAACATTAGACTTCAGGGAACTACAAGCTACAAAGACTGCAGGGTGCTGTTATACAACTATTAACATGGCCAAAAGTTCAAAGACTGACCACACAGTGTAGACAAGGATATAGAGGAACTAGAACTTCCATACACTGCAGATGGGCATATAAAATGGTTCACCCACTTAGGACAAGAGTTTGATTGAGTCCTTAAAAAGTTAAATGCATACCTATCATATGATCCAGCCATTCCACTTGCTTTGTATATGAATATTCATTTGTAGCAGTCTTATTTGTAATAGCCCAAACTGGAAATAACCCAAATGCTCATGAACAGATGAACACATTTTTCATCTGTATGCTAAGTCACTTCAGTCGTGTCCGACCCTGTGTGACCCCATAGACAGCAGCCCACCAGGCTCCCCCGTCCCTGGGATTCTCCAGGCAAGAACACTGGAGTGAGTTGCCATTTCCTTCTCCAATGTGTGAAAGTGAAGTCGCTCAGTCATGTCCGACTCGTAGCAACCCAATGGACTGCAGCCTACCAGGCTCCTCCGTCCATGGGATTTTCCAGGCAAGAGTACTGGAGTGGGGTGCCATTGCTTTCTCCTTCATCTGTATAGAACACATCTATACAGGGGAATTCTGCAGTAAAGAAAAATAATGAACTCTTAATATACACAAAAACTCTGGGTGGATCTCAAAATAATGCTGACTGCAAAGCTAGACAAGAAAAGAATAAATGCTGTTTGATCTATTCTACTTAAAATTCTAAGAAATGCAAACTAATTTATGGTGACAAAAGAGATGAGTGGGTTTCTAGGGACAGGGTAGGGGTAGGAGGTGGGGAGGGACTACGGAGCTTACCTAGGGGCTGAGGAAATGCTGGAGTGATGGATGTATTCATTAGGTTGATTGCGATGGTGGTTTCATGGGGATATGTGCTGTGCTTAGTCGTGTCTGGCTCCTTGTGGCTGCATGGACTGTATAGCCCACCAAGGCTCCTCTGTCCCCGGGATTTCCCAGTCAAGAATCCTGGAGTGGGTTGCCATTGCCTCCTCCAGGGGATCTTCCCGACCCAGGGACTGAACCTGTGTTTCTTGTGTCTCCTGCACGGGCCTTGCAATGGCCTCTTGACCACTGTGCTACCTGGGAAGCCAGTTGATGGATATATATGTTATGTCAAAAAATTTTCTTGTGCACTTTAAAGATGTGCTCTTCACATTGACTATATGTCGTTAAAAGGAGAGATGGGGGAAAAGAGGATGATGTAGTTCTGAGACAAATGCAATTTCTCTGCATTCTTACAAAATAGCCCTGGGCTGTGAGCAGCTTCCATACTGATTTCCTCTCATCTCCCCGACTCTTTCCCTTCTTTCCTTCTCGTCTTCCTGTCTCACTCCCTTCTTTCTTTCTTTCCATTGTGATATTAAAAATTTATCTTAACAGTTATCTTCCTCATTTCTGAAAAGAATTCTTGAAATCCCTTAGGATGGCAGGGGATATCTTAGCACCTGGAGTAGCAGGAGAAAAGGAAATGAAAGAAATACTTCAGTTGCTTTGCATCAGACCCGAGCACTTAGGAGTGGAGAGAACAGAGAATAGACAACAGAGAACTGATAAGGGAAACATGGCAACACCATAGGAGAATTTTTCAGCCCTGGGGATGTCTGGGGCAGCAGGAAAAAATCTACCTGCCAATATAGGAGATGCAAGACATGCAGGTTCACTTCCTGGGTCAGGAAGATCCCCTGGAGAAGGATATGGCAACCCACTCCAGTAATCTGGCCTGGAAAATTCAATGGAGAGAGGAGCCTGGTGGGCTACAGTTCATGGGGTCCCAGAGTCAGACACGACTGACCACACAGCAAGATAATAGTACATTTTAATTGCGTTGGTGATAGAAAATCTCTCTGTGGAAAGGTTCTGTGAAAGATTTGGCTTTGTCCTCTCACAGCTTTCAGATATGCTAAATTTCAAAAAAATTCCAATATGATATGACGAGTATGATGACAGTGGAAATACTTGAGGTTGGTGCGTGTCCTGGCTCCAGCATTTCCACATGGGGTAAGCTGGTGATACCCATGTGGCAGCAATGGTTGTGACCTTGAAGCAAGCTCTCCCCCTTTGTCTCTCTCTAGCACTTTACCTAAGAGCTATATAAAAATCATAAAAAATAATAACATGAAAATAATAAAACAAAATGTCCATTATCGACATCAAATAATGTCAGACAGTGAGTTTTTGAGGATGCTGAAGCTCCGGCACTCCACACACACCTTGGTATCTCTATGCCCGATGTGGTATACCTCCAGGATGGCTCCCCGAATGTCCCTTCATTAGGTTATGGAGGATGTGCAGGAGCTCATGAGACAGATATCACGGGGTGCGATCTTCTCTACAGTTGTTGTTCAGTTACTCAGCTGTGTCCGACTCTTTGTGACTCCATGGACTGCAGCACACCAGGCTTCCCTGTCCTTCACCATCTCCTGGAGTTTGCTCCAACTCATGTCTATGGAGTTGGTGATACCATCTAATTATATCATTCTCTATCACCCCCTTCTCCTCCTGCCCTCAGTCTTTCCCAGCATCAGGGTCTTTTCCAGTGAGTCAGCTCTTCGCATCAGATGGCCAAAGTACTAGAGCTTCAGCTTTAGCATCAGTGCTTCCAATGAGTAGTCAGGATTGATTTCCTTCTGGTTTGATTGGTTTTATCTCCTTGTTGTCCAAGGGACTCTCAAGAGTCTTATCCAGCATCACAATTTGAAAGCATCAGTTCTTCGGTGCTCAATCTTCTTTACAGTTCACCTCTCACATTTGTACGTGACTGCTGGAAGAACCACAGCTTTGACTACATGGACCTTTGTCTGCAAAGTGATGTCTCTGCTCTTTAATATGCTGTCTAGGTTTGTCATAGCTTTCCTTCCAAGGAGTAAGAAATTTCTCTTTTGACCCATCTCTACGGCTTTGGACCTTATGTGAGTAATTCATTCAAGGTCTCAGTTTTTAAAATCTCTAATATGAGGTAAAATAACACTTGGAAGAAATTGTAAGGTTCAATTCAGTTCAGTCTCTCAGTCATGTCCAACTCTTTGTGACCTCATGGATTGCAGCATGCCAGGCCTCCCAGTCCATCACCAACTCCTGGAGTTTACTCAAACTCATGCCCATTGAGTCAGTGATGCCATGCAGCCATCTCATCCTCTGTTGTCCCCTTCTCCTCCTGCCTTCTATCTTTCCCAGCATCAGCATCTTTACCAAGGAGTCAGTTCTTCGAATCAGGTGGCCAAAGTATTGGAGTTTCAGCTTCAACATCAGTCCTTCCAATGAATATTCAGGACTGATTTCCTTTAGGATGGACTGATTGAATCTCCTTGCAGTCCAAGGGACTGTCATGAGTCTTCTCCCACACCACAGTTCAAAAGCATTCAATTTATCAATTTTAAGGTTATAAACTGCATATATTTAAAAAAACACAGCAGCTGGTACCTAGTATCTATGTAATCATTTTAATTTATTTTTATTGCTGTTTTCCCCAGGGTTCAAATTATTACCTGAGATTAAATTTCAACACTTAGGGAAGGAAGGGTCATGGAAGTTCTCAGATAGGGATGCTATTCAAATAAAAAAAGAAAAAAATATATAGGTTTGATTCTTACTGGGTGTGCAACTCTGTCACTGGCTTTTGGCAGATTTGCCGAAGATTTCAGCACATCTAAGAAGTGCATGAATTGGAGAAGACCAAACCGGCACATAAAGCAACTAGACAATGGTATCATGTAGTCGATTACTGGTATGTGCTGCATAGGCAAGAGATGTCATAGGACCCTGATGTTACTAGCATCCTGTTGTCTTTCCAAGTCTCTGTAGAGAATGATATAAGCAATTCAATGCAACGTGCAAAGTACTAAGTGGTCCCCTAGTGGTCAGAAAGAGTTAATACTACATCTACCATGAGGGGAACAAGTAAGAACATTATTTATTTTCTCTTGCTTCCCAGAGTATCTTCATTTGAGTTGATAAGAGTTTCTGACTCTAAATCAATTCATTATTCAACTATAGGCAACTGAAATTATTTCCTCCAATATTATTAATCACATTGACCATCCTGTTCCCCAATATACTCCTGAACTCACATTTCTCATGGCTTATAAATTTGTACAGATTGTGCATTTATTTGTCAGACTTCTCATATTAAGATATAAACCTTTTTGAAGAAAGTAACTGAGTTACTGCTATCAGGGGGTAATGTGCATTCTGGCGTTCCCAGGACAGTCCTGGATTATGCTTGATGGCCCGGTGTAATTTTAAATATTACCCTCTTTTGTGATCAGAATTGCTCCAGTCTCAGTAATAAACTGTATGGTTCCTTGAGTGCCATCCTTTGCTCCTTTCTGCTCTTTTGTGCCCCACTGAACATTCCAGAAATATCAATATAACTCCTGACCAAACATGAGGCCAGTTTGGATGTGATCTCTCACTCCAGCCAAATCATCAGCACTTATTTGGCTGATTTGGCTGGTTAGGAAGAGGTTCTCTTTTCTCTTAAATAGTCCCCATGTACCCAACTTGCAGTCTCAGAGATGAGGGCCACTGTTGATTGTTGGTGATGAGTGTGCTACTAAGCTCCCTTTTTTGCTTTTCCTCACAAGTTCTCAGTTTCTGAAAGTCACAAGTTGGTTTAATGCTATGACATGTTGGGTAGGACATGCAAAGCCTGGGTGAAACAGAAAACACTTATGTGTTTTCTGAAATATAGTCTATGAAATATACTATTCTGCATGCTGTGATAGGAAAATGAATGTGTTAAAGGTGAAAGATGGTGATCTAGACACCAACATTGAACCAGAACAAGAGAAAATTGTGAACATTTTTGAGATACAGCACAAGGCTTATCCACAATGGCCCAAATGCCACCTTTTATCATAGTCAAAACAAAATGGGCACCTGTGAAACTCAAGAGACACTTTTCAAACTCAAATTCATGCTTGATGTGTTAGAACTAAATTGGTACATTTACAGACTAGTTGTGTGAATGCAACAGGATTGAATTGCTTTGGAATCCAGCAATGGACTTGTGAATGCCTTGTTAAAATGAAGTACACTTGTCTTACTCAGAACAGATTTCTTAGGAAGCATGTCTATCTCCTTACATGATTTGTTTCAAATGATTTAATAAATTCAGCAGCTAAAATAATATCTTAATGAGTGATTCAATTCCAAATGCCAAAATAAAGTTATTACAAATAAAGAGGCATATACAATTATGCTCATAGTCAGAAACTGCTTTGTGTTTTTGATGAAAAATCAGGAATAAAGTATTACTCTAAATAGCTTAAACAATACATTTCCCTTTTTATTTGTTCTCTTTTCCTTCTCATTATCTCTGACCTGTTTCTCCCTCTTTCATGCTGTTACTCACATTTTAACCACATACGTTTTACATGTGAATGAGAATTTGAATTTATGACTATAGGAGATAAATGTACATACATCTACTATAAGTGGTATTGCACTGTTTTCTTTACACCTTGTGATCTTATGTGCATGCTCAGTAGCTTCAGTCGTGTCCAACTCTGTGTGACCCTATGGACTGTAACCCACCAGTCTCCTCTGTCCATGGGATTCTCTAGGCAAAAATAGTGGAGTGGGTTACCATTCCCTTCTCCAGGGGATCTTCCTGATCCAGGAACTGAACCCGCGGCGTCTCCCGCATCAGTCTTCATCGCAGGCAGATTCTCTACCATTGAGCCATCCGGGAAGCCCTGTGATCTTATATTTATGAAGAATAAACCTTAAAAATAAGGATATGCCAGATAGATTATATAATAATAAAATGCATTAAAGGTTATCATTGAAAAAATAAAATTTGGCGGATTTCAGCACCAAGCATTTATAAAATACTTCTGGATGCATTTCATAATACTGAGTACAAACAATTTTATTTAGTAAACCAAAAAGAGGGCTTCACAGATGGTGCTAGTGGTAAAGAACCTGCCTGCCAATGCAGGAGACATAAGAGATGCAGGTTCAATTCATGGACCAGAAAGATTCCCTGGAGGAGGACATGGCAACACACTCCAGTATTCTTGCCTGGAGAATCCTATGGACAGAGGAGCCTAGCAGGCTACAGTTCATAGGGTCACACAGAGTCAGACACAACTAAAGCAACTTAACACATACGCACACAAACCAAAAAGGTGGTCTGCAAGAGCTTGGATGGGAACCATTCTGAGTTTTGTTATGATCACAGAGAGGTAAAAGTCAAAGATCTTCAGTGTGACTATGAGCCATCAATTCTGCTAAAGGATTTCAAACAGAGATTCAGAGGTTATTATTTCATTTTTGCCATTCAAACTTTGACCTAGGATGTATATTTGTTCTTTCGTATAATAAATGCTTAAACTCTTCCTCTTTTGCCACCAATACAATATGCTTAACACTGGGTAGACAGTGTTGAACATGAAACGTGCTTAGTCGCTCAGTCATGTCCAACTCTTTCCAACCATATGGACTGTAGACCACCAGGCTCCTCTGTCTATGGGATTCTCTAGGCAAGAATACTGGAGTGGGTAGCCATTCCCTTCTTTAGGTGATTTTCCTGACTCAGGTATCGAACCTGCATCTCCTGCATTGGTAGATAGGTTCTTTACCACTGAGCCACCAGGGAAGCCCTGAACATGAAATAATTATAGCCAAATATTCAATGAAATAAAATGATTTATCTTAATAGTCCTGTCCAGGATTATGAACTTGGAATGACTGAGCTATTGCAATGGTTGCCTCTGTATTGGTTACTAGAAATCTCAGAACCCTATCTACAAATATATGAGGCTTCTGGATATATTTTGTGCTGATTTTGCTCTTTGGTCCATTTGATTCTTTGTTATGTTTTCCTTCCTCCTAAGATTTAACCTAATTTTGTTTTCTTACTTTAGCATATTAATCTTTGTAAGATGTGTAGAAAAATAATCATATCTAAAAATTTCCTCCAAAGTACACATGTTCTATAAGTGTCTCGTAACCCTTGGGCTTCTCAGGTGGCACCAGTAGTAAAGAACCCGCCTACCCATGCAGGAGACATAAGAGACGCGGATTTGATCCCTGGGTTGGGAAGATTCCCTGGAGAAAGAAATGGTAACCCACTCCAGTATTCTTGGCTGGAGAATCCTATAGGAGCCTGGCAGGCTATAGTCCATAGAGTTGCAAAGAGTTGGACATGACTGAAGTGACTTAGCACGCACACTTAACGCTTACCTTAGTCATCTCAAATTTAATTTCTTCAGAGTGGACATGAAACATTACATATTATCTAATAGTGTAGCATAGAATCGATGATTTATAGAGTGGTTACTTGTTTTCCCCCACTGTGCAAGTCGTTGTCTTTCTGCCAAAATGTCAGAATGTTTTACATAATCTACATTATCACTGTAGTGTAAGCAGAGCAAGAAGACAGAACCTTCTCTAAGGTTTTGTCTGAGGCTCACTTGTGCCGAAGCAAATCAGGAGCTGATAGAATTTCAGCTATGGAAATACAGTTAAAGGCGAGCCTGCTTATTGTAGGCAGAGAGACTCCTCCGCAATTAGTTAAGAAAACCAACACATTTAAAGAAGAATTCATTCTGGTTCTGTGGTCGATCAGTATAGAATAACAATGGGAAACAGAAGACAGTTAAGTGAATGACTAAGAATGTGAGTGGGAAGATCCCCTGGAGAAGGAAATGGCAACTCACTCCAGTACTCTTGCCTGGAGAATCCCATGCACAGAGGAGCCTGGTGGGCTACAGTCCATGGGGTCGCAAAGAGTCGGACACAACTGAGCGACTTCACTTCACTTCACTTCAAGAATGTGAGTGCGAGGACCTCCCTGGAGGTCCAGTGGCTAAGACTCAGTGTTTCCACTACAGGGGGCGTAGGTTCCATCCCTGGTCAGGGAATTACACTCCAACAAAAATTAATTAAAAAATAAAAAGAGAAAAGCTAGCCACTTTAGAAGGTTACAAAATTATCTAATATGGTTGAAATAAATTTACAGAAGAGAAATATAGTCTACTGAATCACCTGAATTGAATCTTCTTTTACACAGTAAACATAATAAATGTATGAGATTCCAAAAACGATTCCACATCCCTCATGCCATGTGGCACAGCCAAATAAAGACATAGTAAAAAATAAAGTAAATGCTAGCAACTAAAAAAGGAGTTAAAAAAGAAATAAAAAAGAATGTGGGAACTCAAGAAGGAGAGCCTCCCCACTTGGGGACAGTAGGCACACAGAGGGGATTTCCTCCCTTGGCATGGAAAAACGGGAGCTCAAAATCCACCCTCTTCATTTATCACTTGTTTCATGATGTCATCCAGTCACTAACTCTTTCTACTGCAATTAGTATTAAATCATGGTCCCCAGGAAACATTTGCTATTAAGACTCTCCAGTTCGGAGCAGGGAATCAACTTCCTTGGAGAATGATGCTTTCTACTAGTTACAGTGAATGTTTGCTTTTCAACTTCCTTTGTAATTTTACTTGGAAAGCTCTGAAAATGAAAAACAATTCTTACTGTGTAAAGAAGATTCAATACAGGTGATTCAGTAGACTATACTTCTCTTCTGTAAATTTATTTCAGCCACATTAGACAATTTTGTAACCTTCTAAAGTGACTAGGTTTTCTCTATTTTATTTTTTAATTGATTTATTTTTATATTCTGATATATTCTGCACCCACTTTCTTCCTCTTTTCTATCTCCTTGTCTTTCTCTCATCTCTAGTTCTTCTATTGCGGTGTTCTTGATTACAGTCAGAATTTTGTGTTTTGAGACTGGTTCAAGATGGCAGAGTGGAAGAATGTGTGCTCACATTCTCCTGCAAAAGCATGGAAATCAACTAGCTGTTGAGCAACCATCGACAGGAGGATGCTGGAACCCACCAAAAAAGCTAACCCACATCCAAAGACAAGGGAGAAGCTGCGACGAGATGGTAGGAGGGGCGCAATCAAGAAGTTTGTGCTGTGACTGAGGCCTGAGGTCAGGTATTGGTGCAGTTACAAAGCCAGTGTCTGTGGTTGAGGTTTTCATTCCGAGTCATGTGATGAGTTGAGCAGAACAACTTATTACATACATAGCCCCATAGATAGTACAGAGGATCTTCCTGTGTGTCTCCACTGGAGAAGCAGAATCAGAAAGACCACTACTAATCTCAGGTCCTACAGGGTTCAGGAGGCTGGGTGAAGGCCAGAACTGCCTTGAATTTCAATATTATTGCATATTAAAGAACACATTTATTAAATATTATAGGGAAAAGCACTTCAGTTTCATTTCTCTAAATTTAATCTTTAATTCATACAAAATGCTCTCCATTTGATATGTTCTAAGAAGATGACCCACATGGTTTCAATGTGATCCACTGATGTCTACCAGTTTAAGAAAATGCTGGATCAGACTGTCAGCTGACACGTGTGCCTAGAGTTGGGGTCACTTTCACACCTGCGAGCTCCTGCCCAGAACTCACTTTCGTTATATCATGAGGGATGTTACTGAAATGACTTTAATTATTTGAAAGACAGATGTGGAGGCAGGATATTGATTTCCTACTACACAATTTCCTTAATATTTGATCGGAAATCCTAAGTTAAACCCATATATTGATGTTGCCAACTTTTTTTCATGATAGAAAACATGGAAATGTCACTTTATGATAATTCTAGGTTTTATGTCTTTTTAACGACGAAGTCATCTAGTATGTATTTTCCCTTGAAACTACTCTAGAC